>NC_090656.1:222079509-222805534 GCF_040937935.1 Hyperolius riggenbachi
CTGGCGGTAATTTAGCGCTAAAAAGTCCTTTACCGCATGCCCGGTTGTGAATAGAGACAATTCAATCAGAAACCTAAAAGTTCGAAAAAGTGCTGTCCACATAATCACAATAGCGGAATTACCCTGAGGTTTCCTGCTCAGTCCCCTCCAAATAGACTAGCGTCCCGAATTCTGTATGTAAATTTATGCAACATGAAAATAGATCAGTGGAATCCTACCTTGGCTGGAGTCAGTTGGTGCGTTTTCAATATTTTGCATAATTCTGTTTCAACTTATTTGCAGCTCAGTGGCCATCTCTAATGGAGAGGGGTGGGGGCTGCCACTACATAAAAGGTTACCTGAAACTTTTTCCTGACTGAACCAGATTTTACGTCATAGTGAGGCTTCCCCAATCTTTGTACACGTCCCTGCCCTGCACTGGGAGTGGACAGTCTAAAGGTGGCCACTAACGATCCAATTTCTAGTAAAAAATTGTTTGAGCGATCAGAAATTCTGATCGGAAGTGAAATCGTTCACTACACCATCAACGAACCAATCTTTGCTTCCCATTTATCATGACCAACAAGAAAATCCAAATTTTGGTTCGACGAAAATTCATTTGGACAGCATTTTTTTCCACTCATTCATAATAGACTGTGTCCACCAATGGAGATTATTTACAACCAATCCGATCAGAATTTCTGATCGCTCGAACGATTTTTCGCTAGAAATTGGATCGTTAGTGGCCACCTTTAACAAACTTCAATGTCAAAGATTGCTCATGGCTCAGTAGCTCCATGCACGACCAGCCTCCAGAGGCTTCCAAAACTGACATAACTTTCTTTTAGGGCTGGAACCCACAAGAGCGCTTTTCAGAGCATTTAGGGAGCGCTTGAAAATGCTATTGATTTCCAAAAACACTCAGCTAATGTTAACAGATGTGCCAACTTCCACTGGAGCGTTTGCAATTCCCAAAATCGCAAGCGCAGGACATGCAGCATTTTGTTAGCGATTGCGCTTCAATGTAAAGTATATAATCACATCACTGGCGTAATCGCTCATCACCGAGCAATTTTGGTAGCGGTTTAAAGTTAATGTACACTAACAAAATTAAAAATAAATGAAAGGACCAATCAGACTTTGAAACGCTAATCGCTACACAACTGCTGGCAAATTGTTTACACTTTTTAAAATCGCTCCCTAAAATTCTCATGAAATTGCTTACAAACTGCTCATACAAAACGCTTGCGATTAGCGATAGCGTTTTGTAGTGGGTTCCAGGCCTTACAGTTAAGCCTCTTTTTCATGGACAATTGATAGGCAATGAAATGCCTCTCAAACTCTGGCAACTGCTCCCTGCTGCCTGGCAACTGCTCGCCGAACACACAGTTCAATAGTTTGTGAAAAAGTACAGGTGCACTTAAAAAGGGGGCCCTGACCAATGGATAACACCCTCAGTCACATGCTGAAGTGTTTCCTCACATGAGGAGCAGTGACACGAGGCAGCTACAGCCACATCATAACTAACAACAGACTGTAAAAAGGCATAAACATTCCCCTCATTAATATTTATCTGAACAAAACAGCAAGATGACCAATGTAGCTGCTGTGACATCAGATCAGGGAAACTCTTGCTTTACACACACAGGCTCAGCAGAGGGTTGAGGAGTGCGTACCTTGCATGCATCGCTGTTCCCTCCAGATATATCTTGCAATAAATCAGCCACACAGTCTGCCAGGGTGTCAGATCCCTCAATGCTTTAAATCCTGTGAAGGTTGCAGGAGAATGCTGGGAGAGCAGCTAGAAGCCATAAGGGGTGGTCTGACACCCTGGCAGTACTCCAGACTCATCAACAGGCTATAGTTAACAGGTGTGTGTGCAAGATCTGCAGGCATTACCTCCTCCACCCCTGTGTACTGCAGTAACCAATTATCTGCTCTGCAGGAGCCAAAACACAAGCTAGTATGGTTTAGGTGATGCATTGTAATTGGCCGAATAGGTGGGGGTGTGGTTATTACAACCTATCTGGAACATAACATTGCTAAAGGGTGCGGTTGATGGAGAACTGTTGAAACCTCCACCAATCACATTACTGCCACTCCTCTATGACGTTTCCTGGTTGTTCACCTAAACCAGGCATGGGCAAACTTGGCTCTCCAGCAATCCCACAATGCATTGCAGGAGTCTGACAGTCATGACTCATAAAGGCAAATGCATTGCGGGAAATTCCGTAACAGCTGGAGGGCCGAGTTTGCCCATGCCTGACCTAAACCATAACACTAGTATGATACTAGTGCTGAATTAGGGATGGTCAATGAGATGCAAATGATTGAGTTGATGCAGGATTATGCAAATTTTGCATGCAAATTTATGCAGCTTGAAAATGGACCAATCGAATTTTACCTCAGCAGGATTTGATTGGTTCATATTCAAACTGCATACATTTGCATGATGCTACATCAACTCCAAATTATTTGCATCTCATTGACCATCCCCAGTTTGAACCCAGCATTTGATGTGGACACAGACATTCTGCTGGATGCAGCGTTGCCAAATCACCCCTTTGAACACTGACACATTTAAGTTATGCAGGTTCTGGGGCTACTTACAGGTGATCAGTGCCTAAACTGCATCTAGTTAGCCACAAGACCTGTATAATTCATATAGGTCAATAATTCGAGGAATGAGCTGACAACAGTGGCTGGATAATAGGGGGAGAAGCAGGAAGCGTATCCGCCTGATAGCTGGGATAATTAATGAGATGCAAATAATTCAGAGTTTATGCAGTATTATGCAAATTATGTGGGCAAATCAATGCAGCTTGAAAATGGACCAATTGAATTCCACTTTGTCAGAATCCATTTGATCCATTTTTAAGGTGCATACATTTGCATACAAAACGTGCATAATCCTGCATCAAGTCTGAAATCTGCTCCAAAAACCGCTTGCGTTTTGAGGATCTGCTAGCGGTTTTTGTGTGCACTGGGCCAAAGAGACAGAAGACCAGGTTTTCATTATATGCTATGCAAGACTGATTCCAGAAGAGACTATGGAGCAGCTGGTGTGGAACTGTACGTCCAATTGCAAGAAAACCGGTCGTGCCAACACTACAACCGTAATAAAGACTGACGCAGAACAGTGGTCATAAGGCTTTAATATATCTGATATGTACAGGATTTACAAGAGAGATCAAAGTGTTTTATTGTGCGATTTTTCTCATGATAGAGGCAACAAACAAAGGGTGTGCAGCATAAAATCTTTGTTCCATTAAGTGACAGACAGAGGGAAAGACATGAATAGTGATGCATGTCAGACAGAGATCTACCATAAGACAAACATATTAAGGGCTAGTGTACATGGACTTTTGTGTGCGTTTCAGTTGCCTTTCCAAAGCTCTCCAAATTAATCTGAAAGGCCAGTTCACATGGGCATGCAGCAGTAGTGGTGTTGGTCTCATGTGCTGTCCATTCAAATGAATGGAACCACTTTTTAAACTATGGTTATGGCTTTTTTGTGTCATTTGTGTAAATGCAGCGCTAGATCCAGAGGTCTCGTTCTGCTACCAGTTAAGTTCGCCCATTCTGTGTTGACACCTTAGGAGGCTCAAAACCAGGGCTGTGGAGTCAGAGTTGGAGCAATCTAGGGTACCTGGAATTGGAGTCGGAGGTTTCATAAACTGAGCAGTCGGAGTCAGATGATTTTTGTACAGACTCCACAGCCCTGCTCAAAACACAACGCAACATTGAAACCAATGACAAACGTTTTTCTCCTAGCTTGCAGTAAAAGCATTTAGCATTGGCTAAAAGAGACGCCCACAGAAGCCCATGTGCACTGGCCTTTAGAGTGCATACACACATCCATTTTTGATTGGTCAATCACTGGCCAATTTTACCACCCCCGTGTAGTATGAGTGCCAACAGATTTTTAATACTTTAATGTAGTATGAGAGCTTACCTACACAATCCCAAAGCGGTATAATTGGCCAATCAAAACTGGATGTGTGTACCAGGCTTTAGGGGGTTTTGATTGGCGAATGATTAGATCATTTTACCCCCCCCCCCCCATATAGTAAGAGGGCCAACAGATATTCGATACTATGAGCAGATTGTGTAGGTGAGCTCTTATACTACATGGAGGCGGTAAAATTGGCCAATCAAAATGGTTTGTATGTACACACCCTTCAACACAGTACTTGAACTGTAAATGAGATCTTAACCCTCCTGGCGGTCTATTAAAAACCGCCAGGGGGCAGCGCAGCAGTGTTTGTTTGTTTTTAAATCATGTACATGATAGCCGCTGTCCAGCGGCATCCCCCCACCCGCTTCGATCGCCTCCAGCAATCTGTGATTCCTGGAGGGCTTCCCCCGTCACCATGGCGACTGGCGGGATGACATCACCGATGTCGTGACGCCAAAGGGAGTCCCGATCCACCCCTCAGCGCTGCCTGGCTCTGATTGGCCAGGCAGCGCATGGGGTCTGGGGGAGGGGGGGCGGCGTGGCGGCTAATCGGCGCGGAGTGGCGGCGATTGGAGTGCACATGCAGCTAGCAAAGTGCTAGCTGCGTGTTGCAAAAAAAAAATAAAATTATGCAAATCGGCCCAGCAGGGCCTGAGAAATCCTCCTACGCGGCTTACCCTGAACGTTACCGCCAGGAGGGTTAAAGGACAACTGTAGTGAGAGGTATATGGAGGCTGCCATGTTTATTTCCTTTTAAGCAATACCAGTTGCCTGGCTGTCCTGCTGATCCTCTGCCTCTAATACTTTAAGCTTAAACCCATGAACAAGCATGCAGCAGAACAGGGGTTTCTGACATTTTTGTCAAATCTGACAAGATTAGCTGCATGCTTGTTACTGGTGTGATTTGGACACTACTGCAGGCAAATAGCTCAGCAGGATAGCCAGGCAACTGGTATTGCTTAAAAGGAAATCAATATGGCAGCTTCCATATACATCTCATTACAGTTGTCCTTTAAGGAGGAGTGTTTGCCTGAGCCTAAAATGCTTTTGGGGGTTGCATTTAGCATAAGTTGCTCCATTTCGAGTCTGTTCCTGATTGCATTTTGCGTACAAACATCCAACTTTAATTGGAAATTGTAGGACCTCTGTAGTATGAGGGCCTACAGACTTTGAATATTATGAACAGATTGTGTAGGTAAGTGTAGGTAAGCTCTCCTACTACATGGAGGTGGTAAAATTGGCCAATTAAAATTGTATGCGTGTATGCACCTTCAGAAAATCGTTTACAGGTTGGCTTAGATTAATAATTTCCTGTATGCATCCCCAATGTGATGCCTTTTGGAAACATTTGTGCTTTTATCACCACGCAACATAAAAAGCCAAACATACAACAAAGTTTGAGCACGGTTTTTACATACAGCTAACAGAACATTATTTGATGTGATTTGTGCGTTCATTTTTTTTTTCCAATTTCTAGAATGAAAAAGGAAATATACCAGAGGCACCAATTCATAGATAGACACCACATCCTCCTCCTCCTCAGCAGCCTCCTGATGCCTGAGCACACTCCTGTAGTAAGTATGAAGCCACACCTCTAAAGACTGACAACTGCAGAAAGGCGTGGCTTCATCTAAACTCTCCGCCCTACAGGACTATGTGACAGAGGGGGAGTGTTAAGACTGACTAGGTGTAAGCAGGCAGCGGTGGGTCTAGAAGGAAGAGAAGTCGATATATGAACTAATGTAGCAGGTATTTTGCTTGTTTATTTTGTGAAACATTTAACTTTTTTTGTACATAAACATTTTATAGATAATTAAGTTAAAAACACAGTTCTATGAAATGTCATATAAAAAAACTGCATCTAACTGGGGCTATAATTTGTCTGCCCACCTAAGATCTTACGGTGGCCAAACATCACGCCATTTTGACGGCTAAACGACTAAGAGACAGATCTCGCTCTGATCGAACCTGATTGGAGAGCGAGGTTGGCTGCTCATACACCGCAGGCCAATTCCTGTTCAATTTCACCATGAAATCTTTCAGGAATAGTCTTCTGACGCTTCCCCGTCACCTTGTTGACCCCTGGCCACTGTCCCCCTAATGTTAGCTTGACCCCCCCCCCCCCCCCAGTGCCCGTACATAATACTTTCCCTGTCTGCTATCCCCAGAGTGTCCGCACTCTCCTTCCTCATTGGTTCAAGTGGTTGCTGGCATATTGCACATGGGGTAAACCTTGGCGCCACATGGAGCGCTAATGAGGAAGAAGAGTGCAGAACCAGCAGCAGACACTCGGGGGAGGTTACGTGACACAAGTAAAGTATTCATGTACGGGAACCAGGGGGGGGGGGGGGATGTGGCTAGGGATTTGTGATTACCGCATGCCTTTACCTCCACACACCCAATCGAGCACGTGGGTCCATGATTTTCCAGCATGCCTGATAAGAACACGCAACCAATTTAGGCTTAAAATTGGTTGAATCGTCAATGGGGCATGCTCGGTGCAGCACCGATTTAGGCAGAGTTGTGTCTCCTGGCCGCCCATGTGATCCCTCCCGAATCCCTCAATTCTATAAAGCTTGCTGTCTTCCTGCTGCTCAGAGTTTTGTCTGAAATATCATTAGGACAGCATGACTCACTGGAAGGGGAGGAGCCTGTAAATCCACTAATGCAATAGTTGGATGTCACTGCAGTTTTGCTGGGGCTTTAACAAATGTAGGAAGTGATTATTGAGGAAAAAAACATAAACTAAGCTTTCATTACATATCAATTGGAGGTTATAATATCGGGTATCAAGGACAAAAAAAAAAAAAAAAAATCAACTAACAGTATAAATATTGTGACCTATTGTCGATCATTGACCGTCAAAAAGATGCCTTTAGAGAAGTCATGAATCTGACATTTAAGAATTTCAAAGATTCACATTCGCTCCGTATTATTGAACAGACTGGGCTCAGTTTACTAAGATACTCCTGGAGAACCATGAATGGGGAGCATTAGGGTCCAGCCAGCCTGGACTTTGTGGTAATAGGAGGCAAAAAGGAGGCATACTGAGAATGGATTGGCTAGAGGAACCGTTGTCACTCCCCTGGTCTTATAAGCTCTCCAGTAAATTCCAGCACCTGAGAACCTTAGCAAATAAGTCCCAATGGGTTGAATGATCATGCTGATGTTCTGCTCACTGTCATTTAAGGTTGGGGTAGAGGGGTAACACTGCTTGGATTGTGATCTTCACAAACATAATCTACATCTTGATGAATAAGGCTTACAAGTTCATCTTGAACGTGTGTTGGCTTGACCATACCCAGGATAGAAGGCTGAGCAGATCTAGGCACTGAGGCTTCCTATGGAGTAACAGTCGGTAGCAGAATCATGAATGAAGAATCAACAAGTTCTACAGAAATCATACAGGTGCAACATGACTGCAGCTTTCAGAATGCTGGGTAGAGCTCCTCCAGATTGTCCATATCCCACCACAAAAGGTATTCCAGAATAGCAGCGACTACATGTGCCAGGATCAGACCTGCTGTGACCACAGGAACCGTTCACATCTCTCCAGCATCGACTGAATTAAGGCTCTAAGGAAAAAAAAAAAAAGTAGGAACATTGTGTTAGGGCTGGTGCACACCGAGCGGCTTTTTGGGCGTTTTCAGATCCGCTTGCGGCTGCGGATCTGCTTGGTCAATGTATCTCAATGGGGTGGTGCACACCAGAGCGGGAGGCGTTTTGCAGAAACGAAAAATGCCTGGGTGAGGCATTTTTTGGATTGCGGATGCGTTTCTGCCTCAATGTTAAGTATAGGAAAAACGCAAACCGCTCTGAAAAACGGCACTTCAGAGCGGTTTGCCAGGCGGTTTTTGTTACAGTAGCTGTTCAGTAACAGCTTTACTGTAACAATACAGGAAATCTACTACACCAAAACCGCTAGACAAAACCGCAAAACGCTAGCTGAAACGCTACACAAAAAGAAGAAAAAGCGTTTCAAAATCTGCTAGCATTTTGCGGATCTGCTAGCGGGTTTTGGTGTGCACCAGCCCTTATTCAGGGCTGCATAAGTAGGTTTGATTCCCTCCAGAGATGTCGAACTCCAGTCCATGGTGACCCCAGTTTTCAATTAAAAGGTGGTCATTAAGTACAATTATTAGTGAACAATCCCAATTTCAATCAGAGAACTCTATAAACTATATATTATATAAGCACAAAGAAACTTGTGGGCCCATTTGATCCAAAATAATCGCATTATCAGTCATTTCCTTAAAGGAAACATCGGAGGTCACCACAAAAAATATTAGATCTACTTACCCGGGGCTTCCACCAGCCCCTGGCAGCTGACATGCCCCTTGCCGCAGTTCTTGTGTCCCGGGATTTCCTCAGTTTCAGATGGCGACCTCGCCAGGTCGGCCTTTACTGTGCCTGTGCGAACGCCGCTGTCAATCACTCTCACCTGGTCTGGAGTGTTCTGCGGAGTAACTCTGTGTGCAGGCGCAGTAGAGGCTGACCTGGCGAGGTCGCCATCTGAAAAGGAGATCCCGGGACACCCGGAGATGTGGCGAGGGACAGGTTTGCTGCCAGGGGCTGGAGGAAGCCCCGGGTAAATAGATTTAATTTTTTTTGCAATATCGGATGCTTCCTTTAAAGAAATGGTCAATCAGTGTGGCAGATTTCTCATAGATAGGATCGTAAATCGGTTTTGTTAATGCTGTGAATCAATTAACTACAATTCTTTTCTTTTCGATTAACTCATTGAAAATATGATCGTTGGCTAAAATTTGCACCATTTACAGACACCTTAAAGTGGGATGAAACTCCATATTAGCTGAAAACAGTAATCCAGTAAGAAATTCCTTATTTAGTTTACCTATCCTGTTTTTAGTGTTCACTGTCGGATGGGAGAAACGGGATATGAAAAAATAAATATTTTTCTACCGGTTTCTACCTTTATTGTTTACCTGCTGCCATAGCTTACTATCCCTCCCACAGTAATCATCACCTAGACAACAGGCTTACATCACTGAGTAAACTCTTCAGAGGGAGGGGGATTAAATTACCTTCTGGTCATAGTGTCCTTACCTTATCCAACATAGGAAGCTTTAGGTTATTTGCATGCTGAGATAAGCTTGTTTGTGTAGTTAAAAAAAACAAACAAGCAAACTACAAAGTTCTCAGAATCCAGCTGACACTGCACAGTTCCTGCAGTTAGGCAAAGGCCACCAGACCAGATAGAAAGAAAAACGGGTGGAACTATAGGGTGCTACTTTAGAAAAAAAAAAAGAAATAAAAAAAGAAGTTTACTGCATTTGCCGCCCTATAAGATGCACTTTTCTCCCCAAAAAATGGGCAGAAAAAGTCCCTGTATTTCATACGGCGAAAGCAGAGAATCCCCGACTTACGAACGCCCGCCGTTACAAACCGCCGGGGATTCCCTGCATAGTCTGCCTTCCCCTGCGTAGTCTGCCTTCTGTCCCTGTGTGTACGCTCTACCCTCAATCCCTCCTCTGTGTCTCTGTTTCCCCCCAGTCTCCTTCCAGTGTTTCTAACCCCCCCACCCCCGCTCTCTCCCGTGTCTCCCCCCCCCCCCCCCCCCCCGTGTACACAGTGCAGTGTAGCGGCATGTCTTACCTAATCCACCATGCCCTCAGGGATCGCCAACCTCTACACTTCCATGCGGCTCCCCCTAGTGGACAGCTTGTGCTGATCGCATCAGCAAAAGCCGTTCACTAGATTGAGTCACACAGAAGGGAAGAGGTCGGAGATCCCCGCCTAGTTCTCATGTGTAGTTAAAGCAGAAAGATAATAATAATGAAAATAAATGTGAGTAAGAGGGGGCACTATGCATTTCATTGACTTCCTCAGGAGCCCAGCGTGACTGCACAAGCATTACATACAGATCTTTAGTGTTGTAATATTTTTAAGTAGCTACGTCCCCCTATTTGGCAAAATTTAACTCATTTCCATTTTGGTGACCTGGACAGGATCTGCTGGCCATCCCTACCCCAGCATACCTTTGTCTTTTCTCTGCGACCTTCATCACTTCACAGATCTTGTTATATCGCTCACCGATGTTCTCAGTCAAGCCCAACTCCTCCAAGTATGGCAGAGCCCGATCAGGACCAATCACTCTGGCCAGGAGGAGAGCCACGTTCTCCACAGTAATGCAGGTCGTCCAATCAGAATGTCCATTGGTGAGGGCATCGCCATTGGTGACGCTGTGGTGCTGGTGGTCAGTGGAGCAGGTCTGCGCTAAAAGCAGAATACTCTTCCACTCCTCCATTGTCTTCGGCAACAAACCTGAAAAGTGACACAAGAAGCAGCTCTAGGTCTTGTTATACGGTGAGCACATGGTCAGACCCCCCTGGAATGAGGTAGGGTCTGGTTTTGTAGGCAAAGTCCAGACATTTTTTCTGATGCTCATCAGGTCAACATAAATAAGGAATGAAGCGCTTATTACTTTGGCTGATATCGTTGCTGGCACTGTAATTGGCCTGAGGAAGTGGGCTTGCACCCAGGGGTACTTTTACCATCTTGTCTGATTTATCCCTCACCTTTTTATGACAGCGCTTTTTGGGCTCCCGTTGGCTCATACATTTACTCTTCACTGGGGATGAGGTCATGGAGATTCAAATAATTGATGCATAATTATGCAAATTTTTGTACGTACAAATGTATGCAGTTTCAGAATAGACCAAACAAATCCCACCTTGACTTTTCATTGGTCCAAGTTCTGCATAAATATTCAGCATTAATTATTTGAACTTTACTGGCCATACCCAACAATCACTGCTAACCTCAGTTACAACACCTTCTAAGAGGTAAAAGAAAGAAAGTCATTCCAGTACATCCTAATTATTACTCCGCACTAAACAGCAGAGCAGAGAAAACTGAATACAGTTTATATCACTCTGGCCCCCTACCTTTCGTGTCTCTACCTCTCCTAGATTGTAAGCCATTGGGCAGGGTCCTCCTCCTTTTGTGTCCTACCTGATCATGCACCTCCATTACTGTGCACCCATGTTATGCATCTGAGTGAACCTAACTTGCCTGATCTCCATGCTCCCCTCCAGTGACTAAGCATTACCTTGTACTCATACTGTGCTGTGTGATCTCCATGCTCCCCTCCAGTGACTGAGCATTACCTTGTACTCATACTGTGCTGTGTGATCTCCATGCTCCCCTCCAGTGACTAAGCATTACCTTGTACTCATACTGTGCTGTGTGATCTCCATGCTCCCCTCCAGTGACTAAGCATTACCTTGTACTCATACTGTGCTGTGTGATCTCCATGCTCCCATCCAGTGACTGACTAAGCATTACCTTGTACTCATACTGTGCTGCGTGATCTCCATGCTCCCATCCAGTGACTAAGCATTACCTTGTACTCATACTGTGCTGTGTGATCTCCATGCTCCATCCAGTGACTAAGCATTACCTTGTACTCGTACTGTGCTGTGTGATCTCCATGCTCCATCCAGTGACTAAGCATTACCTTGTACTCGTACTGTGCTGTGTGATCTGGTCTTTCTTGTATTCCTGTATTGTCATATTGCTGTATGTCACCCCTAAATATTGTCTGTAACCTAAATTAATGTTCTGCACTGCGTAATATGTTGGCGCTTTATAAATACAATAGATAAAAATAATATCACAAATGCAGAAAGCTAAATGCATTTTATGCCATAAATTCCAACCCTTAGATCCGCAAAATCTAATAATATGGTCAATCCCCAAATCCACCTGAAAACCTTTGGTACTGAAGTCTTTAGTCATGCTGCTTCTAAATTAAGGAACTCCTTACCACACTTTCAGGACAGCTCATCCCTGGAGATGTTTAAATCCAAGACCAGTCTGGCATTTCCTGGAAAGTTCTTCTTCCCTTCATTCTGCCACTAAGCTGACACATGCTTTATAATTGAAGACCTCCGGCATCTAATGATACCAGAGGACTTCTACTGTATATGACATTTCCCCACATGACAGAGTAGAGACCAGGGCCCATATGCAAGTCACTTTTTCTCCTGAGTTTTCTCCTAGGTGATACATTCGAAACTTGTCATAAAAGCCTTTTAAGCCACCAGCAAGGTAGAAAATGCTCAAAATTTAGATAGTACTTTTTCACCAACTTTTGGGTATTTTTCACAATTTCACTTCCAAAGAAAATATTTATAATTTTTGGAATAAAGCGATTGCTTTGAGAATTTGCCTTCTTTATGGGATTATCTGGCTTTTAATGCCTTCTGTATAAACCAGCAGATCACAGAATAAGCAAATAGCCACATCGGCCCGATTTACTAACCCTTCTCCTCGTCAATCAGACCCATGTCATCCAGATAGACGATATTGGTCAGAGCTTCCATCCGTCGGTCCAGCTGCAGGCAAAGTGTGATATATCCTGGCCAGTATCTGCACCAGGAAACATACTAGGATTAGGACTAGACTTTATTTATTAAGTGACAACACCAGCAGAAATGAAAAATACAAAAATAGAGATGGCAATTATGTAAGCCTAAAAACAAATTCCTATAAACCCCTAGTCCTGCCTCCTGTAAATTCCTATATAGGCAGCACGGTGGCCTAGTGTGTAGCGCGCTCGCCTGGCAGCGCTGGGTCCCAGTTTTCAATCCCAGCCAGGGCACTATCTGCAAGGAGTTTGTATGTTCTTCCCGTGTATGAGTGGGTTTCCTCTGGGCACTCTGGTTTCCTCCCACATCCCGAAAACTTACATATGAGTTATAATTGGCTTCCTCCTAAAATTGGCCCTAGACTACAATACATGCACTACACGATACATACACTACATATGACTATAGTAGGGACTAGATTGTGAGCTCCTCTGAGGAACAGTTATGTGACAATACAATATACTCTGTACAGCGCTGTGGAAGATGTCAGCACTATATAAATACTAAATATATTATACAATTACTAGGTGACCTAAGCCCGTTTAAAAACGTGCTCTAGGTCTGTGTGGAATCCCCATCCCCTCTCCTCCCACCTCCCCTCTCCCCACCTCACACTGTCCGCCGCAGTGTCACCGCGCATGCACGCACCCGCTGCGCGCGCACGTGCACACACTGCGCAGGCCGCCCGATGACCCGCCGCAAACCCGGCTGCCCGCTGACCAGCCGCCCACTCGGCTCCCTGGTCCCACGCTATCTCTGTATAGCGTTGTCCGTGCTGCGCAGTGCGCACAACGGTTCAGTACGGAGGACAACGCTACACAGGGACAGCGCACAGACAGGGGTTTTATTATAGAGGATTTTATTATAAAAGCATTGATACTTACCTGGGGCTCCCTCTCCCCCGGGCCGCTCCGACCCTCTGCTAGCCGGCATGGTAACTTTGTTCAGGCTCTACTGCACATGTGGGGAGTATGGGGGACTGAATAAAGTTACAGGGTCGGCTAGTGGAGGATTGGAGCCCGGGAGGACTATGGGGGAGCCCACTGCTTACATGTTCAACTGAACCCAGCTGCTAAAAGTAATATATATACACACACACACACACACACACACACACACACACAATATATTCCTAAATCACACTTGAAGGGTCCAAGAAAAGTTCAGAAAACCTCTGTATGGGAGTGTACTCTTTCCTCTCCCCCTCACAGCTGCCTGTTCCCATTTCTGGGATGTGTTCATCAAATTTGACCTCTTGATCCACCCTGTTCCTTCATCAAGAGGATGGAAATTCTACAAGGGAAAAATGCTCCCCCTGACTGGATCACAGTATCACCTTTCTGGATCTAGTGATTATAGCTGTGCAAGTCCTTCAAAGTAAGGAAATCACCCAATCCACTTAATTGTAGATATACAGTTTGCCTCATGGTAGTTGCTTCTTGTGTAAAGATAATCCACATCTCATTCTTCCACCTGTTTAGAAAGATCCCCTTTGTGAGCATGACATAGAATCTCCTTTCCTCCATACACAATTCATATCCTCATGTGCTTTGTGCACACTTGGGATAAAAAGATTTTAGATTTCCCTTAGGTGTATTTATGCATATTAACCACTTAAGGACTGCAGTCATAAAACCCCTTAAGGACCAGAGCCTTTTTTTCCATTCGGACCACTGCAGCTTTCACGGTTTATTGCTCAGTCATACAACCTACCACCTAAATGAATTCTACCTCCTTTTCTTGTCACTAATACAGCTTTCTTTCGGTGCTATTTGATTGCTGCTGCGAGTTTTAGTTTTTATTATATTCATCAAAAAAGACATGAATTTTGTCAAAAAAATGACTTTAACTTTCTGTGCTGACATTTTTCAAATAAAGTAAAATTTCCTATACATTTGAGCGCGAAAGTTATTCTGCTACATGTCTTTGATAAAAAAAAACCCATTCAGTGTATATTTATTGGATTGGGTAAAAGTTATAGCGTTTACAAACTATGGTGCCAAAAGTGAATTTTCCCATTTTCAAGCATCTCTGACTTTTCTGCGCACCTGTCAGGTTTCATGAGGGGCTAAAATTCCAGGATAGTACAAATCCCCCCCCAAATGACCCCATTTTGGAAAGAAGACATCCCAAAGTATTCAGTGAGAGGCATGGTGAGTTCATAGAAGATTTTATTTTTTGTCACAAGTTAGCGGAAAATGACACTTTGTAACAAAAAAAAAAAAAAAAAGTTTCCATTTCTTCTAACTTGCGACAAAAAAAAAAATGAAATCTGCCACGGACTCACTATGCTACTCTCTGAATACCTTGAAGTGTCTACTTTCCAAAATGGGGTCATTTGTGGGGTGTGTTCACTGTCCTGGCATTTTGGGGGGTGCCTAATTGTAAGCACCCCTGTAAAGCCTAAAGATGCTCATTGGACTTTGGGCCCCTTAGCGCAGTTAGGCTGCAAAAAAGTGCCACACATGTGGTATTGCCGTACTCAGGAGAAGTAGTATAATGTGTTTTGGGGTGTATTTTTACACATACCCATGCTGGGTGGGAGAAATATCTCCGTAAATGACAATTGTTTTCTTTTTTTAACACACAATTGTCAATTTATAGAGATATTTCTCCCACTCAGCATGGGTATGTGGAAAAATACACCCCAAAACACATTATACTACTTCTCCTGAGTACGGCGATACCACGTGTGGCACTTTTTTGCACCCTAACTGCGCTAAGGGGCCCAAAGTCCAATGAGTACCTTTAGGATTTCACAGGTCATTTTGAGAAATTTCGTTTCAAGACTGCTCCTCACGGTTTAGGGCCCCTAAAATGCCAGGACAGTATAGGAATCCCACAAATTACCCCATTTTAGAAAGAAGACACCCCAAGGTATTCCATTAGGAGGATGGTGAGTTCATAGAAGATTTTTTTTTTTTTGTCACAAGTTAGCGGAAATTGATTTTAATTGTTTTTTTTCACAAAGTGTCATTTTCTGCTAACTTGTGACAAAAATAAAATCTTCTATGAACTCACCATACTCCTAACGGAATACCTTGGGGTGTCTTCTTTCTAAAATGGGGTCATTTGTGGGGTTCCTATACTGCCCTGGCATTTTAGGGGCCCTAAACCGTGAGGAGTAGTCTTGAAACCAAATGTCGCAAAATGACCTGTGAAATCCTAAAGGTACTCATTGGACTTTGGGCCCCTTAGCGCACTTAGGGTGCAAGAAAGTGCCACACATGTGGTACCGCCGTACTCAGGAGAAGTAGTATAATGTGTTTTGGGGTGTATTTTTACACATACAGATGCTAGGTGGGAGAAATATCTCTGTAAATGACAATTATTTGATTTTTTTTACACACAATTGTCCATTTACAGAGAGATTTCTCCCACCCAGCATGGGTATGTATAAAAATACACCTCAAAACACATTATACTACTTCTTCTGAGTACGGCGATACCACATGTGTGACACTTTTTTGCAACCTAGGTGCGCTAAGGGGCCTAACGTCCTATTCACAGGTCATTTTGAGGCATTTGGATTCTAGACTACTCCTCACGGTTTAGGGCCCCTAAAATGCAAGGGCAGTATAGGAACCCCACAAGTGACCCAATTTTAGAATGAAGACACCCCAAGGTATTCCGTTAGGGGTATGGTGAGTTCATAGAAGATTTTTTTTTTGTCACAAGTTAGCGGAAAATGACACTTTGTGAAAAAAAAAAAACAATACATATCAATTTCCGCTAACTTGTGACAAAAAATAAAATCTTCTATGAACTCACCATACTCCTAACGGAATACCTTGGGGTGTCTTCTTTCTAGAATGGGGTCATTTGTGGGGTTCCAATACTGCCCTGGCATTTTAGGGGCCCTAAATCGTGAGTAGTCGTCTTGAACCCAAATGTCTCAAAATGACCTGTGAAATCCTAAAGGTACTCATTGGACTTTGGGCCCCTTAGCACAGTTAGGCTGCAAAAAAGTGTCACACATGTGGTATCGCCGTACTCAGAAGAAGTAGTATAATGTGTTTTGTGGTGTATTTTTACATATAACCATGCTGGGTGGGAGAAATATCTCTGTAAATGACACATTTTTGATTTTTTTTACACACAATTGTCCATTTACAGAGAGATTTCTCCCACCCAGCATGGGTATGTGTAAAAATACACCACAAAACACATTATACTACTTCTCCTGAGTATGGCGATACTACATGTGTGACACTTTTTTGCAGCCTAGGTGCGCTAAGGGGCCTAACGTCCTATTCACAGGTCATTTTGAGGCATTTGTTTTCTAGACTACTCCCCACGGTTTAGGGCCCCTAAAATGCCAGGGCAGTATAGGAACCCCACAAGTGACCCCATTTTAGAAAGACGACACCCCAAGGTATTCCGTTAGGGGTATGGTGAGTTCATAGAAGATTTTATTTTTTGTCACAAGTTAGTGAAAAATGACACTTTGTGAAAAAAACAATAAAAATCCAATTTCCGCTAACTTTTGACAAAAAATAAAATCTTCTATGAACTCATCATACACCTAACAGAATACCTTGGGGTGTCTTCTTTCTAAAATGGGGTCACTTGTGGGGTTCCTATACTGCCCTGGCATTTTACGGGCCCAAAACTGTGAGTAGTCTGGAAACCAAATTTCTCAAAATGACTGTTCAGGGGTATAAGCATCTGCAAATTTTGATGACAGGTGGTCTATGAGAGGGCAAATTTTGTGGAAACGGTCATAAGCAGGGTGGCCTCTTAGATGACAGGATGTATTGGGCCTGATCTGATGGATAGGAGTGCTAGGGGGGTGACAGGAGGTGATTGATGGGTGTCTCAGGGGGCGGTTAGAGGGGAAAATAGATGCAATCAATGCACTGGGGAGGTGATCGGAAGGGGGTCTGAGGGGGATCTGAGGGTTTGGCCGAGTGATCAGGAGCCCACACGGGGCAAATTAGGGCCTGATCTGATGGGTAGGTGTGCTAGGGGGTGACAGGAGGTGATTTATGGGTGTCTCAAGGTGTGATTAGAGGGGGGAAATAGATGCAAGCAATGCACTAGCGAGGTGATCAGGGCTGGGGTCTGAGGGCGTTCTGAGGTGTGGGCGGGTGATTGGGTGCCCGCAAGGGGCAGATTAGGGTCTAATCTGATGGGTAACAGTGACAGGTGGTGATAGGGGGTGATTGATGGGTAATTAGTGGGTGTTTAGAGGAGAGAATAGATGTAAACGATGGATTTGGGAGGTGATCTGATGTCGGATCTGCGGGCGATCTATTGGTGTGGGTGGGTGATCAGATTGCCCGCAAGGGGCAGGTTAGGGGCTGATTGATGGGTGGCAGTGACAGGGGGTGATTGATGGGTGGCAGTGACAGGGGGTGATTGACAGGTGATCAGTGGGTTATTACAGGGAAGAACGGATGTAAATAATGCACTGGCGAATCGATAAGGGGGGGGTTGAGGGCAATCTGAGTGTGTGGGCGGGCGATTGGGTGCCCGCAAGGGTCTAATCTGATGGGTAACAGTGACAGGTGGTGATAGGGGGTGATTGATGGGTGATTGATGGGTAATTAGTGGGTGTTTAGAGGAGAGAATAGATGTAAACGATGGATTTGGGAGGTGATCTGATGTCGGATCTGCGGGCGATCTATTGGTGTGGGTGGGTGATCAGATTGCCCGCAAGGGGCAGGTTAGGGGCTGATTGATGGGTGGCAGTGACAGGGGGTGATTGACAGGTGATTGACAGGTGATTGACAGTTGATCAGGGGGGATAGATGCATACAGTACGCAGGGGGGGGGGGGGGGAGGGTCTGGGGGGGTCTGGGGAGAATCTGAGGGGTGGGGGGGGTGATCAGGAGGGAGCAGGGGGCAGTTTAGGGACTAAAAAAAAATATAGCGTTGACAGATAGTGACAGGGAGTGATTGATGGGTGATTAGGGGGGTGATTGTGTGCAAATGGTGGTCTGGGGGGTGGGCAGGGGGGGGTCTGAGGGGTACTGTGGGCGATCAGGGGGCAGGGGGGGGCAGATCAGTGTGTTTGGGTGCAGACTAGGGTGGCTGCAGCCTGCCCTGGTGGTCCCTCGGACACTGGGACCACCAGGGCAGGAGGCAGCCTGTATAATACACTTTGTATACATTACAAAGTGTATTATACACTTTGTAGCGGCGATCGCGGGGTTAACAACCCGCCGGCGCTGCCGATTGGCCGGCGGGTTGACGTCGCGGGTGGGCGGAGCCTATTGCCGGTGGATGCGCGCGCATCCCAGCGCGCGATCCCCGGCCAGAGAGTGCCCCAGGACCTGACGCCAATCTGCGTTACGTGGTCCTGAGGCTGCCACTTTGCCGCCGCCAATATGAAGTAGGCGGTCGGCAAGTGGTTAAAAGGAAACCTAAACTGAGAAGGATATGGATTTTTGCCCAACTCTCCTGCTGATCCGGTGTCTCTAATACTTTTAGCCACAGCCCCTGAACAAGCATGCAGATCAGGTGCTCTGACTGAAGTCAGACTGGATTAGCTGCATGCTTGTTTCAGATGTGTGATTCAGCCACTACTGCGGCCAAAGAGGTCAGCAAGACTGCCAAGCAACTGATATTGTTTAACCTTTTGGGGACCGTCGCAAGTAAATCCTACGCCGCATTTGTGGCTGTCCAACTCTGATGCGGTGTAGGATTTACGCCACCTGCTGCTTCTGCTCCGGACTCCATCGTGCGCACCCGAGAGGAGAGATTAAGCTTTCATATGACAGCTGACATCTCCCCTCAATGATCAGGAGCCATTGCGATTGGTTCCTGAGCACTACGATCTCTGGCCAATCGTAGTGATCACTACAAGAGCAGCGGCGGTAGGAGGGGAAGAAGAGGATCCACTCACCTTCTTGACGTTCCCTCGACGCTCCCCTCCGCTCTGGCCGGCATCCCCGCTCACTCTGCCTTAAAGAGAACCTGAACTGAAAATAAAAAGTGAAAATAACCTTACACAGGTCATACTTACCTCCTGTGTAGTCTACTCCTCAATCTCTTTCTCCTCTCCTGCATCCCATTTGTCCACTGTGATCAATGGAATTATCTGTCCTCAATTTTAAAAATGGCCATTACCCCATAACAGCTTCCTGTTCAGCACACTGTTAAACTGTAATATCACCCACTTGAGCCATAGGGAAACATGGACATTACCTTGCACATTCAGTTGTAACTGACAGCTGCTGATATACAACTGACAGCAACTGGTACATTTCAGTTCTGACAAAATATTGTCAGAACTGGAAGGGATCACTGTAAGAAGAAAATAGTGAGCTTCTGAGAGGAACTGACAGGTGAGGTTAGTATGTAATATTCATTTGCAGCTATGTCATGTGTTTATTTTAAATAATTTTACTCGCTTCAGATTCCCTTTTAGTGTCGGGTTCTGGCTTGATGACATCATCAAGCCGTGACCTGGAACTTAAAGGCAGTGCGAGCAGGGATGCTGGCCAGAGTGGAGGGCGCTAGAGCTGCTCATCGCTGGAGCCTTGGAGGGGAGTAAAGGCTGCTGGCAATACGGGAGACACCTGGCCACACTGGGGACACCATGCCTACCTAGCCATACTTAGGATTTGGCTGCCTGACCCCCCAAACGAAGGCCGCAATAGCAGCATAGGGGGAAATATTGTGGCTGGGAACGCGAAGAATCACTCGCGTTCCCAGCCCGTCGGGTCCTGACGGCGAAACCGGAAGTGGTCGCCGGCGGGGACGGGAGGATCAGAGAGACACGGCGAGGGCACCGATCAGCTGCAGGGGGCTGAGGGAAGCTCCAGGTGAGTAAAACTTTTTTTTTTTCTCACTTAAGTGCCTCTTTAAGAGGGGTTAGGCAGTCGGTCCCCAGAGGGTTAAAAGGAAACATCCATATCCCCCTCAGTTAAGGTTCCCTTTAAGGAGAACCCGAGGCGGGGTTCTGACAATGCAATCCACGTACAGAGGCTGGGTCTGCCTATACTGCCCAGCCTCTGTTGCTATTTAAATCCCCCCTAAGTTCCCCCTGTGCTCTGCAATCCCTCATAAATTACAGCCGCACTGTGCGGGCTGTGTTTACCTTTGTACTGTCAGTCTCGCTGCTCCCCCCGCCTCCTGCATAGCTCCGGTCCTGACAGCTTCCCTACCCTTCAATCAGCGGGGAGGGAAGGGACGCGGGCGGGGACCGGAGCTATGCAGGGGGGGGGGGGGGGGGGGGCAGACTGACAGTACAGAGGTAAACACAGCCCGCTGTGACACGCTGCGTGACGGCAGCGTGGCTGTGATTTATGGGTGATTGCAGAGCGCTGGGGGGGGCTTAGGGGGGATTGAAATAGCAACAGAGGTTGGGCAGTATAGGCAGACCCAGCCTCTGTATGTGGATTGCATTGTCAGAACCCCACCTCGGGTTCCCTTTAAGTAGATCACCTATGACCATCCAGGTTTTTTTTGCCCTGATCATCATGAAGTGATATTTAGGCTCTTACCGGCATGTGACCCCACCATTTCTCCTCACACATAAGCAGGCTCTAGACTTTCAGTGCTCACGTAGATGGCCATGTAGATATATATGTATACAGTATACCTCTGAAGAAGAGACCTTCTGTGGCCATGAAACGCATCAGCCCACGCTTGAACGATACCACCGTTACACATTGACTACTTGTCTTATACGTACACGGCCCATACCACTGCCACTCCTCCCTCTTTGTAGAACGATTTAGCATTTAGCAAAATCTATCCCATCCCTGGTATTATATTTTTTACTTGTTTTGTGAAAGAACAAAAAAACAGCAGAACACTGTCCCTTCTCCAGGGCCATTGTCCCACTTCCTGGTACGTTGCACGTCGCTCTGCCACGGACACAGCCAAGATACCTGGACTTATGTTGATCACTAGGGATGGTCAACGAGGTGCAAATAATAAAATAATAAGTTGATGCAGCAATTATGCAATTTTTTAAGCAAATGTACGCAGCTAGAACATGAACCAATCAAATCCTGCTGAGGTCAAATTCGTTTGGTCCTGCATAAATTTGCATTCAAACTTTGCAAAATCCTGCACCAACTCCAAATTATTTGCATCTCATTGACCATCCCTATTACATTTCAGGAGTCTGGTTGTAAGGCCACATTGCCATGTTCCTGTCTAGCCAGCAGCAAACGTTTCATTTAGCCACACAGAACACAGGTGACCCGGCTCCTTACCCAGCTGTCCTGCAGATATTCAGCATCTTCTCCTTAGTGGGGAAGTCAGATGGAAGTTTAATTAGAAGCATTATGAGATGTCCGTAGCCCCAAGTGAACAAATGTGAGCGAGGTCTGCAGGAAAAGGAAGACATAGAACATGGTCACAGCTCTACAGGGCTGGTTCTAGCTACAATGGACCCGAGGCAAAGGTAATTTGGGGGCCCCCCTAGCAATGCACCCCCCCAGTTTCCAAGTCGACTCCCAGGACCCATCCCACCACACTCCCAGCCACACAAAATCATTAGATGTTCATCACATGTCCCTAAAAGCCTTGATGGCGATCCCACTATTCCCCTCCTCTGTTCCCTTACAAATCCAGACTGTATACACATTGGGGTCTTACCTAATCCAGGCAGGACACAGGAAGTAGCACCGTGCTCTACTCTCTGGACTTCTCCCCACGGCGCCTCTCTTTATTGTTCCCCTGCAGGCATGTAAGGTGTTATCCTAGCTGGAGGGGCGGGGACACACATTGGGGTCTCACCTAATCCAGGCAGGACACATGAGGCAGCACCGTACTCTACACTCCGGACTTCTCCTCGCGGCACCTCTCTTCCTCGTTCCCTACAGGCATGTATGGGGTCACCATAGCTGGAGGGGCCACACATTGGGGTCTCACCTAATCCAGGCAGGACACAGGAGGCAGCACCGTACTCTACACTTCGGACTTCTTCTCACGGCGCCTCTCTTCCTCGTTCCCTACAGGCATGTATGGGGTCACCATGGCTGGAGGGAAGGGGGCACACACCTTGGGGGGCCCTACAGACTGGGGCAATTGCCCCACTTTGCCTCAACAGAAGCACCGGCCCTGCAGCTCTAAAATGCTAAAACAACACAGCGAAACAGGAAAATAATTTAGGGAGCTGTGCCCAGGGCTGTGGAGTTGGTACAAAAATTATCCAACTCCCGATTCCTCAGTTCATGAATCCAAAAACTCCGACTACAGGTGCCAAAAATTTCTCCAAACCTCTACTCCGACTTCTTAGTCTAATACTTACCAAGTTTGTGGAGTTGGTACAAAAATCACCCGACGCCTCAGTTTATGAAACCATTAGTTCTTCCATTAGTCAGAATGGAGCCAGCAGCTGCTGACAGGTGAAATCTGATTGGTTGCTGTATCTCAACACATATCACCCTCATTTTCCACTCAGTTTGATTGGCTAGTCTCAAGATAGCATGTCAAGAGGTCGTACCACTCACCTGGGTTTCCCATCTTTGTCAACTGTGCTTGAGGGGTGTGGTGCATCATGGGAGACTGCCAGTAGCAGCCAATCCAGTTTCAAGGACTCAGGTTGGGCGAGGGATTGAAGCATAGGTAACCTAAAATTACGAAACAGAGGATCCCACTTTGGTTTTATACAACCAGACAGGCAGACATCAGTATCTAAGTTAGTCTAACGCCATCCAAAATAGTTACACTCAACAGGATACTAGACAGTGAGAGGTGAAGAATTCTGTCTCGCATGCAAATTGAATGCAGCTTTAAATTGGGCCTATCAAATGCAGCAGGAAATGCATAGGGGTGGTCAATGAGATGCAAATAATTTCAAGTTGATGCAGGGTTATACAAATGTATGCAAATTTATGCAACTTGAAAATGGACCAATGAAATTGAACCTCAGCAGGGTTTGAGAGGTTCATTTTCAAGCTGCATAACATTTGCATACAAAATTTGCATAATGCTGCATCATCTCAAAATTCTTTGCATCTCATTGACCATCCCTAGAAATTGATTGGTCCATGTCCAAGCTGCATACAATCCTAAATAAATATACATGCATGGCAGCAGATTTTGCATCACACTGACTAAGGTGGCCATACATTAGGCGAGTGACTCCAGATCAACTGCCAGATCCCTCTCTCGATTAAATCTGATCAGAGAGGGATATATTGTCCTAGCGCTGCTGCCCTCCCCCCCCCCCCCCCCCGCCCCAGTGCTCATGGTGAGTGGTGCAGATTAATCTGCAATGACAGCGCCACTCCTTGCCTCCTCCGGTGCCGGCACCTTTTTGAATTGCCACTGGGAGCGTCTGAGCCATAGGACACAACCACATGTAGTGACGTCAGTACATGTACCCAAACAAGCCCTTGCAACTGAGATTTTCCACTAGGCCGATCCATCTTCTCAACCAGTTTTGCCCAGAAATCAATCAAAAGAATGATCAATATCTGCCAGATTCGATCATTATCATGGAAAAAGGCCAGATATCGATGTCAAAATGTCAATGTATGGGCACCTTTATTACGCAGACACTAAACCATTCCCATCAAACCCTGACCTAAGGATAATGTGCGGCACCAACAGGTCTGTTCCAAGATGGAGAGTAAGGGAAAAAAAATGGAAACCGCTGACCAGTCCAATCGGAGAAACACTTCCAGGTCTTCCACCTACCTGTGATTTTCAGGTTTGGTCTTGAGGAGGTTGTCCAGATAGGCCAGGAAGTGCTGTGGGTTACCCCGGCAGAGCTGGGCCACATCTGCGGGTAACACAGACGGGAAGAACCTGGAGAAGGACCTGGCAGCCAACTCACCGAACTTCTCATAAACCCTGCATGGAATCAACAGGACTTTAGGAAACCGCTGTCATTTACATCAACAATTAAAATGTATCCTATATAATAATTAGCAAGTGTCCCTGCGTCCTGTCTGTGTGTCAGTGCTTTTGCGCTACTGTGCATGTCCTACACTGACAGCCGTTGGGACAGGGCGCAGGACAGGGCCAGGTGGCACGCATGCGCGCTGTGATGCTGCGGCGAGGACTGACCTAGAGCCCGTTTTTAAACTGGCTTAGGTCACTAGTAAGCTATATATAGCCAGCAGGTCTGGATGTCTGTCTGGCTTTCAAGGGCAGAAAGAGATGATCTTCATATTCAGAAGTGATGCATCGTGGGAAACCACAGTTGCTCACTTAAAGCTAAATTATCTCAACTACCTTCTGTTCTAAGAAGGCAAAATTATATTTAGCATTATATTAACACTTAAGAGGCCCGATCCAATTCACTATTTCTTCTGCCATTTTACTACAGTGTTTCTCTAATATTTAAAATCTGTTGGCCCGCATACTACATGGAAGTGGTAAGATTGGCCAATTACGATTGGATGAGTGTACACACCTCATACACGAGTCGATTGCCCCACCAGATCGACCAGCAGATAGATCCCTCTGTGATCGAATCTGATCAATGAGAGATCTATTGGCTGCCTACAGTGCAAACAGATTATGAATGGAGTTCACTATGAAACCGATTCACAATCTGTGGAGCTGCCGCCCCCCTGCATACATTACCTGATCCGGTCGGCGCAAGTCCCCCAGTCTCCGCTGTCTCTTCTCCGCTCTGGCCTCCTCCAGGGTCGCAGCTTCACTTTACTTCCTGTCGGGGGAAGTTTAGACAGTAGAGGGCGCTCTACTGTTTAAATTTCCTGTCCAGACAGGAAGAAGTGAAGCCAGCCGGAGCCCAGCGGAAAAGGAGCATCAGTGACAGTGGGGATACGCGTCGGTGGAACAGGTTATGTATTGCCGCTAGCGTCAGTCGTCGGACATTCGAACGCCGCTATCGACGCACTCCCGGGCCCGCCGGTGATCAAGCAATATCTTCCTTGCGGACAGATAGATGGGAACGATCGATTTCGGACAGAAATTGATCGTTGGGTCATCGTTTGCGCAATGATTTCACAGCAGATTCGATCAGTGATCGAATCTGCTGTATATCAGCGAGAAATCGTGTAAGTTACTTGAAGAGATGAGAGCAGCTGGGCACATCCAGTAAAAAACACCTTTATTAGAACAAATTAAGATCAAACGTGAAGTTGTCAACAGCTGTTTCGCACTCAACTATAGAGTGCTTCCTCAGGACAAAAGAGCCCCCCGTAGTCACCCCTTAGTGTACTCACTTGTTTACAGATCGATGAGGGAGGACGCCAAACCCAGCACACCATCAAAACGCCGCTGTGACATCTTCACATGTTTTGTCCCTCTTTCTCAGAATCAGATTTTATTTCGCCAAGTGCAGCAGTTGCCACACTCGGAATTGTTTGTGGTACACATCAGCATAGAGCATAGTACATCAAAGCATGCAATGACGAGCAGACAAAGACATTAAACGAGGTAGTGCAAGAAACATGTGCGGTTCACAAGAATTAAGGTATGTTAAAGCAAAGACTACCTGCGGTACTCCACAGGATAAGTACATATTTATTTAGGCCTGGGTCCCAGATGTGCTATTTAGTTATTCTGTGTGTGAGATTTGAGTTCAGAAGGCTCACTGCTTGGGGGAAAAAGGAGTTCCTGTGCCTGGAGGTTTTGGTGGAAATAGCCCTGTAACGGTATTCTGAGCGCATGCGGTTGAAGAAGCGGCTGCCGGGATGGAGCCGGTCATTCGTGATCCTGTCTGCCCTTGTTCTCAGTCTGGATGCGTGGAGGAGGTCCAGAGGTGGCAGGGGGGAACCAATGATTTTTTCCGCTGTATTTATTACTCTTTGCAGTCTGTACCGGTCGCTAGACGTGGCTCCACCATACCACACGATGATAGAGGAGCACAGGATTGACTCGATGGTGGCAGTGTAGAAGCTAGACAGCAGCTCCTGCGGCATACCAAACTTCCTGAGTTGTCTTAGGAAGAACAGCCGTTGCTGCGCCTTCTTTTGGCATTTAATGGTGTTTACACTCCATCTCAAGTCGTTGGTGATAGTAGTGCCCAGAAACCGAACGCGAGATACTCTGGTGACTTCCGTGCCTTCAATGAGTACCGGGCTGAGTGTGTGTGGGGGGGGGAGGGGGCATTTCCTGAAGTCGATAACCAACTCAACATTCTTACCAGCGTTTAGGACAAGCATGTTGTCCTTGCACCCTTGCACCAGTTGCAGATCCGCTCGATCTAGCTGCGGTAGGTGCGTTCGTCCTCCTCACTGATGAGACCCAGGATGGTGGTGTCGTCCGCAAATGTAATTACCTTAACGCAGTCGGCAGTGGAGGTGCATCTGTTTGTATACAGGGAAAACAGGATCGGAGACAGTACACAGCCTTGGGGGGGGCGCCAGTATTTTTGGTCCTCAATTTGGAGAGGCAGCTGCCAAGTTTACAACCAAGCAGTCCACAGCGCTCAATCCACGAGGAAATATATGTTAGTTCTAGCCTCCAGTGCATGCAGCTCCAAAGTCTTGTGGGAAAAAACAAGCGTATGTCTAAAAAGTAAGCAAAAAGTAGGAGCGCTCTCTGGTGCATTAAACTTTTTAATCACTTCGCAAACGAGATAAAATCTACTTACAAAATAAAAATCACTTTCAGGCATATAACTGAGATCACCAAGGACTCCGACTCCTTTGGCACACCGATCGAGGAACCACCCACCCCCTGCCCAGACACCGCCGGCACACGGAGCATTAACCCTCGCTACTGGCCGCAGTGAGGTTGCAACGTGAGGTGACACTGCTATACGGAGGTTGGAGTCGGAATCCTTGGTGATCTCAGTTATATGCCTGAAAGTGATTTTATTTTGTAAGTAGATTTTATCTTGTTTGCGAAGTGATTAAAAAGTTTAATGCACCAGAGAGAGCTGCCAAGTTTAACCTGTTGCGTCCTGTTTGTGAGGAAGTCCTTGATCCAGTTGCAGAGATTTACGTCAAGCCCTATTTGCGCTAAGTTGTTATACAGGATGTTCGGGCAGATCGTATTTCTCCTGGTAGACTGATGCCGTTACTTGGAATTTGATTTTAATTTGTTCTAGTAAAGGCGTTTTTTACTGGATGTGCCCAGCTGCTCTCATCTCTTCAAGTAACTGGTCTGGTGGAACTATTTTTGGGCTTGGAGCACTCCGGGGAAGCCTGCTGTGGTTGGTCCTGTGCACCTTTTCTTCATAATACTGCTGGACATTGCATCTTGTCTCTTGGGTAGCACGGACATACCTTGGATTGCTACAAAATAGTGCATATCCATCGAATGGCACAGTCTGCTTTAAAGGAAGGCCGCCGGGATGTGGAAATTTTCCCCAAGGAGGATGATAATTTAGCCCCTTGTTCCCAGGAAATAAGAGGCCTGGAGAATAGTTTATACAACATTATGGAAAGAGAGGTTCGAAAGTATTGGACTATTGTAACTTTGAAAAAGTACAAACATGTGAAGAGAGCTCCGAGAGGAGTTAGATTTTATAAGCAACTGATACAAGCAAAAACACGTCCTTCTGCTAAAGAAAAATGTGACAATTTATTTAAGAATGTATTAGCATTCCTTGATGTTGTAATAGAAGAGAACGAAATTGACTATGCTGAAATCACTGATGAAATTGCTAAAGTGAAAGCTATCATCTCTGCTGTCTCCAGTGAGGAACATTTACAGGAAATGGTGGACTGTATTGAGCTAAAATTGGTTCCTATCCAAGAACGAGTGAAAAAAGAAAAAAATGAGAAATTTATTAGGGATCGCTTGGATTATGAGCAAGAAAAGGTTTTTGCATGGAGAAGTCGTTATGGAAATGGTGGTGAAGGTAACAAAAAGAGGAACAAGAGACGTAGACGTAATTCCAAAAATCATGGATCTTCAGATCCCGACACCTCAGTAGGCTCCGCAGGTGGGGCTTTGGCCTCAGGTAGAGAAACTCATAGCTCTTCTGATGATGAACTCCCTTTGGGAGAAGGAAAACAAGGAGGGGCAAGAAGAAGTACAAAAGGTATCCTCAAGCAGATCAGTTGGAACAAGGCTCAACTCAGGAGGTCCGAACGCAATCAGAAGAAATAAAAATTTATAATTTGTCTGGTGTCAATCTGGATCCAGCCTGTCTCTCTCTGTTGGCAAAAGGCATGACATTCTGTCCTTCTACGTCCTTTGAGATTATAAAATTTGAGCAAGAATTGTTCCTCAATGCAAGAAAGCTGACCCTTCATCGTTTCTTTCAAAGTAAAAAAAAAAACAGAGACCCAAAAGGCTCCCAATTTCATCACTGTGCCTCCTCTATTGGGAAATTCCTGGAATTATTGGGACACTGAGGCCCTGCAGAATTTGTGTGAACTAACTGATGAGGTGGAGCCCAATCGGGTTGATATTAATCGACCGGTGCCGTTTCATATAGGCACGCGTTCTGTGTTTAATCCACCCTCCATCCCAGGTGGTTCAGTGGAACTTTTTGTAAAGAGTGTGATGGAAGATTGCAGGGCATTGATTTACCCGACTGCTCCTAAGAATCTTTACGATTTGGAGACACAAGCCTTAAAATGATTAAAAGATAATAAAGATCTAACCATACGGGAAGCTGATAAGGGAGGGGGGGGGGGTGGCCATGGATACTAAGGACTATCAGGCTGAGTGCCTTAGACAATTAAATGATAGATCCACCTATACGAAATTGCCTTGTGACCCTACCCCCAATTACACTTTGGAACTTAAGAACCTCCTGTCAAAAGCAGTAATGAATGGGACCTTGGATAGGACTTTGGCCAATAAATTGGTACCACAACATCCTAGAAGTCCAGTGTGGTATGCCATCCCAAAAATTCACAAATCTACAGATAAACCGCCTGGGAGGCCAATCGTTTCTGCAATTGGCTCCCTGACGGAGTCCCTTTCCCAATTTTTGGACTTTAAATTAAGACCCCTCTTGAGATCGTTACCATAATATGTGGGGAATACTGTAGAGGTGTTGAACATTTTGAATTCTTTTGAATGGCACTCTTCATATCATTTAGCCACGATAGATGTTGTTGCATTGTATAGTAGGATCTGCCATGCAGATGGTCTTCAGGCCATATCACATTTTTCTTCCAGCTTTACAATATTCAGATGAAAAACAGTGGTTCCTTCTGGTGGATCTGGAGTTTGTCCTCACCAGGAATGCGTTCCTGTTTGACCGCCAGTGGTACCGTCAGGAGGTCGGCACAGCAATGGGGAGCCCGGTGGCCCCCACCTATGCCGGCCTCTTCATGGGCCACTGGGAGGTCAACCACATCTTTTCGATGGGGAACGCGTACCTGAGGAGGATCAAACTCTGGATCCGTTTCCTAGACGACATTCTACTCATATGGGATGGAGATGCTGGATCCTTTGAGGAATTTATGACGAGTATAAATGACAACGATGTTAATATGGCCTTTATTCATACCTAGGGTGAGGAATCCATTGAATTTTTAGATTTGAATATTGATGTCAGTAGGGGAGCATTGATCACTAAGACATACAGAAAGCCCACAGCGGTTAATTCAATTCTACATTCCTCCAGCTACCATCCCCCTTCCACTATCTGGTCTCTCCCTTTTGGCCAGTTCCTCCGACTTAGGAGGAACGCGAACACAATGGAAGACTTCCTGGAACAGGCGGAACAGCTGAGGGATAGACTCCAAGCCAGGGGTTACAAAGAGGAAATTATCTTTGAGGCCTTTCAAAAAGCTGCCAACAAGGATAAACAGTCATTGTTGATTCCCAAAATAAAAAGACAACAGAATAGATTCTTTATGCACTTTACCGATTCCCCCCTATTTGAGAAGATCAAGAAATCGATTAATAATAACTGGTGGATATTACAGGAGGACAAACTCCTTGAAGACCCCTTGTATATATTATAAAAAGGTTCCCAACCTTAAGGATCAGTTGTCCCATAGTGAATTTGTGAGCAGCAATACCTCTAATTGGCTGGGTGGAAGTAGACCTCCCGGTAATTACAGATGTAACTCCTGTTCCTGTTGAAATTTCCTAATCACTGGTAGACAATTTAGCAGATTTGGAAAAACAGTGAAATTTCGGCAGTTTATAAATTGTAAGACTAAGGGAATTATATATGCCCTGATCTGCCCCTGTGAATTTAAGTCAGGAGTGTGGAGGTAGATCTGTGCGTCATCTGCATACAGATGATAGATAAAACCCATGGAGGAGATATCCTCAATTGGCAAGGTTCTCTGTTGAGTGTATACGCCACTCGAGATCTGTAGGGGGCGGTTTCTAGTTTGGGCGGTCTTGGCCATTCACAAGGGCCGGAGCTTGGTATGCTCTGGACCCTCAGCTCTGATTGGTCTTCTGCTGCGGGTGACCACTTCCGGGGATGCCGCTTCCGCCTCCTGGAACGCAGTTTCTGTCCGGGAAGTGCTGGTGCGGCGTTTTGATGGTGTGCTGGGTTTGGCGTCCTCCCTCATCGATCTGTAAACAAGTGAGTACACTAAGGGGTGACTACGGGGGGCTCTTTTGTCCTGAGGAAGCACTCTATAGTTGAGTGCGAAACAGCTGTTGACATCTTCACATGTTTTGTCCCTCTTTCTCCTGGTAGACTGATGCCGTTACTTGGAATTTGATTTTAATTTGTTCTAATAAAGGCATTTTTTACTGGATGTGCCCAGCTGCTCTCATCTCTTCAAGTAACTGGTCTGGTGGAACTATTTTTGGGCTTAGAGCACTCCAGGGAAGCCTGCTGTGGTTGGTCCTGTGCACCTTTTCTTCATAATACTGCTAGAAATCGTGTAAGTGTATGGGCCCCTTTAGATTTACTAGGTGAATGTAACACTTTTTGAAAAAAATCTCTCGGGCCTCCCACGTTTTGATGCATATGATGTAAGCAATATTTAAATGTTTTGGGCATTGCATATGTGTAGTTTTTACAGTAAGTATTTATAAAGTACCTGGCTGACTGGCTTCTGTAACTAGGTTTCGTATATTTAGACAATTCTGTAATTTTACTGGAGAGAAATCTATGGAGACTCCTCTCCCTATTCCATCATCACTCGCTTGAGGTAGTCACGGGGCAGGGATGCTGGGAGGGGCCAGCAGTCAGCCTTTCCCTGTTAGCAGAGATCACCTGACCTCCTCTGAGCTCAGCTCTCTGCTGGTTAGATATTCTTTGCAGCCAGCACTTACAGCTGAGTAGATTCTGTGAGACTTTGCTGAACTGCAGTGCTGGCAACAAGGTGTTAATCTCTAAGCAGCAGAGGGAGGAGGTGGGCAGGATGAACATGCTTAGCAGAGAGAAGTAGTCTCTAGCTGAGAAATGCCCACTGTCTGGATGGTCATATGACTTCCCAAATAGTAACAGCAAAGTTCTTCTAATCAATGTGTGTGTGTGCGTGTGTAGGTGTGTGTGTGTAGGTGTATAAGTGTAGGTGTGTGTGTAGTTGTGTGTACGTGTGTGTGTAGGTGTGTGTGTGTGTGTGTGTGTGTAGGTGTGTGTGTGTGTGTGTAGGTGTGTGTGTGTGTGTAGGTGTGTGTGTGTGTGTAGGTGTGTGTGTGTGTGTGTGTGTAGGTGTGTAGGTGTAGGTGTGTAGGTGTAGGTGTGTGGGTGTAGGTGTAGGTGTGTAGGTGTGTGTGTAGTTGTGTGTACGTGTGTGTGGGTGTAGGTGTGTAGGTGTGTAGGTGTGTGTAGGTGTAGGTGTAGGTGTGTAGGTGTAGGTGTAGGTGTGTAGGTGTGTGTGTAGTTGTGTGTACGTGTGTGTGGGTGTAGGTGTGTAGGTGTGTAGGTGTGTGTAGGTGTAGGTGTAGGTGTGTAGGTGTAGGTGTGTAGGTGTGTGTGTAGTTGTGTGTACGTGTGTGTGTGTACGTGTATGTGTGTGTACGTGTATGTGTGTATGTGTGTGTAGGTGTGTGTGTGTAGGTGTAGGTGTGTAGGTGTAGGTGTGTGTGTGTAGGTGTGTGTAGGTGTAGGTGTGTGTGTGTAGGTGTGTGTGTGTAGGTGTAGGTGTGTAGGTGTAGGTGTGTAGGTGTAGGTGTGTAGGTGTGTAGGTGTAGGTGTGTAGGTGTAGGTGTAGGTGTGTAGGTGTAGGTGTGTGCGTGCGTGTATGGAGGTGTGTAGGTGTGTGTGTGTGTGTGTGTGTGTGTGTGTGTGTAGGTGTGTGTGTGTGTGTGTGTGTAGGTGTGTAGGTGTAGGTGTAGGTGTGTAGGTGTAGGTGTGTGGGTGTAGGTGTAGGTGTGTAGGTGTGTGTGTAGTTGTGTGTACGTGTGTGTGGGTGTAGGTGTGTAGGTGTGTGTAGGTGTAGGTGTAGGTGTGTAGGTGTAGGTGTAGGTGTGTAGGTGTGTGTGTAGTTGTGTGTACGTGTGTGTGGGTGTAGGTGTGTAGGTGTGTAGGTGTGTGTAGGTGTAGGTGTAGGTGTGTAGGTGTAGGTGTAGGTGTGTAGGTGTGTGTGTAGTTGTGTGTACGTGTGTGTGTGTACGTGTATGTGTGTGTACGTGTATGTGTGTATGTGTGTGTAGGTGTGTGTGTGTAGGTGTAGGTGTGTAGGTGTGTAGGTGTAGGTGTGTAGGTGTAGGTGTGTGCGTGCGTGCGTGTATGGAGGTGTGTGTGTGTGTGTGTGTGTGTGTGTGTGTGTGTGTGTGTGTGTGTGTGTGTGTGTGTGTGTGTGTAGGGGCGCAAAAACAGGACTTTAAACTAACTCCAGACCTAGACATAGGTCAGTAATTCTTTCCATGTAGAGATATTGAAATCCAATAATCTACTCAAACATTCTGCAAAAATAAAAGATACCTGTATTTAAATAAAACCTGAAATGAGAAGTACATGGAGGCATGTAATGTTAAACCATTGCAGTTGCCTGGCTGTCATGCTGATCCATTGCCTCTAATGATTTTAGTCATAAACCCTGAACAAGCATACAGCAGATCAGAGGTTTCTGGCAAAAATCTGACTGAATTAGCCACATGCTTGTTTCAGGTGTGTGATTCAGGCACTACTGCAGCCAAATTGATCAGTCAGCAGGATTGCCAGGCAACTGGTATTGTTTAGAAGGAAATAAATATGGCAGCCTCCATATACCTCTCGCTTCAGGTTCCCTAAAAGCTACAATTCTCAATTAAATGTTTTCTGCTTGGAATTTGAGAACAGCTGTAGGCATAGTGTACAGTATAATAAAGTTGTTGTAAAAAAAAGAAAAAGAAATTTTTTTAAAGGCTATGAAAATTAGTTATACCACATCGGGGCATACAAGGCGATACCTGGAGACGTAGGCGAGCAGCAGTGGGCTGTCCCATGGCTCCATATCGGTCAGTTTTTGTACAGCGTCCACCAGATCTCCTCGTTCTATTGCCGAAGCCACAGGACCCGGACCGGCCAGATCTGTGAGACAAGACCAGCTACAATCAGATTAAAGGATACCCGAAGTGACGTGTGACATGCTGATAGACATGTGAATGTACTGTGCCTAGCACACAAATAACTATGCCGTGTTCCTTTTTTTCTTTCTCTGCCTGAAAGAGTTAAATATCAGGTATGTAAGTGCCTGACTCAGTCCTGACTCAGACAGGAAGTGACTACAGTGTGAAACTCACTGATAAGAAATTCAACAATAAAACGCTTCCCTATCAGAAAATGGCTTCTGAGAGCAGGAAAGAAATAAAAAGGGTCAATAGTTCATAGATTTTAGCTCTGGCATACTTCAATGAATGGGTCATTGAGCAAAAACAATAAAACTGTTAAAACTTAAAAAATAGATATAAACATAAAATAAAACTGTGGAATATCTTAAAAAGTCATTTTTAGGAGAAGGAAGATAGATGCAACAGTTTATTTCATTCGTTTATTTTCGCTTTGGGTGTCCTTTAAAGAACATATTTAAAGGGACACTTAAAGAGAACCCGAGGTGGCATTGTATTACGTTAGTGGGGCACAGAGGCTGGTTGGTCACACTAACACCAGCCTCTGTTGCCCCATCGTGTGTCTCAAAGACCCCCCTGCTCGCCGCTATACCCCCACAGTGCTGGCGACACGCAGCGTGTCGCCAGCACAATGTTTACTCTAGCGCTGTCTGTCAGCGCCGCTCCGCCGCCTCCTCCGCATCGCCGCTACCCGCCCTCATCCCTTCCCTCCCGCTGATTGGAGGGAAGGGACGAGGGCGGGTAGCGGCGATGCGGAGGAGGCGGGGGAGCGGCGCTGACAGACAGCGCTAGAGTAAACATTGTGCTGGCGACACGCTGCGTGTCGCCAGCACTGCGGGGGTATAGCGGCGAGCAGGGGGGTCTTTGAGACACACGATGGGGCAACAGAGGCTGGTGTTAGTGTGACCAACCAGCCTCTGTGCCCCACTAACGTAATACAATGCCACCTCGGGTTCTCTTTAAGTCAAACAAAAAAAAAAAAATTAGTTTTACTCACCTGGGGCTTCCAATAGCCCCCTGCAGCTGTCCGGTGCCCTCGCCGTCTCCTTCCGATCCTCCTGGCTCCGCCGGCAGCCACTTCTCCGGCTCCCAAGGACTTCCGAAGTCCCCTCGGCGTGGGATGAGAACGGAGGAGCCAGCGCAGCACCGAGGGCACCGGGAGAGGAGAGGGAAGGCTCATTAGGACCCAGAGCTTTCCCTCTCCTTAGGTGAGTATCTGCCTTTTTTTTTTTTTAAAACAGGGGTTACATTAGCTTTAAAGCAAACCTGAAGTGAAAATAAACGTATGAAATAATGAACTGTATGTGTAGCACAGCTAAGAAATACAACACTAGTAGCACAGAAAACAGTCTGATATGGTTTCCAGTACAGGATTGTTAAGAAACTTCAGTTATCTTTGCAAAAGAGCTTCTTTGAGCAATTTGATCCACTGGGTGGAATACAGTCCTGTTTACTGAACCTCTTAAACAGCCAAGAAACAGCGAGAGACAGCTTGAGATAAGGTTTTACTGCAGGAAGGTTCAAAGGGTCATTATTTCTGCTTTGTTTTATAGCTGAAAAGACACGGTGTGGTTTTAAAATGGCAACTGTGACCGAATGATGCAATGTTCTAAAAAAAAAAAAATAAAAAAGAAAGCTATATAACTGATAATAAAAATATGAGAGTCTTTTCTTTGCTACTAATGTTCTATTCATTATTCCTACAAACACATACACAACATTTATTTAAAAGGTTTTTTTCACTTCAGGTTTGCTTTAAGGGAAACAAATGTCAACATTTATTCATTCAAAATTAAACTTTTAAAATAATTTTCGCATTTTAGAATGGAAGTCCAAACAGATTTGCGCCACCAGACAGCGATTTTCCACTTGTATTCCACGGCAAGAGGAGGCCTCTATCACACCCTTATAGTGGGACACTGATTGTCTTCTCACCCTTAGGAAAATGGGTCAATATACACTTTTGGGGCAGTTTTTAGGGTTTCCTGTCACCACTGGAATATTCTCTTTTCTCTATATAGGGTTCAAACAACAGCCAATCCTTATTGGACTGCAGTACACCTCAAGAAAACTACTATCTCCAAACAGTGTGAAATTCCATTTAATTCCAATTTAATTCCATTTAATTAAAATATTAAAAAGCAATTCCATAATTAAATGAAAAGTTTTTTTTTTTTTTTAAGAGCACAACCTCATTGTCTGTAATCTTAACTAATGTCCAGCGCTGTGTAATATGTTGGCGCTTTATAAATACAATAAATAATAAATACATTTGTTGGCTGCTGGCTGGCACTCGTAGACTTGCGTATGACCTCAGAGTGCTCTCAGGGTATGAAATGGTAGAGAAAAGCATCTCTATCCAGGACAGATCTCACCTTATGTAGTGTGGCTGTGCTTAGAGACCAGCCAGTAGACGCTTGTGTCCCTCTTAAAGAGGAACTCCAGTGAAAATAATGTAGTAAAAAAAGTGCTTAATTTTTTACCATAATTATGTATAAATGATTTAGTCAGTGTTTGCTCATTGTAAAATCTTTCCTCTCCCAGATTCACATTCTGACATGTATTACATGGTGACATTGTTACTGTGGGCAGGTTATGTAGCTGCTCCTAGCTGTTCTGGCTTTACAGACAGCTGTAAACAGCTAATTCCTGTCTGTGAACATTGTTACATTGTGGCAGTTTGCACAGAGTACCGCGATACTCAGAGCTTCTTGTGGGAGGGGTTTCAGCACAAAATCAGTCACACAGCGCCCCCTGATGGTCTGTTTGAGAAAATCATTATATTTCTCATGTAAAAGGGGGTATCAGCTACTGATTGGGATAAAGTTCAATTCTAGGTTGGAGTTTCTCTTTAATCCCCTTGGCGTTATGATTCTTACTGGATTATAGGGTCTAAAAACGGTGCAATTGTTTTGCACCCTTTCAGACCCTCAAACCTGGAAAAAAAAAATCATGCTGCCAGGGAGATCTGCAGCAGTTCTGCAATCACTCACCTCCCTTGCTGCAGTTATGCCTCCATCCTCCGGTTGGCGCTGCAACTCTAAAGTGAAATTGCTGGCTGTCGTCATGATGACAGCCGGCGAACTCACCAACTGGAAGCAGACCCTCGGAGGAGAGGAAGAAGAATGGCGGCCGACGTCAGGATCCCCCCAGAGGTAGGTAAAACCGCCCGCTGTACGCTATACTCTGCACACAGCCTCCGGCAGCTACCGCGAGCAGAGGTCGGGATTACCGCTCTTAGCTGCGGTTTTCTGCCCCGACCCTAGCTCGGGTTTACCGCCAAGGAGGTTAACGGCGGGGACCAGGCTCACGATCAGGAATGGAGTGCTGAGGCTTCCCAGGTGGTATCTCCAGGACAGGCGGTGATTTCTGAAGTTGTAGCAGCCATATGTTCTCCTCAGAGCCCACACACTGTCACACTACAGAAGTAAGCATAGGCACGAGGGAGGTGGATGCTGCTTTGCTGAAGAGCCACATCACAGCTAACTAGCTGTGCGATCAAGCAACCAAGCCGGCAAACAGCACGGGCAAGCAGGGAAGGTAAAGATCAAGTTATTTTATTCCAGACAACGAGTTTCTCGGAAGTCTCTGCTCCATTTCATCAGGCCACCTACCTTGTGCCTATGCTCCCTTCTGTAGCGGGAGAGTGTGTGGGCACTTCTGGAGATACCACCTGGGTAGCCTCAGCACTCTGGATCCACTAAAATGCAAAAAACACAATAAAAGAGCAACCATTCCTGGTCGTGAGCCTGGTCCCCGGCCGTTAAGAGGGACACAAACATCTACTTGCTGATCTCTAAGCGCAGCCACACTACATGTGTCCTTAGGGTCACAACCTAGGGAGAGTGGTCCTGATGCGCAGATCTTGTTGGGCTCTGAGAACAAACCCCCAGTGCACCAATTCACAGGAGAGTCCGACCCAAACCAAGTAAAAAGGGGGACTTACCAGCCCATAACATAAATCATAAGGTAATATAAACAACGAGTAAGCAGGTCCATAAGCCTCCAGATGGAGAACAGCTCAGATGGAAACAAATGAACAAACAGAGTAGCTCAGTGTAGGCTGCTGTAATGTGCAATTTTCCACAAACAAGTAAAAAATGTAATTAAATCACACTTACCTGACTATTTTGCACAGGGGATCCCGTGATACCAGTGTGCGAAACCGGTCGGGTAGGAGATGGGTGGCTCCTCTACCTATGTAATGTAATCTAGATACAGCATGGAGTGCGATTTTATTCCGGGAAACCCAAATGAATTGGCCCAGTATGTGAGTCCAATTTTATGACATTTTAAACTTGTTTTTGCAGAGAATTGCGAAAAACTATTCTCAGAGACTTATTCACCTTGCGCTGAATTTGTAGCTTACAATTTATTTTGGACTTTGGGATTTGTCTATATTAAAGCAGTGGTTACTATTCCAATCTGTTGGTTGGTGCCTATTCCTTTCTTTTAGCTTTCCTATAATGTATTTTTTGTGTCCTTAACCATTTCAGCCTGCGGGTATTTTTCACATTCTACATCTATGCAATTTTCACCTCCCATTCATTCGCTAATAACTTTATTACTAATTATCACAATAAATTGATCTATATCTTGTTTTTTTCCGCCACCAATTAGGCTTTCTGTGGGTGGTATATTTTGCTAAGAATTTTTTTTTTCCCCAATAAGTTTTTATTGTTTTTTTTTTAAATTTGACATAGAAACAGATTATCAAAGTTAAATGTATTATTCCAAGTACTGTTTGACATTAACAGACATTGCTTCTAGAAAGTATTATAGTCTAGACTCTAGATAATATCAATGAATTAGAAATCAGACATAGCAAGTATCTTCATTAACAGTGTAAAGGTGCATACACACATCAGACTATAGTCTTTGGAAAATGAAAGATCACAGACCAATCTTACCACCCTACATGTAGTATGAGAGCCATACTCTACACAGTCTATTCTATGGAGCTGAACTCCACATCAGAAAAAAAATCTTTGCAAGATGCTGCACACAAACATGCTGCACACATTAAAAAGATCAGTATCTGCAAAAGATCTGTTCCTGCCAAAAATCCATTCCTGCAAATTGCAATGATAGTCTATGATATCTGCAGATCATCATACACACATGATTTAACTGACATTCATCTGCAGATCAGATCCACCAGGATGGATTTTCAGATCTGCGGATGATTGCTTGATCTGCAGATGAAGGTCAGTTAAATCATGTGTGTATGATTATCTGCAGATCTCATAGACTATCATGGCAATTTGCAGGTATGGATTTTTGGCAGGAACAGATCTTTTGCAGATACTGATCTTTTGTGTCTGTACAGCATCTGTGTGTGCAGCATCTTGCAAAGATTTCTATCTGATGGGGAGTTCAGCTCCATAGAATAGACTGTGAAGGTATGGCTCTCATACTACATGGAAGGGGGTAAGATTGGTCTGTGATCTTTCATTTTCCAAAGACTATAGTCTGATGTGTGTATGAGCCTTTAGTATAGTTTGGGTATTGCTAGGTATGAGGACTACACCCAGTCAATTGCTAACCAAAAATTTTAACTGACTGGTTAGTGACTCAGTTCCTAGTTAATGTAATCGGTTGACGCAGTGGTCAGAATTATTTTTTTCTAAATGCATTTTCACGGGAATATTAAGAAAAAAAAATGGAAAAAATTCATTATTTCTGTTTTCGGTCATTATAGCTTTAAAATAATACATGCTACCATAATTAAAACCTATGCATTTTATTTGCCCATTTGTCTTGGTCATTTCACCATTTAAATTATGTCCCTATCACAATGTATGACACCAATATTTTATTTGGAAATAAAGGTGTATTTTTTCAGTTTTGCGTCCATCACTATTTACAAGCTTATAATTTAAAAAAATTTCATAATATAACCTCTTCACATGCGTATTAAAAAAGTTCAGACCCTTGGGTAAACTATTTATGGGGTTTTTTTTTATTGTAATTTTTTTTTTTCATTAAAAAATTTATTTGGGTAATTTTTGGTGTGGAAGTAAACCGTTAATTTGAAATGTTATGATGTGTATTTATTTCATAAAAAATGTATGTAGATGTAGTTTTACTATTTGGCCACAGTGAGTTTTTTTCCTCAAGTCCCGAAAGCGAGAGCTCACTTCCAGGAACTACAAGGAGGTCAGGAAACTTTTTTTCAGAAAGACCGCGGCCTCTGAAAAGAAGCCCTTGGTTTTTCTGCTGGAAACTTAGATCAATGAATGGGAAGTATGTTCCCATTCATTGATCTCCGGGCTAATGGGGGACACCACATGCGCGATCGTACATAGAAGCGCGCATCAGCCGCCTGGTCGGGATTGTCACGTCCAGGCGGCATAAATATTTAAAGGACCACTATCATGAAAAATTGTAAAAATGTAAAATGCGTGTAAACATATAGAAATAAGAATTATTTTTCTTGCAGAGTAAAATAAGCCATAAATTACTTTTCTCCTATGCTTCTGTCACTTACAGGAGGTAGTAGAAATCTGACAGAACCAACAGGTTTTGGACTAGTCCATCTCTTCATGATGGATTCTCAGCTAGGCTTTTATTCTATATAAAGACATTCCCTGAAAAGGATTAATACAATGATGCTGGCCAGCTTTCCTGCTCCCTTTTTTGGCAGTTGGACAGAACAACTGCCAACTACTAAGTGCATTTGAAAATAAACAAAACCCTGAGAATCCCCTATGAGGAGATAGGCTAGTCGAAAACCCGTTGGATCTGTCAGATTTCTACTACCTACTGTAAGTGACAGCAACATAGGAGAAAAGTAATTTAGGGCTCATTTTACTCTGGAATAAACATACTTCTTATTTGTATGCGTTCACATATATTTTAAATTTTACGATTTTAACGACAGTGGTTCTTTAAACTGGTTTATGTTTGGTTTTTTTTTTACAATTTTTATTGAAGAGGAAGCAAAACAAGCAAGTAACATATCAAATCACAATTACAATGAGAGGAAAGCAATCACACTGAACTAGTAACATAGTAACAGCAAGAAAATGATATCAACCAATAGACAAAAATGTAAACATTCTGAAAGGGACCATTAAAGGGATACTGTAGGGGGGGGGGGGGGGGGGTAAATGAGTTGAAGTTACCCGGGGCTTCTAATGGTCCCCCGCAGACATCCTGTGCCCGCGCAGGCACTCACCGAGGCTCCGCCCCGCCTCTGGTTCACTTCTGGAATTTCAGACTTTAAAGTCTGAAAACCACTGCGCCTGCGTTACCGTGGCCTCGCTTCCCCTGATGTCACCAGGAGTGCACGGGACGGCCACAGACCATACTGGGCCTGCGCAGTACACTCATGGTGACATCAGCGGGAGCGAGGACACGGCAACGCAGGCGCAGTGGTTTTCAGACTTTAAAGTCTGAAATCCCAGAAGTGAACCGGAGGCGGGGCCGGAGCATCAGTGAGCGGCTGCACGGGCACAGGATGCCTGCAGGGGACCATTAGAAGCCCCGGGTAACTTCAACTCATTTTCCCCTGACCCCCTAACAGTATTCCTTTAAGTGCAGCAATGCTAACTGCAAGTCCCATCAAGGAGTGGATAATTCAAATCTTTTGGTTTACAAAATGGTACTTAGAAAGAGACGTGCTGAATGACCCGCCTGTAATTATAAGAGAACCTATGTCCACCTGAAACTTGTTTGTGTTTTAATAAAGCTTGGCATTTTGAGATCTAGTTCCCCGGTTCCTCTCTCTAGGTTGTTGTGTTATGCAGAAATGTCGACCCCTATCTGCTATCTTACCTCACCTGTGAATGTTTGTGGTTTTCAGCAAAACATGCACTGTTGGGGCTACTTGAGGACCGAGTGGAGAAACACTGCTATACCTTTCAACCCTTTGATGTAAGTATCCCACACGCTGGCGTCGTCCTGGTAACGGAGCGCTAGGCATCGCTTTAACCTCTTTAGGTCCAGAAGAAAAAAGTACTTTTGGATGAAGCGACAGGTACTCAAGTTCCCATCTAGACAAGCCCGCTTGGAGAATACATTGAACTGGAGGCACGCCATGGCTAAATGAGTCAGATCCTGGTGCAGGCCTTCCTCTAGGAAACACGGTGCATGCAATCTGAAGACCGCCTCTTCCTCCACCTGACGACAGACAGCAACTCTTTCCTCAGCCTCCTGCGCTCTGAAAACCGCCACTTCCTCCACCTGGCAACAGACAGCCGTTCCTTCCTCAGTGTCCTCTGTGGTCTCTAGTCCTCCCTGACCAGAGTCTGACTCCCCTGAGGGGTCAGAGTGTCTTCCAGTGGTACTGGTGCGGTCCTGACGACTGAGTGTTCTCTCCAAGCAGGCCAGCCAATCTTGTAAGACCTTCTCCACTTTCTCTACATTACACACCACCTGAGGGTCCTGAAGTTTATGTCTAGAAAAAAAAAAAATCAGGATAAATAGACAACCTCAAATATTATAATTGATAAATATGCATATAAGTGGGTAAATGGTTCCACATCCTAATGCGCAAAAAAAAAAACGGTTTGAAGCCAGGGGTGTAACAACAGCCATAGCACATGGCAGCAGAACGTTATAATTACCTGCTCCTGGTGGCGATACAGATACTCTTCACCTCCCTTCAGTGTGTAAATTCCGTACAGCCAGCCAATCAATCAACCAACCAGCGGCTTCTGACCCCGATCACATGACATGGGAGTGGAGCTGTACATTGATTGGCTGCACGGCATTTGCAAATTGAATAGGAAGAGAAGAAGGACCTGTACCGCCGGGGGGAGTAGATAACACATATAGGGCCAGGACCAGGCCCCCTCAGCTCAAGCGTCCCCCCCATCCCGTGATGGAGGTTGGGGGGGGGGGGGTAGCCGATAGATCACTGCAGGGGGTTCGGTCCATGCAGTTAGACCCCTTATTGCAAGATAAAAAAAAAAAAAAAAAAAAAAACAATCGCCTCTAGGGTGCAGGGCTGCATCGGAACTGGATATAATCATGAACTCCATTGGCAAAGAAATATTTTTGTGCACACAGGAACTAATGTTGGCAGTATCAACAGAATTACCTAAACAACAGTATAGTAAAGAAACCACAAGATGTCACTGTGTATGTAAAGTGCTGCAATGATCTCTATGGTATTGTGATTTCCTGTATTCTCTCTGTGTTCCTCCCTGCTCTAAGTAAGCTGCATTTCCTGATGGTGGTGTATGATATCTCTGCAGGCTTTTCTTTAGTAAAGAGTTCTAACTTGTTATACTGGGCGCCTATCTGCGTGTACAGATCACTCTGTTCCATCAACTAATGCCTCTTGACCGTGTCCGCATGTGTTAAAAAGTTTGCATTCAAAAATGAATTCAAAAATGGCATTTCAGTGTATGTTCCACAAGTTGTTTTTAGAAACCCCAGTTTCTAAAATTCTAATATAATGCCATTTAAAGTGGACCTGAACTCTTGCACAGGACTGAAGATATACACAGAGAAATGCACCCTGTGTGTATTTAGAGAGTTTAGCCTGTTTAATTCCCCCTCATTTGTGTCTAATCACTAGTTGTCATCTGATCTCTCCCCGTGTCGCATGACTGGCATGGCAGAGATGGCAGATAAGGCCATTTGAAAACACTGGAGGTAAACCATATGTCTGCTTTCATGAATCAGAAAGTAGAAACAGTGCAGATTTAGTTCAGGATTTGTATCAGGTGTAACAAACCAAATATTTTAGTTTTAAAGGTTATTATGCTGTTGCGTATCTTTTAGAGCAGAGAGGACATTCTGAGTTCAGGTCCATTTTAAGCAGAAAGTACTAAGGAGAATTTTGGCAGTACGTTTCCACCTACGTTTTGGTACTATTTTTCATTTGCAGAGGGCTGTAAAGCTATTTTTTGAAAAGAAGATTAAAAATTATCTCCTAGGAGAAACTGTGATTTGAATAAGGGGGTGATTGTTACTTACAGTGCCTCTGAAGTAGCAGATTTCAGGTCTCCCAGGAGAAATTCCTCCACAGCTGGCTGCGGCGGGAGAGGTGAATCAGTCCTGCGGAATAGATTTATGGATTGTTAAAAGGACCACCACAATGAAAAAAAAAATCGTAAAAATACATATACAATGTATATTTCTCCCTGAGTAAAATGCACTGTAAATAACCCTTCTTCCTATGCTGTGGTCACTCACAGTGGGTAGTAAAGTTTTGACAGATCTGTCATTTTTGGACTAGTCCATCTTCTCATAGGAGATTCTCCGTTTTATTTTTATTCTTTACAATGGTTAAATAATGTGCTGGACAACACGAAGACAAACCCTGCCAGATTTTGGATAGGGTTTATTCAAGCACAATTAAATAAATTAATCATGCTTGAATAAATCCTTTCCAAACAAGGAAAACCCCCTTTGATGTTTTGTCACCTGGAGAGATAAGATACCTCTATTACCCTTTTGTTATATAGAATTTGCACACCTTGAGTTTTTGGGGCACCTCCATCTTCCCCTATGGGGAAAGAAGCCGTGAACAAGTGACTCCGCACTATTCTGCAGTAGCAGAGAGGAGAGGGGGCCGCAAGCAATATCTCACATCAATGTCAAACTTTGTAAAAGGGGTCCCAACACAGAAACATATGGGCTTTGGAAGACTAGGACCAGCCTGAGTCTTCCCCCTGCTATGGCAAGTAAACATATTTTCATTAAACTTCAGGTACCCTTTATTGTGTAATGTTGTCCAGTTTCTGGAGCTCTGCACATCCATGCACATAGATCATTCGGGTATAGCCTCTGTATGAAAGTGCTGCCATGTCTCCCGCTGTAAAAATTGAACCTAAGTATACCTGTGGCTAGCTGCATTCATTGCTTCAATCTGTATTCAAAATCTTTTAGATTAGAATTAGTACATAATTGCATCTGTTTTGCATTCAAGGCATGTACAGTATTTAGCCCCAGTGGGGCATTGCAGGCCTGTGTTGGTCTTCATTTCAGTTGCAGCCTTGAGCGCTGTCATTTGTCTGCCTGCTTTATCTTACCTGGTCCTCTCTTCTTCTGGTTGGGCAAAGCCAACCGCAGGAACCTCAGCAGGTCTTTCCTCCTCCCTGGTCTCCTGCTTCCTCCTGATCTCTGGGCTCATGTGCAGAGTTCCGATCTTCTCTGTGGTTTTTCTAACGAAACTTGAAACACTGGAACCAGACAACAATTAACAATGAATATTATATATACAGTAAAAAAAAAAAGAGAATATCTTGCATTTATTTCAGTAAATCAACTTAAAAGGTAAAACTAATATACGAAAAAGAGTAATTGCTTGCAAAGCGAGATATTTCAAGCTTTTATGTTATAATTTTGAGGATAATGGCTGTTGTAAACATTTGTGGCAGCAGACATGTTGTTACAGTATATATATATATTTTATAATTACATTGTATACTATACTATATGTACCATTGATATACGGACTGTGCCTACAATAATATGAAACTGATAAGGACAATTTTGGGGTATGTCCATTGACCTTTCAATATGTTTTTGGCACAGGAGAGGAAACCAGAGTACCCGAAGGAATTCCAAACAAACAATGTATTACAAAGTATAAGCCTTTCATAGAACATCCTCCACAGCTAATCAAGCATATAGTGGCAAAACGCAATGTAATGATTCTGTCTGCTGGTAGTGGTCTCAGATCTCTGATTCTGCTGCCTCTCCAGGGAATAACACACCGCCCACTACAACTGGGAGGGAGAAGGCGCCCCCAAAAATAGGTGGTAGTGGATGAACGGTATATCTATATTATGTGACTAAAAATAATAAAAAAAAAAAATTGCTTACCTCAAAAAGAAGGGGCAATTTAAAACAAAAGATTTATTATTCAGACACTATAAAATAGAACTCGTTTCGTGGAGCGCATTCAGCTTCCTCAGATCAAATACAAAACAGTGTCTTCACATTGTAGACAGTTTGGAGCGCCAAAACCCGAAGGAATCCCAAGCAAAACAGTGGGGAAAAAAAGTATTAGCATTTCACAGACCATCCCCCATAGCTAATCAAGTATATAATGGCAAAGTGCCATTAAAAGTCGATTCTGTCTGCAGGAGGCGGTCTCAGATCTCTTTGCCTCGTGTCTGGTGATTGTCCTGCCTCTCCGGAGGCTCATACACCACTCGCCAGCCTCGGACAGGCCCACCGAACCAACCGATGGTCCCATCGGTGGGCCCCGGCCGTCCCGCCTCCTGGGGGCCCCAGTGCTAAAAAGGAGGGGGGCTAAGCGCAGGAAGGGGGGACATTGTGCACAGATCGGCGGGGAGGGGCGGAAGCCTCCCCCCCCCTCCCTCACCTAGGGGCCCCCCTTCCGCGCTCCCCCCCTCTCCAGAATTGTAGCCAGCGGCAGCAGCGGGGATGAATCACTTAACGGCATGACACGGAGATCCATAGCTCTGCGTGCCGCTGGCTGGTCTGGTCTCTCTCTGGCTCCTGAACTGACTGTCCAATCACGCTCTCGCAGGAAGTACTGCGAGAGCGTGATTGGACAGTCAGTTCAGGAAACAGAGAGAGGCCAGACCAGCCAGCGGCACGCAGAGCTATGGATCTCCAGTCGTCATGCTGGTAAGTGATTCATCCCCGCTGCTGCCGCTGGCTACAATTCTGGAGGGGGGGCCCCTAGGTGAGGGAGGGGGGTTTCTGGTGCCTGCTGCCCACATTACGATTTTCAGGTGTCTGCTGCCCACATTACGATTTTCAGGTGTCTGCTGCCCACATTACGATTTTCAGGTGTCTGCTGCCCACATTACGATTTTCTGGTCACTGCTGCCCTCATTGCGATTTTCAGGTGTCTGCTGCCCACATTACGATTTTCTGGTCACTGCTGCCCACATTACGATTTTCTGATCACTGCTGCCCACATTGCGATTTTCTGATCACTGCTGCCCACATTGCGATTTTCTGGTGACTGCTGCCCACATTACGATTTTCAGGTGTCTGCTGCCCACATTGCGATTTTCAGGTGTCTGCTGCCCACATTACGATTTTCTGGTCACTGCTGCCCACATTACGATTTTCTGATCACTGCTGCCCACATTGCGATTTTCAGGTGTCTGCTGCCCACATTACGATTTTCTGGTCACTGCTGCCCACATTACGATTTCAGGTGTCTGCTGCCCACATTGCGATTTTCAGGTGTCTGCTGCCCACATTACGATTTTCTGGTCACTGCTGCCCACATTACGATTTTCTGATCACTGCTGCCCACATTGCGATTTTCAGGTGTCTGCTGCCCACATTACGATTTTCTGGTCACTGCTGCCCACATTACGATTTTCAGGGTGTCTGCTGCCCACATTGCGATTTTCAGGTGTCTGCTGCCCACATTGCGATTTTCAGGTGTCTGCTGCCCACATTACGATTTTCTGGTGACTGCTGCCCCACATTGCGATTTTCTGGTGCCTGCTGCCCACATTGCGATTTTCTGGTGCCTGCTGCCCACATTGCGATTTTCTGGTGTCTGCTGCCCACATTGCGATTTTCTGGTAACTGCTGCCCACATTGCGATTTTCTGGTGTCTGCTGCCCACATTGTGATTTTCAGGTGTCTGCTGCACACATTGTGATTTTCAGGTCTCTGCTGCCCACATTACGATTTTCTGGTCACTGCTGCCCACATTGCGATTTTCAGGTGTCTGCTGCCCACATTACGATTTTCTGGTCACTGCTGCCCACTTTTGGGGGGGGGGGTATCTGCCACCAACCTGATTGCATTTTGGGGGGGTATCTGCCGCCAATTTGATTGCATTTTGTGGGGGTATCTGCCGCCAACCTGATTGCATTTTGTGGGGGTATCTGCCGCCTACCTGATTGCATGTTGTGGGGGTATCTGCCGCCAACCTGATTGCATTTTGTCGGAAAATCTGCTGCGATTTGACTACTTGATGAATTATCATGAGGCATGTAACTACTTGAATATTTTATCTAAAATGTATCTGGTCGGACCTAATCTCTGTGAATAAACACCGCTACTTATGTTGTGTTTTTTTTTTTTTAAGTCTGCCCATGACTCATCGTGACCACGCCGATGTTCCAGTGCGTGGTGACACCCATTTACTTTCGCTGCGGCGCGCTGCGCGCGCCGCATGTGGACATATCCCTATTGGAGACTGTCCTCAGAAGTGCTCACAATCTTTTCCCTACCATAAACTCATGCAAAATTTCTAGAGTACATGTGTATGTGAGCCCAAAATGGGGGGGGGGGGGGGGGGGGGGGCGAGGAGGAGGGGATCGGGGGGGGGGGGGGGCCCCGGGCTGAAACTTCCTTGGTGGGCCCTTAGTGTCCCAGTCCGACCCTGCCACTCGCTGTGCTACAGATCAATAAACTATGCTCTATAAATAAATAATAATGCATTATATAAACAAGACAGGATGTTATCGATCAGAGGATTGGTTTATGACCCCCTTCAAAGGCAGCACCATTGCCAGATACCGGGCAGTGAGGACAAAAGATCTAGCAGAGATCTGCTTGTCACCTGCCAATATATGCTGGTGTGTTGTAGCTGTGGTGTCCTGCATAGGAGAAGCAGGCAATTTGGGCGTCAGTGGCACTGCGGTAAAAAGGGTCGCCATACACTGCAATGTTAATTGTGGTTATAGCGTCACCCACAGGTCAACGTGCCAGCAGCACCTCATAAATATCAGGATTAGGTAGTTGGCACCTGATAAACAGCAGAAGAGTAGGCAAATTTAACAGCGAGAATTTGAGCCCCAGGGAAGGGGGTGAAATGGATCGGCAAGGGACAGCATCAGTGTGAGTAGGTTAAGCAGCAGATATCAGTGAAAATTACAGTGTGTTTGTTGGGGGGGGGGGGGGGGGCGGGGGGAGGGAGGGTCAGTTAGGGATTGGTAGAGTGAGGGCTCATGTGAGAACAGGGTTAGAGCGGATCCGAGATAAGAAGCTAACTATAACAAGTAACTTGTCTATATATCTTATCTAAAGTTCAGATATTTTACAAAGCATATCTAGCTGCAAACAGCTTCAAAAGTTTATGATTATTTATTCCTGTGATACAATGAGGGCAGCCATATTCTGTTTGTCACATTGTCACAGGCTGAGGGCTGGAGATGCTATCAGCTTGCCTGTGTGTAAATTCAGTCCCCTCTCCTCCTCCCCTCTGCCTCTGAAATCAATGGCTAGTAACCTCCTCCTCCTGCCCAGACTGAGCTTCCATAAGTCCTTGCTACAGGCACTATGAAAACCTGTGGGCGTGGTTTGTTTAGTTTATAGGGAATTAGAGTATTTAAACAAAACAAGAAAAGTATTTGGCTTGAGGAATGCCCTATAAACTATATGAAAGGAACACAATTATGCAATGAGTAAAAGTTTATCTCAGATCCACTTTAACCACTTGCCAACCGCCCCCAGCCGATGGGCGGCGGCAAAGACTGGGCCTAAACGACCGCAATACGCCCATCGGCGGAGGCAGCGGCGGGCGTGGTTATGCGGCGATCGCGTCATTCGTGACGCGATCAGCCGCCGGTGACTGGCTCCGCCCCCTCACGCTGTAACCCGCCGGCCGTTCGGAAGCGCCCGGATTGCCGCATGGATTAGGGACCACCAGGGCAGGCTGCAGCCACCCTATGTCGCACCCAAGCACACTGATTTCCCCCCCCCCCTGCCCCCTGATTGCCCACAGCACCCCTCAGACCCCACCCTGCCCACCCCCCAGACCACTGTTTGCACCCAGTCACCCCCCTAATCACCCATCAATCACTCTCTGTCACCGCTATTTTTTTTTAACCCTAAACTGCCCCCTGCTCTCTCCTGATCACCCCCCACCCCTCAGATTCTCCCCAGACCCCCCCCCTCCAAATCCCCCCCCCCCCCCCCGTGTACTGTATGCCTCTATCCCCCCTGTAATAACCCACTGATCACCTGTCAATCACCTCTCAATCACCCCCTGTCACTGCAACCCATCAATCAGCCCCTAACCTGCCCCTTGCAGGCAATCTGATCACCCACCCACACCAATAGATCGCCCGCAGATCCGACATCAGATCACCTCCCAAGTGCAGTGTTTACATCTGTTCTCTCCTCTAAACACCCACTAATTACCCATCAATCATCCCCTACCACCACCTGTCACTGTTACCCATCAGATTAGACCCTAATCTGCCCCTAGGGCACCCAATCACCTGCCCACACCCTCAGAACGCCCTCAGACCCCAGCCCTGACCACCTCGCCAGTGCATTGCTTGCATCTATTTCCCCCCCTCTAATCACACCTTGTTGAGACACCCATCAATCACCTCCTGTCACCCCCTAGCACACCTACCCATTAGATCAGGCCCTAATTTGCCCCGTGTGGGCTCCTGATCACTCGGCCAAACCCTCAGATCCCCCTCAGACCCCCTTCTGATCACCTCCCCAGTGCATTCATTGCATCTATTTTCCCCTCTAACCACCCCCTGAGACACCCATCAATCACCTCCTGTCACCCCCCTAGCACTCCTATCCATCAGATCAGGCCCAATACAACCTGTCATCTAAGATGCCACCCTGCTTATGACCGGTTCCACAAAATTTGCCCCCTCATAGACCACCTGTCATCAAAATTTGCAGATGCTTATACCCCTGAACAGTCATTTTGAGAAATTTGGTTTCCAGACTACTCACGGTTTTGGGCCCGTAAAATGCCAGGGCGGTATAGGAACCCCACAAGTGACCCCATTTTAGAAAAAAAGACACCCAAGGTATTCTGTTAGGTGTATGACGAGTTCATAAAAGATTTTATTTTTTGTCAAAAGTTAGCGTAAATTAATTTTTATTGTTTTTTTCACAAAGTGTCATTTTTCACTAACTTGTGACAAAAAATAAAATCTTCTATGAACTCACCATACACCTAACAGAATACCTTGGGGTGTCTTCTTTCTAAAATGGGGTCACTTGTGGGGTTCCTATACTGCCCTGGCATTTTACGGGCCCTAAACCGTGAGGAGTAGTCTAGAAAACAAATGCCTCAAAATGACCTGTGAATAGGATGTTGAATCCTAAAGGTACTCATTGGACTTTGGGCCCCTTAGCGCACCTAGGCTGCAAAAAAGTGTCACACATGTGGTATCGCCGTACTCAAGAGAAGTAGTATAATGTGTTTTGTGGTGTATTTTTACAAATACCCATGCTGGGTGGGAGAAATCTCTCTGTAAATGGACAATTGTGTGTAAAAAAATCAAAAATGTGTCATTTACAGAGATATTTCTCCCACCAAGCATGGTTATATGTAAAAATACACCACAAAACACATTATACTACTTCTCCTGAGTACGGTGATACCACGTGTGACACTTTTTTGCACCCTAAGTGCGCTAAGGGGCCTAAAGTCCAATGAGTACCTTTAGGATTTCACAGGTCATTTTGCGACATTTTGTTTCAAGACTACTCCTCACGGTTTAGGGCCCCTAAAATTCCAGGACAGTATAGGAACCCCACAAATTACCCCATTCTAGAAAGAAGACACCCAAAGGTATTCCGTTAGGAGTATGGCGAGTTCATAGAAGATTTTATTTTTTGTCACAAGTTAGCAGAAAATGACACTTTGTGAAAAAAAACAATTAAAATCAATTTCCGCTAACTTGTGACAAAAAAAAAAAAAAAAAATCTTCTATGAACTCACCATACTCCTAACGGAATACCTTGGGGTGTCTTCTTTCTAAAATGGGGTCATTTGTGGGGTTCCTATACTGCCCTGGCATTTTAGGGGCCCTAAACCGTGAGAAGTAGTCTTGAAACCAAATGTCGCAAAATGACCCATGAAATCCTAAAGGTACTCATTGGACTTTGGGCCCCTTAGCGCAGTTAGGGTGCAAAAGAGTGCCACACATGTGGTATTGCCGTACTCAGGAGAAGTAGTATAATGTGTTTTGGGGTGTATTTTTACACATACCCATGCTGAGTGGGAGAAATATCTCTGTAAATAGACAATTGTGTGTAAAAAAAATAAAACAATTGTCATTTACGGAGATATTTCTCCCACCCAGCATGGGTATGTGTAAAAATACACCCCAAAACACATTATACTACTTCTCCTGAGTACGGCAATACCACATGTGTGGCACTTTTTTGCAGCCTAACTGCGCTAAGGGGCCCAAAGTCCAATGAGCATCTTTAGGCTTTACAGGGGTGCTTACAATTAGGCACCCCCCAAAATGCCAGGACAATGAACACACCCCACTAATGACCCCATTTTGGAAAGTAGACACTTCAAGGTATTCAGAGAGGAGCATAGTGAGTCCGTGGCAGATTTCATTTTTTTTTTGTCGCAAGTTAGAAGAAATGGAAACTTTTTTTTCTTGTCACAATCTGTCATTTTCCGCTAACTTGTGACAAAAAATAAAATCTTCTATGAACTCACCATGCCTCTTTGTGAATACTTTGGGATGTCTTCTTTACAAAATGGGGTCATTTGGGGGGTATTTATACTATCCTGGAATTTTAGCACCTCATGAAACATGACAGGTGGTCAGAAAGTCAGAGATTCTTCAAAATGGGAAAATTCACTTTTGGCACCACAGTTCGTAAACGCTATAACTTTTACCCAATCCAATAAATATACACTGAATGTTTTTTTTTTTTATCAAAGACATGTAGCAGAATAACTTTCGTGCTCAAATGTATAGGAAATTTTACTTTATTTGAAAAATGTCAGTACAGAAAGTTAAAAAAAGTTTTTTTGACAAAAGGCATGTCTTTTTTGATGAATATAATAAAAAGTAAAATTCGCAGCAGCAATCAAATAGCACCAAAAGAAAGCTGTATTAGTGACAAGAAAAGGAGGTAAAATTCATTTAGGTGGTAGGTTGTATGACCGAGCAATAAACCGTGAAAGCTGCAGTGGTCTGAATGGAAAAAAAGGCTCTGGTCCTTAAGGGGCGAAAAGACTGTGGTCCTCAAGTGGTTAACCCATTCGCGTTCCGTCGTTTTCACTTGAGAAATGTTCACCTCCCATTCATTAGCCTATATCTTTATCACTACTTATCACAATGAACTGATCTATAGCTTGTTTTTTCCGCCACCAATTAGGCTTTCTTTGGGGGGTACATTTTGCTAAGAGCCACTTTACTGTAAATGCATTTTAACAGGAAGAATAACAAAAAAAACGGAAAAAATTGATTATTTCTCAGTTTTCAGCCATTATAGTTTTAAAATAATACATGCCTCCATAATTAAAACTCACGTATTGTATTTGCCCATATGTCCCGGTTATTACACCGTTAAAATTATGTCCCTATCACAATGTATGGCGACAATATTTTATTTGGAAATAAAGGTGCATTTTTTCCGTTTTACATCTATCACTATTTACAAGTTTAAAATAAAAAAAAATATAGAAATATTTCATCTTTACACTGATATTTAAAAAGTTTAGACCCTTAGGTAAATTTTTACATGTTTTTTTTTTTATTGTAATTTTTTTTTTTTATAGTAAACATTTTATTTGGGTAGTTTTGGGAGGGTGGGAGGTAAACAATAGGTTTATAATGTAAATGTGTGTTGATTTTCATTTTTTTTTACTTTTAGTTGTAGTATTACTTTTTGGCTACAAGATGGCGGCCATGAGTTTGTTTACATGACGTCACTCTAAGCGTAACACACGCTTAGAGCGACGCATGGGGGAGGTAACAGCCAGAAAAGGCGCAGCTTCCGAGAGAAGCTGTCGCTTTTTCAGCGGGGGAGAGGAATCAGTGATCGGGCACCGTAGCCCGATTCACTGATTGCCTGGCTAACGAACCGCGGGCCGGGAGCGCGTGTGCACACGCAGGATCGGCCGCGGGAGCGCGCGGTAGCGCACATGGTTCCTGGACGTAGTTTCTACGTCCAGGAACCAAAATAGGTTAAGTTAGGTGTTAGTTACATATCTGTAAATAATTACCAATATTTTAGAGAATTAGACACTGACTAATGAGGAATATCAGTTTTAGTCAGTACTCTGTAAAGTGCTGCAGAAGATGTTGGTGCTGTATAAATACAGAATAATAATAATAATAATAATAATAATATGGTTGGACATTAAACTATGACCGTGGTAGGGACTAGATTGTAAACTCTTCTGAGGACAGTCAGTGACATGGCTAAGTACTCTGTAAAGTGCTGCAGAAGATGTCAGTGCTATATAAATATATAATAACATGATAGGACGTTAGACTATGACTATGGTAGGATTAGATTGTGAGCTCCTCTGAGGACAGTCAGTGACATGACTATGTACTCTGTAAAGTGCTGTGGAAGAGGTCACTGCTATTTACAATAAATACATAATAATGATAATAATATTATAGTAGCACATTACCCGTGGTAGGATTAGATTTTGTAAAAATCATTTGCGCTCCTCTGAGGACAGTCAGTGACATGGCTATGTATTCTGTAAAGTGCTGCAGAAGATGTCACTGCTATATTATAATAATAATAAAATGTATACTATGGTAGGACAGACTATGACTATGGTAGGATTAGACTGTAAACTCCTCTGAGGACGGTCAGTAACATGACTATGTACTCTGTAAAATGCTGCAGAAGATATCAGTGCTATATAAATACAGAATAATAATAATAATATGACAGGACATTAGCCTATGACTATGGTAGCATTAGATTGTGAGCTCCTCTGAGGACAGCCAGTGACATGACTATGTACTTTGTAAAGCACTGCGGAAGATATGGTGTTGTATAAGTACTCAATAATACTGCTGCACCAATATGTAGGGCTACTTGAATTACTTTTTGGCATGGTAATTACAGCAAGTCAGATTTCCTCCCCCCCAAATCATCCTGGCAGTATGAATCAGCTGTACGGGTGACTCTTTACCTCTCTTTGACGGCCTGCAGAGACACGCGGGGTGAGGTGGAGCGGAATGGCAGCGAGATGTTGAATGGGAGGATGGGCTCGGACCGGTCACTCTCCATCGTCCCAGAGGAATGAGAGATGGTGTCTGATGAGTACAATGCACATGATAAAATGTAAAGGAAAAAAGGGGAAATAAAATAAATGAATATGTAGAGGATGGTATAAAGGTACACATAACACACATTCACAGCACAGTGATAGCGGAGGGCATGGTACTGTGAGCAGCTGTTTCAGCTACCCACAATTCCCTGCAGGACATAGCATGCGACATCAGCTACCTACAATGCCCTGCAGGAAATAATATGTGACCTCATCTCCCATCTGTAGCCAAGAAAATTGCAAGCCAGGCAAGTTCTCTTGAATTTTTGGTCTAAGTGGGGGAAGGGATTTGTTTTAGTTCTGGGGCCCAGTAGAAATCGCAAAACGCAACCGCTAAGAGCTTTTGTGGCATTTTCTGAAGCGATTTCTGATAATTTTATGGTGCCTGGGACCCACCAGCGGCATTTTAAAGACATTTGTGTTTGCCAGCGATCAGGTAAGCGCTACACTTGGGAGGGGCTGCAACAGTGGGAGGGCATCCATAGCGCAAGTCGGTCGCTGTAATATCGAACACCATTACCAACGCACACTGAAACAAGCACTTTGAACTGAGATCTTCCAACCAATTGAAAGCAATACATTTGACAGATAACGACCGGAAATTGATCAAATCATCGATCAACCGGACACGTCCGCAAAATAACTTTTAAGCCGCCAGCATGAAAATATTCAGAATAATTTTGACAGTACCCTTTCCCATCTACTTTTTTGGCACTTTTTCAATTTCAGAGTGCTAAAACGTTATTGTAAACAGAAGATGAAGAATTATCTCCTAGGAGAAAACTTAGGAGAAAACGTATGAATTGAATGAGGACCCTTGTGTGGCTTTGAAACAACTGTCTGATTGTAGATGGAGCACATTATAAATAAACTAAACATTTGTATGTGAGACTGTGTGCTGACCCACTTGGACTTAACGGTGATCAGGGGAAACGCATCATCTGAAGCAATAGTAAAGGTACCCAAAAATCTTACAGGAATGACATTGCAGGGTCCTAACCTAATAGTGCTACTAGAGTAAAAGTAGCCATACATCTAGCAATGATGGGCAGATTCGACCAAGAGACTAATCTCTCTCAATCGAATCTGATTAGAGAGATCTGTTGTCTGCCCATACACCGCAGGCCGATTCCCGATTTCAGGGCGCATTTTGGACACTTAGGCCCGATTCACATTAGCGTTCTGAGCCAAAAGGATCCGGTGAGCGGATCCAGTCTCCGCTTCACCGGATCTGGGTGGCTCAGTCCATGGTCCATGGCAATGATTGATCGGATCAGTTTTATCTCAGCATATACATACCAAATTTTCAGTAGTAGCCGGTGGTAGAGGCTTCCTCTTCTTCCACTGTGACAATACAGCGCGTCATGTGACTAGTCACATGACACATAGTCACATGACACATAGTCACATGACGCGGAAGACGACGGAAGCCTCTGCCGCCGGCTACTACTGAAAATTAGGTATGTATTTATCCCTCCCTCACCCACCCGCCTGACTGCTGCACCCTCCCGTCGCTCAATTCGCGTCAGCACATGCCCCCATCCCCGTGGAACCCCATCCCCTAGTGTGAAAAAAAAGTTCAGTTTCCCATTGCCCCAATGCTGCAGTATTTTTTGTCCGGATCCGTTCCGCTGGGCAGAACGGTCTGGAAAATTAGGGCCTGCAGCATTTTTTATATCCATGGACCGGAACGTATCCATACCAACGGACGCATGTGAATGGATCCATAGGTTAACATTGGATCCATTAACATCCGTTCCGTTTGTACAGTACACGTTCCAGTTCCGATCCACAAAAAAACGCTAATTTGAACCGGGCCTAAAATAGGATTTCAATATATTGTAAATATACACCATTTGCTGTATACAGTGGGGAAGAGAAATATTAAATTCTGGAAACTCTCCATACTCTTAAATAGCCAGTAACCAGCTGCATTTGATGATCGCCAGGATTAGAATTAGTCTGGAGGTAGGCTGCATTTACTGAATCGATACACGTTAACCTCTCATGTTTAATTAGAGTCCGCATTTGATGTATTGATAGTCCCGCGGCCGGAGTATACAGCGTGCTGAGCAGTTACCGGGCTCCGGGTGCTCGTCCTCTGCAGGCGCTGACAGTTCCCGCAGCCTCTCGTCCTCGGACAGCGTCTGGCTGTGCAGGGATCCAGAGTCCTCGTCAGACTGGCTGTTCCTGCGACTGATCACTCTGTAGATGCCACCCTCCAGAACGCTGAAACTCTCCTGCAACACAACATGGTGGGGGGTGTTAGAATTTAAGTAGGCCTCAGTTATTTGGACTGAGTTAGTCAAAAAAGGCTTGGGGTGCAGACTTGCCCTTTAAGGGGATTTTCTCTTAGAGAGAAAAACTACAATTCTGTCAGCAGAACTAGGACATACCAAGAAGCTGTTCTATGGACAAGGCCACAGGTCTCACTGACCTCAACATGTACACCACAAGAACAGTAAACACAGCCATGTTTAATCAATATCAAATTCCTTGCAACTAGGGCAAGTGATTCATAGAATATTAATCAAGTAGGTGTGTATCATGACATCACAAGGGATCTGAACCAATCCTAGGTTTAGGGGGAGGGTTCAGATGATGACACAGTTAACTGTTTCCTGATCAGTATTAAAGGTCATGAGTTGCCAACGGAGGGCACTCTTGCTTTCTATCTACTGGCTAGAACCCTTTTCTTATATATATTTATTTATGTCTCGTTGGTTTATCTTGTATGCTGTATATATTTAGTTTAGACACAACTTAGTATAGAAAGAAGATAACCTGACTAACATTCAGGAGGAAGGTTAGTCAAGAGCTTGTAACGCAAATGCACTTAAAGAACGATTGCTTCGCTAAGATGTACTGACATGTAGAGATGAGTATCTGTATATCTGTGTACTTAACTCCATCAAACTTTGAAGACGCCTAAGAAAGTCTATCTCCTGCTTGCTGTGATGAGTCGTGTTTGCAACTCTTGCTGATGAGTTTGCTGGTGCCGGAGCAAAAGGTGATTTATAACAGGGGGAATCAGGCATTTGCCTATGGGCATCAAACACCCACTTAGCACCCTAACTCACACTCTTATGGTTTAAATGCATGGGACAGTAACATTCCATTAATTAGCAATACACACTGATTTGTGTGCTGCATGTTCTGTACATTCTGCAATAAATATACGTAAAATACCTGGCTGACTACATCATATCTTCACAACTGGAGGAAAAGGGATGTGTAGGCCCCTCCCACTGTGTAGCCCGCACAAAGCGCAGCACCCCTGCACGCGGTGTGCTGTAACACTTAGGAGGAACTATAAGCAGCGAGTAACGGGGGCAGAGAGAACAGGAAGAGAGGAGGAAGAACGGACACTTAAAAGGGACTCAGAGAAGTGCCCGAATTTAAAAGAATACACTTACCTGGGGCTTCTTCCAGCTCACTGTAGGCGGCGAGGTCCCCCGGGTGTCCTCCTGGCTCCTCTCCTTCAGCCTCCGCCGGCCCCAGTTACCGGCGTCACCCGAGCCGGGTGTCGAGCTGGCTCTTCCTGGTTAATGGCGCAATGCATCATCACGCCGGCCGGCATGCACGGAAAACTTGCACATGCGCAGACCTGTCACGCCGGCCGCCGGGATGACGCATTGCGTCATCAACCAGGAAGAACCCGGGTGTCGCCAGTAACGGAAGCAGGCGGGGGCTGAAGGAGAGGACGCATGGGGGACCTCGCCGCCTACCCTGAGCTGGAAGAACCCCCAGGTAAGCGTATTCTTTTACATTCGGGCACTTCTCGGAGTCCCTTTAAGCCCGTTCCCATCTGAGCGCTTAGCGGTTGATTCCCGCTAATCACTAAAGCACTAGCGCTTTTTAAAGAGCTAGTGCTATTTCACCCTATGGCAGTGATCTCACTGCCACGATTGATGGTGATCGCGGCCATTTTGCGATTAGCGCTAATCGCAAAATGCGTTACATGCAGCATGTTTACCGCGATTCTGGACCAATCGCGGTACAGTGCTTAATAAAGTGCTGATCGTGATTGCTCTAAATTCCAGAAGTGTCCAGTGATTTTACAATGCTAATATCACTTGCGCAAAACGTTTGCGCTTTTCAGATGTGAACGGGACCTCACTCCCTGCCTATCAACGAGCTCTGCATTACGGCTTAGCAGAGCGGGGGACACAGGGGGCGCTAAAGGGGAGGATGGTGCTGTCCTGTGACTCATGTCTCAGCACCACAAATAAAAAAGCATTAAAAATATAGGATTTAAAACAAGTTCAGAGCTACAATAAGGAGAAAGATAGGAACAAGCCAAAAAAAAAAAAAAAAGGGAAGACCTTGTAGTTTTGTAAAAATGCAAAGTTAAAACTATTTAAACTCAGAAAAATTACAGTTTAAAAAACAATTTTCCTTTGAATATTTAAAGAGACTCTGAAGCGAGAATAAAACTCGCTTCAGAGCTTATATTCAGCAGGGGCATGTGTGTCCCTGCTAAAACGCCACTATCCCGCGGCTGAACGGGGGTCCCTTACCCCCCAAACCCCCCTTGCAAAATCTACGACCAACTTGGTCGTAGATTTTGCTGCTGTTGAGGCAGGGCTAACAGCTGCAGCCCTGCCTCTCAGCGCCGTCTATCAGCGGTGGATCCTCGCCTCTCCCCCGCCCCTCTCAGTGAAGGAAGACTGAGAGGGGCGGGCGAGAGGCGGAGATACGCGCTGACAGACGCGTGTGAGGCAGGGCTGCGGCCATTAGCCCTGCCTCACCAGGAAGAGATCCCCGCAAAGAACAAAGGGGATTTGTGAGGTAAGGGACCCCCGTTCAGCGGCGGGGTAGCAGTGTTTTAGCAAGGGCACACATGCCCCTGCTAAATATAAGAGCTGAAGCGAGTTTTATTCTCGCTTCAGACTCTCTTTAAAATCAATTTTCTTTAAAACTACAAAGCCTTTTTGTAAAATTCTTCAGCCTTGTTCCCAACTCTTCATACAAAACAATTTTGGTGATCAAAAAATGTACGGGGGATATGCTATTGAACCGCTAAAGTCAGCAAAAATTATGCGAAAATTACTCAAAACTACGATTCCTGATTACGTTTACAAATGAAATTACTATTTTACCTGAAATTTTGCAAAATTATTGCAATTTTCAATGAGAAATTAAGTTTATGGGAAACTGGTGCTCATCGCTGGTAATCAGTAGTTTTATGTTCTGAGCTCTCCCTGCCCAATATTAACACCCCAGTAACAGCCATATTCTTGTCTGAGAAATGAAGGAGCTTTGATTGTTGCACTCAGTCCCAGGACTGACAGCTCGGGGCCAAGTGCCATACAGATGCATCGCTACACTACTGCGAGCAACCAAGGAAGTCCCGCTGCACCAAAAAGTAGGGTGAAGTAGAAAAAAAAAAAATCTTCATTCTTAAAGCGGATCCGAGATGAAAAACAAACTATAACAAGTAACTTGTCTATATATCTTATCTAAAGTTTAGATAGTTTACACAACAAATCTAGCTGCAAACAGCTTTAATAGAATATGATTATTTTTTCCTGTGATACAAAGACAGCAGCCATGTTGTTTGTAAACATTACACAGAGGCAGGCTTATCTGCTTCTTGAGCAAAAAAAAAACCTAACCCCCCCTCATCCTCCCTCCTCCCCTCTGCCTCTGAAATCTCTGGCTAGTAATACCTCCCCCTTCTCCTGCCCAGACTGAGCTCCCAAGAGCCCTTGCTACTGTCTGAAAGTGCCTTGGCTCTCTGAAAACCTGTGGGCGTCTTTAGTTTATAGGGAATTAGAGTATTAAAACAAAAACAAAAAAGTATTTGGCTTGAGGAATGCCCTATAAACAATAGGAAAGGAACAATTATGCAATGAGTAAAAGTTCATCTCGGATCCACTTTAATACATCATCATCATCATCAGTGTTACAGATACAAAAGATCACGCGTATCGGAGCGATAAATGGCTCCTTAATCATAGCTTACCAATACAGGTGTTATACAGGTTATATAGGATACAAGGCCACACCCCTAGAGGTGTGTCTTAGCCTTAAGGGTACATACATCATAGACTAAAAGTGGAGTGAACCACTGCAATACATATAAAAGATCCATTAAAAAAACACAGACTACTGCATCAGATTATAGCAACCTGTCATCCACAGACATAATAATGGCATAGAATATCTAGACAAAATAAATGACTGTTTATCTTGGAGGAAGCAAGGAAAGGAAACAGGGAAGAAGGGGGAAGAGGGAAAGGAAGGGAAGAGGGAGGGGAGGAATAAAAGGGAAGGGAGAGGAAGGGAAAGGAGGAAGGGGGAAAATGGATGAGGAAAAACAGGCCAGAATTAGGGACATATATAAGTGGCACAAAAGTACAGTTCCTTATTTATCATAAATATATGTAGATCTAGTCTGGAATGTAATCCTAAGGGGGAACAAGTCGCCAGTTTCCAGATCCAGAAGGCCTCCCGTTTCAGTAACTTATTATGTAAATCTCCTCCCCTTACTGCGTTGTGATGAATTCTGTTGCTATGAAGAGGGGGGGGGGGGTGATGGAACAGCGTATGTTTGAGGAAAACAGATGTGATGTTTGTTATGAATGGTTCGGGGGGCCTTTTAAGATACCCTAATAAATTAATCAAGGGGCAGCTGCACTGAGCCTTCCATCCAGGTCTAGCCGCAGACTAACAAGCCACCAGGGACAAGGAATATTATTTCCATCAACCTGTGCTGAGGATGTTGGGCAATTCATGTATGAGGATGGACAGCCAGAGACACCAACACAGAACTGATGATCAGCAGCAACCAAACTCTTCAGGGCTGTAAATCCCGGGAATGTACTCACATGTGAGGAGTTGCTGTTCCTTCTGCTGCTGCAGGCAGAATCCACCGGCTCCACCCGCGACAGGACCTCCTCCATCTCTCTGACGAGATCCGCCTGCAGAACCAGGTCCAGCTGAGACTTCACATGTTCCAGCTTCTCCAGAGGAAGCACTTTCCTCGCCTGGAAGACAGGTCAATGAAAAAAATACAGATTAAAATCCAACAACTATAAACACAAATTGTATACTTTTTTTTTCCATAATATTTTCAAAACGTTTTTTTCAAAATACTTTACAACAATTCAATACAATATCTCCATTAAGTCCAAATCTATATTATATTACCAGCAACAAAAAGGCCATCCAATAAAAAATGCTCAGTTTCTTTACCAGTCCAATACCCAGGTCAATAATTATCCCCAATCCATTGCATTTCCAATGGTCCACCAAAGTGACCATAGCATTATTGTAACCTAACCCACACACCCTACCAGACCCCTTACTCTTCAAAAATGCTGCCTTGTCTGATGCCCCCTCCCTTCTCACTCGTTTACTAAGAGAGGGCTCCAGGCTCTTAAACTCTGACAAAAGTCCATGATCAACCATCATTCTTACCCACTCACACCATTTATAAACAATCCCAGACAACCCCATCAGATGGCCACGAATCAAGGGAGAAAAACAAACAAAACAAAATAAAAAACACACAAGAAACACCCCCTCTCCCCCCTCCAGGATGTCCCAGTCCAAGTGATCTGTCCCCATGATTCACTCCTTTACAAGGAGAAAAAGGTTGGTCTATAAATCTACGAAGGTAATGGTAAGAGATACAATTTAGCGGGCAACTCCATACAGTTCTTGGCCTCATTCTATGATCTGGTTTATCTTTTGAGGCAGTGGTATCCCGGACAGCCTGAAGAAACCAATGCTGATTGTTGTATTATGTTTACCATCAAACCGTATATATTACAATATTTCAAGTCAGGTATACTTTAATGGAAAAAAAAAAAAAAAAAAAAAGAGTTATTATGCAACAAAACACGTTTCATGGACCAACTCCACTTCATCAGGTGATAGTGCCCATGCATAAAACACATGCATAGTGACAGGTAACCCCACTTCATAATAACAGAATGACTAACTATATATCTTTCTATCGATGTATGTAAAGAATCAGGATATGACGTTTTACTTTTTCACAAATTTCTTGTATTCATTGAATAGAAGTGTTATTTTTTATGACAGGCTGGCGGTACTGATAGTACAGTGGTCTACCTATACAATAGATAAATACAAATAAAAAACACAACTACAATAACTGCAGTTTAATAAAACCCATGAATCAAACATTACACCTTAAAATAAAATCCAGGTGTAAAAATGTAATTTAAAGTGAACCAGAGACGAAGCACCCTCATGTATTTTACCATATATACCAGTGGGAACATTAGAGAAAACACCTACCCTGCTCTCTGTTTCATTCTTCACTGCTCTGCTTGCTTATTAGCAGCCCTGATAAAAATCCCCGACTGAGCATTCCGTCTGGCTTTGCTCAGGAATCATTATAGCTGAGTCTGTCTTCTCTGATGTCTTTTCAAGCCCAAGCCTGCCCCCTTCTGGCTCTGCTATAATAATTCATGAGCATGACATCACACTGTGCGAGGGTTTTCACCACAACATCAGCCATACAGACCCCCCCCTGATGACTCGTTTGAGAAAAGGAAAATACTTCTCATGGGAAAGGGGGTATCGGCTACTGATTGGGATGAAGTTTAATCCTGGGTTAAAGTTACCGTTTTTTAGCAACATTGCATTCAACTCACTTTGGCAGAAACAATGACGTTCTGGAAAAGGTGACAGAGTTTTGCCGCCGGACCCCACAGACTTCGTTTAATCAGCCTCTCCACGCATCTGTCCACGGACAGCAAAGAGAAGTGTGAGATCCTTCCATCCACATGCAGACAGAACATCTCGTTCTTGTGTACGCACATGTCCTGGACTCCTGCGGAAACACAGAATAAGGGCGTCACCCTCCAGTCACCTGACCACAACCGCTACAGCTTCGGTAAACAAGGGCACCGACCTTTCACCGGATTCCAGAGCAGGTCCTGAGAGCCCTGAAGCATAAATACATAAATCCCTCTGTCTGTCCACGTCACAATGCTGTGTTCACTGATGGAGGAAGGAAATAAAAGCATTAATCGGATCTGCCTTCCTACATGGGACTCTACGGGAGGAAGAGAAAAACAGTTTCCTACCTGAAAAACAGAAGTTTCCCAAAGGCCAGAGATTGGGGTGGTCCGGGGTTTGGGTCGTACTGTGGCTCCGACCTACAGCAACAAATGCAAATTCTTCAGGGGATCAGCGTTTGATTATAGGGTAGTTTTCTTCAGAGAAAGAGTTGTACACCATACAGCAACTCAAGCTGCTGGACCAAAACTTCCTCAAGGCAAAGAATCCAAAGGTCCATGCGTGGTCAGTTTCGGGGCCACGGTGGGTCCCCTTTGTCAAGGCATAGAACAGAATTATGTCATTCTGTTCTATGCCTTGACAAAGGGTACCCGCCGTGGCCCCGAAATGGTCATTGGTGACTGGAATGGATACCTGGTGTGTTTTGTGAATAAACCAGGTTATACTTTCATGAAATGTGCGTACCTTTGGATTTTTTGCCTTGATTATAGGGTAGAACATTATGACTTGATGTTATGTGTAGTGCTCAAGTAAGAGATGGTCAATGTGATGCCAAGAGTCTTGAGCTAAAGGGTACCTGAACTGCCCAATGACATTCCTGCATACATCTACACTGTGTTCTTTTATTCCTTTTCCTCACTGTAAGGGTTAAGAATTAAGAATTCAGGCGTGCAAATAATGGTTTCTCTCTAGCCGGCACTACAGCATAACTCTCAATGATAACACATAACAAGCCATAAAACTGTTGCCTGGCATGTTTGAGTGCAGGGAATAGATTGAAAGAAAAAAAAATAGTTTGCTACCGGTAATTGTAGCACTGGAAACACTAAAAGACTGTCATTCAACTGAGAGAATAAAATTATGAATTTGAAGGAAAAAAAAAAAAAGGAAACAAACAAAAACGGTGGGATTCTAAAAAAAAAATAAATATATATATATATATATATAAAAAAATAAATAAAAAAAAAAGTCATATTTGGAGTAAAAGTGTAGTAGTTTACCTCAGTTTGTTTTTCAGTTCAGGTTTGCCAGAATGCGCATTTTATTTAGCCTGGAATATAATCATTGTCTGTTTCACATTTTAGTGTTTTATTTAAAAAGTATAGTACAAAAAAAATAAAATAAATAAATAAATCTTCAGTGAGTGCAGCTGCGCAGAACTAGGGCTCCTCCCACCGCGTCCTCGCTACAGGCTGTCTCCTGTGCGTAGATCGGGGGGGGGGGGGGGGGGGGGGGAGAGGAACTGCACTCGCATATATGTGGACTGCGCAGCCGCGGCAAGCGCCGGCGACCATTATACCTGTGGCATGAGAGCCCGACCCGAGCGGTGGGGTCGGGAGCCGCCCGGGGGTCTGGCAAAGAGCGGTGAACCCGGAGGAAGTAAATGGAGGGTGCGCATGGCATCCTCCGTGCATACAGAATAAAGACAGGTACTGAATTTTTATTTTTTTTTTTATTTTTTTTTACGAATGTCACCTCGTAAGTCTTTTAAGCAAATCAGGAGGTAAATAGATAAATGTACAGTTCTTGGAACAATAGTGCTATCTTAAAGGATACCTGAGGTGACATGATGAGATAGACATGGGTATGTACAGTGCTAGCACACAAATAACTAGGCTGTGTTCCTTTTTTCATTTCTCTGCCTGAAAGAGTTAAATATCAGATATGTAAGTGGCTGACTCAGTCCTGACTCAAACAGGAAGTGACTACAGTGTGACCCTCACTGATAAGAAATTCCAACATTAAACCATTTCCTAGCAGAAAATGGCTTCTGAGAGCAGGAAAGAGATAAAAATAGTTCATAGATTTTAGCTCTGGCATACTTCAATGAATGTGTCATTGAGCAAAAACAAAACAGTTAAAACTTAAAAAGAAGATTTAAACATAAAATAAAACTGTGGAATATATTAAACAGTCATTTTTAGCAGAAGAAAGATAGAAACAAATCGTTTATTTCATTAATTTTCGCCTCGGGTGTCCTTTAAAAAAAACATTGCTAACAATGCAGAGCTATAAAAATAAAATATCTTCTAAGAACAGCCTTTTAAACTCTCTCCACAGTACAGTTTGTCAGAACAAAGAAATGTATGTGGTACAGTCTTTCAAAGTTTATTATAACCAAAGGATAAAGGAATTCAAAAATGAACTGATGGAAGTACTGTGGGTGGATCCTGCTATCTGACACACCCTGGCAGAGCCGGGACAAGGTCCTCCAGCACCCAAGGCTGAGACACCAAAATGCGCCCCTCCATCCCTCCCACCCCAGCCGTCACACACTGATTGCTATTAGACTAAGAGGCCCCCATGGGCCCACAACCTCCCCAACACCTTAATATCTAGTTATCTGGCTTGCAGTCACTGCCATGTATCTCCTTTTCTTATTTCTTTCTGCTTCAAACACAATTAGGAATGGCAGCTGAATGAATTCTGCGCCCCCTCCTACACTGCGCCCTGAGGCTGGAGCCTCTCCAGCCTATGCCTCGGCCCGGCCCTGCACCCTGGAGTTGTCCTTTGAGGAACAGGAAGTAGACGCAGCCTACCTTGTGTTAATGATAGGTAGAGGTGGCTTGGACAGGAGCTGTTTGAACTGGTGTGTGCTCAGCACCTCTCCTTCAAAGTTCACCTCCCACATCCGGGACCCAGGACGGGAGCAGTAAATTAGCGGCTGCTGTGCGCCAGAGCTCCGCCCAGCTGGGAAGAAACAGGCACCGTATTCTCCATCTCTTTCCTTGTTACCAATTTTCCAAAACTTCTCCCTGGAAAGGGAGACCAGTAACATGGGAGGAAAAAAAAGGGTAGGGTGACAATTACATTACAGGATAAAAAGATGCTTAAAACTTTGTACAGGTACTTACTAAAGTAAAGTGCTGACAAGCATATCAAGGATTTATACTTCCTCCATCCCCAGCAGTGGATTCTGCTTTCCATCCGGGTTTCAGGCCATGGCATACGACGAATGCTCCCAGACACAGGTGCAATGCTGGGTGGGGAAGAGAGCTGGGACCACGCATGCACAGTGGCACACTGCAAGGGAACAGAGGAGGCCAGAGGGACATAGAGGGGGGGGGGCTGGAAGAAACCCCAGGTAAGTATAAATCCTTTTGATATATGTTTGTCTTAGGTACACTTATTTTCTAAAAAAATGAAAATCTTAAAGAAAAAACAAAAATCACTGTATTGTGTTAAAGTTATGTCTATACAGGGAGCGCAGAATTATTAGGCAAGTGGTATTTTTGAGGAATAATTTTATTATTGAACCACCATGTTCTCAATGAACCCAAAAAAACTCAATATCAAAGCTGAATATTTTTGAAAGTAGTTTTTAGTTTGTTTTTAGTTTTAGCTATTTTAGGGGGATATCTGTGTGTGCAGGTGACTATTACTGTGCATAATTATAAGGCAACTTAACAAAAACAAATATATACCCATTTCAATTATTTATTTTTACCAGTGAAACCAATATAACATCTCAACATTCACAAATATACATTTCTGACATTCAAAAACAAAACAAAAACAAATCTGTACCAATATAGCCACCTTTCTTTGCAAGGACACTCAAAAGCCTGCCATCCATGGATTCTGCCAGTGTTTTGATCTGTTCACCATTAACATTGCGTGCAGCAGCAACCACAGCCTCCCAGACACTGTTCAGAGAGGTGTACTGTTTTCCCTCCTTGTAAATCTCACACTTTATAATGGACAACAGGTTCTCAATGGGGTTCAGATCGGGTGAACAAGGAGGCCATGTAATTAGTTTTTCTTCTTTTATACCCTTTTTTGCCAGCCACGCTATGGAGTACTTGGACTCGTGTGATGGAGCATTGTCCTGCATGAAAATCATGTTTTTCTTGAAGGACGCAGACTTCTTCCTGTATCACTGCTTGAAGAAGGTGTCTTCCAGAAACTGGCAGTAGGACTGGGAGTTGAGCTTGACTCCATCCTCAATCCGAAAAGGCCCCACAAGCTCATCTTTGATGATACCAGCCCAAACCAGTACTCAGGCCCATCAAGACTCACTCTCATTTCATCAGTCCATAAAACCTTAGAAAAATCAGTCTTGAGATATGTCTTGGCCCAGTCTTGACGTTTCAGCTTGTGTGTCTTGTTCAGTGGTGGTCGTCTTTCAGCCTCTCTTACCTTGACCATGTCTCTGAGTATTGCACACCTTGTGCTTTTGGGTACTCCAGTGATGTTGCGGCTCTGAAATATGGCCAAACTGGTGGCAAGTGGCATCTTGGCACCTGCACGCTTGACTTTTCTCAGTTTATGGGCAGTTATTTTGCGCATTGGTTTTTCCACACGCTTCTTGCGACCCTGTTGACTATTTTGAATGAAACACTTGATTGTTCGATGATCACGCTTCAGAAGCTTTGCAATTTTAAGAGTGCTGCATCCCTCTGCAAGATATCTCACTCTTTTTGACTTTTCTGAGCATGTCAAGTCCTTCTTTTGACCCATTTTGCCAAAGGAAAGGAAGTTGCCTAATAATTATGCACACCTGATATAGGGTGTTGATGTCATTAGACCACACCCCTTCTCATTACAGAGATGCACATCACCTAATATGCTTAATTGGTAGTAGGCTTTCGAGCCTATACAGCTTGGAGTAAGACAACATGCATAAAGAGGATGATGTGGTCAAAATACTCATTTGCCTAATAATTCTGCACTCCCTGTAAGACCCTGCCCTACAATCATTTTTAGTTAATTGTTCAAGTGTACAAAACATTTTGCACTACATTTTATACTGGTTCTTTTTTTTGCCATTTCCGTTAGGGCTTGTTCACACCTAGAGCGTTTTGGTGATTTTTTTTTTTTAAGCGCCGGTGTTTTTGAAAATCGCCCTAAAAGCGCTTGTGCAATGATTCCCTATGTGAGTGTTCACATGTGAGCGGTTCGATTCCGATCCACTCACCAAAGCGCTGCCTGTACCATTTGTGGGGCAATTTGCCTATAATGGAAGGTACAGTGAGATCACAAAGTGCTTGAAAAAGCGCTTTGTGTAGCGATTATTTCCCAAGCGCTTTCATGAATAAATATTCACTATCGTATTTATTCATTTCCGGGTGAAAAAGAGTTCATTTCCTGACTGACGTCAGGAAGTGAAAAAAAAATCCCTCTGCAAAAGCGCTTACAAAAAGCGCTTTATACAGTGCAGGAAAAGGCAATTTTAAAAATCGAAAATAATTGCTCAGTGCTTGAAAAAGAGCTGTCGATTTATGAAGTGAACATGGCCTAAAGGCTGATATTACAGTCACTGCAGGTAGGAAGCAATCTCAAGCAGGGCCAACCTGATAGAATCTTATTTTAAAGGGACTCCGAGCAGTAACTAAAATCAAAATCTGAACTTACCTGGGGATTTCTCCAGCCCACCGTAGGTCGGGAGATACCTCGGCGTCCATCTGGCTCTTCTCCCAGGCCCTGGTCAGAAATGGCTCCCCGGCGGCTCCAGGCGGTTTAATCACGCATGTGCCGTACTGTCACGCCGGCCGCCGTGATGGCGCGAGGCGGCCGGAGTGGTGACGACTGACGTCACCTTTCAGGAAGGAGCCCGACACTCGGGCCCAGTGTCGCCGGGAGCCATTTCTGGCCAGGGCCTGGGAGAAGAGCCAGATGGACGCCGAGGAACCTCCCGACCTATGGTGGGCTGGAGAAAGCACCAGGTAAGTTCAGATTTTGATTTTAGTCACTGCTCGGAGTCCCTTTAAGGAGTCGGCAGGAATGGCCCCATTTTGTAGTTTGAAAACATCACCAATAAATACGCCGCTTCCTCCCTGCAGTGACTTTCTACAATACAGTATCTTATCAGCGTGCTTTGGATAACAGCCTCGTTGGCAAAGGCAAAAGAAAAAAAAAAAATACAGTATAATGCTAGGAACATACTCACTAAAGGGTGCTTAGTGTTAGCACGGCAGTGAAAAGCCGCTTTGCACTTGCAAACTACTTAGCACCCTAGTTAGCACGTGCAAAGCCTTTACACTCGAGTTAGGACATGCAAAGCCTTTACACGTGATAACTGAGTTATGTTTTAGTGAATCAAGCCCATTGATTTTAAGGCTTTGCACGTGCTAACTAGGGTGCTAAGTAGTTTGCACGTGCTAACTAGGGTGCTAAGTAGTTTGCACGTGCTAACTAGGGTGCTAAGTAGTTTGCACTCTAACAAATAATCGATCTTAGAGTAAATGTGACAGAAGATCAGATTTAAAAAAAAAAAAAAAAAAAAATGTATTGCAATGGTGGGACTTCTAGATATTACTTAACACAATAAAGCGTTTTTTAGGTTTTCACTTTTTTAGCGTGGTGTAAGAAAACTTATCAGTCTAAATAATGTAAAGCATTTGATTGGCTTTTGTAAATACTCCAATCCCCATCTTATTATATAATAAAAGGAGTGACTCTAGTCAAGGAGTACTTACCTTTCAGTGTCACACAAATAGGTGCGAGTGAGGGAGGAGATCAGAAGCCGCCCATCTATGTAGTCCAGTTGTACCACCCGGGAGTCCACGCTGGTGATTATCTGAACCGGGAACATTACAAAGGCAGCAGCAGCCTGCCACGGACAAAAAGTCAAGTACATTTACATTTATAGGCTAAGTGCCTCAACCTTCAAGCAAAAAGAAGAAGTAGCGCACTGCCCCCAGGGCCCGTCCAAGCAAAAAAGGGGCCGGGCCAAGCAAGAAAAAGCAGTATCGCCCTGCCCCCAGGGGCGGTCCTACACGTGGCGCCGAGCTGGAGGGGGTAGCGGGCAGGAAGGGGGTATTGCGCACCACACACACCTCTTCCGCGTTCCAGCGTGCATTCCACTTACAATACAGTGGGCGGCAGGAAGTGACGACAGTGGAATGCACGCTGGAACCCGGAAGAGGAGAGTCCTCCCCACCCATTGCCTCTTACTAATAGCGGTGGCTGCTGCTCACCTTAAACTAGATGGGGAGCGCAGATGGGGGACCCAGGTGAGGGAGGGGGGGGGTCCGAACCCCTCCCCGCCGCTGTGCCCAATACCCCCTTCCTGCCCGCTACCCGCTTATACGGCGTATGCTACGGTGCGGGTCAGCTAGTTCATTGTATTCAACTCATGACTGACTCGGGACACAGTAGAAGTGGACAGCGCCACCACTAGCAAAGGTTGCAAGAGGAACTGCAACTTACTCACTTGTGTCTGGAGGCTGCCATATAAGTTTGCTTGTAAACAATGCCAGTTGCCTGGCAGACCTGTTGACCTTTAGACATAAGTAGTATCTGAATCAAAACCCTGGAACACGCAAATGGCTAATCTAGTAAAACCTGAGTCAGAGCACCTAATCTGCTGCATGCCTGTTCAGGATCTACGGCTAAAGGTTTTAGAGACTTAGGATCAGCAGGCCTGCCAGGCAACTGATATGGTTTAAAAGGAAATAAATATGGCAGGCCTCCATATCCCTCTCACCTTGGGTTCCCTTTAAAAAGTGTACCAGAGACATAGAATAAGAAAGATTTGATACTTACCTGGGGCTTCCTCCAGCCCCATAAGCACTTCTGAGGGCACAGAAGATCCCGACTGACGCGACTGAGCCTGTTACCAGGGGCGGATTGTGGTTAAACGGCAGACCGCCTGAGGATGGCGATGGACTTGGACGTGCTCATGGGGCTGGAGGAAGCCCCGGGTAAGTATCAAATCTTTCTTTCATTACATCTCTGGTTTCCTTAGGACAACTGAAGTGAGAGGTATATGGAGTCTGCCATATTTATCTCCTTTTAAAGAGACTCTGTAACATCAAAAAGAACCCCTGGGGGTACTCACCTCGGGTGGGGGAAGCCTCCGGATCCTAATGAGGCTTCCCACGCCGTCCTCTGTCCCACAGGGGTCTCGCTGCAGCCCTCCGAACAGCCGGCGACAGACCCGACTGTCAGTTCAATATTTACCTTTGCAGGCTCCAGCGGGGGCGCTGTGGCTGCTCTCGGCTCCGAACTACACGGAAATACCCGATCTCAGTCGGGTCCGCTCTACTGCGCAGGCGCCGGAAACTTGCGCCTGCGCAGTAGAGCAGACCCGACGGCGATCGGGTATTTCCGCCTACTTCGGAGCCGACAGCCGTCAGAGCGCCTGCGCAGGAGCCAGGAAGGTAAATATTGACATCTTTCTCGGAGGGCTGCAGCAAGACCCCTGAGGGACGGAGGACGGCGTGGGAAGCCTCATTAGGATCCGGAGGCTTCCCCCACCCGAGGTGAGTACCCCCCAGGGGATATTTTGACGTTACAGATCCTCTTTAAACAATACCAGTTGCCTGGCAGCCCTGCTGCTCCTCTGCCTCTAATACTTAGTCATAGACCCTGAACAAGCATGCAGCAGATCAGACTGGATTAGCTGCATGCTTGTTTCAGATGTCTTTCAAGGAAACTCAAAAGATATATTACAAGCACCCCCCCCCTCCCCCGCCAAACAAAAGGAATGAAAAAAAAACTGGAGGGAGTAACTGAGAATGGAGGAGGCACCCAATAAAATGGTGTTTATTTCAAAATTGTCTGAGAGTAGAAGTAAGAACTCCTCTAAATAAGATAAGAAAAAAAACACCACATTCTTTTGTTGAATATCTTCACAGTTCCTTGCCTGGATCTTCAGGTCAACTAATCAGTGCCTTAAAGGGGCACTATGGCGAAAAACTGTAAAATTTAAAATATGTGCAAACATACAAATAAGAAGTACATTTTTTCCAGAGTATAATGAGCCATAAATTACTTTTTTCCTATGTTGCTGTCACTTACAGTAGGTAGTAGAAATCTGACAGAAGTGACAGGTTTTGGACTAGTCCATCTCTTCATAGGGGATTCTCAGGGAATTTATTTATTTTCAAAAGCACTTAGTGAATGGCAGTTGCTCTGTCCAACTGCCAAAAAACTGTGTAACGAGCAGGGAGGCTGGCCAGAATCATTGTTTATATACTTTTTTTAGGGAATATCTTTATAAAGAATAAAAGCCTTGCTGACAATCCCATATAAAGATATGGACTAGTCCAAAACCTGTCACTTCTGTCAGATTTCTACTACCTACTGTAAGTGACAGCAACATAGGAGAAAAGTAATTTATTGCTCATTTTACTCTGAAAAAACAAAAACAAAACAAACAAAAAAAAACACATACTTGTTTGTTTTCACATATTTTAAAATGTTTCGCCATTGTGCCCCTATAAGAAACAAACTCTGCAACTACGAGCGCCTGTAAAGAGGGATTATTTGACCTGAGGAAGAGGGCAGGGATCTGTAAAACACTTTGTCTTTGTAAGGTGAACATATTTAGATTTTTTTTTAAACATTTATAAGAACTATTCTTTCTACTCTCAGACAATTTTGAAGTAATTGAACCCAATTTTATGGGGGGGGGGGCGCCTTCTCCATACATTTGTAAAATAATCCAGTGCAAAAAAAAATAAATGGGATTGGAATGGTTCATTAGGCCTCCCTCAAGCATCTGCCTAGGTCACCCATGCTGGAAAAGGGGCCCGAACTAGCAAACTATCAGCCTGAGCTCTGCCACATCCAATTCCAAAGTCAAACTCTTACAATTTTAGACCAATCTCATTTTATATTCCAGCCACTTCCTTACCTTTCCTTGCTTAGAAGAGTTCAGTTTGATGGCAGAGACTTTGCCCATGTGATCCCCAACAAAGACCCGCAGTACTGTGGTGTCCCAGCAGAGGGCGGTCACCTTCTTGCCTTTGTGCTCGGAAGAGACGTAGATCCGCTCAGGCTTTCCCCTGCGCTCTTGGTGCAGTTCCCAGACCACGACTATGCCTTGGCTGCACAACACAGAATAACACATCACCAACAAGCAAGAGCAATAAGCTCAGAGATGGTCAAAGACATGAAACGCATGGAAGCAGAGGACTGCAACAACTATTGTCAGGGAAAGGGATTGATGAGGTAATAGGAGAAACATTAAAGAGGAACTCCAGTGAAAATAATGTAGTAAAAAAAGTGCTTCATTTTTTACCATAATTATGTATAAATGATTTAGTCAGTGTTTGCTCATTGTAAAATGTTTCCTCTCCCCGATTTACATTCTGACATTTATTACATGGTGACATTTTTACTGTGGGCAGGTTATGTAGCTGCTCCTAGCTGTTTTGGCTGTTAGAGACAGCTGTAAACAGCTAATTCCTGTCTGTGAACCTTGTTACATTGTGGCAGTTTGCCCAGAGTACCGCGGTCCCAGAGCTTCTTGTGGGAGGGGTTTCAGCACAAAATCAGTCATACAGCGCCCCCTGATGGTCTGTTTGTGAAAATCATTATATTTCTCATGTAAAAGGGGGCATCAGCTACTGATTGGGATAAAGTTCAATTCTAGGTTGGAGTTTCTCTTTAACAGCATAACCAGGGCTCGATTTCTGGAAAGGTCATATACCTGTTGATCTGTCACCAGATCGACCATCAGATTCCTCTTTGACTGAATCTACAGAGGAATCTATTGCCTACACACACAACTGCTTTTTGATACATTTCAGCACAAAATATTTTGGAAATAGTCCTAGCCTCCGCTTGCCCCCCAAGTGTACGTGTCCCCCCTCCAGGTCCGGGGTGGGTGTTGAAGGCTCACCTGTCACGCTGGCACAAATACTCGCTTCCTCCGGTGTCACCCCGAGCTCCATTACCATGCGTCACTGGTGCATGCATCAACGTTACGGCGCTGTCATGTGGTAGAGGCGCTCCCGGTGAACAGAATAACGCTGGACACCGAGGGAGGTGAGGACTACTGCCAGAGTGACAGGTGAGCACGCAACACTCACTAGGGATGGGAAGCGTACACTTTTTTTTTGGGGGGGGGGGGGGGGGGGAAGGGGGGGCATTGGGGGGTTGTGCAGCTCACCCAACTGAGCCGTGGCAAACCAAGATATTCCAACATCCCTGAATGATCCGTTCAACCAATTTCGATCAGAAATCGATCGGGAGGCCATGTTTCAGCATTGACATCTGCTAGATTCACAAGTGGGTAAGGGATGCACACAAAAAAAATTAAGATAAAAACGACTAAAATATAAAGGGAAGAGGTGACTTTCCTCAACAGATGACACTAGGTTAACCCTTTCACAGCCAATTTATTTAGAGGCTTGTAAGTGCTCCGGGCCAATTTAGTTTAGCACATTTTTTTTTATTTCTAATTTCTTACATTTCCCCGATTCTAATTAGTACTGCTGTAATGTGTATTTATGGAAACTTGTCACTAGGGGGCAGTGTGAGACAATAACACAGGGCTTCGGCTTTCAGTTTCTATATTTTCTGCTAGTAGAGAGAGGTCAAAGCATTCCAATAATTTACAGCACGAGTTCTGCTGAGTGGAAGTCTGAAGCAGTGCACCGTCTCAAATGAGATAACTCTATTGAAGCTGTTAATGGTTTAAAGACAAAGTCTATTAAACACTGGCGATGCATTTCGTTGCGCACTTCCTATAGCACCTAGGTTCTCAACGCGTGGTATGCGTACCCCAGGGGGTACTTCTGATGGTTTCAGGGGGTACTCAGGCTTAATATACTTAATCAAGCTGTAATGATCCGCTCAGCTGGCTGCACAGGCAGACAGCTGTTTGACCATTCCTCAAGACTGTGGGCTGCAGGTCTCTGGAAGAGAGACCTGTCTTCACTTTGCAAGTTTCAGACCTGCTCTGCTGCTGAACAATTTGCATACATTTGTCATGCAAATTATCTAGCCGCCTCCTTTGAAGGCTTGCAGCATAAATACCATCTGATCCCACAATCCTTTGCTGGTCATGATGGTTTGTTAATACACTCCTGGAGTGTCAGCCTTGCTATTGTTTGCTAAAGATTATCTTAGAGTATTACTGGGGACTGCACTAAGCATTCTCATTAGTGCAGTCAGGTTGTATTATCTGTATTGCCTGTCTTGTCCTTGCGATTGCACTGTCGCCAGCGGTTGGTGATGGTGAATCGTTTGGTCCAGTACCTGGATCGCACTTGCCCTAGCGGTAGTGGCAGTGGATCTCTGTAGTCTATGTCTTGGAGTTTTACCGTAGCTGCGGTTGCTACTGGTTACTCCTTCTGTCTGTCTTGCCATGTGGATCGCACTCGCTCTGGCGGTAAGAGCAGTGGATCCTGCTAACACTGTTGCTGTACTTGGATCACACTTGCTCTGGTGGAAAAGAGCAGTGAATCCTGCTAACTCTGTTGCTCTACTTGGATCACACTTGCTCTGGTGGAAAAGAGCAGTGGATCCTGCAAGCTCTGTTTCTCTACTTGGATCACACTTGCTCTAGTGGTAAAGAGCAGTGGATCCTGCTAGCTCTGTTTCTCTACTTGGATCACACTTGCTCTGGCGATAGGAGAAGTGGATCCTTTCTGTCCTATCCCTGAACCCGGATCGCACTCGCTCTGGCGGAAGAGCGGTGGATCTTATCTGACCTATTCCTGTTGACCGTTTGTCTATCTGTCTGGAGCAAACACTTGCGGTTGCCTGTGGTAAACAGTTTAGCAAGCGTTCCTGTTATTTGTTCATTTGTCTGTCATTGGTTAGTCAGGGTGGCGTGCTTGTCTCTGTTGCGCTTATCGTGCGGAGACCGCGCCGTAAACACGTTCGATGTTGCGAATGAGTGCGGTGTTCGCGTTTAGCTAGCGTCTGTTATTTTCTTCACCTTCTGATTGTTGCTTGCTGTGCCTTTGCTACTCTCGTGCTCTGTTCTGTTCTGCCTTGTGTCTCTTCTGGCAATCGCCTCTCTCCTGTGATTGCGTTCCCGCTTTGTTTCTGCGGATGTGTGTTCGCCATCGCCGTGTGGCGACTAGATTGGGGAACACACATTTTGTCTGTCTCTGTGCTCTCTCTCTTTAAGGGCTAACTTGTCCTGCTTTGCTGCCCCATTACGTACAATCATTTACTGGCATCTGTGGCTGTGCAGAGGTTCTGTTCCTCTGCACTCCACAGCTCCATCTGCCGGCAGGAATTCCCCCCTACAGGTGCATAGCACCATTGCTGGGTTCTCTCAGACTATACGCTTGTGGAGGATTTCCGCAGTGTCGGCGCGCATCCTGTGCGCTGACCACGGAAATAGTTACACAATCGTTACACAAGCATAACAAAATGTAGAGTTTTAGAAAATGATAAAACTTACTTCAACAAAACCAAATTAGTATTTTAGCTAATTAAAAACAATAGTAAATGCTTGGAAATTGTTTAGACAATTATCATGTACTACAATTAAATATATATATTTGTCAAGGGGTTCTTGTGATAATGTTTACTATGCTAGGGGGAACTTGGCAAGTACAGGGTTTTAAAAGGGGTACATACCAATAGAATGTTGAGAAACACTGCTGTAGCAGATCTATGTAAACTCAAAGTGCCTCTTCTCAATCTGCCAGATTCGTTCATTATGATAAAATATGAGTAATATATGGGCATCCTCACACAGGCCTGAGCATGTCCAACCGGGGAAGCATTGCAGGTTTCTTACCTGGTTGCCACGGCCACATAATCGTCATCGTGAGGACAGCAGGCCACCCTGGAAATGGCTCCCTCCTGTGGCCAAAATAAACGCCCAGGACACAAATTTAAAAATTGACTTTGGTTTTCAAATGGGGTGGATAAAAAAAAAAAAAAAGTAATCTTACCTTAAAATATATAAAAATTAAACTCAAACTCAGTGGACAGAGATGTAAGTAATAGAGGTGTAAATGTGTGTAATATGACTGCACAGTATGGCTGTAAAGAGTTATAAACACATTATGTAGACAGTATACACATGACATCCTAATTACTGCTCACATTTGTTTTGCCATTGATGCGAATAATACTTTGAATGGATGAAAGACTCCAAAATGAAGCCATTGTCCCCCTATTCTGGGCAGTGGAAATTACCACTTTAGCCAGATCTGCCAAGAAATTCCACAAATCTATCCTATCCTTGCGGCCCTTCCTCTCCAGCCCTGTATCCATAAAATATGGTGCGCCCCAGGGCACAAAATTATTCACTTTGCTGCTCACCATATACATGCTGCCACTTGGAAAAATCATCAAAAAAAAATGGCCTGACATACCACTGATGCTGATGACACCCAGCTATATTTATAAGTCAAACCTGGCATCAAAGACCCTACTCCACTAATAAACACATGCTTAGCAGAGTTTCAGTAGCGAATAAATGATAACTGGCTAAAATTAAATGCTAACAAAACTGAGGTTCTTGTTGTCGGAGGTCAGTGCTTAGCAGCAAAGCAGCTCCAGACTCAGTCAGCACCACTGAGGGTAGGAAGCTCGGACCTTAGTAGCTCTGACTCTGTGCACAGCTTGGGTGAACTGATTGACGGGGAATTAAACTTCAGAAATCAAATCTCAGCGGTTATGAAACATTCCTTCTTTCACCTAAGAAACATTGCAGAAATTAAGCACCTCATACCTCCAGCAGATCTTCCAACAAACCAGTTCATGCCATCATCAAATCGAGGCTGGACTACTGCAATGTTCTCTATATAGGCCTTACAAACAAAGACCTGCACCACCTGCAATTTGTACAGAATGCACCTGCAAGGCTGTTAAGCCAACCCCGCCATTGCCACATAAAACTGATCCTTCCGATAAAATGGAGAATTCTATACAAGATTTGTCCGATTTTCAAATAGTGAACAATTATCTAGAAGAGTTTATGGGTTTAATAAAAACATATATAAAATGTTCTTTATAGAATATAACCTTCTAGGATATTAGGAGTACATGATTTATATAAGATGCATGCACGATCTATTAAAAGGTTATAAGGAATAAGTATTTTTATTCTTGTTTTTTAAACAATTTAATGCTGAGTAGTCTGAATCAAGGAAATTTAGACTAATTACTATTTTGTTCAGAGAGGAGGGTTTGTATACCAGATAACTGATTCAGGTGTGTGTAACTACCGGTCACGATCTCTGCTGTAGCATGTTCTGTCGCTTGCAGTGGAGCTGCAACTGGGCAGTTCTGATTTATCTGCTTGCATTCGGTTGTGCATTCGCAATGAGCCTCATTGTCATTTGCGATCGCTCTGCAGTTCAGGGCAGCTTAGGATGCGGTCATCATTCCACCTATTGCTTGCTGCAGCTGAGCTGCGGCCGGATAGCCCTCGATTTCCTACATGCATGTTGTTACATAATACTGCATGTATTTCTTATGAAAGTCCTTTGCATTCACAGTCAGCTAGCAGATCAGACCAGCTCAGGATTGAGCGATTACCATTCAGCTGTGTGGGAATTTGCATGCCTGTACTTATTGGCTGAGGTCCACATAAAAAAGTTTGCCACCCATTTTAGACCCCACCCGACATAGCGGTCAGTACGCTGGTCTGCTGGGCACTTTGTTACTCTGTGTAGATTTGTTATTGTAGTTCAATGCGACCTTATTACTTGTGCTTTAGCTAGTTTCTTGATATATATATATATATATATATATATATATATATATATATATATATATATATATATATATATATATATATACACAGACTTGCTAATATATATATATATATATATATATATATATATATATATATATATATATATATATATATATATATATATATATATATATATATATATATATATATATATATATATATATATATATATATATATATATATATATATATATATATATATTTATCCGTTAGTTGAGGCCGTTTGTTATTTTTCTGTATTATTGTGTATTGCCTTGTTTCCATGCCTGATGGACGATCGCTGCATCCGCGGTGGGTCAGTGAAGTCCACTATCCTGATAGCTTGGATTCTGCCATCACCACGTTAGTGACTGGTAGTATTGCTGCTACTCTAGTTTCTGGGAACGTAACTATAGGCTGTGGTTGCTATTAGTTACATTTTTTCCTGTAGTCTTGCCTGTGTGGATGCTTGCTGGTGACTGGTTGTTAACCTGCTTGCTCTGCTTCTGTGGACGTGACTGTGAGCTGCGGTTGCTACTAGTTACACTCCAATCTATAGTCTTGTACCTGTCTGAATGCTTGCTATCGCTAGGGCAGCGCTTAGTTTTGCAAACATTGTCTGTCTTTCGGTTATCTGTCTCGTTACTTAGCCAGAGGCTCAGATGGCATCCACCCTGGGCAACAGTCAGTCAGTCTGTTCGTTCTTTGTCTGGTTACTCAGACCATAGGCAGCGCAACATCGCACTGCGCTGCCATTGTGTCTTATTTGTAGCGATATCAGAAGCCCAGAGCTGCAGTTGCTCTGGGCAACCTGTGTAGCTTCTTCCATTATTCAGCCACTAGCCTTGTTGCTCTGGGTGGTCAAAGTCAAAGTATAACCCCCAGGCATCACACTACCGTTAAATCTTAAAGGATTATATGATCCCAGTTGTTTTCAGTCCAAAGTATAAAGGACAGAATGTGCAGGCTGAATAGAGACAGCTTAAAGCTTGAATGTGATTAGAGGTATATTTCTTATATGAATTTTCTTTCATATTAAGACATTATACGGTACCTAGTGCGTCATATACAGTGATAGGATAACTTTATTTTCATTTACAGGTTTTTACAAGTTTTTTTTATATAGGTCTTTAACTCATGATGTTTACTGTGATAATTTGTGGCATAGCCCCTATGTATACTACATATAGTATTGTTGTTTTTTACAGTGCTCCTTGTTTTATATTGCCTGAGGAAGCGGGCTTGGACCCGTGAAACGCGTTGCAAAATTGTTGGAGTAAGAATAAAACTTGTTTTTGTTTTGACGGTACTATTGTGTCCTTATTGGGGAGGTAAGTCATCCATTGCCCCCCATTTTAGAAATTTTAAAGTATTTTATCCTGTTTGGCGCCTCTGTTATCCAAATTGATTCTATGTCCACTTGTTCGATGGGTGTGACCACCTTTTTCTGTTTACGGAGAGCGACATCTTAGCCTGAGTGGGGACAGGCCTAATATCCCCTCAAGTGTTACCAGTGGTTGCCTACAATCGGCAACCCATGTTTGTGAGTATATTTTTATACAATTTATAATACGCAATTGCCAATCAACAATAATACACTATTGGGGCTCTCGATTTTCTTTTCCTTTCTTCCAAAAACAGTACAAGGGCAGACAGTTTGTATATTACAAGTCAAGGACATTATAAGTATAGTGGCAGTAAGCAATGTGAGAATAGTTAATTTTCAGTTCTGTGCTGATTACTTTCAAGTCCTAGCAGCTCTAGCGTAGTTCAGCATTAAGTATGGCTACCGCTTGAGGAAAAAAGCTGTTCCTGTGTCTAGAGGTTTTGGTAGCGATTGACCGGAATCTTACTCCTGAAGGCATGCACTGGAAGATGGAGTGAGCTGGGTGAGAGGGGTCAGAGGCAATTTTGGTCACTCTCTTTCTGCACCTGCTAGCGTAAAGATCCTGCAGGGAAGGTAAGCTACAGCCAATTATCCTTTCCGCTGATCGGATGATGCGCTGCAGCCTCCCATTTTCTAATGCTGAGCAGGAGCCGAACCATACAGTCATAGATGAGGTTATGGTGGATTCGATGATTGCAGTGTAGAACTGCACCATTAGATTTTGAGGTAGGCCAAACTTTTTCAGCTGCCGTAGATGGTACATCATCTGTTGTGCTTTCTTGACAATAGTGGCAGTGTTGTCCCATTTTAGGTCGTTTGAGATCGTGGACCCAAGAAACTTGAATGATTCTACCTGGGTTATTGTGGATCCATTTATGGTTAAGGGGAGGTGCTTGGGGGGAGATCTCCTAAAGTCTATTATCATCTCCATAGTTTTGAGAGCGTTTATTTCCAAGTTGTTGCTGCTGCACCAGGAGGAAAGCTGTCCCACCACATGCTTGTATGCAGACTCGGCCCCGTTTTGTATGAGACCAACTACTGTTGTGTCGTCTGCAAACTTCAGAACCTTAACAGATGGATCTGTGGAGATGCAGTCATTGGTGTAAAGTGAGTAGAGCAGTGGGGAAAGCACACAGCCCTGGGGTGCACAAGTACTGACTGTCAGAGAGCTTGATGTGAGTTTACCAAGTCTAACACGCTGTCTTCTGTCGGTTAAGAAATTGGTTATCCATTCAGATGGATTCAGGTATGTGTAGCTGGGAGAGCTTGCTGTGCAGCAGTGATGGAATTATGGTATGAAATGCAGAGCTGAAATCTATAAATAAAAATCCTGGTGTAGGTTCCTGAGGTGTCTAGATGCTGTAGTACATAATGCATACACATGTATCAAAAATACGTGTAAATAGCCCAACAGATTGGCTAATTGACATTTAATTCCTTGCACAATCTGGGCCCTGGATACCTGAAGGATTTGTTGCAACGGCATCACATCCCCCCACAATCTTAGATCAAAAGGATCTTGGTCAATTCGAGAGTCCATCTCAAAAATTTTTAAGCCAGAGCCTTGTCATGCTGCCCCTACATTTTGGAACTCCCTGCCACACCTAATCAGGACATCTCCATCCTTTGAAGCATTTAAAGGGATACTGTGGGGATGGGGGGGGGGAAATGAGCTGAACTTCCCCGGGGCTTCTAATGGTCCCCCGCAGACATCCTGTGTTGGCGCAGCCACTCACTGATGCTCCGGCTCCGCCTCCAGTTCACTTCTGGAATTTCTGACTTGAAAGTCAGAAAACCACTGCGCCTGCACGCCCGTGTCCTCGCTCCCGCTGATGTCACCAGGAGTGTACTGCGCAGACACAGACCATACTGGGCCTGCGCTGTGCGCTCTTGACATCAGCGGGATCGAGGACACGGCAACGCAGGCGCAGTGGTTTTTAGACTTTAAAGTCTGAAATTCCAGAAGTGAACCGGAGGCGGGGCCGGAGCATCGATCAGTGGCTGCGCCAACACAGGATGTCTGCGGGGGAGCGTTAGAAGCCCCGGGTAAGTTCAACTCATTTTCCCCTGACCCCCCTACAGTATCCCTTTAAGTACAATTTGATTAGCCACCTGCTTAGCATGGAATTTATGAACACTTGAATATTTCCTCTGTAACGCAGTCCAGCCTGCAACCCTGTATTGATCTGAGACATACAGTGCTGCCCATAATTATTCATACCCCTGGCAAATTTTGACTTAAGTTACTTTTATTCAACAGCAAGTCATTTTTTGATGGGAAATGACATAGGTGTCTCCCAAAAGATAAAATAAGACGATGTACAAGAGGCATTATTGTGGGGGAAAAAAACATTAAAAAACATTTCTTGGCTTGTATTTACATTTGAGCAAAAAGTGTCCAGTCCAAATTTATTCAGACCTTTCTCAATAATCAATAGACAAGCCTCTATTGGCTATTACAGCAATCAAACGCTTCCTATAATTGCATGTCTCCACAGGTATTTTTGCCCATTCATAATTAGCAATGAGCTCCAAATCTTTCAGGTTGGAGGGTCTTCTTGCCATCACCCTGATCTTTAGCTCCCTCCACAGATTCTCAAATGGATTCAAGTGAAGACTCTAGCTGGGCCACTCCAAAACGTTAATGTTGTTGTCTGCTAACAATTTCTTCACCACTTTTGCTGTGTGTTTTGGGTCATTGTCATGTCCACTGGTGCCCAAGGCCAAGTTTCTCTGCAGACTGCCTGAAGTTGTCTTTGAGAATCATCATGCATTGCTCTTTTTTCATGGTACCATTTACTGTGATTAGGTTTCGTGGTCCATAGGCTGAAAAATATCACCAAAGCATTAGGTTCCCACCACCATGTTTGAATGTTTGACAGTGGAGATGGTGTTCTATGGTTTGAAGGCATCTCTCCTTCTCTGGAGAAGTGGCGTCCACCTTGGTCTGCATCCATGGAACCCAGCAGTGAACAGTGTCCATTGGATTGTCTGCCTTGACACATTGCCACCAGCAGAGCCCAGATTCACCAGCATGATCTTGGTGGTGATCCTTGGATTCTTTTTCACCTCTTTCACTATCCTCCTGGCCAGCACATGGGTCACTTTTGGCTTCCGACCACAGCCTCTGAGATCTTTCACAGTGCGGAACATCTTGTATTTTTTAATAATACTTTGCACTGTAGCCACTTGAACTTGAAAACATTTAGAAATGGCCTTGTAGCCCTTTCCTGACTTGTGAGCAGCCACAATGCGCAGCCGCAGGTCCTCACTGGAGCTCCTTTGTCTTAGCCATGACAGTCCACAAAACAACTGCAGAGAGCTGCTGTTTTTAACCTACTGAGTTGATGAAAACAGCTGTTCCCAATTAATCAGGGTAATTAGGATGCTTTAGAACAGCTTGGACTATTTGGAATGGTATAGAACTTTGGATTTTCCCACAGACTGTAACAGTTTGGGAAGGGTATGAATAATTTTGGACTGGACACCTTTTGCTCAAATGTAAATAAAAGCTGAGAAATGTTTTTTTCCCCCCACAATAATGCCTCTTGTACATCGTCTTATCTTTTGGGAGACACCTATGTCACTTCCCATCAAAAAAATTACTTGCTGGTTAAATAAAAGTAACTTTAAGTCAAAATTTACCAGGGATATGAATAATTATGGGCAGCACTGTATCTATGGGCTTTGAGTCCTATGTGAGATAAGAAGTTTGCAAATGTTAACGTATAGTATAAGTATTGACTTATTAGAAAATAATGGGAGCCATTTGTTACCAACGTGAAGCTGAATACAAGCAAGGTCTTCTGATTCACTAGGGCAAAACTTGTACTTATAATCTGGCCATCATTTTTTCTATCACATTTTAGGAGAAAAGTGGTGAAGGTTACCTTGTGTGTCAGGATGAGTCGGTGCTTCCAGCCATCTCTCTGGATGAGATTCAGACCCCCTCCAGAGCTGCCCAGCGCCAGCCATCTCCGAGAGACCCCCACACAGGTGCACTGAGGATACAAACAGCAATACAAATGATGTAAAACTGCATAAAGGGGGCTAATAATGATCACAGTTAAAGACTAAGTTAACTGATTAGGGACGGTAGGATCTGGCCCCACTTAAAGGTAACCTTAAGTCTCCCAAAAAAATGACTTTTACTCACCTGGGGCTTCCCTCAGCCCCCTGCAGCCGATCGGTGCAGTCGCCGTGTCTCAGAGATTCTCCCGTCCTCGACGGCGACCACTTCTGGTTTCACCGTCAGGACCCGACAGGCATGGAAACGCGAGTGATTCTTCACGTTCCCAGCCACAATATCGCCCCCTATGCTGCTGTTTACAGCTGTTTCCAACTGCCAAAAAAGCATGCAGCAACTACATCACCTGCCAACAGTAAAAATGTCCCCATGTAATAAATGTCAGAATGTAAATCAGGGATTTAAAAGATTTTACAATGGGCAAACACTGGCTAAATCATTTATACATAATTATTGTAAAAATAGAAGCACTTTTTTACTACATTATTTTCACTGGAGTTCCTCTTTAAGATCCCACTAAAGGGTAAAAATCAGGGCTGTGGAGTCGGCCCAAAAATCCACCGACTCCGACTCCTCAGTTTAGGATTCCACCGACTCCGACTCCTCGACTCCGACTCCTCTAATTTGCATATTACAATTTTGTTGATTAAAAGTATGTAACATGAAATTCGTCTCTTAACTGCCAACTGAAGTGAGAAGGATATGTAGACTACTATATTTATTCCCTTTAGACTAAAACTAGTCCTTCGTAAGAGTATTTGTAAAAGGTGCAAACTGGAACAAAGAACATCTATCAGGCCCTAGGCAATGTAAGTGTAGGTACATGTAAGAATGATGTGCAGGTACTCTACAGGGGAATGAGGAGATTGTAAACAGACAACACCTCTGTGTTCAATGTGCACAGCATTCTCAGTGGATTCCCTGCAGCTCTGTGGGGAGTGCATATGTAGAGTATAGTACTACTGTGTAACAAAGTAAACCTGAGACAGATGAAATTAAAGTTTTATACATACCTGGGGCTTCCTCCAGCCGCCTTCAGGATAATCAGTCCCTCGTTGTCCTCCTCCACCACCTGGATCTTCTGCTATGAGTCCAGGTACTTGAGCCAGTCGGGCATAGTGCGCATGCACACACTTCGCCGCCAGGAGCATACTACACCTGTGCAGCACTATTGCGCAGGTGCAGAATGTTCCTGGCTGTGGGAGCGGCATGCGGCCGGACAGCGCTGACTGGCTGAATTACCAGGACTCATAGCAGAAGATCCGGGTGGTGGAGGACAGCGAGGGACTGATTAGCCTAAAGGGGGCTGGAGGAAGCCCCAGGTATGTATAAAACTTTACTTTTCATCCGTCTCAGTTACCCTTTAATTTGTAGTCACCAAACCAAATTTTAACAACATATCAAATTATTTGATTTCATCAGCAAAGGGAGTGCATACATTTGCATAAATCAGCATCAATGCAGAATTATTTCCATCTCGTTGACCATCTCTATTAGTGACAAAGCTACACATCAGGCTTAATTCTTACAGCATAGATGTTGTTTAGTATATATAAGAGATTCCTGTGTACACATCATATATACAGTCACAATCAGATATGTATATCTGACCTTAAAAATACGGGGACTGCTTTATTGAAGCAGCACAAGTAACTAATTTTGATTGGTTTATTTCATTTTTGTGGACTAAGCACAGCTATTACTGTATATATACACATTATTTTTAATGACTATTATCTGAGAAATAGAACATTTTATCATATTTTCTATTTTGATTACAGTTACAAATTCATTAGGAGTCGGAGTCGGTGCATTTTTTTCCCGACTCCGAGCACCCAAAATTGCCCGACTCCACGACTCCGACTCCACAGCCCTGAAAACCCTGGAACCTGGAGAGGTTAAGGACTGGTATGGTCACCTAGTGTGTGTACGAGGCTCTAGAAGCAAAGCTGTAAATGTGAGTCAGTGTATAATAAAGCAGGAAGCCTACATACAGTAGATATGATTGGACAGCACATGGAACAAACCTTCAGCCTGCTGGAATCCAGGCGTAGTGCAGACAGCAACGGATCCAGGGAGTCAAACTCTGCCAGCACATGGGTGGAGGATTCGGGCAACACAGATGCCATGGAGGAAGAGGGAGGAGCCAGCTGCTATTTACATTTATATTACATCGCCTAGAAAGACAAGGGGCAGGAGAGATTAGTGCAGGGAAAGAAAAATTACAGACTAGAGATCAGCCACACGCCACTAAGTATGACGCAGGATAGGGCTGCACGATTTTGGGTAAAAATCGAAATTGCGATTTTTCTCTTTGAAATTGAGATTTCGATTTATTCACAATTTTTTTCTCAAAACAAGCTTTAGCGGGGGGCGGGGTCAGGAGCCTGGCGGGCTCTGTGTCAGAAAATTTTGATGAGAATTCGCATTGCATTTCAGGCAATGCACATTTGTAAAGCCTGAAGCCCTCTATGATGACCCCTCGGCTTAATGTGCGTGCGGTAGTACTAATGTGCGGCGTACGGGACTCTTATGAGCCGGGCAGCGAGGGGCGGATCCACTGACAGAAGCAGTGCATATTCATGAATGCTAATGAGCCGGGCGGCGAGTCCAGTCCGGAGCGGCACACACAGCTTCACCAATCACTGGATAGCGATGGTATGACGGCAGCGGCAGGCGGAGCTGTACAGAGCGCACAGCTCCGCCTACGTCATTCCATTGCTTTCCAGTGATTGGAGAAGCTCTGTGCCGCTCTGGACTGGACTCTCTCTCCCTCCCCCCCCCCCCCCCGGCTCATTAGCATTCATGAATATGCTCTGCTTCTGTCAGTGGATCCGCCCCTTGCTGCCCGGCTCATAAGAGTCCCGTACGCCGCACATTAGTACTACCGCACGCACATTGTTAAGCCCCCCCCCCCGGCTCATTAACATATGGAATATGCACTACGGCGTCTCTCCTCGGCGCGTAGCGGTAGGCGGACCATGCGGCCAAGCACGGGCACTAAACAACGAAAACCGCCGGACACTGACGATCCCCAGATCGTCTTCACAGGAACCGCGGTTTCGGTTTAAAACCGGAAAATCGTGCAGCCCTAACGCAGGAGTACAGAAAGCCAATCAGATACACAATGCAATACACTGCCTGATAAAAAGGCCACACACACAGTGTAGTGATGAAGATCTCACAATCTAATCCTACCATAGTCATAGTCTAATGTCCTACCATATTATTATTATGTATTTATATAGCGCTGACATCTCCTCCAGCACTTTACAGAGTACATAGTCACATCATTGACTGTCCTCAGAGGAGCTCACAATCTAATCCCTATTATAGTCAGTCTAATATCCTACTATACTATTACATATTTATATAGCACTGACATCTTCTGCAGCACTTTACAGAGGACATAGTCATGTCAAAGGAGCTCTAAATCTAATCCTACCATAGTCTCAAGGAGGCCACACGTTACAATTTTGTTATTTTTATTAGATTCAATGAAACTAATCCAATTTATCAATTTTTAAAATGAACAGTGGTGCTCATCCGAACTACCCAGATAAGCCAAACTTTTTCCACTATCCGAACCTTGAATAGCAATTAGGATATTTTTTTAAAATCTCAATAGCACTATCCGACAAACTCGGATTTCCCATCTGAAATCCGAAATCCGGGCGGATAGTTAGTTCAGATATCCGAGCAGAAGCCAAAATCACCTTCAATGGCAAAAATCCCTTTCGAAGGCATCCAGGGAGAGGGAGACCTCCGAAAGGGTTTTTTGCCATTTGAAGAGAGTGTTGGAATAATTTTAAGCCATTTTCAGGTCACTTCCGGTTTGCTATCCGGATATCCGAATCCGGACGGATATTGGGTTCGGATATTCGAATTTACTCGGATACCAAAAAGTTCGGATTTGGATATCCGGATCAATTCGGATTTTGAAAAGGGGTATCCGAGCAGCACTAAAAATGAATACCTTCTTCAATGTGGAGTTCTCAGATGTAACATCTCTGGACATCAATATCTCCTGCCATCATCATTCTTAGCATTACAATCACCACATTGCTACTTACAGGGGAATGTAACATCTCTGTACATCTATCCATATCTCCTGCTACATATACATATATACATACATACATATATACACACACATATACACACACACACACACACACACAGTGGGTTGCAAAAGTATTCGGCCCCCTTGAAGCTTTCCACATTTTGTCACATTACTGCCACAAACATGAATCAATGTTATTGGAATTCCACGTGAAAGACCAATACAAAGTGGTGTACACGTGAGAAATGGATCGAAAAATCATACATCATTCCAAACATTTTTTACAAATCAATAACTGCAAAGTGGGGTGTGCGTAATTATTCAGCCCCCTGTGCCAATACTTTGTACAACCACCTTTTTCTGAAATTACAGCTGCCAGTCTTTTAGGGTATGTCTAGGGTATGAAATCCTTGCCCATTCATCTTAGCAAAACAGCTCCAGCTCAGACAGATTAGATGGACAGCATTTGTGAACAGCAGTTTTCAGATCTTGCCACAGATTCTCGATTGGATTTAGATCTGGACTTTGACTGGGCCATTCTAACACATGGATATGTTTTGTTTTAAACCATTCCATTGTTGCCCTGGCTTTATGTTTAGGGTCATTGTCCTGCTGGAAGGTGAACCTACACCCCAGTCTCAAGTCTTTTGCAGTCTCCAAGAGGTTTTCTTCCAAGTTTGCCCTGTATTTGGCTCCATCCATCTTCACATCAACTCTGACCAGCTTCCCTGTCCCTGCTGAAGAGATGCACCCCCCGAGCATGATGCTGCCACCACCATATTTGACAGTGGGGATGGTGTGTTCAGAGTGATGTGCAGTGTTAGTTTTCTGCCACACATAGCGTTTTGCATTTTGGCCAAAACGTTCCATTTTGGTCTCATCTGACCAAAGCACCTTCTTCCACATGGTTGCTGTGTCCCCCACATGGCTTGTGGCAAACTGCAAATGGGACTTCTTATGCTTTCTGTCAACAATGGCTTTCTTCTTGCCACTCTTCCATAAAGGCCAACTTTGTGTAGTGCATGACTAATAGTTGTCCTACGGACAGAGTCTCCCACCTGAGCTGTAGATCTCTGCAGCTCGTCCAGAGTCACCATGGGACTCTTGACTGCATTTCTGATCAGCACTCTCCTTGTTCGGCCTGTGAGTTTAGGTACACGTCCTTGTCTTGGTAGGTTTACAGTTGTGCCATACTCCTATTTCTGAATGATCGCTTGAACAGTGCTCCGTGGGATGTTCAAGGCTTTGGAAATCTTTTTGTAGCCTAAAGCCCCATCTACACGATACGATTCTTTGTACGATTCAATTACGATTCTATTTACGATCCGATTAAATCCGACATGTCCGATCATGATTCGATTTGATTCAATTCGATTTGCCATTGTTTTGCAAAGGCAGATCGAATTGAATCGAATCATTATCGGACATGTCGGATTTAATCGAATCGTAAATAGAATCGTAATTGAATCGTACAAAGAATCGTATCGTGTAGATGGGGCTTTAAAGCCTGCTTTAAATTTCTCAATAACTTGATCCCTGACCTGTCTTGTGTGTTCTTTGGACTTCATGGTGTTGTTGCTCCCAATATTCTCTTAGACAACCTCTGAGGCCCTCACAGAGCAGCTGTATTTGTACTGACAGATTACACACAGGTGCACTCTATTTAGTCATTAGCACTCATCAGGCAATGTCTATAGGCAACTGACTGCACTCAGATCAAAGGGGGCCAAATAATTACGCACACACCACTTTGCGGTTATTTATTTGTAAAAAATGTTTGGAATCATGTATGACTTTCGTTCCACTTCTCATGTGTACACCACTTTGTGTTGGTCTTTCATGTGGAATTCCAATAAAATTGATTCATGTTTGTGGCAGTAATGTGACAAAATATGGAAAACTTCAAGGGGGCCGAATACTTTTGCAACCCACTGTATACACATATACACACTCTCTTTCATAGTGTTATCTTTTTTGTTGTTTATACCAACAATAAAGTTTGGTATGGACTGAATCGTTACATACAGTTTATTCAGGTTGAATGCACGCACGCACACACACACTGTATACACACACACACACACACACACACACACACACACACACACACACACACACACACACACACACACACACACACACACACACACACACACACACACACACACACACACACACACACACACACACACACACACACACACACACACACACACACACACACACACACACACACACACACACTCCTTGGGAAAGTTGGTCTGAATTCTCCGACACGTTCAATCTTGGAGGGGAAAATAACAAAAACACAACTTTCTTTCTTAAACAGAAAAATGTTACTCTCTCTGTGGCCACCTTTAGTCACCATACAATAAAACAATCTAATTTTACAGCAATTCTATAAAAACGATCTGTTGTATAGAAAAAAGAAAAAAAAAAGTTTTTTGTTGTTGTTGTTTTCCTTCATGCGTTTGAGAAATCTGATCGAATTTCCAGTTTTGGATAAAAGAAGATCAGGAGTGTTGGCTTTTCCGGATCAATTTGTATGAAAATTGAATGGTGTAGGGTAGATTTCTTGATGTACATACCCTAGCAATTTTTTTAAATCAATTATTTTTTTCATATTTGGGGAAAAATTGAAAAATACGTGCGTAGTACATTGGTCAGATTTTTTAAATGTTACAATCAGTCAAAAAATTGATTGCAATTCTTGAATTGAAGAGATTTTTAGATTTTTTAAAAATTGTATGGTGTGTAGCCACCTTAAAAGGTTCCCAGTAATGGTGCAATTTTTAGTGAACCATCGTATTCAATCGCCTCAGGCGTCATTTACCGTATTTAGCATCCGTAAAATGATCCATTAATGGCATCTTTCTACACAAGTTCCCCTGTGCCTCAGGTGGCCCTGACATCACCCTGCGCTGATAACCGCCCCCCCCCCCCCCCTCCTCCTCGTGTGGTTTCCACTAGAGCTTTGCCCAGCCACAAATGCTCCTGCTGTCTCCATACTGTCACTGGCCGGTCCCGGGAGATGCAGTCTCCGGCACATGAGAGAGGATGAGGTCTTACAGTAACGGCATCTCTCAGAGTCATGTTACCACTCCTCTCCTCTTCCAGTATTGATCTCAGGAAGAGACTCATCTTCTGAAGGTCATTAGTGAGAACACAACAGACGCCAATCTCAGCTATTCTCTCCTGTTTTCTGCATCTTCAGATTTCTGCAAACCTCGAGCAATTCTGGGGGATATTTAAAGCCTCATCTACACGCGTATGATGAGGCTCCGATGTGTGTTATCAATCGAGCTGCTGATGCGGCTCGATTGAAAAGATCCGACAGGTCGGATCTTGCTACCGCCGATTCCCTGCTCGTTCCCCGCGAGGGGACAATGGCAGGGAATCGAGTGGAAGATAAGCGGCGGGGACGAGCGGGTATCAAATCCGGCGAGGGCGAGCAGGGACGCGGAAGAGGCGATCCGGCGGCTAATCAAGCCGCCGGATCGGAGCCTCATCTACGTGTGTAGATGAGGCTTAAAGGGGGGCCCTAGTCTGATGAACAGCTGTCGATGGATGGTGGTACACACAAGCCAGTGCTTACTCACGATTGATGAGTGATCCACTCAAAATGACCAGATTGTCCATTGAGTGGAAGCAAACTTTTCAGCAGACCGATAGGAAACAAACAGTAAGGCCTTGAATAATTCTGCATTACAACTCACTGCCCATACAATTCTATGGGGCTGTTCACAGGGCCGCGTTGTAATGGATCGAGTTATTCTAACTTACTTCATGCAGGATTTGCAGTAATGTCTATGGCCAGTCTCCATTGCAGTTCACACATTATGCAACTGACCACTGTGAATCCACAATTGTATTCTTGCTCACTGATTGGACCCTCCTATAAATCTCAGTCAGTCTCATGCAAGTTGCTCTGTAGTCATGGTAGCCCAAGTGAACATCCTTGGAACAAAGGATTGGTTGGAAAGGCAATCATACATGTGGACGCTGTCTAGCTGTTTCAGCTGAACAACCACCAATTGGCAAAATCGAAAAAGGTTGCCCATGGAACGGCTTCATGCGTACCTCCCGATACACTACACTTGAACTGAGAGGGATAATGGAGGCTGCCATATTTATTTCCCTTTAAACAATACCAGTGGCCTGGCTGGCCTGCTGATCTCTTTGGCTGCAGTAATGTCTTAATCACACACCTGAAACAAGCATGCAGCTAATCCAGTCAGACATCAGTCAAACACCAGATCTGCTGCATGCTTGTTCAGGGGTTATGGCTAAAAGTATTAGAGGCAGAAGATCAGCAGGACAGCCAGGAAATCGGCAGGGTTAAAAAAGTAAATAAAATATATGTCAGCCTCCACTTATCAATCAGTTCATGGGCACCTTCTGCTAACTTTACAATTTTTCCATCAGACTCGATCCTTCAATGCTATTTTTATGATCAAATTGTACAGAAAACTACACCGTGTGTGGTGCAAATTGATGTGAAATGATTCTATTGGTTGATTTGAAAAGGAAAAAAATATTTATCCGAAAGTTGGATTTGATGATCAAATTGAAATATAAAAAAAACTTCTTAAATCGTTCCATTAATGGGAACAATCAATAATTGCCTTCTGATTAGTTTTGATCGTTCATCGATAAATCGAATCTGAAGGAAAAATTGTACCATTACTGGGCACCTTTTAAAAGGCACCATTCATTATGAAGGATCAATATCAGGTACTACCTGATAAAGAGAATTTATCAGCTTGTCACTTGATATTAGATTAGTTATCAACAGAGATAGGATGTAATCAGGGCTGTAGAGTCGGTACAAAAATTATCTGACTCCGACTCCTCAATTTATGAAACCACCAACTCTGACTCCAGGTACCCAAAATGTCTCCGACTCTGACTCCATAGTCTAATACTTACCAGGGCTGTGGATTTGGTACAAAAATCATCCGACTCCTCAGTTTATGCAATCACTGACTGACTCCAACTCCGACTCCAGGTACCCAAAATGGCTCCGACTCCTCGACTCAGACTCCAACTCCACAGCCCTGGATGTAATATTGAGTGGACTGCCACAGCTACTGTAGCTCTTTTCTACCCAAGGCAGTGCAAAGCAAACACACATGTCCATCATGTAGCCCTCCGCAGATATTAGTTACATGACAATATCCTGCCTCCAGCCTTGTAAATACGGTATGCTTGATGAATGTAGTGCGTGTATCCTGCTACACTCAGCTGACCGCAAGCCAAGACACTGTTCTTCTACTCACCCCTACATAGCAACAGAACAGGTCACTAGTCTGCAAGCTAGCATTGCATCTGTACAGCTCGTCCCTGAACTGTCACCAGAGGGAATGAGTCCCAATCCCTGATGGGCGATAGTCCTTGTACAAGATTTTCCCGTCTATAAGGGGGCACAGACTGAAAGCAGGAAGGACTACATCCTACAGTTACAGAAATCTGCATTTTAACCTCTTATATTTGTTTATATCAAATGATTTGCATTTTTAACCACTTCCCTTTATCACTACTTATCACACCTAAATGATTTATTTATTGTTTTTTAGCAGGACAATCTAGGCTTTCTTTGTGGTACTTTTTACTAAGAATTATTGTATTTTTAATGCATTTTACAGGGAATCAGAAAAAAAAATCATCACTGTATTTCTCAGTTTTCACCCATTATAGTTTGAAAATAAAAAGCACTACTGTAGATAAAACCCACACATTTTATTTGCCCTGGCTATAACAAAATTTAAATTATGTCCCTAGTATAATGTATGGAGACAATATTTTATTTGGAAATAAAGACTCATTTTTCCTGCTTTGTGTGTTTATACTATTTCACCACTGTTACCAGTGTTCTCCCCAGGCTCTTTTAGCCGGGTGCTCCACCCGGCTAATTTTGGTGACCACCCGGCTGTCATCGGCTCACCTCCTCCTATACTGTAAGCATAATTGCTCACAGAAGCACCAGCCCTGCATTTCTCATATTGCCCCACCCGGCTACTTTTTCATGCCACCCGGCTACTATTTCATGCCACCCAGCTGGAAAAAAATTCTGGGGAGAACACTGGTTACCATTAATAATTACAAGCTCTTATTTGCAAAAATAATGTGAAGTTTTCAGGGGTATATATATATATAAGATGCAGGGTTCCGGAACTTGTAAAGCACTTTAGATGGATCTTAACAGCAGTTGGATTTTTCAGTGAAAGCCGATCGAAAATATTGTTTCCGTACATTTGTATTCTGTCTGCCTTGCATTCTGTCTCTTCCAATCATAATCTGACCCGATCTTCTTTGCATAAACCCCTTCCCTGATTCTATTATATTCAGAGCTGCCCGAAAACAAATGGCTATTCATACCACAAATGAACTGTAAATGACCGTGTACACCAGCAGTAATACTTATGTATTCAGCAAATCAAAACATTACTCGATTTGTGCCATCGATCTCTGGCAGATTTGATCTTTATGATCAACTAGCCGACCCGCGTCGTAGCATACGCCGCATCTATCTATCTAATAGAGTACGTGCCTCAACCTTGAAGCAAGAAGAAGTAGGCTTTCCATGAGAAAATGTATGCGTGCTCAAACACCAAGTTTAACCCTAGCAAGTCTGGCTTTGCAAATCCGGCCTAATTGGCTATTCATGAGGCAATGCTCATGCAAATATGCATTTGCTTTCGCATGCCAAACTATGCAGGGTCCAAAAACCAATACCGCAAAGCGATCGCCCTGCGGGTATTAGTTCATGCTACATTAGCACTATCCAGGAGCGCCACGGGGAGGATTCTGAATGCCCCCATACAACCGGGGGACTGCGGGGTCCCAGGCTCTCTTACTGCCTGGGAACCACAGCGGCACCCCGGTGGGGGAGGCTGGGTGGCGCAGCTGCACCCCCCCCAAGTGTGGTCAGCGCCGGGGTGAGCCACCCGCACCCACCTCCCCATATTAAACACAGGCACTTACCTTAACGTCCATTGCGTTCTGCAACATGCACATTAACTTGGGGGCACCACATGAGAAAGGAGTGAAGCATGGGTCACCCCGAGCTTTAGAGCTCAGGGCTGGCTCACATACAACACTCCGGGGTGGGGGGAGGACAGGCGCAGACAACTCACTCCAGGGTTCACACCACCAGAGCAAGCCATCCACCACCTGCCTCCAAAGGATACAACTGCAAAAAATGCTTTCCATGAGAAAAATTTTGCGTGCTCAAACACCAAGTTTAACCCTAGCAAGTCTGGCTTTCCAAATCTGGCCTAATTGGCTATTCATGAGGCAATGCTCATGCAAATATGCATTTGCTTTCGCATGCCAAACTATGCAGGGTCAAAAAAACAATACTGCAAAGTGCTCTCTCGCTGCCTGGGAACCACAGCGGCACCCCGGAGTGGGAGGCTGGGTGGCGCAGCCGCCCCCCCCCCCCCCCCCCAAGCGTGGCCAGCGCTGGGGAGAGCCGTCCGCACCCACCTCCTAATATTAAAAACAGCCACTTACCTTAACGTCCATTGGGTTCTGCTACATGCGCATTCATTTTCTCATGGAAAGCATTTTGTGCAGTTTGTATCCTTTGGAGGCAGGTGGTGGATGGCTTGCTCCGGTGGTGTGAACCCTGGAGTGAGTGCGCCTGTCCTCCCCCCCCCCCCCCCCGGAGTGCTGTATGTGAGTCAGCCCTGAGCTCTAAAGCTCGGGGTGTCCCATGCTTCTCTCCTTTCTCATGTGGTGCCCCCAAATTAATGCGCATGTAGCAGAATGCAATGGACGTTAAGGTAAGTGCCTGTTTTTAATATTGGGAGGTGGGTGCAGACGGCTCTCCCCGGCGCTGGCCACACTTGGGGGGGGGGGGGGGGGGCGGGGGTCGTCCACGCCACCCAGCCTCCCCCTCCGGGGTGCCGCTGTGGTTTCCAGGCAGTGAGAGAGCCTGGGACCCTGCGGTCCCCCCAGTTGTATAAAAAGGGGGCATTGGGAATCCTCCCCGTGGTGCTTCTGGAGGCCTGGAGCACACCAAAAACTGCTAGCAGATCCGCAAAATGCTAGCAGATTTTGCTGTAGCATTTCACCTAGCATTTTGCGGTTTTGTAAAGCGTTTTTGGTGTAGTAGATTTCATATATTGTTACAGTAAAGCTGTTACTGAACAGCTTCTGTAACAAAAACGCCTGCAAAACCGCTCTGAACTGCCGTTTTTCAGAGCGGTTTGCGTTTTTCCTATACTTTACATTGGAGGCAGAAACGCCTCCGCAATCAAAAAAAATGCCTCACCTTCGGAGTATGCGTTTCAGCAAAACGCCTCCTGCTCTGGTGTGCACCAGCCCATTGAAATACATTACCTAAGCGTATCCGCAGCCGCAAGTGGATCGCAAAACGCTGCCGAACTTCTCTGGTGTGCACTAAGCCGGATAGTGCTAATGTAGCATGTAGCAGGGTGACTGCTTTGTGGTATTGGTTTGTGCATGCATTTGCATGAGCATTGCCTCATGAATAGCCAATTAGGCCAGATTTGCAATGTCAGACTTGCTAGGGTAAGGCCTCTTTTCCATGGACTGTGAATAGGCAGTGAAATGGCTCTCAAACTCTCACAACTGCTCGCTGCTTGCTGCCTGGTAACTGCTCGCTGCTTGCTGCCTGGTAACTGCTCGCTGCTTGCTGCCTGGTAACTGCTCGCTGCTTGCTGCCTGGTAACTGCTCGCTGCTTGCTGCCTGGTAACTGCTCGCTGCTTGCTGCCTGGTAACTGCTCGCTGCTTGCTGCCTGGTAACTGCTCGCTGCTTGCTGCCTGGTAACTGCTCGCTGCTTGCTGCCTGGTAACTGCTCGCTGCTTGCTGCCTGGTAACTGCTCGCTGCTCGCTGCCTGGTAACTGCTCGCTGCCTGGTAACTGCTCGCTGCCTGGTAACTGCTCGCTGCCTGGTAACTGCTCGCTGCCTGGTAACTGCTCGCTGCCTGGTAACTGCTCGCTGCCTGGTAACTGCTCGCTGCCTGGTAACTGCTTGCTGCCTGGTAACTGCTCGCTGCTTGCTGCCTGGTAACTGCTCGCTGCTTGCTGCCTGGTAACTGCTCGCTGCTTGCTGCCTGGTAACTGCTCGCTGCTTGCTGCCTGGTAACTGCTCGCTGCTTGCTGCCTGGTAACTGCTCGCTGCTTGCTGCCTGGTAACTGCTCGCTGCTTGCTGCCTGGTAACTGCTCGCTGCTTGCTGCCTGGTAACTGCTCGCTGCTTGCTGCCTGGTAACTGCTCGCTGCTTGCTGCCTGGTAACTGCTCGCTGCTTGCTGCCTGGTAACTGCTCGCTGCTTGCTGCCTGGTAACTGCTCGCTGCTTGCTGCCTGGTAACTGCTCGCTGCTGCCTGGTAACTGCTCGCTGCTGCCTGGTAACTGCTCGCTGCTGCCTGGTAACTGCTCGCTGCTGCCTGGTAACTGCTCGCTGCTGCCTGGTAACTGCTCGCTGCTGCCTGGTAACTGCTCGCTGCTGCCTGGTATCTGCTCGCTGCTGCCTGGTATCTGCTCGCTGCTGCCTAGTAACTGCTCGTTGCTGCCTGGTAACTGCTCGCTGCTGCCTGGTAACTGCTTGCTGCTGCCTGGTAACTGCTCGCTGCTGCCTGGTAACTGCTCGCTGCTGCCTGGTAACTGCTTGCTGCTGCCTGGTAACTGCTTGCTGCTGCCTGGTAACTGCTCGCTGCTGCCTGGTAACTGCTTGCTGCTGCCTGGTAACTGCTTGCTGCTGCCTGGTAACTGCTTGCTGCTGCCTGGTAACTGCTCACTGCTGCCTGGTAACTGCTTGCTGAGCACACAGCTCAACAGTCCGTGGAAAAGAGGCCTTAAACTTGGTGTTTGAGCACACATAAATTTTCTCATGCAAAGTACTTCTTCTTCTTGTTTGAAGGTTGAGGCACTTAGTCTAATATATATATATATACTGCAACGTGGCTGGCTGATAGTAACTTCAATCGTTTTTTTCTGTCCGAAAATCAATATTATCTACACGGCCTGTTGAAAAGAAGATCTGGCTCGAGAGTGGATGTTTGGGTGTGCGGTGATAGCGGGGTTCGATTTCTGGGTGACCTACAAACCCCCGGCTGGTCTCCCCCCTCCCATTTATAAGGTGCCCTCCCCGGGCTCGTGGTGAGTGTTCTAGCAAAGCTTACTCTCACCTGTCCGCCAGCGTGCTCCACCTATGTCCCCTCGCCAATTAATTTGATTGGCTCATTTTAAAACTACATACATGTGCGCTGCAGTCTATGCATTTCAGCAATGCTTATTTATTTATATAGCGCCGACATCTTCAGCAGCACTGTACAGAGTACAGTGTTCTCCCCAGGCTCTTTTAGGCGGGTGCTCCACCCGGCTATTTTTTATGACAACCCGGCTGTTATATGCTCACCTCCTCCTCTGCTGTAGGCAGAGAAGCACCAGCCCTGCATTCTCTCATCTCGCCCCACCTGGCTATTTTTTCATACCACCCGGCTGGAAAAAAATTCTGGGGAGAAAACCGGAGAATATTGTCTTGTCACTAACCGTCCCTCAGAGGGGCTCACAATCTAATCCCTACCACAGTCATAAGTCTATGTATGTGTCGTGTAGTGTATGTATCATAGTCTATGGCCAATTTAGGGGGAAGCCAATTAACGTATCTGTAAGCTTTTGGGGAAACCAGAGTGCCTGGGGACACCCATGCAGACCAGTAGAGAACATACAAACTCCTTGCAGATAGTGCCCTGGCTGGCTTTCGGACCTGCAAGGTGAGAGCAATAAAAACTATGCCACCATGCTTCCCACATATGCAAGATCAGAAGTGCATAGACTGCACTGTGTGACGTTCACACTTCATGCGTTGCTCTGCAGGACGCTGGGATATCACACTGCTGCATACATTTTTGGCAAATAACACAGCGCTGGCCCATTCATTGTAGTGAAAAGAATCAGCAGCCCAAGGGGCGGCAAAGCAGATGGTGTGCGATCACGAGTATCGCATTTGAAACAGGTGTGTAGTGTGAACAAGGCTGAGGGCGGTAGGTTTTCTAAATTTTAGTCCAGCAGAGCCGAGTTTCCTTTGAATGATAAAGTGAAATGCAACTTTAAAACCTGAGTTACGCAACCCTTTTCTAGCAGCCCAGCAGAGCGCAAACAGGAACATTAATGTCCTTACTCAACAGTTCCCAGAATCTCGAGTGTTTACCCTCTTCATACTCTCACTTTTTAAGGTCATTCTTAAAGAGTTTAATCATTTACATTCAAGTGTAGAAAGTCAAATCAGCGAAACACAAACACCGGAGCTACAATGAACACACACTAGATGTCTGTCACCTAAAGCAGCCAATCAACGGAGTGTGCCTACATATGTCCCTTCCCCCAACAACTGAAGCCCCCATCACGGTCATGTCTAGGAGAAGAGAATTCACGGAGAAGCATGTGATTGGTTTGATCAGCTGATAGATTTGCAAAGCTCTGGTTTGCTGTGAACACAATCCTGCTTTATCACATGATCATGACTAGCAAATCAGAGACTTACATATCTATCAACAAACCAAACTGATCACATGCTTCTCCATGAGTTCTCCTAGACATGACCTTCACTACCTATCAGTGGATTGCCGGCCACTATTGTATTCCCCACTGTGAGCTGCTTCAGTACGTCTTACCCCTCCCCTCTGCATAGAGCAGAACAGGTCACGTCTGTATGCTGGTTGGTGGAAGTAAACGGACGCTCCAAGTTTTCATGACTGTTCAATAAAAATGAAAATGAACACGGAGCAATAACATGTAAAAATCCCAGTAAGGCAGGATTTTGAAGATGGGCGATTCTATACTGCGCATGTGTGAGTGCGCGAGAGAGCATGCAGGCGCAGTACGGAGCCGTCTGTCTTCAGGAGCACTCAGGCTCCTGAACACTTCCGTAGCCTCCTGCGGTGGAAGAGAGCAGTCTCTGATCGGTTAGAGACTGCTAATGGGGGGACAGGAGAGGAATGCGAAGGCTCTATAGGACAGAGCCTTCCCTCTCCTAAGGAAAGTATCTGTTGTGGGTTTTTTTTTCCCCCTTTTACTTGACATTCACTTAAACAGGAAATAAATATGGCAGCCTCCATACCCCTCTTTCCTCAATTGTCCTGCAATCCTGTAAATAACACCATAAAGGAGTCATCAGGGGAAATATACTAAAATAAGTGGTACTTACCGGGGGCTTCCTCCAGCTTCCAGGACGTCCCTCGCCGCAGCTCTGCCTGCAGCCGTTCGCCGCAGGTCCGTCCCGGTCCCAGACGAAGTCAGAGCAACCTCCAGGTCGCTCTGTACTGCGCCTGCACAGGCGGCGCTATCACCGCCATGTGGGCCGAAGCGGACTGCAGTAGTACTGTGCCTACGCAGTTCAGATAATTCTGACAAGATTAGCGGACTGCGCTACGCCCTCTGTGCCGTTACGCCGGGTCCCCGCCGCTCAATAGCTCCCCCGAACGGCTCCCGACCGCACAAAGATGGCCGCGGCTGCGCAGCTCTAGGGCCAACCTCCCGATCCACGATACAGGAAATGCGGATCAGGGGTTGGCCCTAGAGCTGCGCAGCCACACTCGCAGCTATGCGGAGCAGCCGCGGCCAGCTCCGGCGGCCATCTTTATACAGTCAGGAGAGCCGACCCGGACCGTGCGGTCGGGAGCCATTCGGGGGAGCTATTGAGCGTGGGGACCCGGCGGAACGGCACGGAGGGAGCGGACGGCGACCTCCGTGTCTTCCAGACTGATGCAGGTATCTAACTTATTTTTTTTTTCTAAATTTGGCCTCGGAAGCCCTTTAAAAACCAGTACTAAAATAATCTAAAGGTGGCCATACACTGGTGAATTTGCCATCAGATCGACCAACAGATAGATCCCTTTCTGATCGAATCTGATCAGAGAGGGATCGTATGGCTGCCTTTACTGCAAACAGATTGTGAATCGATTTCAGCATGAAACCAATCACAATCTGTGGAGCTGGAGCTGCCGCCCCCCGCCAGCTATACATTACCTGATCCAGCCGGCGTGAGTCCCCCTCTGTCCCCGCTGCTCCTTCTCCTGCTGAGTTCCGGGTTCCGGCTGGCTTCACTTCTTTCTGTCCGGGGAAGTTTAACCTACCAGGCATTCAATTTTCCCAGGATTTCTGCGATAAAAAAATTTTTTAATTTTTTTTTCCTGTAACTTGCCAAAATGTGTCAAACAAAAGTCTAGTATACAGTGCAGGAGAGTATTGATGTGTATGCATGTTTATACTGTTCACAGCATGGTTTTATGGATGGATATATCTGTCCATACCGCTAGGGAGGTTAAACAGTAGAGGGCGCTCTACTGTTTAAACTTCCTGTCAGGACAGGAAGTAAGTGAAGCCAGCCGAAACTCGGAACTCAGCGGAAAAGGACACAGGGGGACTCGCGCCGGCCGGATCAGGTAATGTATTGCGTTGTTCAATCGGGCATTCGAACGCCGCTATTGACGCACTCCCGACCCTTCCGCACGGATCAACAGGCACGATTGATTTTGGATGAAAATTGATCATTCAGCGTTTGCGCAACGATTTCACAGCAGATTCGATCACAGTGATCAAATCTGCTGTATATCGGCGGGAAAAATCGTTAGGTGTATGGGCCGCTTAATGCTGGGTACAGACTAGGAGATTTGCTTTCCGATCGATTTCTGTGCACTTTAATAGGAAATCAATCGGAAATCGATCAGAAAGCAAATTGGATATGTTGGAAATAATCGATCTGACAGTAAATTGGCCAGAAAATCTCATAGTGTGTACCTAGCATAATGCTGGGCATACACGGCTCGATTTTGAGCCATTAACACGGCTCGATAGATAATTTCGGACACGTCCGATTTCCCGCCCGATCATTTCGCTGCTCGATTCCGCATTGAGGACAATGTAAAACGATAAGAAAAACGAGCGGAAGATAAGAGAATCGCCTGTGGAATCGAGCGGTAAAAATCGAGCTGTGTATGCCCAGCATTACAGAAAATCTAATGCTGGGAATACACGGTTCGTTTGTGAGGTGATTAGATGGCTCGATAGATCATTTCCGGCATGTCCGATCTTCCTTTCAATCCTTTCACTGCTCGATTTCTGATAGAAGTGAATAGAAAAAGATAAGAAAAACGAGCGGAAGATAAGAAAATCGACTGCAGAATCGAGCGGCAAAAACAATCGAGAGGAAAGTCGTGCGCCAGAAACAAACCGTGTATTCCCAGCATAAGAGAAAAATCTGACAGAAAAAAATTGTATGGTGTGTACTAGGCATTAAAGGCAGAGGATCAGCAGGACAGCCAGGCAACTGGTATTGCATAAAAGGAAATAAATATGGCAGACTCCATATCCCTCTCACTTCAAGTCCACCTTAAGCCGGCACTTGTAACTGAAGGACAGGGACGGATCTAGGGGGGGGGCAAGCGGGTCTCTTGCCCCAGGCGCAGTTTGTTGAATTCTTAAAGAGGCGGCAAAATTTGGATGGGGAATGGCAGTTTAGGCGCCAAAACCTGACCTTGCCCCAGGCGCAACTTGGGGCAACTTGATCTAGATCCGTCCCTGCTGAAGGATAACATTACATTCCCATAAAGGCTCGTGCAGCACAGATCTATGTATACAGCAGCCAGTGGAATCTCCCTTGAAGCGGGGAATAACGTACTCTTTGTACTCTTCTCTCATGCAGAAACGTCAGGAAAGTTGCATAACCGTTGCTAAACCACAATTATCAGTGCCCTATTTATGGATGTTCTACATTCCACGGTGAGGAGAGAGGCAGAATCTATCATCTCTCCCTGACACAGCAACCATTGCACAGACATGAACTCCAAGGCAGGGTCCGCACACATCTGACGGTAAACAAACATTTCAGATACGGTCAGATGTCTATACGTGTATGATGGGACAATAAACGGACATCTGACCATTAACCAACAATCGTTTTCCCTAGCCTTGACAAAGGGAACCAGAGAGTCCCTGAAACGATCGTCGGTTTACGGTCAGATGTCTGTATGTGTACAATGGGACAATAAACACTGTGCCTAAAGTAGGCCTTTGTGTGAACCCCCTCCTTCAATATGCCTTAGGGCAGTGGCGTAGCTAAGGAGCTGTGGGCCCAGATGCAAGTTTTACAATGGGACCCCCCAAGCACTCTATATATAACAATTGATGCGGCGCACCAAAACCTGCCAATGGTAACTACAATGTCAGAGGTGCAAGAAGGTGATGGGGAGCAGTGTGTTAATGATTACCACTATTCAAAGCATCTATAGAAGTCATTATTACCAGCACAGGACCAATAGAGAGCTAATAATGCAGTTGAGGGAGGGCCCCTCTGGCCCAAGGGCCCCGATGTGGTGGCTACCTCTGCAACCCCTATTGCTACGCCCCTGCCTTAGGGATCCAGCGCCAGCAACCACTCTCTATAGGTGTGCGATTCTTATTTGCATGGATTCAGAGGAGTAGCTAAGGAGTTTGGGGCCCCAGTGCAAGTTTTACATGGGGCCCCCAAGCACTCTATTGATATGGAGTCCCACAACATAATACGGACAGCTGCAGTGTCATAGAGGCGTATTTAGAGTAAGGAAACAGGATTACTACTATGCAATGCAAATATAGAGGTGTTTATTACCAGCAGAGCACCAATGAAAAGCTAATGAGATGGGTGAAGGAGGGCCCCTAGTGGGCCCCACTGGTCCAGGGGCCCCAGTGTGGTCTCAACCACTACATCCGCTATACAGCCGGGCGGATCGCTCAAACTCACTCTTATCAAGCGAACGACAGTCTGTACACACGCCCGATTTAGCGGGCGAACGACGGGACGTTCAAACGACCCGTCGTTCACGGAAATCCGACGTGTGTATGGGCCTTAATTCCCACAGCTTTTCATACTGTTTTTGCTTTCAGAGTTTGATATTTGCTTTCTGTAGTCTGATATGCAACTCTGGCTGTGCATTGAAGCAGACACCCCTTCTGCAATTGATTTGTCCCAATATAGCTAAATCCTACCCTCAGTAAATTACAGCTTTTGCCTCTGATATTTAACATGAAAAGTAGGAAAATGTTTACACAGCTACTTAGACATTATTTGCACACTGTCATTTTAGAACACTTGGATATCGATAGTATTCCTTTAAGGTGCGTACACACGTCCAACTTTTTTGAACAACTTGTCATCTGACTTGTCGTTTGAACTACTTGGAGTGCAAACAAGTCGTTCAGATGTCATGTGCACACTGACCAACAAAGCGGTTTATATGCTAATTTACATGTCATTTAATTAACTTGATAATGGACAAATAGACTGGATAGAACAATGGACTAGATGAAATGACTGATCAAACGACTTGTTGTTTGAACATCTATTAGTTGGACAAACGACTAAAGATGGCCATACACTGGTCGATTTGCCATCAGATTGACCAACAGATAGATCCCTCTCTGATCAGAGAGGGATCGTATGGCTGCCTTTACTGCAAACAGATTGTGAATCGATTTCAGCATGAAACCGATCACAATCTGTGGAGCTGCCACCCCCCCGCATACATACTGATCCGGCCGGCGCGTGTCGCCTGGTCTCCGCTGTCTTCTTCTCCGCTCTGGGCTCCGAGTCCGGCAGGCTTCACTGAACTTCCTGTCCGGGGGAAGTTTAACCTCCTGAGCGGTATGGACGAGCTCAGCTCGTCCATCACCGCCGGAGGCTGCCGCTCAGGCCCTGCTGGGCCAATTTGCACCAAATAAAGAGCAGCACACGCAGCCGGCACTTTGCCAGCCGCGTGTGCTGCCCGATCGCCGCCGCTCTGCGGCGATCCGCCGCGAGCAGCGGCGAAAGAGGGTCCCCCCAGCCGCCTGAGCCCAGCGTAGCCGGAACAAAAAGTTCCGGCCAGCGCTAAGGGCTGGATCGGAGGCGGCTGACGTCAGCACGTCGGCTGACGTCCATGACGTCACTCCGCTCGTCGCTATGGCGACGATCTAAGCAAAACAAGGAAGGCCGCTCATTGCGGCCTTCCTTGTTTATTCTGGGCGCCGGAGGCGATCGGAAGAACGCCTCCGGAGCGCCCTCTAGTGGGCTTTCATGCAGCCAACTTTCAGTTGGCTGCATGAAATAGTTTTTTTTTAATTAAAAAAAAACCCTCCCGCAGCCTCCCTGGCGATCTCAATAGAACGCCGGGGAGGTTAAACAGTAGAGGGCACTTTACTGTTTAAACTTCCTGCCGGGACAGGAAGTTCAGTGAAGCCTGCCGGACTTGGAGCCCAGCACAGAGAAGTGGACAGCGGAGAGAGCGGGGACTTGCGCCGCTGGAGCAGGTAATGTATTGCGTCGGGCATTTGAATGCCGCTATCGACGCACTCCCGACCCGCCGGCGATCGAGCAAAATCTTCTGCACGAACGGATCGACGGGAATGATTTCGGACGGAAATCGATCGTTCTGTCAGAGTTTGCGCAACGATTTCACAGCAGATTTGACCACAGTGATCGAATCTGCTGTATATCGGCGGTAAAATCGTGTATGGGCCCCTCAAGAGTCATTTGTACACATGTACGGACCTAACAGTCATTCGAAGGGCAGTTGGTCCAATGGATTGGGCAAACCAGCTGCGATCAGTTGCTCGTGAGCGCGTACACATGTCCAATTCGTCATTCAAACGACAAGTTGGACGTGCGTATGTACCTTTAAACAAGGGGTGTATGAGATCTGCAGATACTTCTTAACTTTTAAATGCACAGGCATTCGTGAAAAAGAAGGAATGAAATAGAATAGGAAAGCATATTGCAGAAACTGATGTTTTGCAGATACTGATCTTTTGTATGCGTTTAGCATCTTTAGAACAATCAGTCCTTCAACCCTCCCTGACGTGACAGATTAATTCCTCAGTTTGCAAAGATTTTTATCTGATGGGTGTACTCAGCTTAATAGGATAGACTGTGTAGGTGTGCTCTCATACTACATGGAGGGAGAACAATTGGCCTGAAGCCCCATACACACGCTCAACAGCGGTCTTTTATGCAGCACAATTGTTGAACAACTTTTGTTGTGAAACAAGTTGAAATCCAGCAGTTGGAGTGACTTCTTATCAGCTTTTTGAACAATAGCAAAATACTTTTTTTTTGCTGTTTCAACTTGTTTTACAACAAAAGTTGTTTGATAATTGTGCTGCATAAAAAAAACGCTCATGTAAGCCAAGGTGGATTGCTCAGCCCCTGGAGGGTCTTTTCTCTTACTTTTTTTTGCAGAACATGTAGCTAGCACTCTCGCGGGATCTCGGACGCGTAAGTATGGCCGGCGGGGATTGGGTGGGTGAATGCGGAGGACATGGCGTACTGCTGTAGCTAGCGTATTGCTTATGTACGCATTACCCAGAACGCCAGGGAGGTTAAAGGTGGGTACACACATCAGATAAAAGTCTTTGGAAAATGAAAGATCACAGACCAATTTTACCCCCTTCCATGTAGTATGAGAGCCATACTCTACACAGTCTATTCTATGGAGCTGAACTCCCCATCAGAAAGAAAAATCTTTGCAAGATGCTGCACACAAAGATGCTGTACACATTCAACAGATCAGTATCTGCAAAAGATCTGTTCCTGCAAAATGCATTCTTATGCTGAATTCACACGATGCGTTTTTGCGTTCGTTTTTGCGGTCGATTCGCATTGATTTGATTATTTCCAACATGCTCGATTCGGATTTCGATCGTTTTTGCCGTCGATTTGCATGTTAATGATGCCAAATCAACGGCAAAAACGATCGAAATCCGAATCGAGCATGTTGGAAATAATCGAATCGAACGCAAAAACGCATCGTGTGTATTCAGCAATAGTCTATTATATCTGCAGATCCTCATACACACCTTGTTTAACAGACATTCTCTGCAGATCCATCGATACATCCTGGTGGGTCTGATCTGCAGATGAATGTCTGTTAAACAAGGTGTGTATGTTGATCTGCAGATCTCATAGACTATGAATGCATTTTGCAGGAACGGATCTTTTGCAAGAAGTGATCTTCTGCAGATACTGATCTGTTGAATGTCTACAGCATCTGTGTGTGCAGCATCTTGCAAAGATTTCTGTCTGATGGAGAGTTCAGCTCCATAGAATAGACTGTGTAGAGCAGCCTTTCTCAACCATTTTACCATGGAGGAACCCTGCAAATAACTTTTGGATCTCAAGGAACCCCTGCAAACAATGTTTTGATCTCGAGGAACCCCTGCATTTATTTTGCTGAAGGCATGGTCTTTAAAAGTAGGTTAGGCTATTTATTTCACTACCCCCTATTACACTGCCACTCATTATACTGTCTCCTTACCCCCAATTTAGTGCTTCTTTTTACAGTACCACCTATTATAATGTGCTCTATTATACATCCCCCACAATGGGGGAAAATGCCAAGGAACCCCTACAGAGTTCTCAAGGAACCCTGGTTGAGAAAGCCTGGTGTAGAGTATGGCTCTCATACTACATGGAAGGGGGTAACATTGGTCTGTGATCTTTAATTCTCCAAAGACTTAATACCTCAGGGCTCTTTCACATTAGGGCAGATTTTCTGCGTTTCAACGCAAAGGATAAAGTTTGCGTTACCCAAGGTGAAATGAAAGTCCATAGACTTTCATTTTAGCTTTCACATATAACGCAGCCTTTTTGTGCGTTGCGTTCCACTGCACCCAGGCGCAGTTTTTCGGCCGACGCTAGCTTTATGCGTTACAATGTAAGTCAATGTAAAACGCACACTATGCGCGTTTTTAATCCGTTAACGCAGGCAATCAGTCCCAGAATGCAACAGAGGAACAATGTAGAAAGTTGAAAACTAAAAGAAAAAATAATTACCTGCGTTTTTCTATGTGCTGTAACGCATTGAAAACGGATTTAAAACGCACACTCACTGCAGTGCAACGCATATCAAAACGCATTAAAACGCATACAACAAAACGTATGCTTTGAGCGTTCTCCAACGCAAGCTCTGATGTGAAAGAGCCCTCATGTGTGTACCTAGCATTATGCTGCTCTTAAAAAGGTCCAATCCAGGGAAAAAAGTATGTCGTTAAAATCTGACAGAACCGCCAGGTTTTGGTCTAGTCCATCTCTGGTTAGCTCAGTTGGTGAGAGCGTGGTGCTAATAACACCAAGGTCAGGGGTTCGATCCCCGTACGGTCCGCAGGTGTGCGGTTAGACTTTCGGGCAGCACGGTGGCGTAGTGGTTAGTGCTCTCGCCTTGCAGCGCTGGATTCCCAGTTTGAATCCCAGCCAGATCAGATCAACATCTGCAAGGAGTTTGTATGCTCTCCCTGTGTCTGCGTGGGTTTCCTCCGGGTACTCCGGTTTCCTCCAACATCCCAAAAAAATACAGATAAGTTATTTGTCCCAAGTGTGAATGGCGATTTTTGGCATTAATCGCCAAAAATCGCCACAGCAAAACACTAGCAAAATCGCTGCTCGGTTATAGAATATGCTGTTTTACGGAGAGGGGAGAAAGCCGCTCGAGACGTTGAACTGGGCTCACTCACTTGTGATAAAACCAATAGATTAAATGATTTCTCAGCACTCAACAATTTCTGCAAATCACTTGTGTCTCCTAACAATACAAAAAGGATTCCAGAATAGTATTTGTTTTATGTTTGTAGGTGACACAGGTATTGCGCATACATTGTTCAGCAAAGAGGAGTACTTTATTTAGGGCAATTATGAGTATTTGAGATCAACCAACACACACAGCAGGATTGAACACAATTTAACCCCTTGCAGGAGAGACTGCACTGAAGTGCATTGGCCAATCGTTAGCATGTACAGGACTGATGTACTATGCCTAAAGCCTGCTACACATTTTCAATTAGGATTGGCAAATTACTGACCAATTCTACCATCTCCATGTAGTATGAGGGTCAACAGATAGTGAATACGATAAGCAAATTGTGTAGGTAAGCCCTCATACTACGGCATGGAAAGGATAAAATTGGTCAATCATAATTGAAAGTGTGTAGAAGTCTTTATAGACAAGTCTACATCTAATGAATCAAAACTCAATTCTCAGCCTAATGCTAGCTACACACTATGAGATTTTCTGGCAGATTTACTGTCAGATCGATTATTTCCAATGTGTCCAATCTGATTTCCGAATGTTTTCTGTTCACTCCTACCGTATCAGAAATCGATCGGAAATCAGATCAGACATGTTGGAAATAATCGAGCTGACAGTAAATCTGCCAGAAAAATCTCATAGGCCCCATTCACACTTGCAAAACGCTAGCGCTTTTGCTAGCGTTTTGGCGATTATTGCCATTCACACTTGGGGTGATTTGCCGCGATTGCGATTAGCGCTTCTTTAGCACTAACGCGATCGCTGGGAAAGTGCCTGAAAATGGTGCAGGATATAAATGCACCATTGTTTTTGGGCGATTTGCGTTAATCGCCAGCGATTAACGCAAATCGCCCAAGTGAGAACGGGCCCATAGGTTTCTATTGCACTAGTACTTTCAAAGGCACGAGTGTTTTGCCGAAATCGCCGGTACACTAGCATGAAGCCTGGTACACACTTTAGATTGGCTGATGGCTGACCAATTTTTCCACCTCCATGTAACATGAGGGCTGAGATTTAGAATACTTGCTACATATTGTTTAGGTAAGCTTTCATACTACATGGAAGAGGAAAATTGGCAATTAGCTAATTAAATTTGAAGGTATACCAGGCTTAACTAATCAATAACAGTTATACAGATAAGCAGAGTACCCAGATAGCTCATGGCATCCCAAACCCACTAGGCGACATCGCTAGTCTAGTTTCAGGGACCCAACAGGAAACTTCGTAAACAGTTCTCCAATCATCGCACCCTCCATAGCATAAAGCATTGTGATTGGCTAAATAGTGTGGCTGGAGTTTACTACAATCTTTTGGAAACCTGGCAGTTTGAGACGGTGCTGTCCACCCAATCACGTTAGCTGAATTTCCATATAAGGTTTTTCTGCTGGGTCCCCTAAAGTAGACTAGCACATAATGGGCTTACCAAAAAGCCTTCTTACTAAAAAAGCAACACTAAATATAATTTAAGAAGGCAAAATTATATTATACAGATAAGTTCATTGCTCAAATTGTATTTGAGACCGATTGGTCGAATACTGCTCTCTGCCACCGCAGGAGTCTTCGGGAGCCCATGTGCTCCCAAAGATGGGCGGCTCTGTACTGCGCCTGCGTGACCGCGCAAGAGAGCGTGCTCGCACAGGCGCAGTATGGAGCCGCACATCTTTGGGAGCTTTCCGAAGCCTCCCCCCTGGCGGCACAGAGCAGTATTACACCAGTCGGATACGGGAGAGGAATGGTAAGGCTCTATAGCACAATTGAGCCTTCTCCCTCTTTTTAAAGTGATCACATGCTGAAAGCTTGGAATCGAAATCAGATAGATACTTACCTTTGGAGAGGGAGGCCTCGGGATCCCATTGAGCCTTCCCTCACTACTCTGTTGTCTCCCGATTGCTGAGAGCCACATCGGTGCCACGCAGCTCCTCCTCCTGAAGCGTAGTGGCACAAGCCCGCCCACGCATGCACAGTACTATGGAGCCAGGGTTACTGCGCATGTGCGGGCATGCTCAATCGGCTATTGTGCGACCACACTGCAGGAAGAAGAGCTGCACAGCCCCAATATGATTAGCCACAATGCCTTGACGCTAATCTTCTGGGGGGCCGCGCTCAGCTACGGGAGACATCAGTGCAGAGAGGGAAGCCTCAATAGGATCCTGAGGCTTCCCTCTCTTCCGGTAAGTATCTAATTTTGTACCCGAGCTTCAGCTTGGGTACTCTTAACTACTATCAGACCGCTCCATGCCAATTGGCATGAACGGCCTTTTATAGGGCTAGCCGGAGATCGCGCGCGCTGATGGGAGATCGCCGTGATTGGCTGGCTGGGGGGGAGGGAGGGAGGGGTTTCAGGGGAAAAAATAAATAAATAAAATATTTATAAGGCTATATTTACAGTGGGACGTTCGTTTTTTTAATGCGACGTTAAAGTCATAACGTGTCTGCGTTAAGAGAAAATGCGCTGCAAGCAGTGAGTTACCACAACGCAACATTTTGTAATGCGACTTTAACGTTGTGAAAGGCCTATAGCATTAGCATTGCAGTGCGGTAAGCTGCGTTGTAAGGCTTTATAACGTGCAACCATAACGTCCCACTGTAAATGCGACCGACCTAAAATAAATAAACAAATAAAGCGATCAGACCCCACCAACAGAGAGCTCTGTTGGTGGGGAGAAAGGGGGGAAATCGCTTGTGTGCTGAGTTGTGCGGCCCTGCAGCGAGGCCTGAATGCTGCAGTGGCCTATTAACAGAAAAATGCCCTGGTCTTTTTTTTTTTTGGGGGGGGGGGGGGGGGGGTGTTTAACAATGCAGTCCTCAAGTGGTTAAAATAAGGTTTTTCTTTTTTCAATTTATATTGGCTTTAAGTGACTAACGCCGAAAGTAGATTGTGAGCCCTCTGGAGACTATATACTCTGTAAAACTGCTGACAAAGCTATTAGCACTATATAAATAATAATCATAATAATAACAACAAATCAGCACTTTTCCCTGACAACCAGATCCAATTATAGACAAAGAACTCTTTCAGCACAAAATAAACAAAAACACCAAAACAAATAAAAACAAGAAAATCACTCCCCCAATACAGCAGCTAATAGCAAATGTAGAGAGATTTGCCTACAATGCAGATCCCCCCCTGCAAGCTGCTCAGAGTCACCACATAAAGCAATCAGAGCTGTTAATTAAAGTACAAGTATGGAGAACTTCACAAACAGCCACCAAGCAGCCCTGATCCGCAGAGCTTGCACTCTAGCAGAGCAGAGAGCTGTACTTACTGTCAGATCTCTTCCTGGAAGTGGACTGGACACACTGTTACAATCACATCACAAGCTCAAGAACTCTGTCTGCTAGGAGGGAGGGAGAGAGAGAGGAGCTCCCTGATTGGCTGACAGGGAAGCTGCCGGAGTCATGCGGCCTGTGATTGGTTGGCTGGTGGGGCAGGGAGGGGCAGACATAATAGGAGTCTCACTGGTATGTCACATGCCTGTAGTTACTGCATGAGAGCAGCCTGTGTCACTCCTGTGTGCACCCAGGGGTGACAGGCAAATAACTCTACAGGAAAGTCCCTGCTTTCTGCTAGGGGGGTGCAGAGACCCACCCAGAGAAAAGTTTAAAAGTGCCAGAGAAGGGAGATAGGAGGAGAGCCTCCCACCCTCACAGTCACAGGAACCATTGCTCCTTCACCCTAAACTTAACCCTTGCTAGAACCATAAAGGCAATTACACCAAGCTTTGCTTTTTTAGTAGGAGGGCTTTTTGGTTCCTTTTATCCCCCTATACCTTCCTAGTAGTTTGGGTCACCCTGAGCTGCTTGGTTACTCTGTAGAACCATAAACTACTTTGGTTAGATACAGTCATATGTAGAGGGAAGGGTCTGACTGGCATAGCTCTCAACTGTCCCTATTTTGGAAGGAAAGTCCCTCTTTGGGAACCAAATCCTTCTGTAGGGGGCTGGTGCACACCAGAGCGGTTCTGGAGCGTTTTTTAAAAACGCTAGCGGTTTGAAAACTGCTTGGGTAATGTATTTCAATGGGCTTGTGCACACCAGAGCGATTCGTTTTTTCCACAAATGCAAACTCGGGGGCTGCAGCATTTTGCACGCCCCGTTCACACTGCACGCGTTTCGGGAAGGCGTGCAGGAGGCCGACACGCAGGACATCAGAAAGTGCATAGACTGCACTGTCTGATGTTCACACTGCATGCGTTCCAGTCCAGTGCGGTCCGGGAACGAATGCTGCACGCATTTTTTGCCAAAATGCTCGGTTGACCCATTCACTTCAGTGAATGGGATCAGTCACGCAACGCATAGAAACGCAGATGGCCATCCGTGTTTCATAATGTGAACGTGGCCTTGGATTTCTGAGGTGTTTCTGCCTCCATGTTAAAGTATAGGAAAGTGGAAAACCGCTCTGAAAAACGCTAGATCCGAGCGGTTTTCCAGGCGTTTCGTTACAGAAGCGGTTTGTAAGCGATTTCATGAGCGTTTTCAGTAGCGATTTTAAAAAGTGTCATCAATTTGTCAGCGGTTGTGTAGCGTTCTTAATTCTGATTGGTCCTTTCAATTAATTTTAATTTTGTTACAGTGTGCAGTAATGTAAAAACGCTAGCAAAATCACTCTGTGTAGGTTTTGACGAGCGATTACGCCGGCATTTATATACTTTACATTGCAGAAACATTAACGCTAACGCTCAAAAATGCTGCATGTCCTGCGTTTGCGATTTTGGTAATTGCAACCGCTCCAGTGGAATTTGGCCCATCCATTAACATTAGCTGAGCGTTTAGGGAAATCGCTAGCGGTTTGAATCGCTCTAGTGGGTTCCAGCCCTAAACATGCCTAGAATCGCCTTGAAAATCTGCTTCAAAAACCTCTAGCATTTTGCGAATCTGCTAGAGGTTTTTGGTGTGCGCTGGGCCGTACCTCTTTCCTCCTCAATCCCTCTTACAGGAGTCATGTTGCACAGATCTATGTAAATATATGTATTTTTCTACTGGAAAATGTGCTCAAACCTAAATAATAATAAAAAAAACACCCCTGCAGCTGACTGTGCCGCGATCCTCCAATCCCCGCAGCTCCCTTCTTTCGGCCAGGCGTCTTGGCGAGTTGACAGCCACTGAGCTGTATTTCAGTACGCTCCCGGTGATGTCAGCAGGAGTGATTACGTGGCTTGTGCAGGCACAGAGGTTTGTGACTTTAAAGGGACACTTAAGTCAAACAAAAAAATGAGTTTTACTCATCTAGGGCTTCCAATAGCCCCCTTTAGCTGTCCGGTGCCCTCGCCGCCTCCCTCCGATCCTCCTGGCCCCGCCGGCAGCCACTTCCTGTTTCGGTGACAGGAGCTGACAGGCTGGGGACGCGAGTGATTCTTCGCGTTCCCAGACACATTAGCACCCTCTATGCTGCTATATGGTATATGATATATGCTATAGCAGCATAGATGGCGCTATTGTGGCCAGGAACGCGAAGAATCACTCGCGTCCCCAGCCTGTCAGCTCCTGTCACCGAAACAGGAAGTGGCTGCCGGCGGGGACAGGGGGATCGGAGGGAGACGGTGAGGGCACCGGACAGCTGCAGGGGGCTATTGGAATCCCTAGGTGAGTATAACTAATTTTTTTTTGTTTGACTTAAGTGTCCCTTTAAAGTCGCAAATTCCAGATGTGAACCGGAGGCGGGGCCGGAGCATCGGTGAGTGGCTGCGAGGGCACAGGAGGTCTGAGGGGACCATTAGAAGCCACAGGTAACTTCAACTCTTTTTCTCCCTACCCCCTTACAGTATTCCTTTAAAGAGGAGCTGTAACTTAAAAAATTCCCCTGAAGGGTACTCACCTCGGGTGGGGGAAGCCTCCGGATCCTATCGAGGCTTCCCCTGTCCTCCTGTGTCCCCCGGTGGTCTCGCTGTGCCCCTCCGAACAGTGGGCATGTAAATATTTACCTTCCCGGCTCACGCGCAGTAGCAGCTCTCCGCTCGGAAATAGGCGGAAATAGCCGATCGCTGTCGGGCCGCTCTACTGTGCAGGCGCAAGTCTCCTGTGCCTGCGCAGTAGAGCGGACCCGACTGAAATCAGCTATTTCCGCCTATTTCCATGCCAAGAGCTGCAACAGCGCCCCCGCTGGAACAGGGAAGGTAAATATTGCACAGCCTGACAAATTGTCGGCTCTGCGTTCCGTGGGCTGCAGCGAGAGCACTGTGGGACACAGGAGGACGGGGGAAGCCTCGATAAACCAGAGGCGCGTACGAGAGAGTACGGCGCCGGAGACTTGGGCGCAGGACACAGCCGGAAACACTCGTCTGGAACTGAGTGACTTTTTAGTGACTGGGATTTTGAGAGGTTGTGTGGCAAGTGCAGTTTGTCCTCGTTTATAACATCTGAAGTCAGTGTGGGTTCTACAGGAAGGGGAAGTCATTGGGAGTGCTGGAGGAGGGAGGTCACTGGGGGTGTTGGAGGAGGGAGAGGTCAGTTTAGATGCTGAGGGAGGTCACTGCTGCTCAGGGAAGGAAGGGTGCCATTGGGAAAGGTCAATGTGAGTGCTGGGGAGGGAGAGGTTACTGTGGGTGCTGGGGGAGGCAGGACCACTGCACTGCTAATGCTGCCAAGGGAGAGGTCAGTATGGGTCCTAGGTGGAGGGAGAGGTCACTGTGGGTGCAAGGTTGAGGGAGAGGCAATTCTGAATTCTGGGGGAGGGAGAGGTCACTGCTTTCAGGGAGACACCATCTTACCTGCTCCCACACGGCTGTGGGAAGTTACACTATGAATCCTGTATAGGACCTCTCACTCCAAAGTGTCCCAGATGGGAGGAGCTTTCTGCATGTGGCAGGTGGGGCTTCTTTCACACAGTGGGCAGGATTATCTAAGTCAGGGCGGGGATTATTTTCTCAGCCAAAGGGGCCTTTTTATAGATATTTTAAAAGGGGGGGTTGTTTATGCACCCAGAGCCCCCCCCCCCCCCCCCCCCCCATCCTCTGCGCATGCCTGGCCATTGTAATGCCTTTTTTGTGAAACTGATTCAGGCCTGGTGCACACCAAAACCCGCTAGCAGATCCGCAAAATGCTAGCAGATTTTGAAACGCTTTTTCTTCTTTTTCCGTTGCGTTTCAGCTAGCGTTTTGCGTAGCAGTTTTGGTGTAGTAGATTTCATATATTGTTACAGTAAAGCTGTTACTGAACAGCTTCTGTAACAAAAACGCCGGCAAAACCGCTCTGAACAGGCGTTTTCTCAGAGCGGTTTGCATTTTTCCTATACTTAACATTGAGGCAGAAACGCATCCGAAATCCAAAAAATGCCTCACCCCGGGAGGATTTGTTTCTGCAAAACGCCTCCCGCTCTGGTGTGACCCACCCCATTGAGATACATTGACCAAGCGGATCCGCAGCCGCAAGCGGCTGCAGAAACGCTGAAAAAGCCGCTCGGTGTGCTCCAGCCCTCATTGAGTGTTTACTCATCCCTACCCATTTTTACACCGGCATGGAAGCCCTTTCCATAGCAAAAGTAGTGTTGGCTCCAGCTTCAGGGTCCAGTATCTGGTAGTGGAGTAATAGTGGGGCTCTTCTTCACAGTTTGATCGAGGATCCTTCTTAGTAGTGACAGGAAAGCCTGAGGGTTCAGCACGCTTGACATCAGGAGCTCACAATGAAGCCCCCATAATAGTCAGTCGTTGTTTTGTGTTCCTATCTCCAATACGACTAATTTCAGGCTGAAATTGGTTGAATGTATTGATCTGCAAGATGTAAGATGTAGAGCCAACATGCTTGATCGGGTGCGCGGCAGTAACAGCGTGATATCGGGACAAGCGATGAACATGAAAGAACCCTCGGGACAGTCCCACCTAGTGTAAAATGTGCCCCACGCATGCATACGTTACCTATCAGTGTTTGCTGCTAGCTCCAGGCTCTGTCCACATACACATGCCCCGCGTGGTTGGAGGGGGCAGCAGACGGAGTAGCGCGGAATGACATTGAGGGATCAGGAGGACTTCAATGGACTGGAAGAAACCCCAGGTAAGTTACACTGCCCACTTTTATTACACTTTAGGTTTCCTTTAAAATAACTTAGCAAAAAGTAGGTTAAAAATTACCGTCAAATTTATTCTTAGTATCTTCATGTTTGCTGGTAGCTTATCCACTTCTGTACCAGCAGTCTCTGCCCCCTTAAAGAGGAACTGTCACGAAAATCTTAAAATTTAAAACACATACAAATAAGAAGTACATTCTTTCCAGAGAAATATGAGCCATAAATTACTTCTCTCCTATGTTGCTGTCACTTACAGTAGGTAGGAGAAATCTGACATTACCGTCAGGTTTTCGGTTAGTCCATCTCTTTATGGGGGTTTCTCAGCATGGCCTTTATTCTTTATAAAGACATTCCTTGAAAAAGATTTATACAATGATGCTGGCCAGCCTCCCTGCTCACTTTACTCTTCTTTGGCAGTTGGACAGAGCAACTGCCATTCACTAAGCGCTTTTAAAAATAAAGAAAACCCTAAGAACCCCCTATGAGAAGATGGGCTAGTCCAAAATCTGTTGGTAATATCAGATTTCTACTACCTACTGTGAGTGACAGCAACATAGGAGAAAAGTCATTTATGGCTCATTTAACTCTAGAAGAAATGTACTTCTTATTTGTATATGTTAACATGTATTTTAAATTTTAAGATTTTCGCGAGAGGTCCTTTAAGGACCAGAGACTGCTGGTACCAAAAACCGCAGCTTACCGACGAATCGTCGAACATACCCGCCGCTCTTCTGCGCATGCATGGTGGGGCCAAGCATGCGCAGAAGAGCCGACTGGCACGATTGAGCAGGGTTACCGTGACCGATACCACGCGAACGGAGGTGCGAGGGAGGCCTGCGAGGGACGCATCGGTGCTCATGGGGCTGGAGGAAGCCCCAGGTGAGTATAAAATCTTTTTAATCGGAGATCTCAGGTTTACTTTAACCTCTTGAGGACCGCAGTGTTAAACCCCGCCTAAAGACCAGGCCAATTTTTGGTTAATTGGCCTCTGCAGCTTTAAGGCCTCGCTGCAGGGCCGCACAACTCACGAGTGATTTCCCCCCCATTTTGTACCCACCAACAGAGCTCTCTGTTGGTGGGGTCTGATCGCTCGCCCAATGTTTATTTTTTTTATACAAATATTTATTTTTATATTTATCTAATAAATGTCCCCTTTTTTTGTTTTTGTTTTTTTCCCCAGTCCCTCCCTCCCCCCACCAGCCTATCACTGTGATCGGCTGTCATAGGCTTCAGGCTGAGACTCTGGAGGGGACAGCCATGTCACATAGCTGTACCCAGTAAAGCGCTGCTGCAGAACGCAGAGCTATACACAGTAAATAGACGGCGGTTTCACTGTCTAACAGTCTCCTAGCGGCGATCGCCACTGGGAGACTGAAGGCGGAGCAGAGTTCCGCCATACAAGCAGGGATGCGCACACTCGATGCGCGCGCGGTCCCCTGCAGTCCTCGCCCCAAGGACCTTACGCCGATTGACGTTAGGCGGTCCTGGGGCTGCAGCCGCAGCCACTCCCAGAGGCGTGACACGGTCGGCAATAGGTTGAAAGGCATTTTATTGATTAGATGTGAAAATACCACCTAGAACAGGGTTGTCCAAACTTTTTAGGCCAAGGGCCATATTGCCATTCTTGAGAATACTAAGGGCCCCAAACTACAGAAATTAAACACAACTTTTGCTGATTGCTGTTAGGAACACTATAACAAGGCAGAGTGGCAACACAAGGTGGCCCCTGCATGTGGCATCGCAGCTATGGCCTTCGGGCCGCATGGAATTAACTACTGTAGAGATCTCTGAGGGCCACTCGGGCCAGACTTTGGACATGGGTGACCTAGGAGAAAGCTTAGGAGAAAAATGAATAAAGGGCCTTGAAGTGAGAAAACTAATTTCAGCTCCGATCAGTAGAGGGAAGGCTCTGGAGGGCATAGAACCTTCTCCTTCCTCCGTCCATCTGGTCATCCCAACGCAGTCTTATGCGACCTGCTGGCTCTTTGGAACTACTTGTGCCCCTGAGTAGATTATGAGGACGAGCAGATCCCTAGTGGGCATGTGTGGACCAAACTTGTGCATGCATCGTAAGGAAGTGCTTGTCCTCAGAACTACTCTGGACTACACACAGGGACAGCAATGGAACGACGGGCCAGACAGAGGTACAGGAAGGATCTATGCTATACAGAGCCTCCCCTCTACTAAGGAAAGTATCAAACCTGAAGTGTGTGGAATTTTCTTCATATCTCAGTTTTCATATGTGTCTGTGTGTAGAGCATACATGTAAAACTCTGGACCACAGCCAAAGTTGGCTCGCAGAGCCTTTACATTTTCATAAACCCCCCCAAGTGGTTTCCCCACTTGGCATTATGTTTGGCCCACTCTAGACCACCCGGGAAGCTATATCGGAGGTAGGTGAAGCCCTAAAACACCAGGGAAGCCATATGGAGGAGGGGGAAGCCTCTACATACTAGGAAACTGTATAGGGGGGGCACTAGACATCAGAAAACTATATAGGAGAGGTGGGCTGCAAGACACCAGGGGGAAGGAGGACCATTAAACACTAGGAGGGTGGAGGCATTAGATACCTGGGAACCATATAAAGGAGGGAGGGAGATTGGCCACTAGTCATCAGGGAACTGAATAGGGGAGATGGGGGGGGGGGGCAAGAGAAACCAGTGTAGGGGGGTGGGGGGCATAATAAGACACCAGGGAATTGTATAGGGGTGGGAGGAGGCCCAATAGACATTGAGGTTGGCCCGTGACTTAGTCCCAGTGTTTAATTTCGGCCCAGTTTGTGAGTTTGACACACCTGGCCTGGGGCTATTATTATCACTTCCTATCAAATTCCTCCCAACAGACAGTAGTAGAGATGGTCACCAAGATGTTAATAATTCCACCTCACATGCAAATCATACGCCGCTTGGTCTGAGGCCAGTCAAAGGCAGCAGGAAGTGCATTGGATTTCCCCATTTCCAACACTGCCTACAATGTGGATGCCAGGCAGAATGCGTTGCATCTCACTGACCCTCTGTGACAGCAATAGAAGAATTGGAACCATCAGGCTTATCAGTGATTCTGGCGCTGCATGAAAACTTCATTGTGGTGGATGAATTAGCATTTGAGCCTTGCCGCACACCGTTCTTTTTTCACTTCCTGTGCAGACAGGAAAGGGTGTGTTAAACAGCCCAATAGGAACCTCTAATAACAAATAAAGAGTTTTGTAGAGTAGGAAAACGTTAGAAGCTCTTAACGAGTAACTATCAGGCATAAGATCAAAAATCAATTTTATTATATATTTTTATCTGGTAAATAATAAGGATGCTAACCAGGCAATCCAAACGTTAAAAATCACTCTTATTTTTCTTCTCTCTAAAACCTCATTCCCCAGTATCCGTGGCTCATAAAGGAAGTTGCAGGGCATGCTGGGTTTTCTTTTTTTTCTTCTTTACTTTACCCTCAGACTTAACTAATGCAGCCTGATTGGCTGAAGCCTCTTTTACTCCTGTTTCCCCCTCCCACACCTCTGCTCCTCTCTGATTGGCCAATATTTATCAGTGCACTTTCCTCTGCAGAGCTGGGTGGGAGTCTGAAGACTTGGAGGGGGCAGGCAATGATACAAAGACAAAGAAAGGGCAAGTGCACACCAAAAAACGCTAGAGTAAAAGCAAATGCTTAGCGCTTTTTGAGATGATTTTTCTAGGCGATTCTAGGCATGTGCAGAGCGATTTTCTAAGCATGCCTAGTGATTTTGGCGTAGCACTTTTTATATTTTCCACAGGCATCGTGCTGGCCACATTATACTACTCACTACTGCTCTGACTCCTTCCAGCCAACACAATTTTATGCATGTAACACTTAAAATAGTACGCGTAAAAAGCCTGCACACTAAAAATTGTACGCATGAAAAAATTGCCACTTTGACGATTAGGAAATCGTTTTGACGCAAATCGTGAATCGTGATTTAAAAAATATATCGTGCAGCCCTACTACACCCTGTGAAAAGAGATGTAATTTGATCCAGGCAGGCAGGGGAGGGAGGGCACCAGGCCGAAGGGAAGGACACCATGCTGAGGGTGTAATTGCAAGGCATCAGCGTGAGGTGAAAGATGAAAGAGCTACTACAGATATCATTTTTAGACTGTTCTATTCACTACGAAGTGTCAGATGTAAACTTTTTATGTGCCTCTAACTGTACACAGTGCATAGACCATTCAAACCTTTTTTTTGACCGAAGCATCATTAAAAGGAGGATTCAAGCTAGAATAGGGTCAGGTTAGGCGATGTTTTACTATCAGAATTAGCTAGAGCCGAATAGCAAAATATTGGTAGTTTAAAGATGGTCTACTAGTGGCTATCCATTGCGCCCAAATTACCGGGGCATCCTTTTTCGATGTACTCTGCTAGACTTCGTCAGCATCAGTCCTGGTGTTTTTTTTTTTCTTTATTTTTAGCTTATGCCAATGTCGTAGATTTGCTTCTTCTGTAAAGGAGACAACAGGAAGCATTGGTGTGCAGGATAGGCATAAAAAAAAAAAATCTGTCACACTGGTGCCTCCACCAATAGGTACCTTATAACCTTCCACTGTCCTCAGGATCATATGCATATTGCAGATATATAAAGATATCCTGTGTATAGAAATGTTAATTCTGGTGTGATTAATACTATGCGGTCACATGTAAGGAACTGATCTATATGCACTGCAAGAGATGGAGCGCACAGAGCTGCACTGCTGGAGCACAGAGTTGCGCTCCATTTACCTCGGAAACATGGGTGTGGGTATCAGTTACTATGGCGACATCCAAGACGTCAGCAAGGTGGCGGCAACTACGCACTAAAATGCATAAGTTGGAGCGCATGGGGACCTGCCGGTAGAAACCGGAAGTTACCAGAGCAGCACTTGGGTGCCAGAGTGGACCGAGCAAATGAGGGAACAGTAAGTTATTTTAAAATTATTATAGAAGGGCCTTCGCTCCCTCACTCAGCACCCCTGATGAAGGCAGGATGCCGAAACCGGTTGAGCTGAGAGCGGTCATTACTGACTATTTGGATGACCTGTACTCTAGTTCCACTGACGTGAAAAGCGCTATTTGCCGGTGAGCCCTAAATGGTTTAGGATCCACCGAAGTGACAGTACCTTTTTTGTACTTTTAACTGCAATTCACTTTAAAGCACAAATGACTTTTATTCAACACTGAGGGAGTCCCTTTCTCTCCATAAATGCTTTGCATACCTTCCGAGCTTAAAGATATCTACACGAGAGGCAAGGGAGATGTCCTGAGGACAGTGGAAGGATATACTGTACCTAATGGTGGAGGCACCAGCGTGACAGATTGTGTGAAGAGACAGTGCATGGGATTTGGTCTTTCTGAATGTTGCTGTGGTGTTTTGATATTCCAATAGAGGGTGCCTGGACTCGTATATACTTCTGTTTTTTTGGGAACAGGGAGAAATTGGCAGGGGGCTCTGCACACCTCTGTTAATAGTCATTTCAAATACAGCCCGATTAGGAGTGCTGCTAATTTCTCCCAGTTTCCCCCCCAACAAAATGTGTACTCCATTTTATGGCCAACTTCCCCCAGGCTCACACTATGTTTTTTGTTAATTAGAGGTTAGGGTCTCTTCCACGAGAATACCTCGACGTGGTGGAGGAGTCTAGTATGGAACACTCTGTGCGTAAACTGTTTTCGGAAGCCAACATTCTCCAATTTGTTGCATCTGATTTGAATGCAAGTTGTGTAACCTGCCTATATTTAAGGAGACACTGAAGTCTCTTAAAAATCATCTTTTTATTATAAAATCCTGTGTAATATGATAGTCCTACCTTAACTGCTGCATCCCCACCGCTGAAATCTATCTAAATCCCCCCTAACTCCCCCGCAAAATCCACGACTTTCTTGGTCGTGGATTTTGCTGCCCTGTACACTTCCGTGTGCAGCTCATAGCTCTGCCTCCAAACGCGTCTGTCAGCGGCGGATCTCCGCCTCTCCCCGCCCCTCTCAGTGAAGGAAGACAGAGGAGCGGGGGACGGCGATCCGGGCTTACAGACGCTCTGAGAGGCAGAGCTGCCGCTCATAGCTCTGCCTCTCACGGAAGCGCTGCCCGGATTACCCCCCCCCCCCCCCCCGGGAGTTTGGGGGGATTTAGATAGATTACTGCGGCGGGGATGCGGCGGTTTAGGTAGGGCCATCATATTACACAGGATTTTATAATAAAAAAAAAGATGATTTTTTAAAAGACTTCAGAGTCTCTTTAGGCTCTGCACATATATGCAGTTGGTCATTCAGATGCAGCCTGTCTTTTGAAGCACGGCCACCTCCTCCTGCTGTATGCTTCTATCTGTGCAGGATAGGCATGTCTGTGCACAAAGAACATGTCCAATAAAACAAATATACATCTATATTTAGAAAAACCTCTTTTATAGTATTAACGAAAACAGAAGCCAAAGATATCTGTTGAAGTCCATCTCCACTTGTTACAACTGCATAGATAAAGCTTGTTGGAGAGATCGCAATATACAAACAGTTTTGCAACTATAAAACATTTTTTCTTTTCAGTTAAACTTTATCGCCTCTCCTGTAATACAAGACACAGTCTCCGAAATATGAACAGAATCAGTTTTATGGCACAGGTTCAGCAACAACCTCTAACCCACTCCTTTCTCATCGCGATCCTCGCTCGCAAATGATTATCCAGTCGCCAACTATACCCTAACAGTCAAAAGGAGAATGGAAAACTTTTTTTTTTTGTTTCCTCATAGACAGCACATTTAACGAGGAGAAACCTCTTTGACATCTATTTGCAAACTTCTCCCAACCGTCAACAGTGTAGCAGTTAGCGACATTTAAAATGCTCGCGATTCTGTCCGATAGGAAGTTTTTGAAAATATATTAAGAGTCCGCGGCAGTCCAGTGCAAATAATCCACTTCTCCTTGGGAGTTCAAGATACAGAGCAAAAAAAAAGAAAAAAAAAAAAAACACAAATTGTTTTGTTGAGTAATTTAAATAAAGTTCTACAGTTAAGAAGAGGGAAAAAAAAGGAGGGAAAAAAAAAAAAAGAGCGAGTGGATAGTAAAAGTTTTAAGTACAAATTAAACATTTGAGTTTCGGGTGAAATCGAGGACATATTCTATACCCTGTGCCACAAATATTTAAATGAAATATACAGAAGACATCGTTTAAAGGTTTTTTTCCTTTTCTGGTTGATTTCACGATCGTTAACGTCATAAGGATTCCAAGCAGCTTTTTGTAGACCGGGCAAAGGGGAATCAAGGCAGTTTCCCAAGGGACCCCCGATATGTTACAACGCCTGCCATTCTCTCCCCCTGCCGGCCATCACGTAGAATGTTTTGGCTCTGTCGCGAGTTCTTCTCGGCTGTAGAGTTTAGCATGACTTCTGCTGCTCGAGATCAGCGCCGCCAAGTACTGTTTTGGTGCTTCTGCCCATCACACACGCGCCCCATGTCTGCCAGGCCTCGCAGATTATGTTTTCCCATCCGCTTGCCCTTTCAGGGACTGCAAGTTGTGTGTGTGCGTTTCTTTTTTTTTTCTTTTTTAGTAAATAAGTGCTGGAGGGATGATCTCACGTTTTCTTCATGGAGCGGCGGGACTGCCACATCTGATACTTGTTGTAGGCTGTCTGCAGCATCTCCTCCAAGTGACTCGTGAGCTGCAATAAAAAAGCCAGATTCAGTAGGGCAACATTTGCTGAGGGGCTATGAACAATTGTTTCAGACAACAAAAGTCTAAGGAGTGTACAAGCCTTAAAGTGAAACTCCAGACTAAAAATCTACTCGGCAGCATTGAAAAGGCTTGGTTTAAAAGGCTTCTTTAACGGTTTCATAGCATCAGAACTTCTTACTCAAGCCTCATTTTTAGCTGCACAGAAGAAAACTGCCCGGGCATTTTTCCCCTGATGTTGTGCAAAGCATGATGGGATTTCTGATGTTGTTCTCCTTCTGCTGTTTTGGTGCAATTTTTTTTTAAATTTTTAATTTGAGATTTAAAGCCTAGTAGTGCGCACAACTGGGAGGGGTGATCAGGACACAGGACAGTTGGAACTGTGTCTCCTGCTCCTTGTCACCTCCTTTCAACCAAAAAGATGGCTGCCCCCATGACAAAGATGGCAGCCACCATGAATCACAAACATTTGCCTGTTCTTTTAAAACAGGGTGGGTAAGAGATTATATTACCTATCTATTCTAATTAACATAACTAATGTAACTTAATGACAGTATGTTTGTTTAGGCTGGAGTTCCCCTTTAAAGGATAAGTGAAGTGACAGAACTGCATTAAAGTTTTTATATTATCTGCTGCATAAGGCATCTGGGACAAGGACTGCGTCCTCTTCTTACCCCCGATTGCCTCCAACTGTTTGGACCAGGCTCCGGCCCTTCCCTGGGTCTCCATCCTTAACCCGGAAGCAGTACTGCACATTACACGCTGCACCTGCGCACTTAGGAACCCTTGGCTGCTGCACCCGTGCTCCCGGGGTTCTCCAGGATGTGAGCGTGCACATGGTGTCCTAGAGACTGCCGGAAGAGCGGATGTGGTGGCCGAGGGTTTCTAAGAGCACAAGCGGACACACACAGCCTGATGAACTGTGCAGGCGCGGTGTGTAATGCGCAATACTGCTTCCGAATAAAGGATGGCGACCGAATGAAGGATGGCGACCCGGGAAAGGTCGGGGCCGGTCCAGACAGCTGGAAACAATTGGGGCAAAAGGAGGAAGCAGTCTGCGTCCCAGATATCTTATGCAGCAGATATGGTAGAATAAAAATGTATGCAGCTCTGTCGCCTCCCTTATCCTTTAAGCTCCTTGCCGGTTATCCCGAGCTCAGCTCGGGGTAACCTGCGTAGGAGGATTTCTCAGGCCCCGCTGGGCCGATTTTCAAATTTTTTTTTTCCTACACGCAGCTAGCACTTTGCTAGCTGCGTGTGGCACGCGACCGCCGCCACCCGCCGTGCCCCGCCACCCTCCCCCCAGACCCTTGCGCAGCCTGGCCAATCAGTGCCAGGCAGCGCTGAGGGGTGAATCGGGATTCCCTCTGACGTCGGTGACGTCATCCTGCCCCGTCGCCATGGCGACCGGGGAAGCCTAGCAGGAAATTCCGTTCTGAACGGGATTTCCTGCTTACTCTGATCGCCGGAGGCGATCGGAGTGGGTGGGGGGATGCCGCTGCTTAGCGGCTATCATGTAGCGAGCCCTGGGCTCGCTACACGATTTTAAAAAAAAATAATAAGTGCTGCACTGCCCCCTTGCCGCGGGAATTGGACCGGCAAGGGGGTTAAAGAAAACCAGAAACGAATGGGGAGAAAAGATTTATACATACCTGGGGCTTCCTCCAGCCCCCTCCGCGCAGATCGCTCCCTTGCCGCCGTCCTCTGCCTCCTGGATGGTCCCATTGAACGGCAGTAACAGAGAAATACACAGCGACAGGCTGAAGATGCTACCTTAGCGAAACGGTCGTCAGGTGAGCCGTAGCTACCACAATGCCCTACAGCCCAACGTGAATCTCCATACGGGTACGTGCTTTTGAAACGTTTAAGACACTTTGAAGTATATTGTATCTGAAGAGAGCCGTGCATAATAAAGCTCTTTTTATTGGAAAGTGGACGCTGTGCCGGATCTCCGTATTCTGGTTTGGATATATGGTCCCAAAGAATCACGTTCCCTTTGGCCAGTCGGGCATACTACGCATGCGCGGCCCGGACACTCTTGCGCCCCAGTCAGGTGCCAGGAGAGTTCTGCGCCTGTGCTGACTGGCCGTAGATAAAGCGGCTTCTACGGGACCATCAAGGAGGCGGAGGACGGCTGCGTGGGAGCGTTCTGCGTGGAGGAGGCTGGAGGAAGCCCGAGGTATGTATAAAACTTTTCTCCCCTTTTGTCTCAGGTACACCTGCAAGTTTAAGAAGTTAGATACTCACCTTAGTAGAGGGAAGCCTCGCACAGAGCTGCTGATGCACAGCTTTCCCTTCTGAGCGGCTCCACGTTACTGCGCCTGTACAGTGTGCCTGTACTTACAAGTACAGGGACTGGAGGTCCCGGGGGCCGCAGGAGGACAGGAGAAGCCTCTGGGTCATCCAGGCGCTTCCTTCTAGCGAGGCAAGTATCTAACTTTTGTCTTTTTCAATCTCACAGGTTTACATTCAGAAGATCATACGCCAATAAATGTTTTTACTGTAAACCCAAAGCAGGAAATTAAGTAAACGTTAGATACCTACCTCAGTAGAGGGAAGTCTTTGGATAGTCCAGCGGCCTCCCTCATCCTCCTCGAGCCGACCGACCCAGCACCATGACCCTCTAAGCATATCCAACAAGGGCATGTAGGACGTGCTCAAGAGATCGCACTCCCTTCCATGTACAGTATTGTTATGCCATGTATTCTGTTGTACAGCGCCATGAGGCGCTATATAAATCAATAATAATATAATTAAAGCGCAATCCCTTACTTACATTTGTGCTCAGGTATTGCTTCTTTATTTTCTCCTGGAATGGATACAGTTTAGTAACCTGAAATCGTTCCAAGTTACTCCTCATTTTAGTAACCTGAAAAAAAGCAAAAAAACTCAGAGTGTTTACAGGAAGTGTGGGTAAGATTCTTCATAGATGGAACCCGGCACAGCTAAGACTGTGCGGCAGGAGATGGTCAGTGAAATGCTAATAAATCTGGCTTGCAAGCAAATCCAATCGGGGCATAGCAATAACACCGCAATAGCAGGGGGACCCCGGGGCCCAGGGTTTCCTCCCACTCACCTGAGTGAGCCAGCCCCCCTCCTCGCAAATGAGGACACGGAGTGGAGCCATATTTCCCCAATCCTGCCTTCATCACTTCCCCCCGCCACTCTAAGCCACGCACTGTTTTTTGCATACACGGGTTTTGGTCATGTGACATCAGGAGCAGTGTATGCAGAGAGAGTTTCTCAGGATGCCAGGAAGGGGTGTTTGCAGGAGAGTTCGGGCGTCCATTGTTATGTCCCAGAATCCAATGCAAACTGTACGCAACTTGGAACTGGGCCAACCAGTTCAGCTTCCTGTTGATTCTGATTGGCACAATTCCAAGTGGTATACAATACGGCGGACTGAGTGAACATGGTGACTACTGCCTTCCAATTGTTATCTTGGATGCTCTTTGTGGAAACATGGAGTTGAGGCTAGGCCAGTGATAGGCAAACTTGGCTCTCCAGCTGTTAAGGAACTACAAGTACCACAATGCATTGCAGGAGTCTGGCAGCCACAGTCATGATTCATAAATGCAAATGCATTGTGGGACTCGTAGTTGCTTAACAGCTGGAGAGCCATTTGCTTTAGTTTGCCTATCACTGGGCTAGGCAGTCACGTGACTAACCTGCAGGAGGGTAAAGTGACAGTTTGTTCAATTCTTCACAATCAGTATGAGACAATAGGAGTTCTGCCTTAAAGTGAACCTCCAGACTAAAAAGCTACTCAGCAACACTGAAAAGGCTTGGCGTTTCTTTAACAGGTACACAGCATCAGAACTTTGTTTTTCATATCCAAGCCTAATTTTTAGCTGCTTAGAAGCTAAGCTCTGCCCCATCAAAGAAAACTGCCCGGGCATTTTTCCAGATACTATGCAAAGCATGATGGGATTTCTGATGAGGATTTTCTCGTTGCCTAGCAACTGGGAGGGGTGATCAGGACAGTTGGAACAGGGTGGGTAGATTATATTAGCCATCTATTTTAATTAACATAACTAATGTAACTTAATCACAGTATGTTTGTTTAGGCTGAAGTTCCTCTTTAACCTCATATACCATGCTCAAGGTTCCGTGCACATCACCTAAACCATTTTACATTATTTATTATTCCTTTTTATTGTTACAGGGCTGGCTCTAGAGACACTGGGGCCCCGGCCAAAAGGTACCTGGGAGGCATCTCCCCAGACACTGCAATCCAGCCCCGCCCCAAAGGATTAGGGGTCCCTTTCTTCAGGCCAAATTGTCCCCTGGAGCCCATGAGCTGGCGGCCTTGACACCCTCCCTACTCCCAAACTGAACCGTAGTCCTCATGGCCCTGGCAATGTCTTCATCAGAGTAGTGTCTCAATTGTCCAGGTGGATGCACGGGACCATTGTATTTCTGTCATGCCACCCCTAGCAGTGCAACACTTGAGTTGCTGTACCATCCATCATAGTTCCTCCCTGTCTGTTTTTCCCATGATCCTTTGTTTATAAAGATTGGTCATGCCATCCACAATCATCTTAGGTAACTTTAAAACCCAGCCACAGGAAATCCGCCAATCTAGTGAGGACATCTCACCTTATCCTCCAGGAAGGGCGTATTGACAGGAAAGCAGGACCAGAAATGGCGCAGCAGCTCGCCCACCGCCACGTATAAGTGTTTCAGTTCAGACTGGATGTCGTTTGGCACCATCTCTGAAAGGGACAGGAAGCATGTCAGTGCAGTCACTCCGAAAACACTCACGTTCTCCTCATTCTCCGTTGCAAATACATTATATTCTCGTTACATTAAACTCTGGTACAGTAAACCATCTCTCCAGACCTCGGCCAATTTTCATTTTAAGTCTATGGGAGCAACGCCTGGTTTAGTAAACTCTAATATAATAAACCGTCTGTTATAGTAAACATGTTCTGGCCCCTACGGGACGCTGACTCTGGATATAGTAAACAGTGGGCGGGTGCCTGTGTCATGTCAGTGTGAAACCCATAGTCGGCTGCTCTCTTCAGGCTGATGCTGTAAGTCCCGCCCGCTGAGGTATCGGAGCCAAGCACAGGAAGGGAGTGGCTGCCTCTACTTAGTGACGGCTGCAATTTTTTAGCCCTGGATACTGTACCAGCAATACATTCAGCCTGGCTATGCAGCCCTAAGGTATACCCAACCTTGCAGTCCACCAAATGTGCAAATGCTTGTACTGTACCTCCGATGGGAGGACAGAGTTGGTCTTTTGCAGCAAAGAACGTACCAGGGCATTCTGGGCCATTTCTAGGACAATTTCTGATATAGTAAACCAGTTTTCCCAGTCCCTTGGAGTTTACTATAACGAGATTTTACTGTACAAACTAATTCACTCACACCTCTCCTCCTCCCTCTAGAAGAGCAAGTCGGAGTTTGGCTTTCTCTAATATACCGAGGGTGCTTTAACCCCTTCAGGACCGGCAGCATGTCCCCCATCCCCCCCATTAAGGACACAGGATCCATTTCCCTGGTGATCTAGTGGCCCCCCTCCCAATTTATATAATCCCTGGAATTCTAGGGCCCCACCCTCTTCCTGAAACATTCCCTGGTAGCCTAGGGTCCCCCCACACGCTCTTCTCCGAGAGCATAGAGCGCATAAAGTAATGGAAGGGGGCGGGGAGCGGCGAGGAGGAGCCAGTGAGAAGAGGAAGGGGGCGGGGAGAGGCGAGGAAGAACCAGTGAGAAGAAGAAGGGGGCAGGGAGAGGCGAGGAAAAGCCAGTGAGAAGAGGAAGGGGGCGGGGAGAGGCAAGGAAGAGCCAGTGAGAAGAGGAAGGGGGCAGGGGGAGGCGAGGAAGAGCCAGTGAGAAGCGGAAGAGGATGGGGAGAGGCGAGGAAGAGCCAGTGAGAAGCGGAAGAGGGCGGGGGAGAGGCGAGGAAGAGCCAGTGAGAAGCGGAAGAGGGCGGGGGAGAGGCAAGGAAGAGCCAGTGAGAAGCAGAAGAGGGCGGGGGAGAGGTGAGGAAGAGCCAGTGAGAAGCGGAAGAGGGCGGGGGAGAGGCGAGGAAGAGCCAGTGAGAAGCGGAAGAGGGCGGGGGAGAGGCGAGGAAGAGCCAGTGAGAAGCGGAAGAGGGCGGGGGAGAGGCGAGGAAGAGCCAGTGAGAAGCGGAAGAGGGCGGGGGAGAGGCGAGGAAGAGCCAGTAAGAAGCGGAAGAGGGCGGGGGAAAGGCAAGGAAGAGCCAGTGGGAAGGTTTTTAGAGGCGGGAAATATGCAATGTACAGGAGTACCTCTGCTGCTAAGGACGCCCCTCTTCCCCATTAATTAAGCCACAAGCTGCTTGTCAGTAGATTGTCGGCACAGAGGGGACACAGAGGCATGACCTTCAGATGAAAATATGCCTCTGTGTCCCATTAAGTCAAGAACTGCCTCGGCTACACTTTAAAGTAAACCTGAAGTGATATAAAAATTAAAGGTCAGATACTTAAAGTGAACCAGAGACGAAGCACCCTCATGTAATTTACCATATATATTAGTGGGAACATTAGAAAAAACACCTACCCTGCTCTCCATTTCATCCATCACTGCTCAGCCTGCTTGTTATCAGCCCTGATGTCTTTTCAAGCCCCCTTCTGGCTCTGCTATAATGACTCAGCTATAATGATTCCTGAGCAAAGCCAGACTGAATGCTCAGTCGGGATTTTTATCAGGGCTCTTAACAAGCAGGCTGAGCAGTAAAGGATGAAACAGAGAGCAAGGTAGGTGTTTTCTCTACTGTTCCCACTGATATATATGGTAAAATACATAAGGTTGCTTCGTCTTTGGTTCACTTTAAAGCAGACCTCTAGGGTAACCTTAAGGGCCCTTTTCCACCAGCGCGTTTGCGCTGGCTGAATCGCAAACCGCTAGCGATTTTACAATCGCTACGGTTTGCTTTTTAACATAGGAATCGCAGTAGGTCATTTCCACTACCGCGATTCGCTTTTGTCGGGAACGCGAACGCGCGGCGGAGCGATAATTGCCGCGATTTTGCTATGCAGTGCATAGCATAGCAAAATCGCGGCCGCAAACGTCGGGGGAATCGCCGGTTTTGCGATTCAGCAATCGCTAGCGTTCAGCGTGAACGCTAGCGATTGCAGGTGGAAAAGGGCCCTTAGTTAGTGTCAGGGACACTAACTTTATGTTATAACAAAATTATGATAGCCGCCATTTTCTTTACTAACCCACTCTACTTATGCTATGCCGGATAAGACCCATTACATTAGGGGGATTTGCTTGGTATTCAGTGTAGGAAAACCTGCTGAAATCTATTGGAAATCGGTGTGCAGTGTTTGGACAGACAATAGATCCTTCTCTCTGATCAGAATCAATCAAAGAGGGATCTATCTGATGATCGGTCTAGTGGCAGACCAAGAGATGAATGGATACCTTAAAGGGAACCGAGCACCATTTTTGTTTTTCTGGTTTCTAAAAGCTATAGGAGCTGCCAAATTCCCCCCCCCCCCACCCCCTCTCCATCTAGCTGTCTATTACTAATCCAGGGGAAGGTCTGAAGATTGCATCTGTGGCTTCTCTAAATTCTGATACACAGTGTCCTATCTCTCCTCCCTCTGCTGATGAAAGCTTTTGTTTGCTCTCTGCTAATGTGTGCAATAAAAATACTACATCAGTCCTTATCTGCCTGAAACGTATGCTGTTGGGCACACCTCAGAAGTAGGATAATAAAACCCTCTCCTAAACTTGAAGAGCCACATTGTTGGTATGCATATTTAATGTGCTATTGAGATGCCGTGAATGATAAAAATGGTGCTTGATTTACTTTAAGACTATCTCAGCTGTTGTAGAGACAGACTTACGATTTATGGCTTGCTGGGCCCCTCCCTGCATCAGAGCTCCCCCTGGTGAAAGGGCAGAGATGGTACTACTAGCAGCAGAGCTTGAAAGAACCTGAAGAACAAGACAGAACAAAACCAGTGATAAGAGAATAAACTTCCGGTCTAGATATGCACACAGGAAATGAGTTTATCTAAAAGTTATGGCAAATCCCAACTATTAAAAAAAAAGCTACACAGAATCCATGCTCCTCACCTCTAGCTAGGACATTTAAATACGTAATGAGGAAGTGCTAAAGGGGGTGTGGCAAAAATAAAACAGCAAAGTCTAGTAACCCTCTACACATTCGCATACAAATGCTTTCATAGATCAATAATCCACGTACCACTGCTATCCCCAAGTCAAAAGCCGGGGTATTCATTACAACAATAAGGTATTTAGTGTAGTCACATACACTGCGCAGAGGTTACCCATTGTTCAGGTGTCCTAACTCTAGCCCTGTAACATGCATAGTGCAGACATGCAAACATTCAGTGCATCAAATCTATCTAGGGATTAGGAGCACATATCCTGACGTCCTCTCCTGGGACAGATAGCGCATCAGACTAATCCCACAAGGGAGCTAACAGACATCCATGTGGAATATGCACACACCAGCATAAGCTGCGTGCATGCTGACAATGGTCACTTACTGATTATAATGTTTAAAGAGTACCTGAGCCAAAGCTTTGGTACACAACATCAGATACTTACCTAAAGAGAGGGAAGGGTCAGGATCCTATTGAGGCTTCCCTCCCTGTTGTGTTGTCCCCCGTCACTGAGCGCCCCCCCCGTTGCTATTCACATCAGGGCCGCGTACAGCTCTTCCTGCTCCAGTGTGGCCGCGTGATAAGTGACCCAGCCCTCCGTGGTACTGTGCAAACCCTAACCAGGAGAAAGAGCTGTGTGGCCCTGACGTGGAGAGGGGTCGCGCTCAACAACGGAGGGGCATAGATCAGCGAGGGAAGCCTCAGTAGAATCCTAAGACTTCTCTCTCTTAGGATATGCATGCGATTTTGATCCGAACTGACCGCATTAGCCGATAATCTGACGTGTGTACAACGGCCCCGATGAGCTACCACTCAGTATCAACTTAGCCAAGGCGACAGCCGATTTCTTTGTCTTCAGACTCGCCCACTCCGTGATGTCATGGCTGCGACGATCCAGCGGTCCTCTACCTCCCCGCATTGAAACCGAGCAGGTAGTCAGCCTACAGGCTGTACAATGTTCGCCCAGTGGAGCCCCTTATGGGTATCGGGTCCCATTCCCCGACAGGCAACATCAGTGTGTATGGGCCTTAACAGTTAATAAACAGAGAGTACTTAAAGGGAACCTTAACTGATGATAAAAGAAAATGTTTAAACTTACCTGGGGCTTCTCCCGGCCCCCTGCAGACTTCCTGTGTCCCCGCCGGGACAAACCATGCCTCCGGTCCCCCACAGCGAGATAGTTTCGTGTCTGGCCAGTTGGTGGCCACTGCACCTGTGCAGCCCTGGCCAGGTAAGATAAATTCTTTTTTTAATTATCAGCTAAAGTTCCCTTTAAAGACTTGCTAATAAAGATATATTTGCCACAATCCAGCCTGCTACAACCCTGGCAGACGCTGGTGAATTTCCTGTGCAGTACAGATGTCCTTTCTGCCTACCTGAGTTAGTCTTGGTACGTAGTTTTCCATCTGTTGTTTAATACTATTAAGAGAATTAAGAATATCCTGACTGGTTGCATATTGCTGGGATTGGACTGGGGTTGGACCATGGTAATACCTGAAAAATAAGACGCAAGAATGTAATGAACCAATCAGCATTTGCAGAAGAACGATAAAGTTAAGTCATTCAAGAGGAGGAAACAACCACAAACAGGAAGTGGCTTAATCTCCCAACCGGCTATCTATACCGAGGAAGGGGCTATCTAATAGTGGGGGCACATTTGGCTATCTATACCGGGAGAGGAGCTACCCAATACCATATGCCAGTGAATGTCCATGGTATAGCACATCTGGCTATTTACGCTGGGAAAGAGGGCTACCTGTTGCATTTGTTCCCCCTCCCCCAGCTTATACTCAAGTCAATCACTTTCTCCTGGTTTCTACTTGAGTACAGGTAGTCCCCAGTTAATAAACGAGACAGGGACTGTAGATTAGTTCTTCACCTGAATCTGTCCATATGCTGAAACACTGTGCCATTGTTGTCCCCTGTACCTCCTCTGTTCTCCCCTGTGCCTCCAGTGTCCCCCTCTGCCTTCACTGTGTCCCTCTATACCACCTTTGTGAGTGCATCTGTCTTAGTGATGATTGTAATGTGGTAATTTCCCTGCGCTCGTTCTTGAGCGGGAGTGCTTGGACCATGCAGGATCACTTACATACTTGTGAGATATCAGAGCCCAGGACAGCCTGAGGATATCAGGGTTTACCCATCTACAGGATGGACAGCTTTCTGCCAGCACTCAGCAAAGACAGAAGATTCCAATACAAACAAGAGCCGTTCCGTGAACTTTCAACGTACCGATCAGATTTCTTGAGATTAAGTGCTATTGGCTTTATACCGTTACTCTCTCCTAAATCTTCATAGTCTATGGCCTCCTGCAGCTTCACCTGCAAAACAAACACCTTTCATGTAAAAACTACTGCAGATCAGACTCATTTCTGCTGCACACCTAAAAAAAATAAATAAAAAGTCAGCAGACAGACAAAGCAATGACCTCACAAGGGAGGTTAGTAATGGTGTGTGCCACTGGGGGTGCAGGGAAGCTGGAGGGAGCACCATTACTTACCTCTCGGGTGTGGATCCTCTGGACTGGTCCATGCAGGATCCTCCATCACCGACACTGCTGCCACTGTTGCTTGGCACCACTGCACGGGACACTTACTGGTGTATAGACCAGAGCCCCAGCAGAAGCATCAAGTTCCCTTTGGAGTGACAAAAAGATGGATGGAGAGATATGTGTGTGTGGTTTTTTACTTTGGCACCCAAAAATCCCACAAGCTTGACGGTGGGCGGCGCAGTAGCGGTTTCAGCGCAGGGCAATATTTACCTATCAGTGCTCCTAGGTAGGCACAGTACAAGCTTCCCCTTGACCTAAGAAATAGCAGAGCTTGATCGGGTTCACTCTACTGCGTAGTCGGCTCGCACCTGCGCAGTAACGTGGACCCAATTGGGTTTGCCTATTTCCGCTGGAGCCCAAGGGGAAGCTTGTACTGTGTCTATGCAGTATCGCGGATAGATAAATATTGCCGTACACTGTTTGGGGGCTGTCAGCTCTGCATCCCCACGTCTGGAGAGGATGGGGGAAGCCTCATAAGGGAAACTAAGTCCCAGAGTGAAAAAAACATGAACTATTGACCTTTTTATCTTTTCCGCTTACAGCAAAAAGCCCTGGTATCTGCTTAGGAAAGTGTCTTATAGGTGTAATTTGTTATCAGTGAGCCAACTGGAGAAACACTGTCAGTTCCATAGCTACCTGCTTTAAATTTCTCAATAACTTTAGCCCTGACCTGTCTGGTGTGTTCTTTGGACTTCAGAGGTGCACTCTATTTAGTCATTAGCACTCATCAGGCAATGTCTATGGGCAACGGACTGCACTCAGACCAAAGGGGGCTGAATAATTACACACACCCCACTTTGCAGTTATTTATTTGTAAGAAATGTTTGGAATCATGTGTGATTTTCATTGCACATCACTTTGTATTGGTCTTTCACATGGAATTCCAATAAAATTGATTCAGGTTTTTGGCAGTTATATAACAAAATGTGGAAAACTTCAAGGGGGCCGAATACTTTTGCAAACCACTGTAATTATAAACTCTTTCAGGTAGGGAAAAAAGAAAAGGAGCACAGCCTAAGTGTCTGTAGGCTTACCACTATATACAGGATCTTCTCAAAAAATTAGCATATTGTGATAAAGTTCATTATTTTCTGTAATGTACTGATAAACAGACTTTCATATATTTTACATTCAAATACACACAACTGAAGTAGTTCAAGCCTTTTATTGTTTCAATATTGATGATTTTGGCATACAGCTCATGAAAACCCAAATTTCCTATCTCAAAAAATTAGCATATTTTATCCGACCAATAAAAGAAAAGTGTTTTTAAAACAAAAAAAGTCAACCTTCAAACAATTATGTTCAGTTATGCACTCAATACTTGGTCGGGAATCCTTTTGCAGAAATGACTGCTTCAATGCGGCGTGGCATGGAGGCAATCAGCCTGTGGCACTGCTCAGGTGTTATGGAGGTCCAGGATGATTCGATAGCAGGCTTAAGCTCATCCAGAGTGTTGGGTCTTGCGTCTCTCAACTTTCTCTTCACAATATCCCACAGATTCTCTATGGGGTTCAGGTCAGGAGAGTTGGCAGGCCAATTGAGCACAGTAATACCATGGTCAGTAAACTATTTACCAGTGGTTTTGGCACTGTGAGCAGGACGCAGGTCGTGCTGAAAAATGAAATCTTCATTTCCATAAAGCATTTCAGCAGATGGAAGCATGAAGTGCTCCAAAATCTCCTGATAGCTAGCTGCAGTGACCCTGCCCTTGATAAAACACAGTGGACCAACACCAGCAGCTGACATGGCACCCCAGACCATCACTGACTGTGGGTACTTGACACTGGACTTCAGGCAATTTGGCATTTCCCTCTCCCCAGTCCTTCTCCAGGCTCTGGCACCTTGATTTCCGAATGACATGTTAAAGTTGCTTTCATCCGAAAAAAGTACTTTGGACCACTGAGCAACAGTCCAGTGCTGCTTCTCTATAGCCCAGGTCAGGCGCTTCTGCCGCTGTTTCTGGTTCAAAAGTGAGTTCATGCTTCCATCTGCTGAAAAGCTTTATGGAGATGATTTCATTTTTCAGCACGACCTGGCACCTGCTCGCAGTGCCAAAACCACTGGTAAATGGTTTACTGACCATGGTATTACTGTGCTCAATTGACCTGCCAACTCTCCTGACCTGAACCCCATAGAGAATCTGTGGGATATTGTGAAGAGAAAGTTGAGAGACGCAAGACCCAACACTCTGGATGAGCTTAAGGCCGCTATCGAAGCATCCTGGGCCTCCATAACACCTGAGCAACGCCACAGGCTGATTGCCTCCATGCCACGCCGCATTGAAGCAGTCATTTCTGCAAAAGGATTCCCGACCAAGTATTGAGTGCATAACTGAACATAATTGTTTGAAGGTTGACTTTTTTTGTTTTAAAAACACTTCTTTTATTGGTCGGATAAAATATGCTAATTTTTTGAGATAGGAAATTTGGGTTTTCATGAGCTGTATGCCAAAATCATCAATATTGAAACAATAAAAGGCTTGAACTACTTCAGTTGTGTGTATTTGAATGTAAAATATATGAAAGTCTAATGTTTATCAGTACATTACAGAAAATAATGAACTTTATCACAATATGCTAATTTTTTGAGAAGATCCTGTATACACGTCTATCTCATCAGGTCACGTCATCTCTGGTACACTGTAAAGTAAAAGCCTGCATTTTCCTCACTTGTGCTGAGCGTACTACAGACACGGACGGAGATGGCACATTCTATAGACAGAGCAATAGCCTGCCAATAGTATCTCCATCAGGCAGGTGGCGGTGATAATCTGCTTATCGTGCTCTTATATGGAGACAAGCTGTCGCTAAGCCTGTGTGCAGCAGTCCGCTCTGTCATCTCACCTTCTTTACAGGCGGCTGAAAGAAATCAGAGTCCCGGGAATTCCCGTCTGTGCTACTCGTCTCGCTGCATTGGTCGTTTTGTGCTTCTCTGCAAAGACAACAAAGTGCGCTCAGTGTGATGCCACCTTGTGGGAAAACATACATACTACAGTATACAGGGAGGCTTCACATCAGAACTGCTGAATTATGGATGGACATACCCAAACCCAGTCACAATAAACAAGGGATCTGTCACTCCCTCCATTGTAAACCTACGGAGGGGGTGTGGTCTGGAGTGTCAGGGGTGTACACTATCCAGCCACAGCCTACCGCAGGGAAAACTGAAATTACCAACGTGTGCAGTAAATACCTCAAATGTAAATTCACAAAGATTAGAGCCTGTGGTAACACAAGTGAGATGTTTGGTATCTCCAGCCTGGAGCTGTCAGTAACTAACAAGCAAACCATTCAGAAGGTTACAGAATGGAGGAAAACAGAGCAGAGAAAAGGGGAAAACTAATTATACAATTCAGGAAAATAGTAAAGTTAAAGAGACTCTGAAGCGAGAATAAATCTCGCTTCAGACCTCCTAGATAGCAGGGGCACGTGTGCCCCTGCTAAACCGCCGCATACGCGCCGCTAAATGGGGGTCCCTTCACCCCCAAACCCCCCACTACGACACTTGGTCGCAGACTTGGTCGCTTCTGGAGGCAGGGCTAACGGCTGCAGTCCTGCCTCCAGTCGCGTCTATCAGCCGTGCATCGCCGCCTCTCCCCCGCCGTGCTCAGTGAAGGAAGACAGAGGGGCGGGGGAGAGGCGGAGATACGCGCTGACAGACGCGCGTGGGGCAGGGCTGCAGCGGTTAGCCCTGCCCCAACCAGGAAGCACTCCCCCGCTGCACGGAGGGGGATTTGGGGGTGAAGGGACCCCCATTAAGCCGCGGGATAGCGGCGGTTTAGCAGGGGCGCACGTGCCCCTGCTATCTAGGAGGTCTGAAGCGAGATTTATTCTCGCTTCAGACTCTCTTTAAAGGGAACCTAAACTGAGAAGGATATGGATTTTTTTCCTTTTAAAATAATACCAGTTGCCTGACTCTCCTGCTGATCCTGTGTCTCTAAAGGTGGCCATACACTGGTCGATTTGCCATCAGATCGACCAACAGATAGATCCCTCTCTGATCGAATCTGAACAGAGAGGGATCGTATGGCTGCCTTTACTGCAAACAGATTGTGAATCGATTTCACTATGAAACCGATCACAATCTGTGGAGCTGCCTCCCCTGCATACATTACCTGATCCGGTCGGCACGAGTCCCCTGGTCTCCGCTGTTTCTTCTCCGCTGGGTTCCGGACCGGCTGGCTTCACTTCACGTCCGGGGAAGTTTAAACAGTAGAGGGCGCTCTACTGTTTAAACTTCCTGCCGGGACAGGAAGTAGCCAGCCGGAACACAGCGGAGAAGAGACAGCGTAGAGAGCGGGGTCTTGCGCCGGCCGGAGTAGGTAATGTATTGTCGCTAGCAGCGGTCGTCGGGCATTCGAATGCCACTATCGACGCACTCCCGACCCGCCGGTGATCGAGGGAAATCTTCCGCACGGACGGCTCGAAGGGAATCGACGGGAACGATTGATTTCAGGCGGAAATTGATCGTTCTGTCAGCATTTGCGTAACGATTTCACAGCAGATTCGATCACAGTGATCGTTAGGTGTATGGGCCACTTAATACTTTTAGCCACAGCCCCTGAACTAACATGCAGATCAGGTGCTCTGACTGAAGTCAGACTGGATTAGCTGCATGCTTGTTTCAGGTGTGTAATTCAGCCACTACTGCAGCCAAAGAGATCAACAGGACTGCCAGGCAACTGGTATTGCTTAAAAGGAAACCTCCATATCCCTCTCAGTTTAGGTTCCCTTTAAAGTGGACCTGAACTCTTGCACAGGACAGAAAGAAAACCAAGAATGTACTTTGTATGTATAGCCCATTTCTGCCACTAATCACAAGTGTAATTTAATCTCTCAGCTTTGTCAGCTCAGGAATCTCAGCAACCTTGGCAGAGCAGCTAATTTGTAAACGCGGGATGTTATATCTTCTTCCATGAAATCAGGAAGTAGACATCGCAGATTTATTGCAGGATTTCTATCTGCTGTAACAAAGAAATGTTTTTCATAATAGGTTATTATGCTGTTGCTTAAAGAGGAACTTCAGCCTAAACAAACATACTGTCATTAAGTTACATTAGTTATGTTAATTAAAATAGAATGGTAATATAATCTCTTACCCACCCTGTTTTAAAAGAACAGGCAAATGTTTGATTTCATGGGGGCAGCCATCTTTTTGGTTGAAAGGAAGTGACAGGGAGCATGAGACACAGTTCCAACTGTCCTGTGTCCTGATCACCCCTCCCAGTTGCTAGGCAGCTTAATAACAACATAGGAAATCCGATCATGCTTTGCACAGAATCAGGGAAAAAAAGCCCGGGCAGTTTTCTTTGATGGGTGGAGCTTAGCTAAAAATTATGTTTTGGTAAGAAAAACAAAGTTCTGATGCTGTGAAACTGTTAAAGAAACACCAGGCCTTTTGAGTTCTGCTGAGTAGATTTTTAGTCCGGAGGTTCACTAACTTTTAGAGCAGAGAGGAAGTTAAGTTCAGGACCGCTTTAACAAACACAGATGGCTCTAATTTCACAATCTTATCTAGTAACTAAGAATACTAATGGTCCTGTGATCAGGTAAAGCTGCAGTGCCAGTACACGGCCGGGGGTGGGGTACACTTACTCTCTCCGCAGGTCCTGTGATCAGGTAAAGCTGCAGTGACAGTACACGGCCTAGGGGTGGGGTACACTTACTCTCTCCGCAGGTCCTGTGATCAGGTAAAGCTGCAGTGACAGTACACGGCCTGGGGGTGGGGTACACTTACTCTCTCCGCAGGTCCTGTGATCAGGTAAAGCTGCAGTGACAGTACACGGCCTGGGGGTGGGGTACACTTACTCTCTCCGCAGGTCCTGTGATCAGGTAAAGCTGCAGTGACAGTACACGGCCTGGGGGTGGGGTACACTTACTCTCTCCGCAGGTCCTGTGATCAGGTAAAGCTGCAGTGACAGTACACGGCCTGGGGGTGGGGTACACTTACTCTCTCCGCAGGTCCTGTGATCAGGTAAAGCTGCAGTGACAGTACACGGCCTGGGGGTGGGGTACACTTACTCTCTCCGCAGGTCCTGTGATCAGGTAAAGCTGCAGTGACAGTACACGGCCTGGGGGTGGGGTACACTTACTCTCTCCGCAGGTCCTGTGATCAGGTAAAGCTGCAGTGACAGTACACGGCCTGGGGGTGGGGTACACTTACTCTCTCCGCAGGTCCTGTGATCAGGTAAAGCTGCAGTGACAGTACACGGCCTGGGGGTGGGGTACACTTACTCTCTCCGCAGGTCCTGTGATCAGGTAAAGCTGCGGTGACAGTACACAGCCTGGGGGTGGGGTACACTTACTCTCTCCGCAGGTCCTGTGATCAGGTAAAGCTGCAGTGACAGTACACGGCCTGGGGGTGGGGTACACTTACTCTCTCCGCAGGTCCTGTGATCAGGTAAAGCTGCAGTGCCAGTACACGGCCTGGGGGTGGGGTACACTTACTCTCTCCGCAGGTCCTGTGATCAGGTAAAGCTGCAGTGCCAGTACACGGCCTGGGGGTGGGGTACACTTACTCTCTCCGCAGTCCCGCTGCCAGCACCATGGCACTGTGGTGATTGAATCGCTTGATGATGGCGGCGTTGCTGTTCTCTTTCACAGATTTTGCGTTGGACGTGGAGGGGGCGGAGCAGTTCCCGTATCCCTGAGAGGGAACACAACCTGTCACAAGGGAATCATCTGATAGTCGTAAAAGGCAGGACCCGCCCCCAGCGTTTACTTTCCTCAGTACATCTACCATATTTATTCATGCATAGGCTATAACTGTATTTTTTACCCACAATGCTTATATTACGGATAGTCACAGACATACAACTCATACTGAGTACATTTCATGCTAATTCTATGGAAATATATGCAACTTGAAAATGGGCCAATCAAGTGCAGCTGATTGGGGAACTGATTGGTCGATTTTCATGCTGCATATCTTTCCATAATATTAGCATTAACTCGGAATTAACTGCCTCTCATACACCATCCATAGCCCACATTACAATCTGTAGAGAGCTATAAATGATGCTGGCAAAATAAATCTAAACACACTCCCAGAGCAGCATGGTGTGCAGTTACACCTCTCGTCCAAAGTGGAAAAACCCTCAATGTTCAGGGCACGGTTTCTAAAGGCAATCTAGTAAGGAAATTCAAAAATAGCAAAAAGAGTTTGAGAGACTCTTGCAGCAAATCTTTCTCACCTTATTAGCACACATTTTCTTCAATAGACAAATATTCCCTTTTAAAAGAAATATCAGTCAATTTAAACAAAATGAGATCCACTTACCCGTGGCTTCCTTCAGCCCCTGGAAGGCTATGTGTCACTCACCGCAGCTCCACTGCAAGCTGGTGTCATGGGGTCCCCTGCGTACCAGCCCCCGACCCGGTGATGTCAGCGGCGGCCTCTGCACATACGCTAGCGTGCGCCGCTCACATAACCGGGAACAATCTGCGCAGGCACAGAAGTACCGCACCTGCGCACAACGCTCCTGGGGTTGTGAGTGCGATAACGAGCGGCATGGACATGCAGGGGCCACCGCTGACCTCGCCGGGTGAGCGGCTGGTACGGAGGGGACCCCGAGAGAGCGGCCTGGAGTGGAGCTTTGGGGAGGGACACATAGCCTTCCAGGGGCTGGAGGAAGCCCCAGGTAAGTAGATCTCATTTTGTTTAAATTGCCTAATATTTCCTTTAAGAGTAAAAAGGTACAATGGATTGCTTTTAATAGCTATGTACAAGTGGTCCCCTACTTACAAACGGCAGATTGTTTGTAAGTTGAGTCCTGTGTTAATCGTGAATAAATTATTTTCTTTCAGCCAGCTCTGAGTTGGAGTCGGATGATTTTTATACAAAGTCCACAGCCCTGGGTTTACTTATGGGTACCATTTCGGAATTACCACTGCTCAATAGTAGACTGGTCTTCTCAGTATTTCATACGCTCGAATATCCTCAACCAAAAACCCGGAAGGGATTCTTTTTGGATGAGGATCAGACGAGTATCAGGTAACCATGGTGACCTATCAGCAGCCAATGAAGGAACCGCATTAGCTGGCGCATTGGGATGCTACAGTATGAAGCAAGGCCAATGGGACTAGTTTCCTCTAGGCGGGCTTGCTACATGTCTGCATGGCAGCTCCTGAGTAAAGCCGCAGGATCATTGGCCTCCTTATTAGTAGACTGAAAGTCATCCAGTAAAAGTTTGTCATCCTCTAGTTCAAGAGAAACTCCGTAAATTAACCCCACTGGGTGTTACGGCTGCATAATTCCTTCTCAGTTCATGAGTCTCTGTAGGATTAAGAAGTGTATTTACAGCTTAACTAAGCCCAAGGGGAAAAAATATAACCTACAGACTTGTATGACTTGATATGGTTTCTTAAAGGACAACTGAACAAAGAGGGATATGAAGACTGCCATATTTATTTCCTTTTAAACAATACCAGTTGCCTGGCAGCCCTGCTGATCTATTTGGCTGCAGCAGTGCCTGAATAAAACCAGAAACAAGCATGCAGCTAATCTTGTCAGATCTGATAATATTGTCAGCACCCCTGATCTGCTGCATGCTTGTTCAGGGTCTATGGTTAAAAGTATTAGAGGCAGGATAGCCAGGCAACTGCTTAAAAGGAAATAAATATGGCAGCCTCCTCATCCATCTTCGTTCAATCGTCCCTTAAAGGAATACTGTAGGGGAGGGGGGGTCGGGGGAAAATGAGTTGAACTTACCCGGGGCTTCTAATGGTCCCCCGCAGACATCCTGTGCCCACGCAGCCTCTCACCGATGCTCCAGCCCCACCGCCAGTTCGCTTCTGGAATTTCAGACTTTTAAGTTTGAAAACACTGAGCCTGCGTTGCCGTGTCCTCGTTCCTGCTGATGTCACCAGGAGTGTATTGCACAGGCCCAGTATGGTCTGTGCCCGCGCAGTGCGCTCCTGGTGACATCAGCAGAAGTGAGAACACAGCAACACAATCTCACTCATGAGACGTCTTCTTCGCTCCGTGCCTCGGGCCTCCCACGCTGCGTTCCAATCCGCTGCCACATGACTATACACTTCCTCCTACAACCCGGAAAAAGGAAGTGTTTGTAATCACCTGACGTCGGATTGTAACGCAGCGTGGGAGGCGCCGAGGGACGGATCAAAGAAGGTGTCTCATGGGTAAGATTAACTCCACCCCCCCTTCCCGCCCACCAGTGTGCCTGCTCAGTAGAGCGGAGCCAGTCGGCTCAACTATTTCCTGTGTTTGAAGTATACAAGACATCACTGTGCACCACTCGCCTGGCTGTCTCTTCACCACTGATCTGAGGCCCGAAGTATGCCGCACAGTGAGGGGGAGCCAAACTTTGTGGATGAAAGACGGGACCAGGACAAGCGTCACGCAGGATATTAAGCGGCAGGCAAACACAGCGTGAACCACCTGGCCAACAGCAAAGTACCATCGGTGGTACGCGTACCACCAGTTGAAAAGCCCTGATTTAAATAAACTGGATGAATTCCGAATAAAACCTATTCGGATTTCCCCCGGTGATCATCACTGATAGAAAGCTGTTCATTTCTGAGGAATATGCAGCAATAAAGCGCTATTATATCAGCTAGCTCTGTGTTGAGGGGTTAGACTTCAGTACAGCGGCCTGTAAGGTCATCTCACCTCATCCAGGCTCTTGTCATCCAGTGACGTTAGATCTAGCATAGGATTCTTCACGCCTTGGGACACTAAAGATTTCAGACCTGCAAAGGAAATCTACATATTACTATGGATTTTCAATTCATTTCATTGTAAAATTGTCGTAGGTGCTCAAAGCCGCAATGGTAATGTCTTTGTGACAGTAATCTACATCCCTAACAAAAGGCCGCAGGGATGACTGGAGAGGACACACTATGCTCAATCAGATCAGGGTGGCCTCACCAGTGTATGGCGGGCCAGGCAGAGACACAGTTACCTTTATCGTCCAGCTTGGCGCACTCAGAAAACAAGTCTTTGGATCCGGTGTTGAGTCGGTCCCGGTGGAAATAATGCGACTGAAAGAACCGAGTCCAGAACTCCTTCTCAGTCATGTTGTGGGGAACGTTCTCATCATACTTTAGCTTCACTAGAAGAGACCATACAGGGAATGGTTACTCCTTATGCATCAGTACCAGTCTATAGCATCTTACAACTCTACAACCAACCTGTCAACAAACAGCAGCTCAGCCTACTGTCAGGGGTGTAACTAAAGACTGCCGGGCCTACCAGCAAAGATCTGCCATTCAGGCACTACATCTTCCAACCCTCTGTTAGTGGCCCAGGGCTAATGTAACCCGCTCCTGTCAGCAAAGCGTTATACATACATACAGAGGACAGGTGTCCTTTGCTCCCCATTTCAGCGTATCTCTGATACGCTGAGTCCTACAGAGTCAGCGCATTTTACTGTTTTCAGTACAGTGTAGGAACATAATAGACAGGAGTAAGTTTCCTGAGAACGGAAGCTGCGGGGGCACACTTCCTCTTTGGTACAGGTAGAAGCAGGAGAGAGATTGATGGTTAATCTGTCAGCCACAGGAAAGGATGGACTATTAACTATCTACAAGTATCTATAACTAGGAATGGTCAGAATTGTAAATTGTATTCTGGAAAAAAAAAAGTGCGAATGTAAAAACAAAAAAAAAACACCAAAAAAAAAAACGTTCACAATAGGTTAGAGCAAAAGAGGTTCAAGGGCTGTGAATGTGTAAATTCAAAGAGAAACAAGAGTTTGCTTTCGTAAAACAGAAAGAATTTGCGATAATTCAGGTTGTAGTGAGCTTGAGATGTCTCCCACAATGCATCACTGCTGAATATATGCAAATTAACCATTGTACCCTTAGAAGCTAAACACACCTCCAGAACCGCTGGAATGCAATGATGTGTCAGCTTGTTAATTTGTACAGAGTCATAATAATCCAACATCCATACAGACGGTTTCGGATTTTTTGATCCTCATCAGTGCATGGCATGGATTTATTTGGCTATATGGAGTAGGGCTTGTAACACAGAGAGGTACAGACTAACCAGCAAGCTCATGGTGACCCAGAACTCATTGGAGTGTGTAAGGGACTACAATGGTCCTAAAGGCCCCCTTACTAAGATGTTAAGAAAAACAAGAGAAAATGCTAAGCAAAATTCTTACAGAATTTACAACTTGCAGACTGATACCAAACTCAAAATTCTGTGGAATCTGTGTGCTCAGCCATGTCTATAACCCCCTCCCCCACTTTCCCTGTCCACATACTAGTCATGTCCAACTCCCCCCCACGCCAATAGGCAGAAAAGAGTTGGAGTGTTTGGCAAATGCACCACCCCTTCCATACCGATGGGCAACTACTGGAGGGCTGGGCGGCTCAATGAAGCAGCAGCTCTTCTCCAGAAGACACAGGGGCCCATGTGCAATACACTTTTTCTCCTGAGTTTTCTCCCAGGTGATATTTTCACAACTTGTCATAAAATGTATTTTAAGCCACCAGCAAGTAAGAAAATACTCAAAGCACTTTTGATGGTACTTTTTCACCTACTTTTGGGTACTTTTTCAATTGTACAATAGTGAAACTTTAGTTTAAAGAGAAGATGAAAATGATCCAGGGCCCACATGCCATTTACTTTTTCTCCTGAGTTTTCTCCTAGGTGAAATTTTTACACCCTAGAAATAAAATACCTTTTAAGCCACCAGCAAACCAGAAATTTTGACAGGACTTTTTTCACCTACTTTTGGGTACTTTTTCAACGGTAGAATGCTGAAAAGTTATTTTTAACAGAAGATGAAATATGATCTAAGAGAAAAAGTAAATTGCTTATGGCCCCATATCACCTTTTCTCCTAGGAGATAATGTTTTATATCCTGATTAAAACAACTTTGCTCTAGGAATTGGAAAAGTAAAAAAGTAGGTGAAAAAGATCTGTCCACAAATATTTATAGTATTTTCTTGCTTGCTAGTGGCTTAAAGTCAACGGGACCCCGATTAATACAAAAAAACAGTCAGCTACTTACCTAAGGAGAGGGAAGGCTCAGGGTCCTCATGAGCTTCCCCTCTCCCCTCCCGATGACCTTGTCACAGCGGCAGCTCCTACGTACAAATCCCCCGCCACAGGGGACTTTGGAAGTCTTCGTGAGCCGAGTCCTCCCGAAGACAGGCGGCTCCATACTGCGCATGTGCGAGTACACAATAGAGGGCGCTCGCGCGTGTGCAGTCTGGAGCGGCCCGTCTTCCGGAGCACTCGGGCTCCCAAATACTGCCGAAGCCTCCCTTCCACGGCATAAATAGCAGTATTTGACCAATTTAGTCAAATATTGCTACAGATGAGCCAGCGCTGGAACGGGCCCCAGGGGAGGAGAGGGAAGACTCATTAGGAGTCTGAGCCTTCCCTCTCCTTAGGTAAGTGTCTGGCTTTTCTTTTAATTAATCGGTTCCCCTTGACTTTAAAGCAGTAGGATCAGCCATACTATGCCAGGGAAAAAAAAAACACATATATAAGTAGATAAATACTTGACCTACTTACATAACACATGTATTGTACTGTCCACGTTTTGATTTCAGTGAATGTTATATAGTAAATGATGAGAATTCTGTTCCTGGTGGGGGCCATGTCTTTTGCCCACAGTTAAGGCTAACTCGTGATGTCATTTCTGCCCTTTACTTTTTTCTTGTCTCCTCCAATCGCTGAGTCGCCTCAGCCTTGCTTGTAAACAAGTGAGCAGAGGATCATGTTTCAGATAAGCAGCAGGCAGGGAAATAAAGGGAAGAGGAGGAATACATTATAGATAAAAAGAACCCCCAGCATGCAATTCTTTGGCACCGACTACTAAACGGCCAGTGCACCTAAAGTATGTGATAACTCCAAATCATAACAGCAGAAAACGTTTTGAATGCAGGATTAGCATCTTTATCACTTAATACACTCAGACCAGTTGCTGTTGAAATTTGATTTTTATGGTGACGATACCGCTTTAAAAGGCATTTTATTGACAAAGTACGAAAATACCACCTAGGAGAAAACTCGTTTCACTTTAAAACATACCCACAGTTCCATACAGAGCACGTGAACACCTACCAGCAGGATAAGTGCGGAATATGGACTCAATGATATCTGTGGTGAGGTTATACCTCAGACCGTTGCATCCGTCAGTTTGGGGACGAACATCCGCCTGAGGGAGGAAATGAAACGTTAAGTAAACAATACTACTGATGATGGCGTGGTGTTTGGGTGACTACACATGCACACCACAAAGCACGGCCTATTACTGTCTGTTAACCATGGATTTTCTAAATAAAGCCGTTTGGAAGAATAGAAAGAAGGAAACCTGCCACAGACAGTGCACGAGGATAATGCAGTCCTTTGCAATAGAGATCTGAAACTTGAGTTGTATGGGGAGTGCAATCATATGCACCAATACCTTGAGCTGATTTACATGGGCTGCCAGTACTAATGTGACTTCGTACTGCAGAAAACCATGTGATCCTCAAGTGTGAGCCCTGCACAACATAGCGCCCATAGTGCGAACGCGGCCTAAGCCATTACTGAAGTATTTGCCTGATTGGTGCGGAGTGACACTGCCAATCACTGATGGCCATACTCACCAGGAAGGCAGCAGAGATTCCCACTTCCTGCTTGCTGTTAGACATGCTGCTGTCTAAGGAGTTTAGATTAAGACGATTGGTCCAGAATTCCTCGGCGCTGATCACCTGACTAACAACAAGGTCCTTGTAGAGTTGGAACAAAACTGGGTCATCCTTCAACATCCTAAAAAGTTAAAAACAAAATCAGACTTTGAATTGAGAGTAAGAAACAAGGAACACACAATTACAGAGGTCTGTAACATATAAAATGCAACAACGACAAACAGATCCCTTCTATATCCATATTCAGTGGCAAATGAAACGCAAGTATCAAAAATAGCCAGATTCTTGTACTCTCCGTCCTCCCATACATAGTTTCCTTCAACCCCCATTTCTCTCTACTGCCCCCTGCCTACCTCTCTGATGCCTGCCTCCCTCTGCTAACACCCACTTTCTCTCTCCGGCTCTTGGGCCTCCCTGCCTTTCCTGCTGCCCCGTCTCCCTCTCTGCCACCTGGCCTCCCTCTCCTGCCACCCAGTTTCACTTTCCAGCTCTCATTCCGCCTCCACCTCTTCTGCTGCCGCGCCTCCCTCTCTGCCACTACTGCCACCTGGCCTCCCTCTCCTGCCACCCAGTTTCACCTTCCAGCTCTCATTCCGCCCCACCTCCCTCTCCACCTCTTCTGCCACGCCTCCCTCTCCGTCTACTCTGCTGTCCCGTCTCCCACTTTCCCTCACAGACTTTCGCATCGTCCTGCCTCCCTCTCCGGCTCTCCTGCCACTACGTCTCCCTCTCAGGCTTTCCTGCCACCCAGATTCCCTCTTTGCTTCTCTTTACCCTCAACTCTTGTCCCTCCACCAGTAAACCTTCTCCTCTAGCATCCCTCCATCTCTTCTCTACCTCCTTCAGTTTCCCTCTGCCCATCCTTACCGCCAGCGCCCTCTGCCTGCCCCTACCGCCAGCGCCCTCTGCCTGCCCCTACCGCCAGCGCCCTCTGCCTGCCCCTACCGCCAGCGCCCTCTGCCTGCCCCTACCGCCAGCGCCCTCTGCCTGCCCCTACCGCCAGCGCCCTCTGCCTGCCCCTACCGCCAGCGCCCTCTGCCTGCCCCTACCGCCAGCGCCCTCTGCCTGCCCCTACCGCCAGCGCCCTCTGCCTGCCCCTACCGCCAGCGCCCTCTGCCTGCCCCTACCGCCAGCGCCCTCTGCCTGCCCCTACCGCCAGCGCCCCCTGCCTGCCCCTACCGCCAGCGCCCCCTGCCTGCCCCTACCGCCAGCGCCCCCTGCCTGCCCCTACCGCCAGAGCCCTCTGCCTGCCCCTACCGCCAGAGCCTTCTGCCTGCCCCTACCGCCAGAGCCTTCTGCCTGCCCCTACCGCCAGAGCCTTCTGCCTGCCCCTACCGCCAGAGCCTTCTGCCTGCCCCTACCGCCAGAGCCTTCTGCCTGCCCCTACCGCCAGAGCCTTCTGCCTGCCCCTACCGCCAGAGCCTTCTGCCTGCCCCTACCGCCAGAGCCTTCTGCCTGCCCCTACCGCCAGAGCCTTCTGCCTGCCCCTACCGCCAGAGCCTTCTGCCTGCCCCTACCGCCAGAGCCCTCTGCCTGTCCCTACCGCCAGCGCCCTCTGCCTGCCCCTACCGCCAGCGCCCTCTGCCTGCCCCTACCGCCAGCGCCCTCTGCCTGCCCCTACCGCCAGCGCCCTCTGCCTGCCCCTACCGCCAGCGCCCTCTGCCTGCCCCTACCGCCAGCGCCCTCTGCCTGCCCCTACCGCCAGCGCCCTCTGCCTGCCCCTACCGCCAGCGCCCTCTGCCTGCCCCTACCGCCAGCGCCCTCTGCCTGCCCCTACCGCCAGCGCCCTCTGCCTGCCCCTACCGCCAGCGCCCTCTGCCTGCCCCTACCGCCAGCGCCCTCTGCCTGCCCCTACCGCCAGCGCCCTCTGCCTGCCCCTACCGCCAGCGCCCTCTGCCTGCCCCTACCGCCAGCGCCCTCTGCCTGCCCCTACCGCCAGCGCCCCCTGCCTGCCCCTACCGCCAGCGCCCCCTGCCTGCCCCTACCGCCAGAGCCCCCTGCCTGCCCCTACCGCCAGAGCCTTCTGCCTGCCCCTACCGCCAGAGCCTTCTGCCTGCCCCTACCGCCAGAGCCTTCTGCCTGCCCCTACCGCCAGAGCCCTCTGCCTGCCCCTACCGCCAGCGCCCTCTGCCTGCCCCTACCGCCAGCGCCCTCTGCCTGCCCCTACCGCCAGCGCCCTCTGCCTGCCCCTACCGCCAGCGCCCTCTGCCTGCCCCTACCGCCAGCCCCCTCTGGCTGCCCTTACCGCCAGCCCCCTCTGGCTGCCCTTACCGCCAGCCCCCTCTGGCTGCCCTTACCGCCGGCCCCCTCTGGCTGCCCTTACCGCCGGCCCCCTCTGCCTGCCCTTGCCGCCGGCCCCCTCTGCCTGCCCTTACCGCCAGCCCCCTCTGCCTGCCCTTACCGCCAGCCCCCTCTGCCTGCCCTTACCGCCAGCCCCCTCTGCCTGCCCTTACCGCCAGCCCCCTCTGCCTGCCCTTACCGCCAGCCCCCTCTGCCTGCCCTTACCGCCAGCCCCCTCTGCCTGCCCTTACCGCCAGCGCCCTCTGCCTGCCCTTACCGCCAGCGCCCTCTGCCTGCCCTTACCGCCAGCGCCCTCTGCCTGTTCTTCTCTTCCAGCGCCCTCTGCCTGTTCTCAGTAGCCCTGTACCTGTTCTTCTCTTCCAGCTCCTTGTTGGCCTTCCTCTTGAATTTGGGAAGCAGCTGCTGGAGAAGCTCTTTCACCGCATCCCTCTCTTTTATTGCTGTGCTTTCATTGGAGAAATGGAAGTTTGTCGTCTCTCCAGCGTGTAGAACAAGTTGCAGCTGGACTTTTGCTTTACCGTCAGGACTGATCTTCTGGCCTGGAGGCACACAAACAGAAAACGTCATTTGTCTCAAGTGAATGGATAGGCAACATTCTTAGTGATGTCACTAGTCTATAGTGAATGGATAGGCTGCATTCTCAGCGATGTTACTGGTCTCTAGTGAATGGATAGGCAACATTCTCAGTGATGTCACTGGTCTCTAGTGAATGGACAGGCTGCATTCCCAGTGATGTCACTGGTGTCTAGTGAATGGATAGGCTGCATTCTCAGTGATGTCACAGGTCTCTAGTGAATGGATAGGCTGCACTCTTAGTGAGGTCACTAGTCTCTAGTGAATGGATAGGCTGCATGGTCAGTGATGTCACTGGTCTCTAGTGAATGGATAGGCTGCATTCTCAGCGATGTCACTGGTCTCTAGTGAATGGATAGGCTGCATGGTCAGTGATGTCACTGGTCTCTAGTGAATGGATAGGCTGCATTCTCAGCGATGTCACTGGTCTCTAGTGAATGGATAGGCTGCATTCTTAGCGATGTTACTGGTCTCTAGTGAATGGATCGGCTGCACTCTTAGTGATGTCACTGGTCTCTAGTGAATGGATAGGCTGCACTCTTAGTGATGTCACTGGTCTCTAGTGAATGGATAGGCTGCATGGTCAGTGACGTCACTGGTCTCTAGTGATTGGACAGGCTGCATGGTCAGTGAGGTCACTGGTCTCTAGTGAATGGATAGGCTGCATTCTCAGTGATGTCACTGGTCTCTAGTGAATGGATAGGCTGCACGCTAAGGCCTCTTGCACACTGCAAGCAATTCCGATTCAGATTCCGCTTTTTAATCAGTTTTTACATCCGATTCAGATTCTGATTTGCAGTTTGCTCCTTGCACACTGCAAATCGGAATCTGAATCGGATGTAAAAACTGATTAAAAAGCGGAATCTGAATCGGAATCGCGTGCAGTGTGCAAGAGGCCTTAGCGATGTTACTGGTCTCTAGTGAATGAATAGGCTGCATTCTCAGGGATGTCACTGGTCTCTAGTGAACGGATAGGCTGCATTCTCAGCGATGTTACTGGTCTCTAATGAATGGATAGGCTGCATGGTCAGTGATGTCACTGGTCTCTAGTGAATGGATAGGATGCATTCTCAGTGATTTCACTGGTCTCTAGTGAATGGATAGGCTGCATTCTCAGCGATGTTACTGGTCTCTAGTGAATGGATAGGCTGCATTCTCAGCGATGTTACTGGTCTCTAGTGTATGGATAGGCTGCATTCTCAGTGATGTTACTGATCTCTAGTGAATGGATAGGCTGCATTCTCAGCGATGTTACTGGTCTCTAGTGAATGGATAAGGCTGCATTCTCAGCGATGTTACTGGTCTCTAGTGAATGGATAGGCTGCATTGTCAGTGATGTTACTGGTCTCTAGTGAATGGATAGGCTGCATTGTCAGTGATGTTACTGGTCTCTAGTGAATGGATAGGCTGCATTGTCAGTGATGTTACTGGTCTCTAGTGAATGGATAGGCTGCATTGTCAGTGATGTCACTGGTCTCTAGTGAAAGGATAGGCTGCATTCTCAGAGATGTCACTGGTCTCTAGTGAATGGATAGGCTGCATTCTCAGCGATGTTACCGGTCTCTAGTGAATGGATAGGCTGCATTCTCAGCGATGTTACTGGTCTCTAGTGAATGGATAGGCTGCATTCTCAGCGATGTTACTGGTCTCTAGTGAATGGATAGGCTGCATTGTCAGTGATGTCACTGGTCTCTAGTGAATGGATAGGCTGCACTCTTAGTGAGGTCACTGGTCTCTAGTGAATGGATAGGTTGCATTCTCAGCGATGTTACTGGTCTCTAGTGAATGGATAGGCTGCATTGTCAGTGATGTTACTGGTCTCTAGTGAATGGATAGGCTGCATTGTCAGTGATGTTACTGGTCTCTAGTGAATGGATAGGCTGCATTCTCAGCGATGTTACTGGTCTCTAGTGAATGGATAGGCTGCATTGTCAGTGATGTTACTGGTCTCTAGTGAATGGATAGGCTGCATGGTCAGTGATGTCACTGGTCTCTAGTGAATGGATAGGCTGCATTGTCAGTGATGTCACTGGTCTCTAGTGAATGGATAGGCTGCATTCTCAGCGATGTCACTGGTCTCTAGTGAATGGATAGGCTGCATCCTCAGTGATGTTACTGGTCTCTAGTGAATGGATAGGCTGCATTCTCAGCGATGTCACTGGTCTCTAGTGAATGGATAGGCTGCATCCTCAGTGATGTTACTGGTCTCTAGTGAATGGATAGGCTGCATTGTCAGTGATGTTACTGGTCTCTAGTGAATGGATAGGCTGCATTCTCAACGATGTTACTGGTCTCTAGTGAATGGATAGGCTGCATTGTCAGTGATGTTACTGGTCTCTAGTGAATGGATAGGCTGCATTCTCAGCGATGTCACTGGTCTCTAGTGAATGGATAGGCTGCATCCTCAGTGATATTACTGGTCTCTAGTGAATGGATAGGCTGCATTCTCAGTGATGTTACTGGTCTCTAGTGAATGGATAGGCTGCATTGTCAGTGATGTTACTGGTCTCTAGTGAATGGATAGGCTGCATCCTCAGTGATGTCACTGGTCTCTAGTGAATGGATAGGCTGCATCCTCAGTGATGTCACTGGTCTCTAGTGAATGGATAGGCTGCATCCTCAGTGATGTCACAGGTCTCTAGTGAATGGATAGGCTGCATTCTCAGCGATGTCACTGGTCTCTAGTGAATGGATAGGCTGCATCCTCAGTGATGTCACTGGTCTCTAGTGAATGGATAGGCTGCATTCTCTAGTAAATGGACAAAATTAATTTTCAGTGATGCAACTGAATAGGAGGATTGTGCTGCAGTCATGGACAGGATGCAAACTTTTTGTCCCAAAACTACAGCAGGCCACTGCCAGGTTTATTTTCTTGTAATGAATGTCAATTGCCTGGTTATCCTGCTGATCTATCTGTCTGCATTAGTGTCTAAATCCCACACCTGAAACAAGCATGCAGCTAATATGGCCATTATACATATTTGATCTGGGTCACTGGCTGAAAGTATTAGAGGCACAGGCTCAGCAAAACAATCTGGCAATTGACAGTTTAAAATGAAATAAATATGGCAGCTTTTATATCCTTCTCACTGCATTGTATCTTTAAAGAGACACTGAAGCGAAAAAAAATGATGATATTATGATTTGTATGTATAGTACAGCTAAGAAATAAAACATTAAGATCAGATACATCAGTGTAATTGTTTCCAGTACAGGAGGAGTTAAGAAACTCCAGTTGTTATCTCTATGCAAACAAGCCATTAAGCTCTCCGACTAAGTTAGTCGTGGAGAGGGCTGTTATCTGACTTTTATTATCTCAACTGTTCCTGGACTATTTACTTTTCCTCTGCCAGAGGAGAGGTCATTACTTCACAGACTGCTCTGAAAGACTCATTTTGAATGCTGAGTGTTGTGTAATCTGCACATATTATAGAATGATGCAATGTTAGAAAACACACTATATACCTGAAAATAAAAATATGAGAATATTTTCTTTGCTGCTAATCTTCTAGTAATTATTCATAGTACACAACCAATTCACTATATCATATATATTTTTTCGCTTCAGTGTCTCTTTAAAGAGACACTGAAGCGAAAAAAAATATATGATATAATGAATTGGTTGTATACTATGAATAATTACTAGAAGATTAGCATATATTTATCATTATCATTTATCATTAGCATATATTATATCATATATTTTTTTTTCGCTTCAGTGTCTCTTTAAGACAAATACTGTAAGATACCTCTGGATCCTAATGAGTCTTCCCCCATCCTCCTCAGCAGTCCCAATCCAGTGCTAGCACCACCGCAGAAACAGGAACCACAACATTGACATGCGTGTGCAGTAGCTGCTTTGCGCTCGGGCTCTGATGGAAACAGCCGAGCCCCATCAGGTCCGCTGTACTGTGCAGCAGAGCAGACCCAATCAGGTTGGCCATTTCCATCGGAGCCCGGGCAGAGAGCAGCTACTGCGCGAGGTGCACACTGAGGGACCCAGCGGTGGAATCAAGTCGAGCGCCTGCACAATTTTCCGGGGGTGAGAGGCGATAGCGCTGGATTATGTGTGCTAAGGAGGATGAGGGATCCAGAGGTTTCCACCTCCCAAGGCAAGTTTTTTTCCCACTACAGGTACTCTTTAAAGTAAACCTGAATTTTTTTTTTTACATACTTACGTCAGTAGGGGAAGCCTCTGCGACCCCGTCACTGCCGGCTGGGACAGTCTTCACCTTTGCAGCAGTGCTTCTTTCGGTGTATGAGTGTAGCCACACTGCGCAGGCGCCACAGGGTTCGCAATGTGTGCCACTGCTGTTGTGCTTTGCGCCTGCACAATGCTGCTGCACCACATACAAGTAAGGCCACAAGCAATCTTCTTTAATGTTAAAGGTTGTTTAGAGGGTCCCAGCACAGCGCAGTAGGGGCATAGATAGACTGGGGAAGCCCCTGAACCATCAAGAGGCTTCTCCCTACTGAGGTAAGGATCCTTTTTTTTTTTTTTTTTAAACAAGTACCCTTTAACCTTCTTGGGACCGCCTAACGCCGATGGGCGTGGCCGCAGCCCCAGGACCAATTAGTGTCAAGTCCTGGGGCTGCAGATTCCCAGGGAACGGCCGTGCACATGCGCGATCGCTCCCTGCCACTTCATGGAGCGGAGTTCCATGAATAGCCTGCTAGCCACCGATCGCGGCTAACAGGCTGTTTGTAAACGAAAGGGGAAAGAAATCCCCACGCTCATATAGGAAAGAAACCGCGACTAATTCCCTTTTGAGGGCGGACAGTTTTCACCCCACACATACGGTGAGGGGGATACCTGTCGGCCAATATTTACGTGTGAGACGCAATTGTTCTGATGATATCTCCTTCAAGGAGGAAGCTGGTATGTTAAAAAAGAGGTTTAGGGAGAGGGGATATCCGGAGGGCATTTAGGAGAGCGGATGCCAGCGCGCGGGCATCTTTACTCTTGGCCAATTCACGTACCAAACATGATAATGAACGCGCTGTGCGCTTTTGCACGAGATATTCAGCTCAGCATTCTCAGATTACACATATAGTTGAGAAACATTGGCATATTTTGGCTAATGATCCTAAGTTAAGACAATTTATTTCACCTAGACCCGTTTTCTTTCAGGCGGGCTCCTTCTCTGAGGGACAGGGTGGTGAACAGCCATTTCTCTGATCCTCTGTCAGTGGTAAACACTGCAAAGTAACAGGCACTTATACATGTGGGGGTAGCACTATGTGTATATACATACAGGTGCGCAGATCAGTTAGGCTTCCAGATGGACGGAATTGGGAATTGGCACATTATGTCAATTGCAATACGATTCTTGTGGTTTACCTTTTACTATGCCCATGTGGAGCATTTTATATAGGGAAAACAAAACGTGAGTTACGTTCACGGGTTTCTGATCACGTCACCAGTATCAAAAGAAAAATCCTTCCAACAGACATTTTAAAACCATGCATGCTGGTAATCCAACCAGGATGCGGTTTATTGGTCTTGATCGAATCCATGCCTCCACCAGAGGTGGAGACATGGACCGATTATTGTTACAAAGAGAGTCTCGATGGATTTTTGAATTAGAGGCCACGAGACCCCCTGGGCTAAACGAGCATACTAGCTATGTTTTCGTTTTTGCCCATCTGATGGGGTGCTGAGGTTTCTGGTGTCTCCTGTATAATGTGGGCCCTCGATGCTTGACTGGACTGCTGGGGAGGCCCTTTCCCGCACATTGCCAAATTTTGACATATACCAGATTATGGTTGATTTGATGGGTATACAATTACCCTAAGAGGGGGAGTGAACCTATGCTCTGTATTTGATGCAGGCGGGGTTCGATAATGTACCCCATGAATATGTGATGTTTGAATTGCATTAGATTATGCCATCTCCTTGATATGATTGGCTTAGTTACACATTATTGTGGGTTAATGTTGCATGGGAATATGGGTTTAAAGACAATATTATATTTATTTACTACTGACTGCTTTCCGATCGCTCTCCTTCTGGTGGTTTGCTGGGGATTGTGGTGCTTGTCCTTGCCCGCCCCCTCCGGCGGCGGTCGGGCGTGGGGGCGGGATTTGGCGGACGCATCGGGTGGGTCACTGAGGTGTCCTCCTGCTGTGTCTGCCCTCCCCACCCGTCGCCCGGCGGGCTATGTGGACGCACCGGGTGAGCTGCGTATTGACGCTTCCCTGCGGTGTCGGCTGGCCCCACCCCTCGCCCGGCGTCTGCCGCCGGGGAGGGCGGGCGTGGGCGGGCTCCTGCTCTTGGCTTACGTGGGTAGGGGGGTATAGTTTGGAAGCAGCACAGGAAGTTGTCATACCTCCAGAGGAAGCCGGAAGTCCAGCGAAACCGGTCGAGGGCGCATGTGCTGTGTCCCGACCTCCCTACTCCTCTCCATTCCGGACCTGCCTGGCTTTGAGCCTTCCACATTTCCATCTTGTGGACTTCTTGGACCTATTTGACCCTGCATCCATAGCCAGCCATCATACCTTAGTACCAATGGACAGCTTCAAACAACTACAGCACTAGACCTGGCGAACGTAAGCAGCCCTATGGGCACCTGTGTTTGATGTTGATGTGGACCCCACATGCTGAGTCTGAATGTGCTGAACTGTGCTGGACGCATTATATTAGGCATTGCTGCAGGGACACCGCTTTTCTGGCTTGTGAACTATACAAGGTGCTGCTTTACAGTTATGTCCACATCTGACATCTCTGCATGACCATGCTTTGGCTGTTTACCCTGGCTGATGCCTATGAGAGGCGCAACAGGACGGATCGCCGTCCTGTTCCAATTCAGATAACGGAGGGGAGGAGGGAAGGGGAGAGAGGAGGGAGGGAGAGAGAGCCTCAGAGGCTGAAGAAGAAAAAAAAAAAAAAAAAAAAACTGCTACAGCGATCGGACCCCTCCGGCAGCATGTCCCCAAAAAAAGGAGGTGAGTCCGATCGCTGGGTTCCATAGCTGGGCTCAGCCCAGTACAGCAAAAATGAGCCTGGTCGTTAGGGGGGGGGGGTTTAGCACTATGGTCATCAAGTTGTTAAGGTACCACAGTTTTATTACTGTATAGTGAAATTAATAGAGCGTAAGAAACATGCACCTGATCGTGAACAACGTTGAGAAAAGTTTAATTCACATGCAATAAAATGATTGCAATTACAAGAGGTTAAAAATGCATCTCAAGGGTAAAACCCTTTTTTGTACACCACAGGGTGGATCCTGTCTCCGTCATTATGGCCAGTAGTGGTCGGTCCCAGCTGGATGGCGGAAGGCAGGTTGGCACTCTGCTAGTGACGTCACAACGTGTTTTGGCTTTCGTCAGGTGAGTCCTCACAAGGACTCTGTACACTACAGGTGGATCCTCTCACCATCATTCTGGCCAAAGGGTTTTACCCTTCAGATGCGTTCTTAACGTCTATGTCTAGTAAGTGCAATGGTTTTACTGCATATGCATTAAACTTTTCTCAACGTATTTCACGATCAGGCGCTTTTTTCTTCCGCTCTATCAATTGCCCTTTAAGTTGCCTGACAGCCGGGCAAAAAAAGCTGCAGATGATCGTAAAAAATATACAGCCCTTGCTTATCCACCAGCACTGATAAGCGCAAGACTGCACATCTATTGTTTATTACTGTATAATACACGTCATTCATAACTTGTGCATCCATCAAGGCTGGGATTATTTCTGGTTGGCAGAGCTCTGGGTAACTGAGGTTCTACAGTTATTACTTTCAGGCAGACATGATTTCCATTGAGCACTAGCATCCCCCGAGTCCCAGTCAGGCGGTACTTACATTTGATGTCTGCATACATGTGGCTGACGGTAAACCGGTCCTTGCCTTCGGGGGCCCAGGCGATCCTCTCCGCCATCAGGTAAAGGGCCCCATCTTGCTTCTTCTGGCGCACCTTCTTCACAATCAGCAGCACTTCCTCGGAGGAGGTGGCCATGGCGGCGGCAATGCAGACGGCTGCTGAGGGAGGAAGGAGCGAGAGACCGCATGAGACGGTGATAACGGATGGGGAGTCGGTGATGAACAGAAGGGATGTATTAACTCAAGTAATGAAACAAAGATAATCTGATGAGTCATAACACAGCTAGAGGCCAGGCTGAGAATTGTGTCAGCTGCAATGCCGGATTAATGGATTGCTGTGTAGAGTATTGGGAAGGTGTTGTGTCCCCGTCAGACTGACTTCTACGACAACTATGGAAACTGTGGTGGCTGCAGTACGGTGTGACCTAAAGAGGAACTTTAGCCAAGAAATGAACTTCATTTCAAGCTTTGATATTTATTGACGTTGAAGAGCAAGACAGCACTGCGTTGGTTGCTATAGGAAAAACAGTTTTCTTAAAGTGTACCAGAGACAATTAATAGTAAAATATTTATACCGACCTAGGGTTTCCTACAGGCCCCTCCACACGATTGCTCCCACGCCATCTTCCTCCGCTTTCTACTTCTCCCATTACCCATCATCGGCTCCATAAGTTTGGCCAGTCGGATCGCACTGCGCCTGCACGGCCCGGCACCCCACCACGTACCTGTGGCTGGGAGCGCTCTGCGCCTGCACAGCACTACTGCCCAGGCACAGAAAGCTTCCAGCCACGGGAGCAAGGCGGAGAGCTGCGTGCAGCCGCACTGCGCATTCATTGGCTGGCCAAACTTATGGGGCTGACAATGGGAGGAGGAGGTAGACGGCGTGGGAGCGATCGGTGCGGAGGGGGCTGGAGGAAGCCCCAGGTCAATATAAATCTTTTACTATTAATTGTCTCTGGTACACTTTAAAGTGGCCATAGATCATTCAATATTGCGTTCCAATTGACCTTCCGATTCTATAATTTTATCCAATTGGACCATGGCCGCCCCAACAATCTTTTGCCTCCGATATTTAACATGAAAAGTAGAAAAATGCTTACACAGCTACTTAGACATTATTTGTACATTGTCGTTTTAGGGCATTAGGTTTGAGAGTGTTCCTGTAAATAATGCACATTGCCTGGCTATCCTGCTGATCTTTTGCCTCTAGTACATTTGGCCATAGAACCTGAACAAGCATGCAGATCAGAGGTTTATGACAAATCTGACAACAATAGTTGCATGCTTGTTTCAGGTGTGTGTTATATGCTGGGCATACACGAGTCGACCCGGCGGCTCGATTAGCCGCCGGATCGACTTCCGCTCGTCCCCGCGGGCGCTCCTTATCTTCCTCTAGATTCCCCGCTATTGTCCACCCGCGGGGATCAAGTGGGGAATCGATAAGGCGGGTCATCGGACCTGTCAGAAATGATCAATCGAGCCATCAGCGGCTTGATTGATAACGGCGCATGTATGCCCAGCATTAGACTCTAGAGATTGGAAAGATCAGCAGGGCTTCCAGGCAACGGATATTGTTTAAAAGGAAATAAATATGGCAGCTTCCATAGCTTCCTTTTAAATTCTCACCTATCCGCCGTAACGCCTGGCGTCCTCTGGTTTCTACTGTCACTACAAGCACCGATTCCACATGACACGTGTGACGTCACATGTGCCAACCCACGTGGTACCGACGCTTTCGATGACGTCAAACACTGGATGAGGCCAGGAGTCGCACCAGTGGACAGATGGGAGGGACGCGGACTGGCAGGTGGCGGCAAGGCGATTTGCAATTGCTATTTGCTAGGCAGTGAATGCAGGGCTGTGTAGTTGCAGCAATTTTGGATACCTGGAGTCGATGGTTTCAATAAACTGAGGAGTTGGATGTTTTTTGTACCAAATCCAAAGCCCTTAGTGTGCGACAGGCAATACATCCCTCTCTGATCAGATTCAACCAGAGAGGGACTTATCTAATGGACGGTCGGCCATATATCGAGTGATACATCGAGTGATGTATGGCCAGCTTTAGAATATTCCATTTAGAAGTCCATGCTGCAATGTGATCAGACCAGTTCCCCATTATGCCATTACTCCTGGCACCGGTCTGAACACACTCACCCCGAGGTGTTATGTGGAGAGCTGCAGGATGTCTACTTGTCTGTGGCCTTTTATTTGTTTTCTTAACATTTCACTCACAGTCAGCTGCTAATGGTAATCCAGGGAGAAAAAAATAAGCCTTTTACTAAATCTTGACCTGAGCAATAGAAAGTCTTTGGAATCTCCCTCCTCCACTACCTAGAAAATATTTCCTTAAGGTGGCCACTAACGGTCCAATTTCTAGCGAAAAATTGTTCGAGCGATCAGAAATTCTGATCGGATCGGTTGTAAATCTCCATTGATGGGCACGAACGACTTAAAAATAATCGTCCGATTTGGTTTTTGGTCAAACTAAAATTTGGATTTTCTTGTTGGTTGTGATAGATAGGAAGCAAAGATTGGTTCATTGATGGTGTAGTGAACGATTGTTCTTCCAATCAGAATTATCTAATTGCTTAAACCATTTTTCGCTAGAAATTGTATCGTTAGTGGCCACCATTAGTTTTTAAATACTTTACATTGTAAAGAGGTGCCCACACTTTTTTGGCTTGTGAGTTACTTTGAAAAATTAGCAAGTCAAAATGATCTACCTATGTACAATTTTAGGAGCCCCATTGTATATACAGAATGGAAAATGTAGTGGGGTCGGGATCTACCAAGAAGTCCTTCGCGATCTACCGGTAGATCGCGGTCTACCTAATGGGCACCCTTGCTTTTACAATCAATGATCCCTCCGGCAGCAGTATTGTGTGCTGGCTCTCCGTCAAACCAGCTAGTGAGGCAAGGCCCCGCCCCCTCCTAGCTCTAGATGAGTTAATGGGTTGCTCTATCAAACCTGGTACAATCTTCCCTCTAGAGCCAGGAGGTGGTGAAATAACAGTATCTTCTGCAGTCACATGACTATAGCAGGACTATAAAAAAAGGAAAACATAGCATCAGTGTGCAGGGGCGTAACCAGGGGACCAGCACCTGTGATTGCAGAGGGCCCAGAACAGTGGGGGGCCTCCAACTACTAACTTACCCTTCCTCTGACAGGGGATTACAGGGGTGTGAAGATCATGATGGCCTTATGAACCTTGTGAGATGGGCCCTCAGGCTGTGAAGGGTACCAAGGCAAGGGGTGTGAACATGGGGGCCCAATGAATTGTTACACCACTGTCAGTGTGGATAGTTTTGTTGAGCTAATGACTCATCTTTATAGCCATTTTTACATGATCTATTGTTGGTAGAATTAAAGGATACCCGAAGTGACATGTGATATGATGAGATAGACATGTGCATGTACAGTGCCTAGCACACAAATAACTATGATGTGTTCCTTTTTTTCTTTCTCTGTCTGAAAGAGTTAAAGAGAACCAGAGATGAAGCACCCTTTTGTATTTTACCTTATAAATCAGTGGGAACATGACAGTAAACACCTAATCTGCTCTTTGTTTCATTGTTCTCTGTGCAATCTGACTGTTATCACCTCTGATAAGAATCCCCGACTGAGAAGTCAGGCTGCTCCGTCTAGCTTTGCTACAGAAAGATTATAGCTAAGTCTGTCTTCTGTGGTGTTATTTCAAGCCCAAGCCTGCCCCCTTGTGGCTTTGCTATAATGACTCAGCAATAATTATTCCCAGCAAAGCCAGATTTAATTGCTCAGTCTGGGATTCTTGTGACTGCTGATAACGGACACTTTTAGCAGTGAGGATGAAACAGAGAGCATGGTAAGTGTTTTCTCTAATGTTCTTACTGATATACATGGTAAAATACACAAGGGTGCTTCGTCTCTGGTTCCCTTTAAATATCAGATATGTAAGTGGCTGACTCAGTCCTGACTCAGACAGGAAGTGACTACAGTGTGACCCTCACTGATAAGAAATTCCCCTTTTTTCTTGTTCTTAGAAGCCATTTACTTCTAGGAAAGTGTTTTATAGTTTGAATTGTTTTATAGTTTGAATTTCTCATCAGTGAGAGTCTCACTGTGGTCACTTTTAGTCAGGACTGAGTCAGCCACTTACATACCTGATATTTAACTGTTTCAGGCAGAGAAAGAAAAAAAAAGTAACACAGCATAGTTATTTGTGTGCTAGGAACTGTACCATACACATGTCTAACTCATCATGTCACATGTCACTTCGGGTATCCTTTAAGGAAACTTGTCACAGGAGTTTCTGAGGGGACCTATGTCAGTGGTGATCAACATGCTAATAAAGGGCATCCAGGGTGGCCTCCTGACACCAGCAAAGTACCGCACATTATAAACGGCTTACTCACTCACAGCTAGGACTCCTGCAGCTCTAAAAAAAAGTACTAGGGATGCAAATACTTCAGGTTCCCATGCAAATAGCTTGCAGTCTGGCCAAAGCAGATGTAAAGTTTCTTTGACTGACTTCCCAGCCGCATGCCATTTTGCATGCAAACCCAGAATATTTACACGTCGATGATAATTACTAATAAGGACCATTTAAAGAGGACCTGTAACCCAGGATTGAACTTCATTCCAATCCAATGATATTGTGGTAAAACCCCTCCCACGGTGTGATGTCATGACCCTGGTCATGACAGTTTGCTGTCTGTAAAATTTGTTGCATTGTGGGAAATAACAGCTGTCTCCAACTACTAAGCAACCAGTATCTCCTGTTGGCCTATCGCATTGTGTGGGGCTGTGGTTATAATGACAGTTGGTGCTGCCTAGTTTTTTCATGTCTGCTAGTAGTAAAGATGAAGACCTGCAGGCTCATTGTGGATCAAACAGCATCAACAAATTGCATGATGATTATTTATTGTACAGCGCTGCGTAATATGTTGGCGCTATATAAATCCAATTAATTATAATCATCTCGTCTATTTTTTTTAACTCTCACTTGTATTGTTGCATTTTTTGCCCTTTATTTTTTTGCTCAAGTTCCTCTTTAACCACTTCCACACCATGTTATTTTATGCTGATCTGTGCAGCGTGGGCTCTCCAGCCCACAGCACAGATCAGCTAGCAGCCAGGGCGATCAGACTTCCCCCCTTTTTTCCCCACTAGGGGGATGTCCTGCTGGGGGGGTCTGATCGCCGCCGGCTGCTTGCGCTTGCGGGGGGGGGGCTCTTCAAAGCCCCCCTCCGCAGCGCTTCCTGGCCTCCTTCCCCTTCCCTCCCTCTCCCTCCCCCTGTGAGCGGCGCAGGACGGAAATCCGTCCTGTGCCTGATGGGATAGGCTTTAGCCTATCAGATGCCGGTGATCCCCGGCCAATCAGAGGCCGGGGATCGCCGATCTCCTCTACGGCGCTGCTTTGCAGCAGCGCCTTATACATGTAAACACCGGGGAAGATCTTCCCCGTGTGTTTACATTTACCCTGCGAGCCGCCGATCGGCTCGCAGGGTGTTCACGGAGACACCCTCCATGAACTGACATGGAACGGCCGCTCATACGAGCGGCCGTTTCCATGGTATACACTTCTGGATTCAGGGGCGTGTATATACGCTCCGAGAATCCGGAAGTGGTTAAAACAACCCTGAAGCGACCTACAAAATAATAGCTGGATACTCACCTATGGAGAGGGGAAGCTCTGGATCACGTAGGGCGTTCCCGGTCCTCTCCGTTCCCTTGCTGTCCCCCACTCAAATGTGCTGCCTTTAGGAGTCCTCGAAAGGCTCGGTAGCACTTCCATCCCCGAGTGCTTCCGCAGATGGGCGCATACCATACTGCATCTGTGGTGTTACAGGTTTGGCTTGGACCCAGACTTGTACTAGGTTTTACTCCATTGATTGCCTGATGAAGAAGGATAGAACCTGCGAAACACGTTGCATTGTGGAGTACTTAAATAAACAGTATCTTCGTTGAAAATTATCAACAGTGTGTGTTTTACTTGTTGGAGTGGTAAGCCTACCACTGACACCCTTTTTACTCTATTCTGGCGCCTCTGTTCAAGCTTCTCTTCATATTGCTTCCACAGATGGGCGTATACCATACTGCGCTTGTGGTGTTACAACCGTTGCATTTAAATTGGCCCCGAATCGCACTGGCGGGCAGCAGAAAGGAAGCTGAAATGATCGGCCAACGCACAGTTCAGACGTCCATCTAAAGGAGGCCTAACCGAGTGACATGGAGGCTGACATTTTATTTCCTTTTAAACAATACCAGTTGTCTGGCAGTCCTGCTGACCCTCTGCCTCTAATTTTTTTAGCCATAGACCCTGAAGAAGTCCGATTGGATGAGCTGCATGCATGTTTCAGGTAGAACAAAGAAGGTACTGTGAGCCACAAGAACATGTTTGCTATAAAACAGTATTTCTTGCTATAAAACAGTCTCATACTACAGACTCCTAATGAAATAATGACAGTCAGCAGTGTGCAATGCGTCACAGAGCTGTGCAGAGAGAGTAAGGCACATGCAATGAGTAAGCTAGCAGCCTGTCTGCACACGGTCTATGCCTGGGGCTCCTGTGCTGACACACTTAAAGGGAAGGTCCAAGCAAAAAAAAAAAATGAGTTTAACTTACCTGGGGCTTCTACCAGCCCCATGTAGCCATCCTGTGCCCTCATAGTCACTCACTGCTGCTCCAGTCCCCCGCTGGCAGCTTTCTGACCTCGGAGGTCAGGGCCGCATTGTGTACATTTTTACGCATTCCCGCTAGTGCAGGAACATTAACATATACATTTTTACGCGTTAGTGGTGCAACGCATACATTTTTGTTCCTGCACTATCTGGAATGCGTAAAAATGTATGCAATGCGGCCCTGACCTCCGAGGTCAGAAAGCTGCCAGCGGGGGACTGGAGCAGCAGTGACTGACTACGAGGGCACAGGATGGCTACATGGGGCTGGTAGAAGCCCCAGGTAAGTGAAACTCATTTTTTTTTTTTGCTTGGACCTTCCCTTTAAGTCAGCAGTCTCCACTATTGCACAATATATCTGGGTATACAGGTGACCATGGCGGTCACAGAGTTTGTATAGGATGAATAAGGAAGCTACAAGCCTGCCCTGAAGTACCCCCTAAATCACAGGGCTGTGGAGTCGGAGTCGAGGCAATTTTAGGCACCCGGAGTAGGAGTCGTGATTTCATAAACTGAGGAGTCGGGGTCGGATGATTTTTGTACAAAATCCACAGCCCTGTTAAGTATTAGGCTAAGGAGTCAGAGTCATTTTGGGTACCCGGAGTCGGAGTCGTGGTTTCATAAACTGAGGAGTCGGAAGATTTTTGTCACGACTCCACAGCCCTGCTAAATCAGGGAATAAATACTGAATGAAGTCCATGCTGGGCTAGATTACTTCCTTCATCAAGTGTACGCTGGGGGCAGATGGGACACAGCGGCATGTTCCCTGCTCCATGCCATGTCTCTCCCCCCCGCCCCCAATGCTACAATCCCCCGAAACTAGCGACAAGGTGCTTGTTGGCAGCTATTAGGGGAAGAGGCACTCCAGCAAAACGCCCACTCTGACATTAGAGACGCCCAATCCCTTGCTTTGATTGGGTAGCTCTGCCTTTCTCCCCCGCCTCCCTGCTCTGTATTGAGACACACAGCGCACAGAACTACAGCATCATGACTCCAGGGGTGGGTCACAGACCTTTTTTTCCCGGTATGTCTGCGATTGCAGGATGTAGGAGCGGTAATTGATGGAACCAGATTCGGCTAGCTCCTCGGATCAGGTAGCATGTTTTGTTTTTTGGGTTTTTTTTTTAAATAAAATTCCGCCTCAGGTTAGCGTTAACTTGATGCCACACGCCAACGGGCGTGGCTGTGGCGGCAGCCCCAGGACCACCTGACGCCGACCTGAGTCCTGGGGCGGGGATTTGCAGCCGATCGTGCGCATCTCCGCCATCAGCCTCCCAGGGGCAGTCGCCGCTACGAGACCGTTAGACGACTCAGGGGTGATCCGCTGTCATAGGCTGAAGCCTATGACAGCCGAGCACAGTGATTGGCTGGCGGGGGTAGGGATAAAAAAAACAAAAATAGGCATATTTATTAGAAATTAAAACATCCTGGGAGCGATCAGAGCCCACCAACAAAAATCTATGTTGGTGGGCAGAAAATGGGTGAGGGGAGGGGGGGTGAATTGCTTGTGTGCTGAGTTGTGCGGCCCTGCAGCGAGGCCTTAAAGCTACAGTGGCCTAAATTGTGACAAATGGCCTGGTCTTTAGGGGGGGGGGGGGGGTTAAGCTTGTGGTCCTTAAGTGGTACACACCTTCAATTTTGATTGGCCAATCATTGACCAATTTTACCACCTTCATGCAGTGAGTGTACCTACAAAATCTGTTCATAGTATTCAAAATCTGTTGACCATCATACTACATGGAGATGGTAAAATTGGTCAGCGATTGGCCAATAAAAATTGCAGGCGAGTACCAGGCTTAATGCTGTCCACCCTGATTGGTCCCTCTCCATAGCAACAGAACATGCTGCTAAATTTCTATTCTATGGAAACAGCGCTCAACAACCCACCTATTAATACACAAGATTCCACATTTAAAAAAGTCCACGACACCCTCAATAGGTGTGATCCACAGGTATCCAGTTAATAGTCCAACCAATAATTCTTCATATACAGTTCATAGCAGTAATGATATATTCTCACAGGAACAATAGGCCAACCACTAACGATTAGCAATCGCGTTTTTGGACCATGCCAGCACACGAACTCCTCCACTGATATAGGACTCCTCAGATGTGTGTATACATGTCATATGAAAGAGAGACACAGCAATAGTGTGATACCGTTTACAGAGCATACACTGTCCAGCACCACCAGTGCTCCCACTCCACTCACGGGTCACCCTAAAGTGCCTCCACCAGCTATGCACTCAAGCCTCTCACCAGATAATATGGCCGACCCTTCACAGACCAGAAGCTCTAGCTTGTTGTGATGACTTTCTCTTGTGTCAGCAAAGAAATGATCTAGGGCTCAAACAGGTGTACCATAGCGTAATTCCATTTAATAAAATATATTAAAAAGAGCAAGTGCACTTACAAACATCCAGTTAAAATGCGCATATAAAACAATCCTCGAGGTGATCCAGCGTCTGACCGGCTCCTACAGCGCCGCCCGACTAGTTTCGTCACTTGGACTCATCAGGAGCTTAGCTAATAGGAGCCTGCAGACGCTTTTAAACAGTTTCCACATCACATGACCATATGATTCCGTGAGCGCCATTCGCTGAGCTCTTTAGCTCATTTCTAACCTCACTGTCTATTGGCTCTGCTTTGTGTGTTATCAGGGACTACATTACCCATCATTCCCTAGGATCAGATCTATCCCAGGCTCTCCAATTGGGTGGTTAGGGTCACAAGCCCCTCAGGGCTCCACCCCTCCAAATTCTGCCCTAAAATCCGGATTTCCGTAACTCCAATTCCGCATTAAAAAAAAAAAAAAAAAAAAAAGGAACTCCACATAAAAAACAGAACTCCGCCCAAAAAACGGACCTTCCAATTATAATTCCAATTATAATTATATGCGCATTTTAACTGGATGTTTGTAAGTGCACTTGCTCTTTTTAATATATTTTATTAAATGGAATTACGTTATGGTACACCTGTTTGAGCCCTAGATCATTTCTTTGCTGACACAAGAGAAAGTCATCACAACAAGCTAGAGCTGCTGGTCTGTGAAGGGTCGGCCATATTATCTGGTGAGAGGCTTGAGTGCATAGCTGGTGGAGGCACTTTAGGGTGACCCGTGAGTGGAGTGGGAGCACTGGTGGTGCTGGAGAGTGTATGCTCTGTAAACGGTATCACACTATTGCTGTGTCTCTCTTTCATTTGACATGTATACACACATCTGAGGAGTCCTATATCAGTGGAGGAGTTCGTGTGCTGGCATGGTCCAAAAACGCGATTGCTAATCGTTAGTGGTTGGCTTATTGTTCCGGTGAGAATATATCATTACTGCTATGAACTGTATATGAAGAATTATTGGTTGGACTATTAACTGGATACCTGTGGATCACACCTATTGAGGGTGTCGTGGACTTTTTTAAATGTGGAATCTTGTGTATTAATATGTGGGTTGTTGAGCGCTGTTTCCGTAGAATAGAAATTTTGTACGTAGTGTGACACACACATTTGAAAAATAGCGATCCGACCAGACAGAGATTTATTAACATTTAGAATATCTATTGAGGAGTGCACTGATCAAATATAGAATTTTTAGAACATGCTGCTAACCTACAGGCTAGCAACGTGTTCATACTGACTCGGCCCTGAAATGTCGTCCAAGGGATCAAGTCTTGATCCCTGCCTGGCGATGGACATCGTACATGTAAACAAGGTTTTTGTCTGGTCTTGGAAAATTGTACTATAATGCTTGGTACATCACAGCAAGGACTGAGAGCTGCATCTGGAAGTATGGAAGGTGTGTTATGCCGAACAAAGTATACCCAAGTAATATTAAAGGAGAACTCCACTCAGTCACATTAAACTGGAAAATAAATAGGAAAAACTGCTTGTAACTTGCAAATGTTAACCGCTTTGGTACTTCAGAAGTTATCAGCAGCAAAGCGTATGACTAGTGTCTAGACTTGTTGGCACTAGACTACTGTAGGGGACCCATCAGGAAATCTCATACAGAAAAGTTCTCCAATCAAAGCACCCTCTTACAGCACAAAGCGTTGTGATTGGCCAAATAGTGTGAGCGTAGTTTACCACAAACTATTGGAAGCCTAGCAGTTGAATTTCCCTATGAGGTTTTCCTGCTAGGTCCCCTAAAGTAGACTAGCACCGACTTGTCGATAGGCATACTTCAGCGCTAGTCTACTTGGAGTGGCCCAGGGGGATACCTCACAGGGAAATTCCACTAGCGTGATTGGGTGAACAGCACCCTTTCAAACATTAAGCCTGGCACACACCTTCACTTTTGATTGGCCCATTTTACTACTTCCATGTATTATGAGAGCCAGCAGATTTTGCATATTATGAACAGATTGTAGAATGTAAACAGAAAATAGTTAACCAGGGAACTGTTTACTGTTTACATTCTACTGTTCTTTGAGCCATGGGACTAGGCTCACCACATGGCAGCTGTTATTCAATTGTTGCCCACAACTTCTATGACAGCGTTAGGGAACCTTCGTTCACCAGCTGTGACAAAACTACAAATCCCAGCATGCATTTGCCTTTATCAATCATGACTGTGGCTGTCAAACTCCTGCAATGCATTGTGGGACTTGTAGTTCCTTAAAGTGGATCCGAGATGAACTTTTACTCATTGCATAATTGTGTTCCTTTCATATAATTTATAGGGCATTCCTCAAGTCAAATACTTGTTTGTTTTTGTTTTAATACTCTAATTCCCTATAAACTAAACAAGTGCAAGGGCTCATAGGAGCTCTGTCTGGGCAGGAGGAGGGGGAGGTTACTAACCAGAGATTTCAGAGGCAGAGGAGGGGATTAGGTTTTTTTCACAGGCTGAGTGCTGATAAGCTTGCCTGTGTGTAATGTTTACAAACAACATGGCTGCTGTCACATATCACAGGAAGAAATAATCATATTCTATTGAAGCTGTTTGCAGCAAGATTTGCTGTGTAAACTATCTAAACTTTAGATAAAATATATAGACAAGTTACTTGTTATAGCTAGTTTTTCATCTCGGATTCGCTTTAACAGCTGGAGAGCCAAGGTTCCCTACATCTGTTCTGTAGGTAAACTCTCATACTACATGGAGATGGGAATACTGGCCACTGATTGGCCAATCAAAATCAGATCTGTGTATCAGGCTTTAGATAGGTTGTAGTAATAACTTTTCGGCCAATTACGCTTCAAGTTGTAAAGGGTGCTGTCTTTGGAGAACTGTTCCCTATGAGGTTGGCACTATTGACGTGACCCAGAGAGAAAGTTCATAGGCAACACTCTTTCAATCACAGCAACGTCTACAACCTAAAGCGATCTAATTGGCAAAATGGTGTAGGTGTATTATTATTACAACCTATCTGAAATCTAGCAGTTAGGAAGAGTGCTCTCCCTATGGACTTTCATAGGGGGGCCCTCAAACCATACTAGCTCTATAAGGTTTCACCTGCTGAGTCACCTCAAGTGGACTAGTGCACAGAATATCAATGAATGCTTGTGACTTCACCTAAGATAAATAAGAGAAAAATGAATAGGTATAAGTAAAGTAAGTAAGGTAAAATAAAACCCGAGGTGGGAGACCTATGGAGGTTAACATATTGATTTCCTTTTAAAGAACAAGCAACACCCATGCTAACCTAGATATAAAAACACATATATAAGTAGATAAATACTACTTCTACTTACATAACAGATGTATTGTGCTATCCATGTAATGATTCCTGTGAATTTTATAAAGGAAAAGCAGAAAATCCTATTCTAGGCAGTGGCCATCTTGCCAAGCTAATGCTGACATATTCCCCCCTCCCTTCTCTTGCTCATTGTGTATTCATTAGCTGCCCTCCTCCCAGAGTCTTTTTTTATTTACACATCCAATCACTGAGTCACCTCAGCCTTGCTTGTAATGTGCAAGTGATCAGATGGAGTTTCTGATAAGAAGCTAGGCAGGGAAATAAATGGAAGAGCAGGAATATATTATAGATAAAAAGAACTCCCTGCAAGAGATCTCACTCGTGCACCACACAGCCGCCTCTCTTTCGGAGCACTCGGGGGGGGGGGGGTTGGTAGACAGCACTGGAAGTTGGGGACCAGGAGAGGAACGTGAAGGCTCTATACGACCCAGAGCCTTTCCCCTCCTTAGGTAAGTATCTTTTTTATTTATTTTAAAAACACTTTAAGTGTACTTAAAACAATTCCAGTTGCCTGGCTGTCATGCTGATCCACGGCCTCTTAATGCTTTTAGCCATAGCATGCAGAACAGATGCTTCTGAGTGAAGTCTGAGGCCCCGCATTGCACGCGTTGCCGTCCACGTTTCGGCAACGTGTGCGGGAGGCAGAAACACTCGACATCAGAAGTGCATAGACTGCACTGTCTGATGATCATGCTGTATGCGTTCCGGACCAGTGCAGTCCACGAAGGCATGCTGCACGCATTTTTTAACAAATGCGCAGCTTACCCATTCACTTTCAGTGAATGGGATCAACTACACAACGCATACAAACGCAGATAGCATGCGTTCATACGCGTTGCGTTCCAATCGCACAGCCATCTGCATTTGATGATGTGACCGTGGCCTTCCTGGATTTGCTACATGCTTGTTTCAGGTGTGTTATTCAGACACCACAGATACATGAAAGATCAGCAAAGCAACTGGTATAGTTTGAAGGGAAATAAATATGGCAAGCACCATATGTCTCTCACTACAGGTGTCCTTTTAAAGGCACCCTGAGGATTAATAGACTCTGCCTGGGGGAATGCTATGTTAGCATAGCATTTGTACCCCCCTCAATGCTCAGCTCTGGCAGTCAGTATAGGGTCTGGCCCTACATATAACCACACATGTACAATGATGGGTGAGTGATTTTATCTCTCAGAGCAGCCAATCACATGTCACCTGCCATGGCCACACTTCCCTATGAGGATGCATGGAGGGCTGTGATTGGTGGATGGGGTGGGCAGCAGCCACAGATCAGGCAGTGTAAGCTATGGAAGGGCTGTACAATACAATGAGGGTGACATGCAGGCGGTCACCGGGCTCCTCTATCAGGACCCCCTGCAGTGATACAGAGCTGGGGAAGCCAGTACGGGGCGGCGTGAGGGACACACATACCGCTCGGGTCAGGCGCGCACACAGAGGGGCTCCATCTTCCCAGGCGGCCTCGCTCGCCGCTTCCTCTCCTCTCTACCTACGGAGCGCCGCACTGCCCAAGCCACCCCCACTCACAACAGCCCAGCCCGCATTGGCGCACGACACCCACGTGACTCCCTCTGACAGCCAGCTGAGGGAACCGCCTGCCTATTGGCCGCTGTGGCTGGGAGGCGGTCACCGGACGCTGAGGGGCGGAGCAGGCGCAGCTGTCGCTCTTTACCCACCAACAAAATGGCTTCCCTATTATATCACCATGTAGTATGTACACATATCAGTTTATATAATCTGAACAGGAAACATAGCTCCCAACTGTTCCTCTTTGGGAGCCCTGTCCCTCTTTCCTCCTTATTTGTCCCTCTTTCGTGACTTTGTCCCTCTTTCTATGTAAATATATGTATTTCTCTACTAAAAATATGTTTGACTCTAAACTTTATTATTCCCATCCTTTAAATTGATATATTACTAATTTTAAAATTTTAATATAACGGAAAATGAACCTGGATAGAAAGGGCCAGTGTGGTATGAATTATAAAACAACATATTTTTCTTATGAAATCTTTATTGTATGCGTGGCTAGGGGTGTGATTGGGGTGTGGCAGGGGCGTGGCTTCAGTGTTCCTCTTTCTCATCTCAAAAAGTTGGGAGGTATGTATCAGTTTATATAATCTGGACGTTAAACATAACTCCCAACTGTCCCTCTTTTGGAGGGACAGTCCCTCTTTGGGATCCAAATCCCCCTGTCCCTCTTTCCTCCTCATTTGTCCCTCTTTCTGGACTGATGTAGGGAATTAAGTAAATGTATGTACTTCCAGGGCCATAGCAATAGCTATAACTGCTATGGGGCCCTGGAGCACAGGCCCCCTGTGACTCCACAGCCCTGGGTGGTATGCGCAGGACATGGCCAGTTTTACGCATGCGCTGTGACTCCCTCCGTCTCTCTGGCGCCTGCCTTAGGCCCCGTTCACACTTGCGGTTGTTTGCCAAACGGACCGGATGACCTGACCGGATCCGGATCGGAACCGTACGGTTCTGATCCGGATCCGATCCGGATCCGGTCAGGTTGCATCAGGTGTCCATCAGGATGCGATCCGGATCCGTTTGGCAAAAGTAACGTTAAAAACAAAAAAAATGTTGGGGTCTGGGAGGTCAGCAGAAGGGGGATCTGTGGAATCAGGCCCTCTGCTGTTTAGCACTCACCTCCACCTGCGACATGCTGCCAACATCTCCGGATCTGGATCCAGCTGTGCTGCTCCACTCCAAAATGCTTGCCCATGTGTCCCCATCCAATATCGCCGCAACAATCCCCATAGGAAGTGGGGTAGAACATCCGGATTTCTCAGCCAGTGTGTTGTGCGCTCTCCGGTTCCCATTGGTTTGTATTGGCCGGATGGTGCAGTCCGGCTCCGCCCCGGATACGGCTGCCGGAGGAGCCGGATGAAAAAATAGCGCATGTTGGAACGGAGGCCGGAGTCCGGATCCGGCCCGGATCCGGTCCGGCTCCGGTTCGGCAGAACGGACGCATGTGAACGGACGCATAGGCTTTCATTGCTATGCCGTGCGTCCGTTCCGTCCGTTCTGCAAGCGGTGCGGCTCCGGCACGGCGATTCCGGAGGGCCACCGCAAGTGTGAACCGGGCCTTACACAAGTGCCTGCACAGTATGGAGGGAGCGCACTGCACTTGCTCAGACTGGCCGAAGTGACGGGACCTGGTACCGACGATAGAGAAGGCTGAGGATGGCGGCGTGGGAGCGATCCAGGCGGATGGGGCTGGAGGAAGCCCCAAGTATGTATAAATCTATTCTATTACTTCATATCTGGGTCTCTAAAGGAAACAAAAAATGAATTTAAAAAAAAACACGTATGTTAATTCAAAATCTATGCAGGATTGTCTAATTTATCCGGCGCAAGTGGGGATTACCTCTACCCAATCCCCAATGAAAGGCAGAGTAGCGCACTGGTGCACGCAGGGGGAGGTTACCGATGCCCAGAATACCCCCGGCTATCCAGCGACCCCACCCCACCTCCTGTGTCCTGGCCGGCTGGGCAGTGGAGGAAAAAAATTATCATGCCACCCAGGGCTGTGGAGTCGGTACAAAAATCCGCTGACTCCGACTCATCAGGTTAGGATTCTACCAACTCCGACTCCTCTGATTTGCATATTACAATTTTGTTGATTGAGGCTGGTTTCACAGTGGGACGTTACAGGCGCACGTTAGAGCAGCCTGTAACGCAGCCCACCGCACAGTAATGAAAAATCAATGGGGCTGTTCACAGTGCGGACGTTGCGTTACATTGTAACGCTGCGTCACAAGACAACGTACTACATGCAGTACTTTGGACGCGGCTGAGCCGCGTTAGACTGCTTGCACATGCTCAGTAATGTTGGGGAGGAGCGGAGAGCGGCCAGGCACATGGCTAATTAATATGCACTGCACGTTATGACGTGCAGTGTTTACTTCCTGGAGCAGCTGCTCTGTGCGGCGATTGGCCGGCGGGACCACGTGATGCCGCATGCGCACAAAAGTGCGCATCACGGCATCACTGACGCCAGAGTGAGCTGCACAACGCGGCTCACTCTGACGTCCAGATCCAGCACCACCAGGCGTTGAGTTAGGAAGAACGTTATGCGACCTTAACGCCCCCTCTAACGCAACGTCCTGGTGTGAAATTAGCCTGAAAGTATGTAACATGAAATGCATCTCTTAACTGCCAACGCTTAGGGATTTTAAAAACACAAGTGAAGTGAGAGGGAGATGGAGGCTGCCATATTTATTCCCTTTTAAACAATACCAGTTACCTGGCTAGCCGGCTGATCTTCTGCCTTTTATACTTTTAGTCATAGACTAAATCTAGTGCTTGGTAAGAGTACTTGTAGAAGACAGGAACAAAGAACATCTATCAGGCCCTAGGCAATGTAACTGTGTGGGTACATGTAAGAGTGTTGTGCAGGTACTCTGCAGGGGAATGAGGGGATTCTTCCTCTATTACACATTCTTCATGCACAATCTGAACCAGGTTTATGGGTGATAGAAAACACCTCTGTGTTCAATGTGCACAACATTCTCAGTGGATTCCCTGCAGCTCTGTGGGGAGTGCATATGTAGAGTATAGTACTACTGTGTAACAAAGTAAACCTGAGACAGATGAAATTAAAGTTTTATACATACTTGGGGCTTCCTCCAGCCCCCTTCAAGCTAATCAGTCCCTCGCTGTCCTCCTCCGCCACCTGGATCTTCTGCTATGAGTCCAGGTACTTGAGCCAGTCTGGCATAGTGCGCATGCACACACTGCACCGCTGGGAGCGTACTACACCTGTGCAGCACTATTGTGCAGGTGCAGAACGCTCCTGGCTGTGGGAGTGGCATGTGGCCGGACTGCTCTGACTGGCTGAATTATCGGGACTCATAGCAGAAGATCCAGGTGGCGGAGGAGGACAGCGACTGGATTAGCCTGAAGGGGGCTGGAGGAAGCCCCAGGTATGTATAAAACTTTTCTTTTCATCCGTCTCAGGTACCCTTTAATTCGTAGTCACCAAACCAAATTTTAACAACATATCAAATTATTTGATTTTGCATAAACCAGCATCAATGCAGAATTATTTCCATCTCATTGACCATCTCTATTAGTGACGCAGCTACACATCAGGCTTTATGCTTACAGCATAGATGTTATTTAGTATATATGTTACAGGCAAAGTACGAAATTCATGCATTCTATAGAATGCCTATAAAATGCCTGACCATTTTAGGCAAAGTACGAAATGTCTATTTTTGTTACGTACTTTGCCTAGGCATTTTATAGAATGCATAAGACAGGTTCGGCAAAGTGCGAAATGTCAGTTTTTTGTTACGTACTTTGTCTCTCTCCTCTCCGGTTATGTCTCTTCCTTACTTTAGTTTTTCAGTAGTGCTCTCTTGTCTGTGCCTCTGCTTTGCTTTGTCAGGCTCACCAATGGCTGGTCTCTTCTTTAGTCTCTGCCTCTATTTTCTCACAAAAAAATCATGCTTATTTCTTGCTGCAAGTAGAGCATTCTATCATGACTCTAAACATATTTTTTTTTTTGCTGCATCATGGCTTTTCAGGCCCCTCCCCCTCACTAGCCTTCAACTGCCAAAACCCAACTGCCCCCCCCCCCCTCCCCCTGCACATGATGTCCAGCTTTTCTCTCTCTCCTCTTTCCTGCTCATGGGCTCCCCTCTGGCAGCACCTGAAGGCTCCTTCACAGCAGCACTTTCCACAAACATTAAATATCAGCATGCATGCACCCATCATCATCACTAGCCTCCTCACTTACAGCATAGGTATTGCAGCGGTTACAGTCAACGTGTGAAAAAAAAAGAAAAACAGGCATTCTATAGAGAACTGGGTATTCTACACTTTGCCTGAACAACTTCAGGCATTTTATCGAATGCCTAGGCAAAGTACGTAACGAACAAGGGGGTAGCAATAGGGGGTGCAGAGGTAGCGACCGCATCGGGGCCCTTGGGCCAGAGGGGCCCCAAAGGGCCCTCCCTCAACTACAGTATTAGCTCTCTATTGGTCCTGTGATCATAATATTCACTTCTATAGATAATTTGAATAGTGGTAATCATTAACAAACTGTTCCCTGTCCCCTTCTTGTACCTCTAACACTGTAGTTGCCATTGGCAGGTTTTGGTGCGCTGTATCAATTGTTATGTATAGAGTGCTTGGGGGGCCCCATTGTAAAACTTGCATCAGGGCCCACAGCTCCTTAGCTACGCCACTGGTAACGAAACAGACATTTTGTACTTTGCCTAATCGCTTCAGGCATTCTACTGTTACATTACTTTGCCTGTAACATATACAGTATACCTGTATAAAAGATTCCTGTGTACACATCATATATACAGTCACAATCAGATGTGTATATCGGACTTTAAAAATACGGGGACTGCTTTACTGAAGCAGCACAAGTAACTATTTTTTGATTGGTTTATTTCATTTTTGTGGACCACAGCTATTACTGTATATATAAATTATTTTTGATGACTATTATCTGAAAAATAAAACATTTTATCATATTTTCCTTTTTAATTAAAGTTTAAATTCATTAGGAGTTGGAGTCAGTGCATTTTCTCCCGACTCCAGGTACCCAAAAATTGCCCCGACTCCAACTCCACAGCCCTGATGCCACCATCTCTGAAGTGTAATGCGGGGAGGCCGATATCATCCCTCCCTCCCTCTCCATCAAGTGCCCCCTCCCGAGTCCCCTTGCAGAGAATGTGCAGCGGGCGTTTAGTTTACCGGTTTGTGCACTCCGGCTAGTTTCATTCTATTTCCTGTTTCCCATGACGCGAAACAGGAAATAGAAAGAAGAAGCCAGCCGGAGTGCACAGACAGGTAAACTAAACGCCCGCTGCGCATTCTCTGCAAGGGGACTCGGGAGGGGGCACTTGATGGAGAGGGAGGGAGGGGTGATATCGGCCTCCCTCACCGCATTACACTTCGGCGGCTGGTGCCCCAAGCTTTTCTTCTCTCCCCACTGGCACCCTCCAGTGCCACCCTCCTCACCCCCCAGAGTGGCACCCTTCTCCCACCCAAAGTGGCACCCTACCACCCACCCATGTTGGCACCCTCCCCTCCGCCCAGTGTTGGCAACCTCGGAAATACATTTTTACTGACAATGCATAAAAAATGTACTGACAGAACACTTTTTTTACTGACATCTAATATTACTGAAATTAAATGAAAGATATCACACATGCGCCCCACGTGCAATGCACCAGCAACCACGTGGGGCGCGAAGAAGAATGCAGTGGCGGACACCGGACAGGTGAAGTATTAACGCACTGCATCTAAGGGGGGGGGGGGGGGGAGCGGGGGACACTTTGATACATTTACATTTGGGGGATGCGACCGGGGGTTTCCATCATCTTTGTTCTCCGTTATCGCAGCAGAGGCGTAGCTAGGGTTTTCAGCGCCCGGGGACAAAGACTATTAATGCGCCCCCTAAGGTGAAGGGTCGTGACCAAATGTGGGCGTGGTTATGGGTACTCCACATTTGGTCACGCCCCTTCAAATGTACATGGAGGTTAGCAGGCTCACGCTCACCCACCCTCCCTCAGTATGTACCTTCCAGCATGTTCCAAGACAAATTCAGCAACCATGAGCCCCCCACCCCCATCAAGACAAATTCCGCAATCATGAGCAAACATGAGGCCCCCAACAAGACAAATTTAGCAATCCTGAGGCCCCCAACAAGACAAATTCAGCAATCATGAGGCCCCTAACAAGACAAATTCAGCAATCATGAGGCCCCTAACAAGACAAATTCAGCGATCTTGAGGCCCCCAACAAATCATGAGGCCCCCAACAAGACAAATTCAGTAACCATGAGGCCCCCAACAAGACAAATTCAGCAGTCATGAGGCACATAAATAGACAGCATTTCACATAAATAGGCAGAATGTCCCCTTAATATGGTAGACACCTCTCACCTTGCAGCAGTTCCCCAAAATACACTCAATCTGACAGCAATGCTTGCCCAAAAATAGGTAGCCCCAGGTCTATAGGTGTCCCCAGAATAGGTGGCCAGCAGTATAGATGTCCCCAGAACAGGTAGCCAGGGGTAGAGATGTCCACAGAACAGGTAGCCAGGGGTATATGTGCCCAGTATATGTAGGCAGGGGTATGTGTCCCCAGTATATGTAGCCAGAGGTATATGTGCCCAGTATATGTAGCCAGGGGTATAAATGCCCAGTATATGTAGCCAGGGGTATATGTACCCAGTATATGTAGTTAGGGGTATATGTGCCCAGTATATGTAGGCAGGGGTATATGTGCCCAGAGTAGGTAGCCAGGGGTATATGTGCCCAGAGTAGGTAGCCAGGGGTATATGTGCCCAGAGTAGGTAGCCAGGGGTATATGCCCAGTATATGTAGGCAGGGGTATATGTGCCCAGAGTAGGTAGCCAGGGGTATATGTGCCCAGAGTAGGTAGCCAGGGGTATATGTGCCCAGAGTAGGTAGCCAGGGGTATATGCCCAGTATATGTAGGCAGGGGTATATGTGCCCAGAGTAGGTAGCCAGGGGTATCAGAGGCGTAGCTAGGGTTTTCAGCGCCCGGGGACAAAGACTATTAATGCGCCCCCCCGCCAAAAAGGGGCGTGGTCACATAATAAATGTGGGCGTGGTTATGGGTGGAGCCAAATGTATATGGAGGTTAGCAGGCTCACGCTCACCCACCCTCCCTCAGTATGTACCTTCCAGCATGTTCCAAGACAAATTCAGCAATCATGAGCCCCCCCTATCAAGACAAATTCAGCAATCATGAGACCCCCAACATAACCAACTCAGCAATCATGAGGCCCCCAACAAGACAAATTTAGCAATCATGAGGCCCCCAACAAGACAAATTCAGCAATCATGAGGCCCCCAACAAGACAAATTCAGCGATCTTGAGGCCCCCAACAAATCATGAGGCCCCCAACAAGACAAATTCAGTAACCATGAGGCCCCCAACAAGACAAATTCAGCAGTCATGAGTCACATAAATAGACAGCATTTCACATAAATAGGTTGAATGCCCCCTTAATATGGTAGACACCTCTCACCTGGCAGCAGTTCTCCAAAATACACTCAATCTGACGTGGTTCCCCAAAAATAGGTAGCCCCAGGTCTATAGTTGTCCCCAGAATAGGTGGCCAGCAGTATAGATGTCCCCAGAATAGGTGGCCAGCGGTATAGATGTCCCCAGAATAGGTGGCCAGCGGTATAGATGTCCCCAGAACAGGTAGCCAGGGGTAGAGATGTCCACAGAACAGGTAGCCAGGGGTATATGTGTCCAGTATATGTAGGCAGGGATATGTGTGCCCAGTATATGTAGCCAGAGGTATATGTGCCCAGTATATGTAGCCAGGGGTATATATGCCCAGTATATGTAGCCAGGAGAATAATATGTGCCCAGTATATATAGTCAGGCGTATATGTGCCCAGTATATGTAGCCAGGGGTATATATGCCCAGTCCATGTAGCCAGGGGGTATATATGCCCAGTATATGTAGCCAGGGGGTATATATGCCCAGTATATGTAGCCAGGGGGTATATATGCCCAGTATATGTAGCCAGGGGGTATATATGCCCAGTATATGTAGCCAGGGGTATATATGCCCAGAGTAGGTAGCCAGGGGTATATATGCCCAGTATATGTAGCCAGGGGGTATATATGCCCAGTCCATGTAGCCAGGGGGTATATATGCCCAGTATATGTAGCCAGGGGTATATATGCCCAGTATATGTAGCCAGGGGTATATATGCCCAGTATATGTAGCCAGGGGGTATATATGCCCAGTCCATGTAGCCAGGGGGTATATATGCCCAGTATATGTAGCCAGGGGTATATATGCCCAGTATATGTAGCCAGGGGGTATATATGCCCAGTCCATGTAGCCAGGGGGTATATATGCCCAGTATATGTAGCCAGGGGTATATATGCCCAGTATATGTAGTCAGGGGTATATATGCCCAGTATATGTAGCCAGGGGGTATATATGCCCAGTATATGTAGCCAGGGGGTATATATGCCCAGTATATGTAGCCAGGGGGTATATATGCCCAGTATATGTAGCCAGGGGGTATATATGCCCAGTAGATGTAGCCAGGGGTATATATGCCCAGTAGATGTAGCCAGGGGTATATATGCCCAGTAGATATAGCCAGGGGGTATATATGCCCAGTAGATGTAGCCAGGGGGTATATATTCCCAGTATATGTAGCCAGGGGGTATATATGCCCAGTATATGTAGCCAGGGGGTATATATGCCCAGTAGATGTAGCCAGGGGGTATATATGCCCAGTAGATGTAGCCAGGGGTATATATGCCCAGTAGATGTAGCCAGGGGTATATATGCCCAGTAGATGTAGCCAGGGGGTATATATGCCCAGTAGATGTAGCCAGGGGGTATATATGCCCAGTAGATGTAGCCAGGGGTATATATGCCCAGTAGATGTAGCCAGGGGTATATATGCCCAGTAGATGTAGCCAGGGGTATATATGCCCAGTAGATGTAGCCAGGGGTATATATGCCCAGTAGATGTAGCCAGGGGGTATATATGCCCAGTAGATGTAGCCAGGGGTATATATGCCCAGTAGATGTAGCCAGGGGGTATATATGCCCAGTAGATGTAGCCAGGGGTATATATGCCCAGTAGATGTAGCCAGGGGTATATATGCCCAGTAGATGTAGCCAGGGGTATATATGCCCAGTAGATGTAGCCAGGGGTATATGTGCCCAGTAGATGTAGCCAGGGGTATATGTGCCCAGTAGATGTAGCCAGGGGTATATGTGCCCAGTAGATGTAGCCAGGGGTATATATGCCCAGTAGATGTAGCCAGGGGTATATATGCCCAGTAGATGTAGCCAGGGGGTATATATGCCCAGTAGATGTAGCCAGGGGTATATATGCCCAGAGTAGGTAGCCAGGTGTCCCCCTCCCTGCCTCCCCAGCAGGAGGGGAGCAGCGCAGAGAAGAGGGAGAGCTGCTCTCTCTCCCTCGCTGTCCCCTCCATTAATGTCCGGGTGCTGGCAGCGGCGGGCGGAACTTACCTCCGTCTCGTCGCAGCGCGGATGGATCTGCTGCTACTCTGGTCTAGTCCAGACCAGAGCAGCGGCTGCGGGATCCGAACTTCCGGCCGGCGCTGGAGCGAGACGGAGGTGAGTCCCGCCCGCTGCGCCAGCACCCGGACAATAACGGAGGGGACAGCGATGGAGGGAGGGAGAGCCCTAAGGTGAGAGAAGGGGGGAGATGGCCCCCTTCTCCACCGTCCGCATAGCTCTCCCTCTTCTCTTCTCTGCGCTGCTCCCCTCCGCAGAAAAAAAAAAAAAAAAAAAAAAATCAGCTCAGCTGGGCGCCCTTAGGGACCCGGCGCCCGGGGGCACTTGACCTACCCCGACCCCCCCTAGCTCCGCGCCTGAGGGGTATATGTGCCCAGAGTAGGTAGCCAGGGGTATATGTGCCCAGAGTAGGTAGCCAGGGGTATATGTGCCCAGAGTAGGTAGCCAGGGGTATATGCCCAGTATATGTAGGCAGGGGTATATGTGCCCAGAGTAGGTAGCCAGGGGTATATGTGCCCAGAGTAGGTAGCCAGGGGTATATGCCCAGTATATGTAGGCAGGGGTATATATGCCCAGAGTAGGTAGCCAGGGGTATATGTGCCCAGAGTAGGTAGCCAGGGGTATATGTGCCCAGAGTAGGTAGCCAGGGGTATATGTGCCCAGAGTAGGTAGCCAGGGGTATATGCCCAGTATATGTAGGCAGGGGTATATGTGCCCAGAGTAGGTAGCCAGGGGTATATGTGCCCAGAGTAGGTAGCCAGGGGTATATGTGCCCAGAGTAGGTAGCCAGGGGTATATGTGCCCAGAGTAGGTAGCCAGGGATATATGTCCAGTATATGTAGCCAGGGGTATATGTGCCCAGAGTAGGTAGCCAGGTCAGGTGTCCCCCTCCCCAGCAGGAGGGGAGCAGCGCAGAGAAGAGCTGCTCTCCCTTCCTCGCTGTCCCCTCCAATGTCCGGGTGGCTCAGGCTGGCAGCGGCGGGCGGAACTTACCTCCGTCTCGTCGCAGCGCCGGATGGATCTGCCACTACTCTGGTCTGGTCCAGACCAGAGCAGCGGCTGCGCACTCGAACTTCCGGCCGGCGCTGGAGCGAGACGGAGGTGAGTTCCGCCCGCCGCTGCCAGGCCAGCCACCCGGACATTGGAGGGGACAGCGAGGGAGAGAGAGAGCACCTAAGGTGAGGGAAGGAGGGGGGATATGGCCCCCCTTCCCCACCGTCCGCACAGCTCTCCCTCTTCTCTGCGCTGCTCCCCTCCCCCGCAAAAAAAAACAAAAACCCCGCAGCTCAGCCAGGCTGAGGGCACCCTCGGGGACCAGGCGCCCCGGGGCACTTGTCCTACCCCGACCCCCCCTAGCTCCGCGCCTGTATCGCAGCCCTTGCCGCTGCATGCTCCCGATCAAGCCAGCATGTCCGATTGATACATGCGATCGCTACATGCAACATGCAACCAATTGCAACCCCGAAATGGGTTTGATTGTATAGACATGCTCTTGGTGGCACCAATTTTTATAATATCAATAATAATTGTCTTATCTGACGGTCGATCGGCCACCAAGTCTACAGATGTATGGCCACCTTTAGCTAGAGCAGTGTACATTCCAGAGTGATATGTGAACTGATAAGCAGTAAGTGCTGTGATCTTTTGAGAGAGAGAGGGTTTTTTTACTGACACCACAAAGTTTTTTATGGACTTTACTGACAGCCCAGATTTGTTGACTTTTTTTACTGACTGTCAGTAAATTTACTGACGGTTGGCAACACTGCCTCCGCCCAGAGTGGCACCCTCCTCCCACCCAAAGTTGCACTCTACCACCCACCCATGTTGGCACCCTCCTCTCCCCCACAATGGCACCCTCCTACCCACCCAAAGTGGCACCCTCCACTCCCCCCAGAGTGGCACCCTTCTCCCACCCAAAGTGGCACCCTACCACCCACCCATGTTGGCACCCTCCTCTCCTCCCAGATTGACGCCCTCCTCCCACCCAAAGTGGCACCCTACCACCCTACCACCCACCCATGTTGGCACCCTCCTCTCCCCCCACAATGGCACCCTCCTACCCACCCACTCCTACCCATCCAGAGTGGCACCCTCCTCCCTCCTCTCCCCCCAGAGTGGCACCCTTTTGTGGGCAAACGCATGCGCGGTAGTGTGCGGCTTGCCGAAAGAGACCTTTCAGTAATCCCCACCTTGAAAATCCTGGGTTTGCTCCTGCAGCGTACACTACTTATGAATCCTCCAGGCGCCAGTCTGCGTCAGCCCTGCAGCTCCCAGCAGCTTTTCTACATCCTCTGAGCAAGGCTCTGATTTGTCATGTGACACTATGTGGGTTAGGTGACATGTAAGCCACACCAGGATGTAGTAAAACAGTCATGCCACACCAGGACACCAGGATGCAGTAAAGCAGTCATGCCACACCAGGAGGCTAGCCACACCAGGACACCAGCCACACCAGGATGCAGTAAAGCAGTCATGCCGGTTAGTTCAGACTGACAGATGCTTGAGTTCCAGTCAAGCAGGGCTTTACTGTGTTTAATTTAATTGTTTGTTATTCCACAGCACGAAAAAATGTAAAATATTATTAATAGAGTGCCATGGGGGGGGGGGGGTTTGAGAGGCTGGTCACCATCTCCCTTGGTACTCAGGGGCGGTTCTGTCATGAGTCGGGGTGAGGAGCAAATAATTAGGGGCGGCATCTTACTGAATGCCCACCCACCCGAAATCCGCTTATATGCTAGGATTGCCCTGAAACCACCTGGTGCCCTCAGCTGACGCATAGCTGCATGCCTCCGTCGCGACCAGGGAGAGATGTGAATGCTGTACAATGCTGGCTGGCCAGATCACTGCATCAGCAATCAGTGCAGCAAGTGACGAGTGAGTCTTAGCACCGCTGTTGCCCATGAGACCGGGGCGCCGCTGGGGCAGAGCACGTGGCCGCTCCATGGACAGGAGAGGTATGACTGCGCCGATCTTCCAGCTGCTTTAGGGGCCACTCCACCGCTGCATCTGTGGAAAGACAGATGCAGCTGCTTTACCTGTCGGCCTGCTGCTGCATGGACCTCCCCCCCAGCCAAGTCACCACTCCATGACGGACGGGCAAACCATTGGCCACACACCCGACCAGCCTGCCTGCCTCCGATTCCACAGACAGCCCCTGGACTCCAGCAGCTCGGCAAGTCGCGGGGGTAGGGGTCTCAGGGTTTGATTTGTCGGCAGTGCCAGGATGGTTGGTGGTGGTGGAGGGGCACATCCTCACAAGTTTGTCTCAGACGGCAAAGAGTCTACAACCGGCCCTGTTGGTACTGGATTGGAAAAGCAATTTTGCAGCGATCCTATTATTTAGTATTTATGTAGCGCCGACATCTTCCGCAGCATTGTACAGAGTATATTGTCTTGTCACTAACTGTCCCTCAGAGGGGCTCACAATCTAATACCAACCATAGTCATATGTCTAGTGTAGTGTGTGTATTGTAGTCTAGGGCCAATTTTGGGGGGGAAGCCAATTAACCTATCTGTATATTTTTGGGGATGTGGGAGGAAACCTGAGTACCCAGAGGAAACCCACACAGACACAGGGAGAACATACAAACTCATTGCAGATGTTGACCTGGCTGGGATTTGAACCGGGGACTCAGCACTTGCAAGGCAAGAGCGCTAACCACTACGCCACCGTGCTGCCTCCTATTCTTTGCATCAAAGTGCAATTGCTCCAGATATGCTGCAGGTACCAAGACTGAGGTTTCAGGAAATCACAATTGCTGCTGTGGAATCACTGCCGTTGACCTTCATCACCTTTTATGCTTTTGCAAACACTGGTGATTCTAAAACACTGCTGGAGGCTGACTTGTGGGCCCCAGGCTGATGCAAATTGATATCTGAAATTGCCCACTAGGTGGCAGGCTACATTCACTTTACATCGTGACTGTTCCACTTGATGCCTATACAGAAAACAGTAACTGAAAGTATTGCTGTTTTAGGCAGAGGTCACACTTGAGCCCACTGAAAAACACGAATCTGCACTGTAGACCGACAGCCAGCTGAGAGCAGCTGACTAACAGCAATAGGGAATCAAACGCAATGTGAGGAAGGGGGGGAAAAAAAGCGGCAGTGCCTGTGTTTTTTTAATGCTGTGGTGAAACTCAGATTGCTCCCACTGCACCGCGATTGCGCATAAGGAAGCATTATGTGGGTTTTCAGATACTGGAAAAAGCACACAATGTTTGGCAAGTGTGACCCCTGCCTTAGGCTTCATTCACACAAGCTTTAGCCTATTGCCGACCGCCTAACGCAGATTGGCGTAAAGTCCTGGGGCTTCGTTTTGCAGGAGATCGCACACTGCGCAGAGACTGGAAGGTGCTGCTCGGAGACTGTTAGACGGCGAAACCGCAGTCTAATTAGCATGTACAGCGCTGCGATCTACAGCAGCGCTGTACTGGGGACAGCCATGTGACACGGCTGTCCCCTCCAGAAGCAGGGAAGCTGAAGCCTTTGACAGCCGATCACGCTGATTGGCTGGCGGGGGGAGGGGGGAATGTACAAATAAAAAAAACAACAACAGGGAAATGTATTAACTGCTTTCGGACCGGCGCAGTTTAAATCTACGTCGGGCAGGGGGCGCTGCAGTTCTGACTGGACGTAAACTCTACGTCCCATTCACCGCGCGTCCCCGCCCGTTCCTGCCGCTCTCTGCTGCCCTGCCGCCTCTATGACGGCAGAGCGCTGTGCGCCGGTCAGGAGCCGTTTTCATTGGCTCCTGGCCGTGTCATTACTGTAAGCCGTTCCCATTGGCTTACATTGAGTGACAGGGTCAGGAACCAATGAAAGCGGCTCCTGACCGGCACACAGTGCTCTACCATCATAGACACGACAGAGAGAGCAGCCTGCGGCGGGGACAGAGCGTCGTGACCAGCGGGAGCGACAGATTATTGCGGCGATTTGTCAGTATGCGCGGTTTAGCGTTTTAGAGGCTGCTGGTACCGAAGTGGTTAAAAAATAAACAACTATTAATAAATAAATAAACATCCGGGGGGGGGGGGGGGAGGGAGGAGATCTGACCCCACCAACAGAGAGCTCTGTTGGTGGATGAGAGAAGAGGGGGATCACTTGTGTGCTGAGTTGTGCGGCCCTGCAGCTTGGCCTTAAAGCTGCAGTGGCCTATTTTACAAAAAAATGGCCTAGTCTTTAGGGGGGGTTTAACACTGTGGTCCTCAAGAGGTTAAAGGGGTTCTGTGTATCGTTAAAAAACCCACAAAAACTGACACTTACCTGGGGCTTCTATCGGCCCCCTGTAGCTGTCATGTCCCGCGCCGTCCTCCTACGATCCTCCGTTCCCTGCCGCCGGCACTGGTCTATTATTCGTCTAACTAGACGAATACTGCTCGCTCCTAGGAGCTTACTGCGCATGCGCAATACAAGGTTTTCTCGTACTGCGTCTGCCTAGTAATTACCCGATGACGCAGCGGGAGCGAGCACGAGCACGGCCACGCAGCCGCAGTTGATCGCCTGGATCAATTAGACTGGGACCGGCGGCGGGGAACGGAGGATCGTAGGAGGACGGCGCGGGACATGACAGCTGCAGGGGGCCGATAGAAGCCCCAGGTAAGTGTCAGTTTTTTGGGGGTTTTTTATGATCCACAGAACCCCTTTAAAAGAAGATCTGAACTCTTGCACAGGACAGAAGGAAAACAGAGAGAAATGCACCCTGTATGTATTTAGAGAGTTTAGCCTGTCTAATGCCCCCTCATCTGTGACCAATCACAGCTGTAATTTGATCTCTCAGCACTGTCAGGTGATTGCCTCGGCAGAGGCTGCAGTAGTGTCTGAATCACACCCGAAACAAGCATGCAGCTAATCTTGTCAGATCTGACACCTGATCTGCTGCATGCTTCTTCAGGGTCTATGGCTCAAAAGGATTAGAGGCAGAGGATCATCAGCACAGCCAGGCAATGTGCATTGTTTAAAAGAAAATAAATATGGCAGCCTCCATATCCCTCTGCTTCAAGTGTCCTTTATGTTTTTTGTGCGTTATTGGCTGGGCTTTCAATGTAGCAACCTTCTTCCAATATAAGTAATGCCAAATAGAAACAGTATTTCTGCAGTGCAAATGAATTTATTGGATTAACAGGAAATGCCATGGAAGTATACATCATATCACAAATAGACAGGTGCATGACTTTGGGCATCCCAACTGAGATATGAAATATACTTATATTCAAAAAAAGAGAAAGAAAGTCCAGGAGCAACTCGCCATATTAAAGCTTTAAAGAGGCACTTAAGTCATACAAAAAATAAGTTTTACTCACCTGGGGCTTCCCTCAGCCCGTATACGTAGGCGAGCCACGGGTCGTTTCCTGACATTATGTCAGGAACCGACCCATGGCACGCCTGCGTATACGGTTCCCGACTGCGGGTTTGACCAGATCGAGAGGGGAAGCAGCCTTAGTCGAGCTACCACAAGGCTGTGACCCCTCAAACACTTCTCACTGCCACCACTAGCTGTTGCTAGACACGTCCACTCTGCTGTCGAGTGCTCAGCACGCAATCCGCATTTTCGTATTCGGGTCAGCTTTGCGCTTTAGGCTGAATACGGGAACGCCACACACACACACACACACACACACACACACACACACACACACACACACACACACACACACACACACACACACACACACACACACACACACACACACACACACACACACACACACACACACACACACACACACACACACACACACACACACACACACACACACACACACACTTGCAATCTTACACTGTAGTGAAGCAAAACCACTAACAGTCGTTCCGAACGATACTGTTAGCTACTCCGAGACTTCCCACTATGCTGTCGAGCACGAAAGTGCCCATACACACAATGCAATTACAATCTTATACGGTAGTGTTGCTAAATCATACAATCAGGCATGGACTTATACACCGTTACACTTCAGTCTCCTCTACTAGGCTAAGAGTTTTAGTTTAGTACAGCAGAAGTCAAACTTATTAAATAACGATTTAATATTCCAGGAAAAAAGTGGAACAATGCAGAAAATAATATATACAAAAGATTTACAAAAACAAAGTAAAAAGTTACAAAATAAAAGTTTACCAGGATACAAGTACAAAGATACACACAAGGCTATTTGCTTACCAAAATAAACAGAGATCAAGATAGAAGAACCTTGGACTTGGTTTTGTGGATGGACACAGTTCTGGTTGGACCAGGAGCCCACTTAGCTTGGACCGGGAGTCCACCTAGCTTCAGCTACCATCAGGAGCGGACTGATTTTAGGTATCTGCCCCTGCCTTTTATGCTGGGAGATTTGCCTTGAGGCTGCAAGCCCGTTTGGACGGGCGAACTAGTTTTAATTAAATCTCCAGACATAATTTAATTCCCTGATTGTTCAGTTTGTCATATCCTTTCTGTGATATGCAAACTTCCCAGGTTTTTCCTGTACACTTTTGATCTTTACAGAGATTTCCCATCTCCAGGTGACAGGTGACAACTTGAGCAAGGCTTTCAACATTCCAGCAGGCTGTCATATGTAAATTCCTGGCTCAGGCTGGTGTGGTCTGCAGCCAGTCTAGGTGACACATCTGAGACAGTATTTCACAGCAGATCACAGCAGATCAAAGGTGGGGACTTGACTGCTCTTGGCATAATAAGCCATTTCCTGGTCAGAGGCTAGTTAGCCAATTAGCAGTTCCTGCTCCTGTTCACAATCGTTCACGTTCAGATGCAAATGTAGTTGTCATTGACATATGGACAATCACCTTAACAGCTTCCTTGAGCCAGGTGACAATATTTTCACAAGCCAGCTGCCCGACTGGCCTCTTAACATACATACACATCTGAGGTAGTACCCAGTAGACAGAAAAATGAAAGAAATATGTTCCTCTATTATCCTTAACATCATCAGCACCCCAATATATCACCACAGGCAGCATTTCAACAGAAAATAATCACAATGTGGGCAGCATTTCAATAGAAAATAATCACACAGTGGGCAGCATTTCAACAGAAAATAATCAAAATGTGGGCAGCATTTCAACAGAAAATAATCACGCAGTGGGCAGCATTTCAGCAGAAAATAATCACAATGTGGGCAGCATTTCAACTGAAAATAATCACAATGTGGGCAGCATTTCAGCAGACAATAATCGCAATGTGGGCAGCATAACACCACAAAATAATAGGTGTCCCCAGTGTAGGTAGTAGTTCTAATTGTCCCTAGTTTAGGTAATAGGTCTATAGGTGTCCCCAGTTTAGGTAGTAGGTCTATAGGTGTCCCCAGTTTAGGTAGTAGGTCTATAGGTGTCCACAGTTCAGGTAGTAGGTGTATAGGTGTCCCCAGTTCAGGTAGTAGATACAGTATATAGGTGTCCCCAGTTTAGGTAGTAGGTATATAGGTGTCCCCAGTTTAGGTAGTAGGTATATAGGTGTCCCCAGTTTAGGTAGTAGATATACTGTATAGGTGTCCCCAGTTTAGGTAGTAGGTATATAGGTGTCCCTAATTTAGGTAGTAGGTCTGTAGATGTCCCCCAGTTTAGGTAGTAGGTCTAGGTGTCCCCAGTTTAGGTAGCCTGGAAAGGGGAGTAGGCACACACAGCAGCAGGGGAAGGGGGGACGTTCCCCCCCCTTACCTGGGACTCCCGCTCCCCCTTCCTAGCTTACCTGTTTCAGGCACGCGAGGGAAACTCTGCATGCCGCTGCCTGGTCTAGTGATGTCACTAGACCACATCAGCGGCATGCAGAGTTTCCCTCAGCATCTGGAAATAGTAAAATCACCAGCGCTGCCACTCTGCTGGGGGGGGGGGGGGGGAGCGAGTTCCCCTCCATGTGTGTGTGCTCTCTGCCCGCTCTTTTTTTTTCCTAATAAAATTTATAAAAGAAAAAAAAGAAATAATAAAAAAAGCAGCCAATAGGTGGCCACCGCCCCCCGAGGGGCTGCCCATGGCACCGGCCCACGGGTGCCTCTTAATAGATATGGTCTTGGTGGACCCCCTCCCATGCTACCACTGGCCTCCCATTGAGGCACCACAACTCCCAGCATGCCCCCATAGAAGAACCACAGTTTCCTGCATGCCCCCATAAAGGCATCACAGCACCCTGTATGTTCCCATAGAGGCACCACAGCTCCCAGCACGCCCGCCATTGAGGCACCACAGCTCACTCTGCCTGGGGAACATCCGGGGCACCCCAGAATAGATCCGGGGCACGTGCCACTGGTCTTTGGGGCTAGCAATGCCCCTGCCTATAGCCTTTGATGAGTGTCTGGACTCTGGATGGGGTACATTTGACCGGTATTCCATACAAAATCTCTCCAATTCAGATAAAGGTGATGGCTGCCTCAACATGGACAACCTGCTTTAAATCATTCCATAAACTTTTGATGATATTCAGATCAGAGGACTGTGATAACCATCCCAGAACTTTGTGCTTCACCTCTGCATGAATGCCTTTGCAGATTTTGAACTGCCTTTTGGGTAATTATCTTGTTGGAATGCCCAACTCCTCACAACTTCAACCTTGTGACTGACGCTTTAACACAGGGCTTGTTTTACCATTATGCACTGTAGGCACGTGCCTACAGGCGCCTGATAAGGGAAGGGAGTGGCAGCTGGGATAGCCAGCACACTTTAGGTGCAGTTTGATGGGAGCATGTAGGTTTATGAAGGGAGAAGTCTAAGGTGCCAGGATGTCTGTGCCTATAGGCTCCTGTCTGTGAGGTATATTTGGGCCTGCTTGAACATTATACTGCAGGATCAGGGGTGCAGATAGGGCCTGGCAAACCAAACAGCAGCTTAGGGCCTCCCATGCTGCCAGGGCCGCTCTGCCTGTGATTTGTGTGGCCTCCACTGCCTTCCCGTAACTCACACACAGACCTCAGATCAGTGGCAACTTGAACAGGCGAGAGCAGCGCAGTGACCACAGAGTAGACGTCAGATGTGGAAGTGAGGTCATTGCTCATTTCCTGTATTAGAAGTGTGCTAGATGGCTACTGTGGGCTGCACTCCTCTCTTTGGGTTGCTGCTGATCTGCAGGTCTGTGAGTGTTGGGGATAGGGAGGCAGCAGGTAGCTACACACCCCCTTTGACACCATTGCCCTATAAGCGGAGGACATTTTTGGCTACCTATACTGGGAGTGGTATACTGGGCGGATACCTTGGTGGAAGCAGGACATTTGGGAGCCTGCGGCTAATGGACAATTGGATCAGCTATTGGATGTCAAAAGTAGAAATGTTGGGGCCTGATAAATAGTGATGCTGGGCCTGTCAAACTAAAATGTTTCATTTTTGAAAATTATCATTTTAAAATTTTACATTTAGGGTTTTTCAAATCTATCATTTTTTAAATGTATTGTTTTTTGAAATTCTTTGTTTTTTGTATTTATGTAATCGCACCTCTATTTCATGCATGCCACCTCGGCTACCTATACTGGGGACAATTTTAATACCTATACTGGGGGGTGCACCTTTGGCCACCTACCTATACTTTATGGTTACCTATTTTTTGAGGGGGGAAATACCTTTGGCTACCTATTATAATGGGAAAAGGGGCCTAGACTGGGGGGATGCACGAATGTGGTGCCGTTTGGGGCCACAAAAACCTTAGCAGCATGCCTTGCAGGATTTTTGATGACCCTTGACTTTAGCAAGAACCCCAGACCCTGAACAGACCCTGAACTAACCCCACAGCATCATGGAACCGCCACCAAATTTCACACACAGTAGGTAGCAGGTGTTTGTCTTGTTCTTCCACCATGTGCAGCACTGTTTGTGCTGACCTAATAACTCCATATTTGTCTCATCAGTCCAAAGCACTTTGTGCCAAAATGAATCTGGCTTGTCTAAATGTGCTTTTGCATACTCTGTGGCATGATTGCAGATAGGACTTCTTTCTCATCACCCAGCCATACAGATGTTGGAGGCAAATTGTGCTGAATTGTAGAACGATGCACAGTTACACCATCTGCTGCAACAAGATATTCTTGCAGGTCTTTGGAGGTGATCAGTGGATTGTCTGTAATTCTCACAATCCTCTGCATATTCTGTTTGTGTATTTTTCCTGGCCTGCCAGAACTGAACTTAAAGCAGAGCTGAAGAGATTACAAAAAAAAGAGTTTCACTTACCTGGGGCCTCTGCCAGCCCCCTGCAGCCGTCCTGTGCCCACGAAGTGGGCACAGGTCGGCTTCAGGGGCTGGCAGAAGTCCCAGGAAACCTCTTCAGATCCGCTTTAACAACTGTGCCTGCAGCCTTCCATTCCCTAATTACGTTCCTCACAGTTGACGCTGGCAGTTTACATTTCTGAGATAGCTTTTTGCGGCCTTACCCTAAACCCAGGGTGCCCAATAGGTCGATTGCGATATACTGGTAGACTGCAACCGCCTATTTGGTAGATCGAGGGCATATGGCCGCATCCCATTAAATTGGCCAATTGGAAGGCAGGGGAGGAGAGAGGCAGCATGGCTGAAGAGGAGAGGCCAGGGGAGGTTCTGCTAATGATGCAACGTCATGGTTGGGGGTGGTGCTGGGCACAACACATGCAAACACTCACTTACTCACGCTGCGCGCCGGAGCGCTCCCTCAGCCGCCGACATGCTTATCTGCCCTGCAGCCAGCCGCGGCTGAAAGAGGGGAGACCAGGACGAGCCCCAGGTACGCCGATGGAGCTGGAGGGAGGTAAGTGATTATGTTAATGGAACCTGGGCACCTATCCCTATCTACCTGTACTGGAGGCACCTATACCCAGCTACCTATACTGAAGGCACCTATACCTTGCTACCTATACTGAAGGCACCTATACCTTGCTACCTATACTGAAGGCACCTATACCGAGCAAAGGCACCTATAGATACCTATACTGGAGGCACCTATACCCAGCTACTTATACTGAAGGCACCTATACCAAGCAAAAGGCACCTATACCTAGTTACCTATACTGAAGGCACTTATACCTAGCTACCTATAATGAAGGCACCTATACCTAGTGAAGGCACCTATACCTATACTGGAGACACCTATACTTGGCTTTTTGGGGGGCAATTATATTTGGCTACCTATATTGGAGGCACCCATGCTTCGCTACCTATACCGGAGGCAACTATACTTGGTTACCTATATAGGAGGCACCTATACTTGGCTACCTATACCAGAGGCAACTATACTTAGCTACCTATACTGGAGGCACCTATGCCTTGCTACCTATACAGGGGGCACTGATACTTAGCTACCTATACTGGAGGCACCTATGCCTTGCTACCTATACAGGGGGCACTGATACTTAGCTACCTATACTGGAGGCACCCATGCCTTGTTACCTATACAGGGGGCACTGATACTTAGCTACCTATACTGGAGGCACCCATGCCTTGCTACCTATACAGGGGGCACTGATACTTAGCTACCTATACTGGAGGCACCCATGCCTTGCTACCTATACAGGGGGCACTGATACTTAGCTACCTATACTGGAGGCACCCATGCCTTGCTACCTATACAGGGGGCACTGATACTTAGCTACCTATACTGGAGGCACCCATGCCTTGCTACCTATACAGGGGCACTGATACTTAGCTACCTATACTGGAGGCACCCATGCCTTGCTACCTATACAGGGGGCACTGATACTTAGCTACCTATACTGGAGGCACCTATGCCTTGCTACCTATACAGGGGGCACTGATACTTAGCTACCTATACTGGAGGCACCCATGCCTTGCTACCTATACAGGGGGCACTGATACTTAGCTACCTATACTGGAGGCACCCATGCCTTGCTACCTATACAGGGGGCACTGATACTTAGCTACCTATACTGGAGGCACCCATGCCTTGCTACCTATACAGGGGGCACTGATACTTAGCTACCTATACTGGAGGCACCCATGCCTTGCTACCTATACAGGGGGCACTGATACTTAGCTACCTATACTGGAGGCACCCATCCCTTGCTACCTATACAGGGGGCACTGATACTTAGCTACCTATACTGGAGGCACCCATGCCTTGCTACCTATACAGGGGGCACTGATACTTAGCTACCTATACTGGAGGCACCCATGCCTTGCTACCTATACAGGGGGCACTGATACTTAGCTACCTATACTGGAGGCACCCATGCCTTGCTACCTATACAGGGGGCACTGATACTTAGCTACCTATACTGGAGGCACCTATGCCTTGCTACCTATACAGGGGGCACTGATACTGAGCTACCTATACTGGAGGCACCTATGCCTTGCTACCTATACAGGGGGCACTGATACTGAGCTACCTATACTGGAGGCACCTATGCCTTGCTACCTACACAGGGGGCACTGATACTTAGCTACCTATACTGGAGGCACCTATGCCTTGCTACCTATACAGGGGGCACTGATACTGAGCTACCTATACTGGAGGCACCTATGCCTTGCTACCTATACAGGGGGCACTGATACTTAGCTACCTATACTGGAGGCACCTATGCCTTGCTACCTATACAGGGGGCACTGATACTTAGCTACCTATACTGAAGGCACCCATGCCTTGCTACCTATACAGGGGGCACTGATACTTAGCTACCTATACTGGAGGCACCTATGCCTTGCTACCTATACAGGGGGCACTGATACTTAGCTACCTATACTGGAGGCACCCATGCCTTGCTACCTATACAGGGGGCACTGATACTTAGCTACCTATACTGGAGGCACCCATGCCTTGCTACCTATACAGGGGGCACTGATACTTAGCTACCTATACTGGAGGCACCCATGCCTTGCTACCTATACAGGGGGCACTGATACTTAGCTACCTATACTGGAGGCACCTATGCCTTGCTACCTATACAGGGGGCACTGATACTGAGCTACCTATACTGGAGGCACCTATGCCTTGCTACCTATACAGGGGGCACTGATACTTAGCTACCTATACTGGAGTCACCTGTGCCTTGCTACCTATACAGGGGGCACTGATACTGAGCTACCTATACTGGAGTCACCTATGCCTTGCTACCTATACAGGGGGCACTGATACTGAGCTACCTATACTGGAGGCACCTATGCCTTGCTACCTATACAGGGGGCACTGATACTTAGCTACCTATGCTGGAGGCACCCATGCCTTGCTACCTATACAGGGGGCACTGATACTTAGCTACCTATACTGGAGGCACCCATGCCTTGCTACCTATACAGGGGGCACTGATACTTAGCTACCTATACTGAAGGCACCCATGCCTTGCTACCTATACAGGGGGCACTGATACTTAGCTACCTATACTGGAGGCACCCATGCCTTGCTACCTATACAGGGGGCACTGATACTTAGCTACCTATACTGGAGGCACCTATGCCTTGCTACCTATACAGGGGGCACTGATACTTAGCTACCTATACTGGAGGCACCTATGCCTTGCTACCTATACAGGGGGCACTGATACTTAGCTACCTATACTGGAGGCACCTATGCCTTGCTACCTATACAAGGGGCACTGATACTTAGCTACCTATACTGGAGGCACCTATGCCTTGCTACCTATACAAGGGGCACTGATACTTAGCTACCTATACTGAAGGCACCTATGCCTTGCTACCTATACAGGGGGCACTGATACTTAGCTACCTATACTGGAGGCACCTATGCCTGGCTACCTATACTGGAGGCACCTGTACCTGGCTGGGGGCTGTTCATGACAATGTGGGGAATGTTGGTAGATCTCCTGGACTCTGCAATTTTTAAAGTAGCTCACGAGCCGAAAAAGTGATGGCACCCCAGCCCTAAACCATGACACTGCACAAACTGAGTTGCTTTGAGGATCTGATGTTGTCACTCTTCAGAGGAGAGTCAAAGAGAAGCACAACTTGCAATTGGCCACCTTACATGCCTTTTCTCATGATTGGATACACCTGTCTATGGAGTTTAAAACCTAACAAACCAATCCAGACAATGGCCCATATGCAATTCAATTCTCTCCTGAGTTTTCTCCTAGTGATATTTTTTACACTTTGTCATAAAATGCATTTTAAACCACCATCAAGGAGGAAAATACTCCAAATATTTTTTTCAACAACTTTTGGGTACTTTTCTAACTGAATCATGCTGAAAAGTTATTTTAAAGAGAAGATGAAAATTATCTCCTGGGAGGAAACTCAGGAGTAAACGTTAATTGCATATGGGCCGAGATGGTGTGCCAAGCAATCAACAGTGAGCCCTTACATGCATTTAAATCAGCAAAATTTGATTTGATTTCATACTACTAAATATCGCTTCACCAAAAATATTTGGAAAACACCACAGTACACATGTTCCTGGGGGATAAAAGTCACGCCACTGTTATGTTTGTTGACAGTAGAGTAAATTGTTATGCAGGCTGAGAGGGTTTCCGGAACTTCTTTCCTTTTCTCAGGCTAGCTGGAGAGGGCTCTAGACACGCAGAGCAGCTGTCCTGTCTCTGTACACAAAGAACAGACAGCATGACACATCAGAAGGGAGGAGGGAGAGAGGGTGGGCAGAGCTGTAGATTATGCTATGGTCGAATATCACATACAGTTTTCAGCTTGCTGGATTACGAAGAAGAAAAAGCAAAAGCCATACGCACCGGTAATTACGATTTGGACATTCAATTGATTTCAGGTAATCCATTCATAATTTTGTGTAATTTTCGCCTAAGTTTGTGCCAAATTTAGCAGTTAAAGAGACTCTGTAACATCAAAAACATCCCCTGGGGGGTACTCACCTCGGGTAGGGGAAGCCTCCGGATCTTAATGAGGCTTCCCACGCCGTCCTGCGTCCCACGGGGGTCTCGCTGCAGCCCTCCGAACAGCCGGCGACAGACCCGACTGTCAATTCAATATTTACCTGTGCTGGCTCCAGCGGGGGTGCTGTGGCTGCTTTCTGCTCCGAAGTAGACGGAAATACCCAATCTCAGTCGGGTCCGCTCTACTGTGCAGGCGCCAGAAACTTGCGCCTGCGCAGTAGAGCAGACCTGACGGCGATCGGGTATTTCCGCCTACTTCGGAGCCGACAGCCGTCAGAGCGCCTGCGCAGGAGCCGGGAAGGTAAATATTGACGTCATCTTCCACGGAGGGCTGCAGCGAGACCCCTGAGGGACGGAGCACGGCGTGGGAAGCCTCATTAGGATCCGGAGGCTTCCCCCACCCGAGGAGAGTACCCCCAGGGGACGTTTTGACGTTACAGATCTTCTTTAATAGCACAGTCTCCATACATGCCATTGGCAGGGGCGTAGCAATAGGGGTTGCAGAGGTTGCAACCACATCGGGACCCTTGGGCCAGAGGGGCCCCGAAGGCCCTTCCTCAACTACAGTATTAGCTCTCTATTGGTCCTGTGCTCATAATAATCACGTCTATATATGCTTTAAATAGGGGAGATCATTAACAAACTGTTCCCCATCCCCTTCTGGCACCTCTGACACTGTAGTTGCCATTGGCAGGTTTTGGTGCACCGTATCAATTGTTATGTATAGAGTGCTTGGGGGGCCCCATTGTAAAACTTGCAGCTTCTTAGCTACGCTACTGGCACTAAAATTGCTACTTATGTTAAGGAGAATAGTGGGAATAAGGTAAACAGGGAATTTGTTTAAAAGACTTTGTAGTTTTTGAGAAAATCGATTTTAAATATGCAAAGGAAAAAATGTTTTTTAAATTGTAACTTTTCTGAGTTTAAAAAATTTAATTTTTCTTTTGCATTTTTAAAATCAATTTTCTCAAAAACGACAAGGTCTTTTTGAAAAAATTATTTTATTGACTTATTCCCACTCTTCTCTTTAATTTATGTAGCAATTTTGGTGACAATGGCATTTATTGGGGCTCAGCTATTAACCGCTAGAGTCGGCACAAGACTGCGATAATTACGCAAAATTGCAGTTGCTGATTACGTTTACAAACAAAATGAATTACGATTTTACCTGAAATTTTGCATTATGAATTCTCACCGTAATTGAAATTACGATATGAAATTATGATTATGCGAAATTTGCGGTCATCACTCCTGTTGAACAGCCTCTAAGGACGTTAAAAGCTTAGCTGAAAACAAATGGCGTTTATGTTCAGAAAAACCACAGCATTCAAACGAGGCGCTGAGCAGATGCCCGTCTGAACCAGCCCTTAACCTCCTTGGCGGTAACCCCGTGTGTGACACGGGGTAAGCCGCCAGAGGGTGCCGCTCAGGCCCTGCTGGGCCGATTTACATACATTTTTTTTCCAACACGCAGCAAGCACTTTGCTAGCTGCGTGTTTGCTCTGATCGCCGCCGCCCGCCGCCGATGCGCCGCTACCCGCCGCGGAAACAGGCCCCCCTGCATACCCCTTGCGCAGCCTGGCCAATCGCCGCCAGGCTGCGCTATGGGGTGGATCGGGACTCCCTGTGACGTCACGACGTCCGTGACGTTGATGACGTCACTCCATTCGTCGCCATGGCGACGGGGGAAGCCCTCAAGGAAATCCCGTTCAGAACGGGATTTCCTTATGGGCAAGCGGCGGCGATCGGAGGGGACGGGCGGACGCCGCAGGGAGGGGGGAAGCAAGTAGCTAGCGCTAGGCTAGCTACATGCTAAAAAAAAAAATGGCTAAAAAAACTATACCGCCAGGGGGGTTAAAGCAGCAGGGACAGCCATGCTATCCCAGGAAAAAAAATAACATATAGAAGTAGATAAATACTTGTTCTACTTACAGAACAGATGTATTGTGCTGTCCTGTCTATGTTTTGATTTCAGTGAATTTTATATAGTACATAGAGAGAATTATGTTCCTGGCATTTGCCATCTACAGTATATTCCCTCTGACTGAAGCAAATCCTGATGTCATTTCCTCCCTTAATTTTTTTCCTCCTAGAAACTACACTGATAGAAAAGCGCTTCATGCATACTGGCTCTACATACCCTGGCACTCTTATTGGCCCGAGGAAGCAGTCTTAGACCTGTGAAACGCGTTGCCTGTGCAAAAATCAAATTCTCTTTTTTCCTATGAGAATGTCCTTATTGAGGTAAGCCACCTCGTTTATCGTTTTTACTGTTGTTTTTAACTCAGTTTTATAAACCCCTGGGTGCTTCTTTACTCTCACTGTACACTGTCATATACTGTAGCTAGCTTGCTTTGTAAACACATGCTCGCTAAACTGCCCTCAGCCAGTGAGAAGCAGGAATGTGGGAGGGGTGATGACAAGCTTCCTCCTTTTGGCAATGGCAAAAATAGAGCCAGTCTGACTGAGATAAGATTTATTACAGCAGAAACATTTCTGAATAGATTGGAGTGCTTGCAATGCAGGGTAAGGCCCCATTCACACTTGCGTTTTGGCAAGTAAACGGACCGGATCCTGACCTGATCCTGATCAGAACCGTACGGTTCGATCCGGATCCGGTTCGTTTGCATCAGGCATGCATCAGGCTGCCATCCGGATCCGTGGGCAAAAAATAGTTAAATATAAATTAAAAAATGTTGGGGTCAGCAGAAGGTGCACCTGTACAATCAGGTTCCTCCGCTGTAGGCCTCACCTCCACCTCCGACATTCTGCCAAACAGCTCCAGCACGTCTGTCACTGCTGCTCCACTCCTGACATGCTTGGCCCATGTGTCCCCATCCGAAATGGCCGCTTGGATACGCATAGGAAGTGGGGTAGAACGTCAGGTTTTTGTAGGCAGTGTGTTCTGTGCCTTCTGTTTCCCATTGGTTTCTGTGTTCCAGATGGTGCTGTCAGGCTCAGGTCCGGCTCCGGTCAGGATGCGTGGGCCGGAGATCCGGACCCAAAAAATAGTGCATGTTGGAAAAGAGTCCGGATCCGGTCCGGCTCTGTACTGTACGGAACGTACGTATGTGAACGTCCGCATAGCCTTTGCATTGCTATGCGGAACGTACGTTCCGTTTGTACAGTATGCGGTCCGGATCAGATCCGGAAAATCCGGATAGCGAACACTAACGTGAACCGGGCCTTAGGTTGCAGGCTGCATATTAAACACAGAGCAGGGGGTAAATGGAATTTCATTTTGTGGCTCACAGTCCCTAATGTTATGTTTTGGCGGTAGCTACTATCCTGATTACTTATGCAGACTTTTAGTTGCCTCTCATTAGCAGAAGCAGGGACACCTCTGTGGCAAGCGGAGCCTGGCAGAGGACTGCAAGATAAGCAATGTACAGCCACCCTAAATCCCCTACACTTGTTATTTTTCTCCTTCACTGGAGTCGCAAAGATGGCATTCCTGAGTAAATCCTTACAATGCCGAGGAATGGACAGCGGGTGAATCTGAGAAAACGCCCAGCCATGCGTCAAATCTTATTATCTCTGCGATTAGACACAGCAGGGTCTCTGCGGCTGCCATGCCTCACTGAGCTGCAGCCATCTACCACTGCTAGGGTCTTATATGGGCATCCTTACAATGCAGGATACACCAGAGCATTATGGGAGAATGGAGAATCTCATTGAGGGCTGGTGCACACCAAAACCCGCTAGCAGATCCGCAAAACGCTAGCAGATTTTTAAACGCTTTTTTTTATTTTTATGAGGCGTTTTGCTAGCGTTTTGCGGATTGCTGCTGCGGTTTTCAGTATAGTAGATTTCATATATTGTTACAGTAAAGCTGTTACTGAACAGCTTCTGTAACAAAAACGCCTGCAAAACCGCTCTGAAGTGCCGTTTTTCAGAGCGGTTTGCGTTTTTCCTATACTTAACATTGAGGCAGAAACGCACCCGCAATCCAAAAAATGCCTCACCTCGGGAGTATGCGTTTCAGCAAAACGCCCCCCGCTCTGGTGTGCACCACCCCATTGAGATACATTGACCAAGCAGATCCGCAGCCGCAAGCGGATCTGAAAACGCCCAAAAAGCCGCTCGGTGTGCACCAGCCCTGAATTACCATCCTTAGCTCTTAAAGGATACCCGAAGTGACATGTGACCTGATGAGATAGACATGTGTATGTACAGTGCCTAGCATACAAATAGCTATGCCGTGTTCCTTTTTTTTTCTTTCTCTGCCTGAAAGAGTTAAAAATCAGGTATGGTAAGTCCTGACTCAGACAGGAAGTGGCTACAGTGTGACCTTCACTGATGAGAAATTCCAACTATAAAACATTTTCCTAGCAGGAAATGGCTTCTGAGAGCAAGAAAGAGGTAAAAAAGGGGAATTTCTTATCAGTGAGGGTCACACTGTAGTCACTTCCTGTCTGAGTCAGGACTGAGTCAGCCACTTACATACCTGATGTTTAACTCTTTCAGGCAGAGAAAGAAAAAAAAGGGACACAGCCTAGTTATTTGTGTGCTTGGCACTGTACATACACATGTCTATCTCATCATGTCACATGTCACTTCGGGTAACCTTTAAGGCTCCTACACACTATTAAGCTGGTCATCTATCAGGCGGCCGATTCAACAATTATTATCGAATCAGATAAAAATCGGTGCCACCAAGAGCATGCCCGATGTAAACAATTTCGTGCCAAAATTGGTCATATGTATCAATGGGACATGCTGTAAGATGTAGGGCCGATTTTCTTGATCAGGTGCACAGCGTTAGAGTGGACAGAAGCTGTCCATTTACAGCTCTACTGTAACAAAAAATTAAAAACGCTCCAAACATCGCTAGGCATAATTAGAAAATCGCTAGGCACAATTAGAAAATCGCTAGGCATGAATGAATGTTTGCGATTACACTAGCGCTTTTTGGTGTGCACTGGCCCTTAGACAGATTGCAGCAGAATTATAAGTACAACAGGCACTTCCCTGCCAATGTTTAGAGATCACAAGAGATCTCTTTATCAGGACAACAAAAGTGGAGCACCATCAGGGAAATACCAATGGTCATGTTTTACTGATGGTGTTCTGTACGACTAAAGAAAGCCATACATTTATCAATGTTTCCCTATGATCAAATCTGTTAGGAATTGATGCCGCAAATGATACCCGATTGATCGTTTTGTGGCCGAAATCAATCGAGTTGGTTGATCACACTGGACGGATGATATCACTCAATCAGCAGCAGGTCAGCAATGTGATGGTAGCAGCATTTGATTATGGGATGACCAATGTGCAGTGTTGGCAGCAAAGCTTAAAGGATACCCGAAGTGACATGATGAGATAGACATGTGTAGTATGTACAGTGCCAAGTAGGGATGCTGAAATACGATCCGGATGAAATCCGGATAGTAGCTATCCGGATTTCTCCCAGTAAACCTGTGCGGGGTGGGCGGGGGGGTTAATCTTTCCTATCATGACGTCTTTTTTGTCCGTCCCTCGGCGCCTCCCACGATGCGTTCCAATCCGGCGTCAAGTGACTAAAAACACTTCCTCCTTCCGAGTTGAAGGAGGAAGTGTATAGTCACGTGACACCGGATTGGAGCGCATTGTGGGAGGCACCCGAGGGACGGACAAAGAAGACGTCATGATAGGTAAGATTAAACCCCCCGCCCACCCCGCACAGGTTTACTGGGAGAAATCCGGATAGCTACTATCTGGATCGGATTTCAGCATCCCTGGTGCCAAGCACACAAATAACTAGGCTGTGTTCCTTTTTTTCTTTCTCTGCCTGGAAGAGTTAAATATCAGGTATGTAAGTGGCTGACTCAGTCCTGACTCAGACAGGAAGTGACTACAGTGTGACCCTCACTGATAAGAAATTCCATCTATAAAACACTTTCCGAGCAGAAAATGGCTTCTGAGAGCAGGAAAGGGATAAAAAAAGTTCAATAGTTCATAGATTTTAGCTCTGGCATACTTCAATGAATGAGCAAAAACAATAAAACAGTTAAACATAAAAAGTAGATTTAAACATAAAATAAAACTGTGGAATATCTTAAAAAGTCATTTTTAGGAGAAGGAAGATAGATACAATTGTTTATTTCATTTGTTTATTTTTGCCTCGTCCTTTAAACTCACCTGTCCATCCACGTGTGTCTTCTCTCCACCAACGTATAACACCTGTGTCCTGTGTCAAACGCTAGAGGCCTCTAGTGTTCACGTAAGGTACATACCACGGTGCCTCTAGTGTTCTGCCTCCGGTGCTTATCATGTGACACAGGCCTCCGGGAGAGAAGACACAGGGAGGATCGCCCAGCAGTGATGGATAAAAAGACATGCGCTGGCGGACAGTAGAGTGTGAGCTCTGCTGCCTACTCTCTGTACGGCCTGGGGGGGTGTTACACATTGATGGGGAGACCTAGGGGAATATGTTAGATGGTGCGCAGCTCCACAGATATTCCACAGAAAACCTATGCCCTAGTGTCACAGTGTATGCGAGATATGTATACCTATAAAGATTGCAGCAGAAATCTCATTAAATATCTATCATACCGACGCAGCGGCTACAGGTATCTAACTGAAAGTATTAGAGACACAGGGTCAGCAGGGCTGCCAGGCAACTGGTATTGTTTAAGGCTACTTTCCCACAAGGACGTTGCGTTTAGGGGACGTTATAGGGCGCATAACGTGCCCCTAACGCAACGCCTGGTGGTGTTTGAGCAGGACGCTGCCAAGAGCCGCGATACAAGCAGCTCTTGGTGCGCCTGCTCTGTCGGAGGTGCTGCGGAGACCAAGTGAGCGGAGCTCTCCGCATCACGTGGTCCCGCCAGCCAATCAGCAGCCGCTTCTGGAAGTAAACACTGCAAGTGCAGTGAATATAAAGTAGCCATGCGCCTGGCTACGTAGCGGCCTCTCCCTGCCTCCTCTCCGCCCACAAAAAAAACCCCATACTGAGCATGTGCAAACAGTGTAACGCGGCTTAAGCCGCAAGAACGCACGGTATGCTGCACTTCAAACGAAAGTGCAGCGTTACTGTGTAACGCAACGTGGGCACTGTGAACAGCCCATTGATTTTTCATTGCTGTGGGGTGGGGGTGCGTTACAGGCTGCTCTAACCTTGCGCCTGTAACGTCCAACTGTGAAAGCAGCCTAAAGGAAATAAATATGGCAGCCTCAATATCACTCTCACCTCAGGTGCCCTTTAAAGCAGGAGGATTAGCCATGCTATGCCAGGGGAAAAAAACACATATATAAGTAGCTAAATACTTGATCTACTCACATAACACATGTATTGTACTGTCCATGTTTTGATTTCAGTGATTTTTATATAGTAAAATGAGGAGAATTTTGTTCCTGGTGGGAACCATGTCTTTTTCCCACAGTTTGAGGCTAAATACTGATGTCATTTCTTCCCTTAACTTTTTTTCCTTTTCTCCTCCAATCGCTGTCCCCTCAGCCTTGCTTGTAAACACAAGTGAGCAGAGGATCATGTTTCAGCTAAGCAGCTAGGCAGGGAAATAAAGGGAAGAGGAGGAATATATTATAAATAAAAAGAACTCCCAACAACTGAATGGCAATAGCTATTAAAGGGCCAGTGCTCCTAAGGTATGTGATAACTCCAAACCATAGCAGCATAAAAAGTTTTGAATGCAGGATTAGCATCTTTATCACTTAATACACTCAAACCAGTTGCTGTTGAAATTTGATTTTTATGGTGACAATCCCGCTTTAAGTCCAGACTGAAACGCCACCTGTTAGTCTGGCATTTATGAACAACTGGCTATTTCCTCTGTAATATCGTCCAGTCTGCAACCCTGTATTGATCTGAGACATATTATTATTTTTTAGTGTTTATATAGCGTCGACATCTTCTGCAGCGCTGTACAGAGTATATTGTCTTGTCACTTAACTGTCCCATAGATGGGCTCACAATCTAATCACACGCCATACAATTTTTTACAAATCTGTTAAATTTAAGAATTGCAATCAATTTTTCTGACTGATTGTAACATTTCAAAAATACGACCAATGTACCACACACCTGTGTTCAATATTTCACCAATTATGATAAAAATGATTGGAAACTCTGAGAAAATTGCTAGGGGGTGTATATTAATAAATAGACAATCTAACACACACCATACAATCTTTAGAAAGATTGAAGAAAAATATCTGGCATTACGGATCGATAAAAATCGAAGAAAACGGGAAATCCAATCTGATTTTTCAGTCGAATGAAAAAAAGCTTTCGAGTTTCGACTTTTGGGGAGATCCGATCGTTTTTATCGAATTGCCATAAAATCGGATCATTTTATTGTATCGTGTGTGTGTGTGGCCACCTTTATGTATATATCAAGTATTGTAGTCTAGGGCCAATTTTTTGGGGGAAGCCAATTAACTTATCTGTGTGTTTTTGGGATGTGGGAGGAAATAGGAGTGCCCGGAGGAAACCCACGCAGACACGGGGAGAACATACAAACTCCATGCAGATAGTGCCATGGCTCTTCAAGGCAAGAGCCCTATCCACTACACCACTGTGCTGCTACATATCTTTGTGTTTTAAGTACTATGGGAGAAAAGCGCTTTAGAAATGCTATTGTATATTAGCATATCACTGAACATCTCTATTTATAACTGCAGTATAGTTGTGTGGTCTATCAATAAGACAGCAGGGGGAGTGGGAGCCCACCGGAGGGGGGAGTGGGAACCCACCAGAATACTGTGACCGATATACAGCTCTGAGGACATGAGATCCCGCCTCCAGAGTACATAGGCAATGTTAGAACGCACCGGTTTACCTCTCCAGCAACCCCCCCCCCCCCAACAAAAATAAGTGATCAGCTCTGGGTACGCTGACCTCCTAGGTGGGAAAACATTCTGTCTGGCACAGGCTGTGCCTAGTTCTGCTACAATACGTAACCTTTGGAACTGTTGCTTTGATGCACTGAATGGCCGGGGGGCAAAGTTCACTTTAAAAGTTGAATATAAGCCAACTGTGATACTGTAACTAAAACCAGTAGGTTGTCCTGAAAAAAATATGATGATTGAAGGTGAACACCGTTTATGCTGACCAATCACTCGACACAGTCCCCAGTGTGTCTGCCCCCCCTTTTTTGGGAAGAAAAAGTGCATCTTGTATGCGGAAAAATACAGCAGTTCTTCAAGCACCACTATCACGAAAGGTTGTTTATAATAAGTATATTCTGTACAGCATCTATAAAAACCCTTCCCTATAACTGCTACTGAAAATGTCCCAATGTGAATACTCTCGCCATTAATTCGCAAAGCCGCTGGTGCACCGAGGGAAAAACTGTACACGAGCAACTCCCTGCTACTGCACAGCCGCAGCTGTTACCTGGGTGTTGGGGAGAAGCGAACATTGTATTAATGAAGAGGACTACAAACGGGCAACAAGATGCCAACTTTTCTGGCTTGTATGCAAATTTTATGCAGCTTGGAATTGGATTACTCAGAATCCCCAGGGACTGCATTTCATTGGCCCAGTTCCAAGATACATACAATTTGCATTAAAATGCTTGCGCTTTATCTGCATAAAAATTGAAAATTGTAACTGATCTGCACCCTTAAAGGGAACTTGAGATGAGAAGCGTCTCAGGTTCTATACTTACCTGGGGCTCGTCCCTCGCCGTCTCCCCGGGTGGCTCCAGGCCTCACATGTGCGACGAAGCGTGACTCGGCCAGGCTTTCAGGCTGAATTGCAAGTGACAGGGGCCACCTGGGGAGACGGCGAGGGACGAGCGGCCTTAAGGGGCTTAATGAAGCCCCAGGTAAGTGTGGAACCTGAGACACTTCTCATCTCAGGCACACTTTAAAGGATACCACAACCGAATGGTTGTGGTAAAATTGATTGCCGCACTGTGTAGGGGGTGATGAGCGCATGCCTGCATTTCCTCCCGCCCCTCTCCGTCTGCCGCCGTTCATACTCTATACACTCCGGTGTGCGGCGACTTGCTTGACCTCTGCCCCGGACATACTGCGCCCTGTGTGCTCAATATGTCCTTCCCCCTTCGCTTCTGGCCGGCACATAGTGCCAGGCTCAGAAGCACGCTGTCCCCTTTTTGCTGTGTGTGCGCTCCATTACACCGAGCATCACATGCTAATCATGTGATGCTCGGTGTAATGGAGCACACACGCAGCAAAAAGGGGACAGCGTGCTTCTGAGCCTGGCACTATGCGCCGGCCAGAAGCGAAGGGGGAAGGACATACTGCGCACACAGGGCGCAGTATGTCCGGGGCAGAGGTCAAGCAAGTCGCCGCACATCGGAGTGTATAGAGTATGAACGGCGGCAGACGGAGGGGGGCGGGAGGAAATGCAGGTATGCGCTCATCACCCCCTACACAGTGCGGCAATCAATTTTACCACAACCATTCGGTTGTGGTATCCTTTAAAGGGAAGGTCTAAGCAAAATAAAAAATGAGTTTCACTTACCCGGGGCTTCTACCAGCCCCATGCAGCCATCCTGTGCCCTCGTAGTCACTCACTGCTGCTCCAGTCCCCCGCTGGCAGCATGCCGACCTCGGAGATCAGCGGGTCGCATTGCGTACATTTTTACGCATTCCCGCTAGTGCAGGAACATTAACACATACATTTTTACGCGTTAGTGGTTCAATGCGTACATTTTTACGCATTGAACCACTAACGGGTAAAAATTTATAAGTTAATGTTCCTGCACTAGCGGGAATGCGTAAAAATGTACGCAATGCGACCCGCTGACCTCCGAGGTCGGCATGCTGCCAGCGGGGGACTGGAGCAGCAGTGAGTGACTACGAGGGCACAGGATGGCTGCATGGGGCTGGTAGAAGCCCCAGGTAAGTGAAACTCATTTTTTTTATTTTGCTTGGACCTTCCCTTTAAAGAGGAACTGTAACCAAAGATTGAACTTTATTCCAATCAGTAGCTGATACCCCCTTTCCCATGAGAAATCTCTATCTTTTCTCAAATAGATCATCAGGAACATCTGTACAGCTGATATTATGGTAAAACCCCTCCCACAGTGTGATGTCATGGCCATGGTCCTGACAGTTTGATGTCTGTGATCCTCATTGCATTGTGGGAAATAACAGCTTTTTCCAACTGCCAAGCAACCAGTATCTTCCTCTGTGCATATGATTATGTATAAAAAATAACCTTTTAGTTTATCACATTGTTAGTGGGTGTGATTAGAGATAATGGCAATTGGTGCTGTTTTTTTTTTCATGTCTGCCAGTAGTAAAGATGATTATGTTTAGGCTGATTGTGGATCAAACAATAAAAAAAACACCATTGATACATTTTAGAATGTAAATCAGGGAGAGGAAAGATTTTACAATGGGCAAACACTGACTAAATATTTAATAAATGAACATTGTAAAAAAATAAGCAGTTTTATTTATTATGTTATTTTCACTACAGTCCCTCTTTAAATTATAAAATATTCCAGCCTAGCAGGCAGCCCTCCAACAGCGGCACCTCTAGGCATGTGCCTACTGTGCCCAATGGGAACTCAGGCCCTGGCAGCCACTAGGTCCATCACTTGTGTCAGCTGCAGTAGCATCGTGGCATGATCTGACCAGAGCAGAGCATGCTGGGCCGTGTGGTAATATAGCAGAAAAAGCAACAGGTTGCAGAATGTACTGTATGGTTACCATGGATACAGCAGCAGCCACACCAATGTCTTGTCAGCCCCCTCTCCTCTATCTTACAGCTAAGCTCAGTGAATAATGGATGAGGACTGCCTTGTTTACAGCACAGATTGGATTGTGGCTCTGTCCCCTGGTTCCAATCTGTGACAACTGCACAGAGATGTGCAGTAAGAAGTGGCTGGTAAGAATGCCACGTCATGCCAGAGGATGATGGTAGTTTGATGCCACTTCAGGGCTTACATAAGACTGCTTGGCAAGGATGTCGTTTCTTCCAAGCAGTCAGAGTGGAATCCTGACTATGGCAGATTTATTTCTGTCACTGACCTACTACAAGGTCTGTTTGGACAGATGTAGCCCCGTTCAGGGTTATGTGACTCGCCCTCCTCACCACAATCCAGGAGAAAGGTCTGTTCTGTTCATAGACAGCATTTTTTTTATTAAGGGTGCTATGCAGGTCCTGGATCCAGTGCTGGGAAGCTGTCAACCAGCGGCAAAAAAATGGGCATGCCCATGCACTGTAAAGTGGGTGTGGTAATGACAGGTCATGGGCAGGGCAAATGAGCTTAGCTGCTGTGTAATTCACAGACAGTGGACATCAATCGCACTATGTAGCCAGATGTAGGCACCCCCACCCCCAGTATAGGTAGCTAGAAGTCCCATAGGTATAAGTCCATTCCCTAGGATTGGTGGTCAGATGTGCCCCCAGTATAGGAAGTCAGGTATTGTTGCCCCCAGTATACACTCACCTAAAGGATTATTAGGAACACCATACTAATACGGTGTTTGACCCCCTTTTGCCTTCAGAACGGCCTTAATTCTATGTGGCATTGATTCAACAAGGTGCTGAAAGCTTTCTTAAGAAATGTTGGCCCATATTGATAGGATAGCATCTTGCAGTTGATGGAGATTTGTGGGATGCACACCCAGGGCATGAAGCTCCCGTTCCATCACATCCCAAAGATGCTCTATTAATATGGGTAGAGAAAGAAAGCCCATAATACAGCACCACTCAAGATATATTCAAAAATGTAACAATTTATTTCACATAATAATAATTGACATAATGGGAGATTCAAGTATGAATAAAAACAGTTAAAAAAGACCTCATAGTCTTAAATGACCAGCTGCAATAATTCATATATTCAATGCATAAGTTGATGATAATACATATGTAGCAAATAATCTACTAATAAATAGCAAAGATAAACCAAACTGGTGGGCAACAATTTAGAGCCCACCAGTGGTAGAACCCGGGTTCAGTAATTGTAAAGTGCTTAGTGATAAAAATTGCATATAAATCTAAAACTGTGCAATAATGATACAAAAAACAAAAAACAAACTGCATATACCAACTGTAACAATATGAGCAGCCTAATAGGTAAAGTGCATATGAGCAAAGGGTGAGAAGTGAAAAAAGAGAAGGATACTTAGCCCAGGATACTAATAATAAAGGCAGCTGGAAAAGACTGGGATCCCCTCAGACATTCCACCAGGTTCGCGGGCGTCACCCCGCTTTGACAGGAGGAGAGGACACCGTGTTCGTGAACGCCAAGCCGGCGTTTAAATGGAGAAAGAGGGCGTGCATCGGAGAAGCAGGCGTCAACCGGATGTGACGTCACCGCTATCCGGAAGAGAGGAGGGGGAAAGAGGAAGGCGGAAAAGACCACGCTGGAGCGCAGCATAGAAAGCTGAGAGGTGAGTAACCAAGGCAACCAGCACCCAGCAGTAGCCCAGAAGATGCGGAGATTGAGAACGCAGCCAGACTGCCAATCTAAAGTCTGAATACATATACATATACATATGTCCAGCACCCAAGTCACAGCACAGTGCATATAATACATACACATATCTATATATATAAACAGCACGACAGCATATCAATAAACAACCCTATTTAAAGGGGGCATATAAATGTCCAAGGTGAAACCATACATCACCCCGACATCCTTGAGAACAAAAAGGGGGGGGGGGCGGGGGCCCGGAGGCACACCCAGATCCACCGAGGAATCCTGAATAATTGTCCAAAAACACCAGTAAGGAAAAATCCGGAATAAATGTCCTTCAACAGAAGAGGGGAGGCCTGTGTAGACCAATGCGAATGGGGTCCCATGGTGCACATAAAGTCCCAGAAGTTCATGTCCCATCTCGGATAGCAGGATAACAGAGTCCACACACTTGTCCATGTACCACATTCACATACATACGGTTCGGCGAGTATAAGATCATATGCAATTAAATCTGTACATACAGAGAAGAAAGGAACAGATGTAAGTATACAAAAAATACATAATTGAACCAAAATATACGACTGCATATAAATCGAAAAAATGCAAAAGATACATCTGTATGACAGATGCATAAGATTGCAGGAGCACATTATCCCAAATATCCAGACCAATCGATTTCTTCATTAATCCCACATGGTGACATACTGTCCAACTGATAAATCCATCTAGCCTCCCGCCTCAATAGAGCTCTGGAAACATCACCACCCCTCATACCTAATTTAATCTGATCTAGACCATGTACCTTGAGACCAGCTGTGGAACCCCTATGCATGGACAAAAAATGGGAGGCCACTGATGTTAATGTCTCCCCATTGTCCAGATCACGTTGGGCCAGTCTGATTTTAGACAGATGTTGTTGGATCCTAGTTTTCAACATGTTTTTAGTCTGTCCCACATATATTTTACCACAAGGGCAGGTGATCGCATATATGACCCCCCTGCTTTTGCAGTTAAGGTACCCATTGATCCTATATTGTTTGGTACCTTTGGTGTCATAGATCATATTTTGGGGCTGCATATACATACAAATGTTACAGTCACCACAAGGATAGCTGCCTCTGAGTGGACCTCTACATCTCCTTCTTCCTTCAACATAAAGGGCCTGATTCACAAAGCGGTGCAAACTTTTTCGCGGACTTTTGTGCGCGCAATTTGCCGCGATTCGCGCGATCGCGGACTTTTGCACGCGCAATTTGCCCAAACGAATCGCGGCAAATTGCGCGCGCAAAAGTCCGCGATCGCGCGAATCGTCGCAAATTGCGCGCGCAAAAGTCCGCGAAAAAGTTTGCACCGCTTTGTGAATCAGGCCCAATAACTTGAGCATAATCTGTCTTTGAGGCTCGGACATCTTTTGGCTGAAATAGATGCATTTGGAGTAATTGTGCAATAGTCGTATCTGACAATAAAGTTGGCCAAGATCCATTAAGTATGCGATACAAATCCCTCCATTGATTGTTGTAAACTGTACTGAATCTTACCAGTTGACTAGTGGTTCTTGATGTCTGATGTAACAATTGGGACCTGTTCGCACCCTTGGCTCTTTGGTAGGCCTGCGAGATCACCCGCCTGGGGTAACCCCTATCTTTAAATCGATCTGATAATTCCCGTGCCTGTGAAAAGAAATCATTGGTATCAGAACAGATACGGCGTACTCTCAGAAATTGTCCAGTGGGAATATTATTGCGTAAAGGTCTGGTATGTGCACTCTGATAATGTAATAAAGAATTAACCGAGGTGGGTTTTACGAAACAAATCCGTACTGAGATGGCCATCCGTATCAACTTTGATCTTGATGTCCAGAAAATCAATGTCTGTGGAGGAAACATGCCTGGTTAGATGAATATTCATGTTGTTATTATTTAAGGCACTCAAAAATCTGTCACAGTCTTCCATGGACCCCCCCCAAAGCATAAACACATCGTCAATAAATCTGCGCCAGCCCATAATGTAGGGCTGAAACTCTTCCAGAAGTGGCCCAAAAACGATTTCTCGTTCCCAATAGCCCAAAAATAGATTAGCTATTGAGGGGGCACATTTCGCGCCCATGGCTACTCCACACACCTGTTTATAGAAAACTCCATTAAATAAAAAGTAATTATGACTCAAAATGAAATCAGCCAACCTCAAAATTAATTGTTTAAGATCCTCCTGATGATTGCTCTCCATGTTTAGGAAGTAGGAAATGGCTTTGAGGGCCCATTCATGTGAGATATTAGTATATAAAGATTCTACATCAAACGACACCAAAAGGGTACCTGATGGGACTGTGAGATCCTCCAAAGTTTTCAACAAGTCAGAGCTGTCTCTCAAGTAGGATTCCAGACTGGTCACATGTCTTTGTAGAAAGAAATCTATAAATTCACAGGAAGGAGCAGTTAGACTTCCTATTCCAGCTACAATTGGTCTACCAGGTGGACAAGTAGCATTTTTATGCACCTTAGGCAATAGATAGAGGGTCGGTATCACTGGATGTTTAACTGAAAGAAACTCAAACTCTTTTTTAGAGATAATACCTGCATTTCTGGCCATCACCAGAATATCATCTAGTAATGCCTTGTAATACTCTGTCGGATTTCCCGGCAATGGTATATAATTGTTGGTGTTCTTGAGTTGTCTGTATGCTTCCTTTAAATACATCTCCTTCGGCCATAACACAACATTCCCTCCTTTGTCCGATTCCTTGATTAGAAAAGAGTCATTATCAGATAAACTTTTTATAGCTTTTTGTTCTTCTTTACTCAAATTCTGACCCTGATTAGGGATAACTGGTAAACGTTCAATCTCTTTCCAAACTGTTTCAAAAAAGATTTTGACCACCGGGCAAGAGCCAAAGGGTATAGTGTACTTTGATCGAGGCCTGAAAAGCCGCGATCGATTACTCACCAAGTCATTCTGTTGGCTCTCTTGTAATAATGCCATCAAGTCTTCAAACACCTGTCTATCCAGGGACTCCATGTGTGGGGATGCCTCCGTACCTCCCTCAAAATATTTCTTGAATACAAGTTTCCTACAGAAAAGATACACATCTTTTAAGACTTCAAATTTGTCTAAACCTTTGGTGGGTGAAAATGTGAGTCCCCTTGTAAGTACACTTTGCTCGGCCATTGTTAGTTCATAGTTCGTGAGATTGATTACTTTTAATTCATGTGTTGTTGCTCCCTCAGGCGTTTCACTCGTGGAGTTGAAGGATCCCTGTGCGATCCCGTACTTATGCCTCCTACCACCCCTCCTTGTTCGCTTTCTGCGTCTATATCGCTGTCCGATAAAAAATCGCTGTTGGAGGCTGTGTCACTGGGTGCTGGGCCCCTAGGATTGTGTCCATTATGTGGTGGCTGTTGGGGACCTCCCTGGGGTGTGGGCTTGCTGGGTTTGGGATACCTCCTCCGTCTCCTCCCATTACCCCTATGCCTCCACCTATAGGCTGCTCCATTATCATAATCCTGACGATCTCTCATCAGTTTTTTGCGTTTGCCCTCTATGATAAATTTTTCAAAATTGTCCATATCAATTTTCAACTGATTAAGAAAGGGCTGAACAGTGATGCTCCTGTTAGATCCCATTAGTGTGGTCTCAAGTGCCTTGAGCTCCACTTTTTTCATTGCCATTAATCTCTCATCATGTTCTATCAGCATGTCAATCACAATTGCTGAGCATTTAGCCAGGCCCTCCTCCCAGGTGGTCCTGTAACTATCAGTGACCTCCCAGGCAGGAAAGATCTGGACTCTAATGCCCCTGAGATAGATCCCTTCCTCTTTGTATTGTTTCAAACTATGTACATTCCACCACAATTTGAGATATGCTTTGTTCAAATCTTTGAATGTTCTACATAATTGTTTCATCTCGTCAGGTGCACCACTGCCCCCTTGAGGGCCCGCCCCAGCAAAGGCTGTTTCAAACCTCCTATTCCAACCTGTCTCTAAAGTGTCAATAAAACCCTCCATATTGAATACACCCAATGTCAAAAAAGATAGGGGAAATTATTGTGCAAAGAAACACACTGAATTACAGTAATTAAATTAAATTTGTAAGGTGCTGGACCGAGGGGGTGGTATAAGGACAGAACCACCCCTGGTTATAGGATAGCAAAAAATTGCGTCCGCAACACTAACAAAACATGAGAGCGTGCTAAGGGCCCAACTAGAAGCAATATGGGTAGAGAAAGAAAGCCCATAATACAGCACCACTCAAGATATATTAAAAAATGTAACAATTTATTTCACATAATAATAATTGACATAATGGGAGATTCAAGTATGAATAAAAACAGTTAAAAAAGACCTCATAGTCTTAAATGACCAGCTGCAATAATTCATATATTCAATGCATAAGTTGATGATAATACATATGTAGCAAATAATCTACTAATAAATAGCAAAGATAAACCAAACTGGTGGGCAACAATTTAGAGCCCACCAGTGGTAGAACCCGGGTTCAGTAATTGTAAAGTGCTTAGTGATAAAAATTGCATATAAATCTAAAACTGTGCAATAATGATACAAAAAACAAAAAACAAACTGCATATACCAACTGTAACAATATGAGCAGCCTAATAGGTAAAGTGCATATGAGCAAAGGGTGAGAAGTGAAAAAAGAGAAGGATACTTAGCCCAGGATACTAATAATAAAGGCAGCTGGAAAAGACTGGGATCCCCTCAGACATTCCACCAGGTTCGCGGGCGTCACCCCGCTTTGACAGGAGGAGAGGACACCGTGTTCGTGAACGCCAAGCCGGCGTTTAAATGGAGAAAGAGGGCGTGCATCGGAGAAGCAGGCGTCAACCGGATGTGACGTCACCGCTATCCGGAAGAGAGGAGGGGGAAAGGGGAAGGCGGAAAAGACCACGCTGGAGCGCAGCATAGAAAGCTGAGAGGTGAGTAACCAAGGCAACCAGCACCCAGCAGTAGCCCAGAAGATGCGGAGATTGAGAACGCAGCCAGACTGCCAATCTAAAGTCTGAATACATATACATATACATATGTCCAGCACCCAAGTCACAGCACAGTGCATATAATACATACACATATCTATATATATAAACAGCACGACAGCATATCAATAAACAACCCTATTTAAAGGGGGCATATAAATGTCCAAGGTGAAACCATACATCACCCCGACATCCTTGAGAACAAAAAGGGGGGGGGGGGGCGGGGGCCCGGAGGCACACCCAGATCCACCGAGGAATCCTGAATAATTGTCCAAAAACACCAGTAAGGAAAAATCCGGAATAAATGTCCTTCAACAGAAGAGGGGAGGCCTGTGTAGACCAATGCGAATGGGGTCCCATGGTGCACATAAAGTCCCAGAAGTTCATGTCCCATCTCGGATAGCAGGATAACAGAGTCCACACACTTGTCCATGTACCACATTCACATACATACGGTTCGGCGAGTATAAGATCATATGCAATTAAATCTGTACATACAGAGAAGAAAGGAACAGATGTAAGTATACAAAAAATACATAATTGAACCAAAATATACGACTGCATATAAATCGAAAAAATGCAAAAGATACATCTGTATGACAGATGCATAAGATTGCAGGAGCACATTATCCCAAATATCCAGACCAATCGATTTCTTCATTAATCCCACATGGTGACATACTGTCCAACTGATAAATCCATCTAGCCTCCCGCCTCAATAGAGCTCTGGAAACATCACCACCCCTCATACCTAATTTAATCTGATCTAGACCATGTACCTTGAGACCAGCTGTGGAACCCCTATGCATGGACAAAAAATGGGAGGCCACTGATGTTAATGTCTCCCCATTGTCCAGATCACGTTGGGCCAGTCTGATTTTAGACAGATGTTGTTGGATCCTAGTTTTCAACATGTTTTTAGTCTGTCCCACATATATTTTACCACAAGGGCAGGTGATCGCATATATGACCCCCCTGCTTTTGCAGTTAAGGTACCCATTGATCCTATATTGTTTGGTACCTTTGGTGTCATAGATCATATTTTGGGGCTGCATATACATACAAATGTTACAGTCACCACAAGGATAGCTGCCTCTGAGTGGACCTCTACATCTCCTTCTTCCTTCAACATAATAACTTGAGCATAATCTGTCTTTGAGGCTCGGACATCTTTTGGCTGAAATAGATGCATTTGGAGTAATGAATTGTGCAATAGTCGTATCTGACAATAAAGTTGGCCAAGATCCATTAAGTATGCGATACAAATCCCTCCATTGATTGTTGTAAACTGTACTGAATCTTACCAGTTGACTAGTGGTTCTTGATGTCTGATGTAACAATTGGGACCTGTTCGCACCCTTGGCTCTTTGGTAGGCCTGCCTGGGGTAACCCCTATCTTTAAATCGATCTGATAATTCCCGTGCCTGTGAAAAGAAATCATTGGTATCAGAACAGATACGGCGTACTCTCAGAAATTGTCCAGTGGGAATATTATTGCGTAAAGGTCTGGTATGTGCACTCTGATAATGTAATAAAGAATTAACCGAGGTGGGTTTACGAAACAAATCCGTACTGAGATGGCCATCCGTATCAACTTTGATCTTGATGTCCAGAAAATCAATGTCTGTGGAGGAAACATGCCTGGTTAGATGAATATTCATGTTGTTATTATTTAAGGCACTCAAAAATCTGTCACAGTCTTCCATGGACCCCCCCCCAAAGCATAAACACATCGTCAATAAATCTGCGCCAGCCCATAATGTAGGGCTGAAACTCTTCCAGAAGTGGCCCAAAAACGATTTCTCGTTCCCAATAGCCCAAAAATAGATTAGCTATTGAGGGGGCACATCTCTTCCGGATAGCGGTGACGTCACATCCGGTTGACGCCTGCTTCTCCGATGCACGCCCTCTTTCTCCATTTAAACGCCGGCTTGGCGTTCACGAACACGGTGTCCTCTCCTCCTGTCAAAGCGGGGTGACGCCCGCGAACCTGGTGGAATGTCTGAGGGGATCCCAGTCTTTTCCAGCTGCCTTTATTATTAGTATCCTGGGCTAAGTATCCTTCTCTTTTTTCACTTCTCACCCTTTGCTCATATGCACTTTACCTATTAGGCTGCTCATATTGTTACAGTTGGTATATGCAGTTTGTTTTTTGTATCATTATTGCACAGTTTTAGATTTATATGCAATTTTTATCACTAAGCACTTTACAATTACTGAACCCGGGTTCTACCACTGGTGGGCTCTAAATTGTTGCCCACCAGTTTGGTTTATCTTTGCTATTTATTAGTAGATTATTTGCTACATATGTATTATCATCAACTTATGCATTGAATATATGAATTATTGCAGCTGGTCATTTAAGACTATGAGGTCTTTTTTAACTGTTTTTATTCATACTTGAATCTCCCATTATGTCAATTATTATTATGTGAAATAAATTGTTACATTTTTGAATATATCTTGAGTGGTGCTGTATTATGGGCTTTCTTTCTCTACCCATATTGCTTCTAGTTGGGCCCTTAGCACGCTCTCATGTTTTGTTAGTGTTGCGGACGCAATTTTTTGCTAAAGATGCTCTATTGGGTTGAGATCTGGTGACTGTGGGGGCCATTTTAGTACAGTGAACTCATTGTCATGGTCAAGAAACCAATTTGAAATGATTCAAGGTTTGTGACATGGTGCATTATCCTGCTGGAAGTAGCTATCAGAGGATGGGTACATGGTGGTCATGAAGGTATGGACATGGTCAGAAACAATGCTCAGGTAGCCTGTGGCATTTAAACGATGCCTAATTAGCACTAAGGGGCCTAAAGTGTGCCAAGAAAACATCCCCCACACCATTACACCACCAGCAGCCTGCACAGTGGTAACAAGGCATGATGGATCCATGTTCTCATTCTATTTTTGCCAAATTCTGACTCGAGATGAGTGGTACCCGGTGTGGTCTTCTGCGGTTGTAGCCCATCCACCTCAAGGTTGTGCATGTTGTGGCTTCACAAATGCTTGCTGCATACCTCGTTTCTAACAAGTGGTTATTTCAGTCAACTTTGCTCTTCTATCAGCTTGAATCAGTCGGCCCATTCTCCTCTGACCTCTGGCATCGACAAGGCATTTTCGCCCACAGGACTGCCGCATATGGGATGTTTTTCCCTTTCCACCCCATTCTTTGTAAATCCTAGAAATGGTTGTACGTGAAAATCCCAGTAACAGCAGATTGTGAAATACTCACACCCGGCCCGTCTGGCAGCAACAATCATGCCTCTCTCAAAATTGCTTAAATCACCTTTCTTTCCCATTCTGACAGTTTGGAGTTTAGGAGATTGTCTTGACCAGGACCACACCCCTAAATGCATTGAAGCAACTGCCATGTGATTGATTAGATAATTGCATTCATTAGAAATTGAACAGGTGTTCCTAATAATTCTTTAGGTGAGTGTAGCTACCTACACTCACCTAAAGAATTATTAGGAACACCTGTTCAATTTTGCCTGGGGTGCCCCCAGTATAGGTAGCTAGGCATAGGTGCCCCCAGTTTAGTTACCGCAGTATAGATTGCCTGGTATAGGTGCCCCCAGATAGATAGCCAGGTATACATGCCCCCAGTATAGGGAGCCAAGTATAGGTGCACCCAGTACAGTAAGTACATGCGGTGTCGGATCACAGCAACATAAGTATTTTAGTGCCTGACACCCACCTCCATACCGCACACCCTTCCTGCTAGTGACACGTAAGCGATGCCTGGCATCATACCCACGCCATGTTGACTTGAACTATGTCATGTTTTGGATGTCTGTACATATTTTTGAATAGCCACTTTGCAAGTAAATTTTGAGTTGGAAGGTGCACGCTTATTGCTTTTTCTTGCTTTGAGAAACTTAAAGGGGAACTGAAGAGAGAGGTATATGGAGGCTGTCATGTTTATTTCCTTTTAGACAATACCAGTTGCCTAGCAGCCCTGCTGATCCTCTGCCTCTAATACTATTAGCCATAGCCCCTGAACAAGCATGCAGCAGATCAGGTGTTTCAGTGGTTCAGACTTATAAGTCTGATCTGACAAGACTAGCTGCATGCTTGTTTCTGGTTTTAATCAGATACTACTGCAGAGAAATAGACCTGCAGGGCTGCCAGGCAACTGGTATTGATTAAAAGGAAATAAACATGACAGCCTCCATATAGCTCTCTCTTCAGTTCCCCTTTAAGTATTTTAACCTGCTCTCGCTCTGCATGCGCCAGTGGCCCCATGTCACCCGTCCAGATATTAACACCCTAATAGCTATCAGGGTGCTAATGAGAATTTAGGGGGTGCTAAAGCCCTCACAAGCCAAGCTCACCCCTGGTGCCGCCATTTTCCAGACAACCCAGGAGAATGGCCTATGTTCTGTTCATAGAGAGACTATTTCAAATTGTCACTGATCATTCCGATGCTGACACTTAGCTGTTACATAACCAATGTTGGCCCTATGAAGGGTTATCTGATGGGAGGGGTTCATTTTGGTGCCAGCATTCAGCTATTGCATAATGGAAGTGTTGGCTTTCAAGCTTTTGGCTCACAGGGCCTGGACTTGGCACTTGGGGTAAAGGCAACAGAATCTGAGTATACAGCCAAGCATTCTACAGTATTGGTGGGTTATTTAGTATTAGGGATTAATTCCTCTACACACTGCAAAAATAGAATCGTGGGAACAGACAGATAAATGATTGTTCCACAATCAAATCCAAAAGACCTTGGCTCCTCCCAGCAGACCTTCCTCTAGCTTGGTCACCTCCTCTTACTCCGGCATCCAGGACTTCTCACGAGCATCACCTCTCCTTTGGAGCAAGCACTCCATCCTGCATGTCATGCTTCAAGCCAGGAAACCTTCAAATGCACTCTAAACGAATTGGCTAATTTCGGCGCAGAGCTGCACCGCCGGCATAGGCCATAATGACAATTACAGCTATAGCAGCACTGAAATACGTATTCCCCGCGAGTTGTGACAACTTTGGCGGAAAATCTTTTAGTATTTACAGAACTTCTATTCGGCAGCAGATTACATGAGTCAGTGCAAAGTTTACAATGTAATGTGAAATTCCAGTATGTTATATGAATAAAATGCTGTAGTATTTTCATGCATGGAGGGGGACGGGGTGTGCTGGCAGTACTATACAGCAGAGCATAGCGTACGGTAAGTGCAGCAATGACTTCCTCATCCTTTAAGAATTCCGTTTAGCGAAGGGTTAAATTCCACAGTTCACGGAGAAGGACAGGAGGCCAATGGGTGACATTTAGGAGTTCATATTTGGCATGGCAGCCTCCTGCTTGACTTTATACTTCTGACCTCCATGTGACCTTCAGCTGGCGGATCTACAGTGCTGCTGCCAGTGTCCTCACTGCAAAATGTAGACACCTCTTAATGGTACCCATACACCATACATTAAAAACGTTCGATTTTTCCCATTTATTCAACTAAAACGATCAAATCGAATAAAAGTTTAAAATAATCTTTTTTTTTTGATCAAGAAAAAAGAACCAATTACCTATTTTTTTTTTCAATAAAAATCTGATTGGACATGTTGGAAAAATCGTAATATTCGATCTTAAGGAATAATCGAACAAAATTATCTAATCGTAATGAAAAAATTTTTTTGAACCATGTATGGGCACCATTAGAGGCCTCAAAGTGTACCCAAAGTGATACTGTATAGTAGTAGGAGAACAGAGGTGCCAGCAGGATAAAAGTGGATAAAAACTTTAAAATTTGCTGGGAGGAAGCGGTGGACTTACCTCCATAAAGCAGACACGAAAGATTGTCTGAATAGTAGCAATCACATTCATTAAATAGCACCCCAAAAAAGTGCAACGCGTTTGGCAGGCCCAGCCCGCTTCATTAGGCAATAAACATGGGGACAAAAACAGAATTTCGGCAATAGCAGGTGTAGCACCTCCATATTGCCTGCTTTATGGAGGTAAGTCCACCACTTCCTCCCAGCAAATTTTAACGTTTTTATCCACTTTTACCCTGCTGGTGCCTCTGTTCTCCTACTGCTATACCGTGTCCACCCCTGGTGGAGGGGTGATCTACCCCCTTTCGCATCTACAGAGAGCGACTTCTTATCCCTGAGTGAGGACAGGTCTAATCTCCTCACCTGCCTATACAGTGGTTGCCTTTGTGGTAACCCACGTTTGTGAGTATTATCTTCTCACGATAACCTTTACTTCATTTATGCTTAACATACTACACTATATTGGGCTCTTGGTTTCTCTCTGATACTTTGGTCTGATACTTTGGTCTCCAGTTTAACTTACCTGGAGCTTCTTCCAGCCCCCTGTAGTCATTCTGGCCCCTCACCATCCACACGGCTCTATTTAGCTTCTCTCCCTCTCCAAAATCTGGCCAACTCAGCCAGTCGCGAGCGAATGAGCGGCCCCAGGCCATGTGCGCCACAATCGCACTCCCCTGGCCAGGAGCATTCTTAGCAAGTGCAACTTTTTCAAATTGCACAGGAGCAAAACACGCCCAGACACCGAAGCGCGATCCACATGCCCACAGCCAGGGGCCACGCCTGCAGCTCTTGGATGGGCAAAGCAGCTAAAGGGAGAAGAGCAGAAAAGTAGCTCCCGGGATGTTGTACCATCAGGGGCTACTATAAAGCAAATGCTGCCTTATATTAAAAATTGTTTACCATTGAAAATCCCTGTTCAAGTAAAACTGAAGGCAGCCACCTAAAAAACTGAAGGCAGCCACCTGTCTTTCTCTGTGCCCTCGGTCCACCGCTGTCAAGCCCCCCTCCCCCGCTGTTTGCGCCAAAGCCTGAGCATTTTTGGAATACTACGCATGCACCAGTTGTCGACTACTGTCGACAAGCTATTTTTCGGGGATCTCAGTGCTGGAACGGGGCAGTCCTGCCTCTGCAGGATTCGGCCGAGAATCTTGCGTGTGTACAAGTGCCCCCTGATCTCGGTCAAAGATCTAAAAGGCTGGATCTGTAAAAGGCAATGACCCCCAACTGTTCTTCTCCTTTCCCTGCCTGCCAGATAGCAACAATACATTACAACTCTCGTATACCACAGTGATTCTCTGTACAGCGTTTTTCCCCCACTGTGTGGCTTGTAGAATCTGACAGGAACACTATTGTTCTGCAAGCACATTTAAAGGATACCCGAAGTGACATGTGACATGATGAGATAGACATGGGTATGTACAGTGCCTAGCACACAAATAACTATGCTTTTTTTCTTTTTCTGCCTGAAAGAGTTAAATATCAGGTATGTAAGTGGCTGACCTAGTCCTGACTCAGACAGGAAGTAACTACAGTGTGACCCTAACTGATAAGAAATTCCCCTTTTTATCTCTTTCTTGCTCTCAGAAGCCATTTTCTGCTAGAAACATGTTTTATAGTTGGAATTTCTTATCAGTGAGGGTCACACTGTAGTCACTTCCTGTCTGAGTCAGGACTGAGTCAGCCACTTACGTACCTGATATTTAACTCTTTCAGGCAGAGAAAGAAAAAAAGGAACACAGCATAGTTATTTGTGTGCTAGGCACTGTACATACCCATGTCTATCTCATCATGTCACATGTCACTTCGGGTATCCTTTAAAGTGCCTACACATCAGGCAATGTTGTGGGCTGATCAACCTTCCAATTCAATAATTTTATCAAATTGGAGAAAAAATGGTGCAGCAACATGTCCGCCCGATCAATGTTTCCATCAATTTTGGGCCAAAGTTGCTCAAACGGATCAATCGAACATGCCGAAAAATCTCGATGCCCGTTTGGGTATGTGGCAACCTACTTAATGGACCCCCCAAATGTAAAGTGCCTCCCCCCCCCTCACCCCTGGTTGCAGCATCTTAAATGTCATCTGACGACCAGTGCGACTCCTGGCCTCCTCTGCTGCGTCTGCCATCACCGTGATAGCCTGTACCACGAGGCCTGTCCCTTGTGGCACCATGCCTGTGTGTGACATTACACATGTGCCTGGTGCCACGTGATACAGGCTATCACGGTGACGGACAGGAATTGCGTTGGTGGACAGGTGAGAATTTGGGGGTGGACAGGCAGGCCTGTTTCATGCTGAAATCTATCGGAAATCGGTGGTGTATGGGCAGACAACAGATCCCTCTGTGATCAGATTCAATCAGAGAGAGATTTGTGTCATGGTCGGTCTACCCATACATAGCCTGATGAATTGGCAACTTAAAGAGGACCAGTAGTGAAAATAACATAATGAATACAATTGCTTATTTTTTACAATTTTCATTTATAGATTTAGTGTTAGCCCATTGTAAAATCTTTCCTCTTCCTGATTTACATTCTGAAATGTATCACTGGTGGGGACATCTTTAGTTCTACCAGGTGATTTCTACAGAATGTTTGTTACTGAGAGTTCTACGCACAGAGGGAGATGCTGCTTGCTTGGCAGTTGGAAAAAGCCGTTATTTCCCACAATGCAATGAGGATCACAGACAGCAAACTGTCAGGGCCATGGCCATGATATCACACTGTGGGAGGGGTTTCACCACAATATCAGCCATGCAGACCCCTCCATGACGATCTGTTTGAGAAAAGGAAAAGATTTCTCATGGGAAAGGGGGTATCAGCTACTGAATGGGATGAAGTTCAATCCTTGGTCACAATTCCAAAGTGTCGGACTGGGAGCTGGAAAAGCTGAGGAAATCCCCTTGCTGGCCGAACAGCAGTAATCAGATGGTGAAGACTTGCTACAGGTTTCTATTGGGAGTGATAACACAGGGTTACTGCTGCTTGGCCAGCAGGTGGATTTCCTCAGTTTTTCCACCTCCCAGTCTGACACTGCAGTTCCTCTTTAAAGGACACCCAAAGCGAAAATAAAGTAATGAAATAAATGATTGTATTTATCTTCCTTCTCCTAAAAATGACTTTTTACGATACTCCACAATTTCATTTTATGTTTAACCTCCTTGCCGGTCTAAAAAATCCGGCAAGGAGGCAGCGCCGCACATTTTTTTTTTTTTTAAATCATGTAGCGAGCCAAGGGCTCGCTACATGATAGCCGCTAAGCGGCGGCATCCCCCCACCCACTCCGATCACCTTCGGCGATCAGAGTATGCAGGGAATCCCGTTGAGAACGGGATTTCCTGCAGGGCTTCCCCGGTCGCCATGGCGACGGGGCGGGATGACTTCACCGACGTCATGGACGTCGGGACGTCATAGGGAATCCCGATCCGCCCCTCAACGCTGCCTGGCACTGATTGGCCAGGCAGCGCAGGGCTCTGAGGCGGGGGGGAGCGACTCGGCGCGGCGGATTGCGGCGGATCAGCGGCGAGCGGCGGCGATCGGAAGTTACAAGCAGCTAGCAAAGTGCTAGCTGCTTGTAACAAAAAAAAAAATTATGCAAATCGGCCCAGCGGGGCCTGAGATATCCTCCTGCGCAGGTTACCCCGAGCTGAGCTTGGGATAACCGGCAAGGAGGTTAAATCTACTTTTTAAATTTTAACTATTTTATTGTTTTTGCTTAATGACACATTCATTGAAGTATGCCAGAGCTAAAATCTATGAACTATTGACCCTTTTTATCTCTTTCCTGCTCTCAGAAGCCATTTTCTGCTAGAAAAGTGTTTTATAGTTGGAATTTCTTATCAGTGAGGGTCACACTGTAGTCACTTCCTGTCTGAGTCAGCCACTTACATACCTGATATTTAACTCTTTCAGGCAGAGAAAGAAAAAAAGGAACACAGCATAGTTATTAGTGTGCTAGGCACTGTACATACACATGTCTATCTCATCATGTCACATGTCACTTCGGGTATCCTTTAAGTGTCAAGCACGATGAACAGCAATGCGGTCTGCTCTCTCCATAAAGAATTGTAGCCGTCAGGATTGTCCATTGTGGAAACGCAACGGTCCAAACAGACATGTCAGTAGCAGACTGGTGTGATCATCCCACAGGAAGTTATTGTCGGTTTCATCACACCTCTATTTTCCCTGCTGCCCGTTCTGACAAAATAGCAAAATACAGTAAACAGGTGGAGGAGTACCCCATGTACTCCAGCAAAGGAAGAGGTGCGTAGATGCTGACAGTGATGTCACACTGAACCTTGCTCTACTAGGAGAGGGCAGCTGTGACACTGTGCGGCCATGTCACACCACCCACTCCCCAACTGGTGGAACGTTCACTAGCAACACATTATTTGTTTACATTTATTAATGGAACCGGACTTTATAACAAAATGCTCTGACTGTCACTACCCGTCTCCCCCAAAAATAATACCTACCCCAAAAAATTAGCCCTAGCAGGATTTTTCAAATTTTTTGTGGATGCTCGAAACATAAGCCCTGCTCCAAAAATAAGCCCTAGTTACAGATCATAAAAAAGCCAATGTAAACAGTGGGCAGCTATCTGTGTAAAAAAGTAAAAGCAGTTGGCAATAGGATGCAGTAGAACAGATTTAGGGCTAGTTTACACTGGGCAATTTTTCAGCGATTTGCTAAATACTGCTGCTAACGCAAGTCAATGGTAGTGTTCACACTGTAGTGATCACCAGTGATTAGCCATTTGCTGATGGTGCAGGCAGCATTTGTGGAGTGATTTTGGAGCGATTGCATTTCAATGTTATATAATCACAAAACGCAATCACTCCTAAATCGCTTTCCTGTACCGGGAAAAACAGCTTTTTGCTGATCACCGGCGATCAGCAAAACGCTACCAAAGCGCCCAGTGTGAACTAGCCCATACCCTTCCCCAAGGAAAGAAGACACCACCAAAAGAATCAGGGCCCATTTCCACTATCGCGAATTTGCATGCGTTTGCCGCATGCGAATTCGCATAGCCAATACAAGTGGATGGGACTGTTTCCACTTGTCAGGATTTCTGAGCGTTTTCGTCCGCGGTAAAAATTTGCATGGCAGAGCCATCAGAATTCGCATACCGCTAAGCGGGTGTATGCGAATTTTCAAATCAATGGAAAAGCACACAGGCACTGCCATGGTTAAATTCGCATACAGCATCATTCATGCGAATTCGCATGAAAATTCGCATACACCCGCATGCGAAATTCACATCCGCATGCAAATTTTTACCGCGCAAGTGGAAACGGGCCCTCGCACTCAAAAGACCCCACCAGACCCAAAATAATAAGGGCCTGGTCACATCAAGGGGCGTTTTTGGCCTTCTTTCAAGCGCAGGCGATTTTCAAATTCGCCCACAACACGCTGGATGATTCTCTATGAGAAGGTGCATATCAGAGCAGAGCGCAAAACGGTGCCTGGACCATTTTTGGGGCGATTTTGTGCTAATGGACGGTATAGGAAGAGCGCTAAACATGCTTTTTTTAAGAATGAATACATTGTATTTATTCTTTTCCGGGTTAAAGAGTTCACTTCCTGACGTAAGAAAAAAACGGAATCGCTCTGCAAAAGCGCTTACAAAAGTGTTTTGCACAAAATCGTAGCACGCAGCAGAGCACCAAGGGGGGGGAAAAAGTGAAAAAAATTGCTTGCGTTTGCGATTTCGATGTGAACAAAGCCTATCTGTGCGCTTCTGTCCGCTTTTCAGCAACATGTATCACTCTGTAACATTGATGTGCTGATAAAAAGCGGACAGAAGCGCACGGATGGAAACAAGGCTGGCAAGTGCCGGTCTCAATGCAAACAAAAGGAAAAGATGTTCCGCTGCACCGTAGGTTGGGTATAAAGCAATCTTCAGTTTATTGACACATCAGTAGATACACATATGGCTCACGCGTATCGGAGCTCACACTGGCTCCTTAATCATAGCCTGGGCACTGCTGATGGTCACCTGGCTTTTTTTTTCCAGGAACATTTGGTGGGGGCTAACATGCACCAGGCCCCTAGACTCTCTCCAGGCCCTAGGGAGTTGCCTAGAATTGCCTTATGGATAACCAGGCTCTGGATTCAGGGTTTAGAGACTTATGATGAATTTTCAACATGTGACGACATGACTATATTTGAATAAATGTTGTTTTTTCGATAAATGTAGATTGTTGTTTATGGAAAAATAAGACCTCCCCTGAAAATAAGCCCTAACACATCTTTTGGAGGAAAAATGAATGCAAGACCCTGTCTTATTTTCAGGAAAACACAGTAGCTGTCATTATAATTATGTATTTATATAGCACTGACATCTTCTGCAGCACATTACAGCGTACATAGTCATGTCACTTACTGTCCTCAGAGGAGCTCACAATCTAATCTCACCATAGTAATAGTCTAATGTCCTACCTTATTATTATGTATTTATATAGCACTGACATCTTCTGCAGCACTTTACAGAGTACATAGTCATGTCACTGACTGTCTTCAGAGGAGCTCACAATCTAATCTCACCATAGTCATAGTCTAATTTCCTACCTTATTATTATTATATATTTATATAGCACTGACATCTTCTGCAGCACTTTACAGAGTGCATAGTCATGTCACTAACTGTCCTTAGAGGAGCTCACAATCTAATCCTACTATAGTCATAGTCAAAAGTCTTACCATATTATTATATATTTATACAGCACTGACATCTTCTGCAGCACTTTATAGAGCACATAGTCATGTCACTAACTATCCTAAGAGGAGCTCACAATCTGATCTCTACCATAGTCCTATTCTAAAATCCTACCATAATATGTCATAACTGTCCTGAAAGGAGCTTGCAACTTATCGCGACCATATGCATAGTCTAATTTCGTACCATGATTGTGTATTTATATATAGCACTGCCATCTTCTGTAGCACTTTATAGAGTACATAGTCATGTCACTGACTATCCTCAGAGGAGATTACAATCTAATCCTACCATAGTCACTGTCAGGTAATGATGTGTACACACTTGAAAGATAAATGAAAGATATCAGACCAATTTTACCACCTTCCATGTAGTATGAGAGCCATACTCTACACCAGGCACGGGCAAACTTGGCCCTCCAGCTGTTAAGGAACTACAAGTCGCACAATGCATTGCAGGAGTCTGACAGCCACAGTCCTGACTCATAAAGGCAAATGCATTGTGGCACTTGTAGTTTCGTAACAGCTGGAGGGCCGAGTTTGCCCATGCCTGCTCTACACAGTCTTTTCTATGGAGCTGAACTCCCCATCAGATAACACTCCTTGCAAGATGCTGCACACACAGATGCTGTACACATTCAAAAAATCAGTATCTGCAAAAGATCTGTTCCTGCAAAAGATCCGTTCCTGCAAAATGCAATCATAGTCTATGATATCTGCAGATCTCATATACACCTTGTTTAACAGGCATTCATCTGCATATCTGACAATCCATCCTGGTGGATCTGATCTGCAGATGAATGTCTGTTAAACAAGGTGCAGGGCCGGCCCTAGACTATTTGCCGCCTGAGGCAAAAAAAAAATTCCCCCCCCCCCCCCCCCGGTGGGGGGCGCGCTCTGGGGGGCCGCCGAGCTGGAGGGGTAGCTGGCAGGACGGGGGTATTGGGCCTAGCGGCGGGGAGGGGGTCGTACCCCCCCCTCCCTCGCCTGGGTCCCCCGTGCTCCGCTCCCCTCCAGCCTTAAATACAAGCAGCCGCTATGTGTAAGACGCACGGGCGGGGAGGACTCACCTCTTCCCAGCGTGCGCTCCACTGACATCACTTCCTGCAACGCTGCAGGAAGTGACGTCAGTGGAGCGCACGCTTGGAACGAGGAAGAGGTGAGTCCTACCCGCCCGTGCCTCTTACACATAGCGGCTGCTTGTATTTAAGGCTGGAGGGGAGCGGAGCACGGGGGACCCAGGCGAGGGAGGGGGGGTTTCGACCCCCTCCCCGCCGCTAGGCCCAATACCCCCGTCCTGCCAGCTACCCCTCCAGCTCGGCGGTCGGCTCCCCGCACCCACGGACGGGCGGGTGCCGCCCCTGGAATTTTGCCGCCTGAGGCAAAAGTTTCACCCCGCCTCATGAGCGGGCCGGCCCTGACAAGGTGTATATGAGATCTGCAGATATCATAGACTATGAATGCATTTTGCAGGAACTGAATTTTTGCAGATACTAATCTTTTGAATGTGTACAGCATCTGTGTGTGCAGCATCTTGCAAAGAGTTTTATCTGATGGGCAGTTCAGCTCCATAGAATAGACTGTGTAGGTATGGCTCTCATACTACATGGAAGGGGGTAACATTGGTCTGATATCTTTCATTTATCTTTTAAGTGTGTACACACCATTAGTTACACTCACGTATCTGAATCTTCGGATACCGAGACGTGGAGGGCAGCTTCTCTTGCAGATGAATGCCGATTGCCCCTGGAGTTGAGACAGGAAGCGCAGGGCAGCGAATGGCAGGAGAGCTGGACATGCAGATGGCGCGTCTTGTACTTCAGTAGCTGGTGAAATATATTCCTGATGGAGGAACAGCAGGCTGACTGAACCAGGACCAGGAGGTCAGAGCAGCAGGCCACCAGAGCAACTCTCGGTCGAGTAATTTAGCAGAGGTCGGCAACAGATCGGGAACTCGAACAAGGCAGGAGTCGGCAGCGGATTGGATCCTCAAACAAGCCAAAGTCGGTACCAGAGCGGGAAGTCAGAGAGAGCAGAGGTCGGCAGCAAATCGGGTAGTCATACAAGCCAGGATCAGCAACAGGATACAGAAATCAGGGCAGGTAACAACCAGGTCACGGAACAACACTAGCTGCAATACTACAGCGAGTTGCTAGTGCTGACTCTCGGCTTAAATAGGCCTTTAGGCGCCAATTTGGTGTATGCATGCGCATACATGCTTACTCGACCTAATGCGGATCTTTATACGCTTGCGCCCCGCGCCAACACGCCCCCCGGAAGAGGAACTTGCCGGTACACACATGCGCACCTGACCCTCATGAGTACCTGCCGCCAGACTGAGGTTTTTTTTTTTTTTTTAGCTTTTCTTGGCTCCTGTTGCAAGCAACAGGAGTCCCGGGTAAGCAAGGCTATTAGCCCCGTGCACGGAAAAAGCGTGAGAGCCCTAAAGCACCCCCACAAAACGTGCATGAGTAGCCACAGGCCCCACAATACAGCAGGGCCCTTCCGGTGTTCCCCGAAGGGAACATATCCCCCTTTGCCATCGGCGCAGGGGGTACTAAGCATCCTCCGACCCGAGGGTTGGAGGACACTGGCGGCTTCCTCCAACACCCGAAGGGCTTGAGGACCCTGGACTGCCCTGTGGTTACCCACAGGGCCTGGCCATGTGGCATCCCACATGGTCGTTAGCTCCCCCGAGAGGGAGCCAGGTGGGGACCGAAGTCCCCTGGGGACAAGTCCCCGGTGCCAGCAAGCTGGCCCCGACCTTGCGGCCGGAGTGATAAAAAATCCGCACTCTCCCTAGCCAAAAGGCCGGGGAGCTGTGTTAGTTGGCTATGCATATGGGCAGTACAGACCAAAGCACCCTACTTCCGCCTGAGATCTGCCACATCTCAGGTTTTTTCAGGTGCACCTGGAGCGCCACTGCAGTACGCCTAAGCAAAGCCCTCAGCCATCAGCTTCGACCATGGTATAGATCCATTCAATCAGCCTCTGGGAAGTTACGACAAGAAGGGACACCCTGCCACAGTGCCATCCCTCCAGGTCCCCCCAAAAACCTCAAGAACAGATACTACTGACCGAGGTTAGTGACCGTGACAGTCTAATGTCCTACTGTGTTATTATTATGTATTTATATAGCAGAGACATCTCCTGCAGCACCGTACAGAGCACATAGTGATGTCACTGACTGTCCTCAGAGGAGCTCACAATCTAATCGCTATTATAGTCATAGTCTAATGTCCTAACACAGTGATGGCTAACCTTGGCACTTCAGCTGTGGTGGAACTACAAGTCCCATGAGGCATTGCAATACTCTGACAACCCTAAGCATAACTTGGGGAGGCAGAGGCATGATGGGATGTGTAGTTTTGTCACAGCTGGAGTGCGAAGGTTAGCCATCACTGTCCTAGCATATTATTATTATGTATTTATAGAAAGACACAATGAGGGACTGCTGTACACACATTCAATGGGCCAAGAGCTGAGAAGATCGTCTGAGAAGCATCTAGCATGTGTATGAGGCTTAAGCGTTTGACAACCCTACAACCTGCTAAACAGAGTAATCATGTAATGCTGATGTTATGGTCCTCTTGCTAGATGTGCTGGGACATGTAGTTCCACACCTGCCCTAGAGTCAGGGATGATGGTCCATGTAGCACATAGAGCAGCTGGAGACACAATAACAATATTTTGATAAAATGACTCATCAGAGCTGTTGCATTATTCATGAAGGGGGAAGACTCCGTAGTCACATGGTCACGTATGCCACGCCCCTCCATAATTCATGGCACAGATAAAAGCCTCCGCAGCTCATCAGGATCTAGCATTGATATTCATGGACCTCAATGCCCATCACCCCTCTGTTCAGTATATATAATCTCTCTATACTGCCCCGATGTATTTATAGCAGCCTTCCAAGAAAGAGCTCATAAAATTACCTTTTTATAACAGGATTCCATGGAGGATAATCCCTTCCTTTTTAAAAGAATTAGCACCAATTTCATCAGACGCTTTGCCTCCCCCGCTGCCGCCTGTTACAACCGCTGATCCTGTTACCTTCCTAAAGAGGAATTGTCACGAATATACAAATAAGAGGTACATTTCTCCCGGCGTAAAATGAGAGATAAATTACTTTTCTCCTATGTTGCTGTCACTCAGGGCCCTTTTCCACTAGCGGCGATTGCGTTGCTGAATCGCAAAATCGCTAGTGATTTTTAAATCGCTACGGTTTGCATATTAAAACAGGAATCGCGGTAGGTAATTTCCACTACAGCGATTCGTTTTTCACTAAAGTACGATCGCGCCGTGGAGCGATTTTTGCCGCGATTTTTCTATGCAGTGCATTGCATAGCAAAATCGCAATCGGGAAAATGTAAGACTTTGCTGAATCGCAATCGCTAGCGTTTAGCGCAAACACTAGTGATTGCTTGTGGAAAAGGGCCCTCATAGTAAGTAGTAGAAATCTGACATTACCGACAGATTTTGGACTAGCCCATCTTCTCATAGGGGGGTTCTCAGGGTTTTCTTTATTTTTATAAGCACTGAGGGCTGGTGCACACCGAGCGGGTTTTATTGCGTTTTTACAGCCGCTTGTGGTTGCGGATCCGCTAGGGTAATGTATCTCAATGGGCTGGTGCACACCAGAGCGGGAGGCGTTTTGCAGAAACGCATACTCCCGGGGTGAGGCATTTTTTGGATTTCTGAGGCGTTTCTGCCTCCAATGTAAAGTATAGGAAAAACGCAAACCGTTATGAAAAACGCCTGTTCAGAGCAGTTTTGCGGGCGTTTTTGTTACAGAAGCTGTTCAGTAACAGCTTTACTGTAACAATATATGAAATCTACTACACAAAAAACGCTACCCAAAAATGCAAAACACTAGCTGAAACGCTTCATAAAAATAAGAAAAAGCGTTTCAAAATCCGCTAGCGTTTTGCGGATCTGCTAGCGGTTTTTGGTGTGCACCAGGCCTTAGTGAATGGCAGTTGCTCTGTCCAACTGTCAAAAAGGTGTGCAGCGAGCAGGGAGGCCGGCCAGCATCTCTATATTAATCATTTTCAGGGAATGTCTTTATAAAGATAAAGGCCATGCTGAGAATCCCCCATTAAGAGATGGACTAACCCAAAACCTGTTGGTAATGTCAGATTTCTACTACTTACTGTAAGGGCTCATTTCCACTATCGCGAATTCGCATGCGTTTTTCGCATGCAAATTCGCATAGCAATACAAGTGAAACAAAAACAAAAGTTTGCTTTCCTAAAACAGAAAGAATTTGCGATAATTCAGGTTGGAGTGAGCTCGAGATGTCTCCCAGGCACCACTGCTGAATATATGAAAATTAACCATTGTACCCTTACAAGTGAATGGGACTGTTTCCACTTGTCAGGATTCCTTTGCGTTTTTCTGTGCAGAAAAAATTCGCATGGCAGAGCCATCAGAATCCGCATACCGCTATGCGAATCGCATACAATGTATTTAATAGGAAATTCGCATGAGGTTTGGGTATGCGAATTTTCATGCAAATTCGCATAGAAACAATGGAAAAGCACACCAGCAGTGCCATGGTTAAATTCGCATACATCGTCATCCATGCGAATTTGCATGCGAATTTGCATGAAGATTCGCATGGAACCGCATGCGGATGCGGAATTTTTACCGCGGCGATTCGCACCGCACAAGTGGAAATGCAGCCTAAGTCACAGCAACATAGGAGAAAAGTAATTTATGGCTCATTTTACTCTGGGAGAAATGTACTTCTTATTTGTATGTGTTCGGCGGAAAGAATCATTGGAAGACCGCTCCTCTCACTTGCCCGCCTCCACTACTCCAGACTACTCGCCAGAGCACTGAGGATTGCCGGCGACCCCTCACACCCTGGTCACCGCTATTTCAGCAGGCTCCCCTCAGGCCGGAGGTTTCGAGCCATCTACTCCAAAACCTCGAGGCATAGTAACTCCTTTTTCCCCTCTGCAGTCAACCTCATGAACTCGCTGGTCTGAACTACCAAGCATAACTCTATGTTGACTCTTTACACTGCTCACTAAACTTTAATCCACTTTGTACTCCTGTCTTTGTAATTGCATTTACTTTGCACTATTGATTTGAACTCCTGTTTCTATGTGTTCTGTTATTTTGTTATTCTGTATTTTGTACTTCTTGTGTCGGCTACGAGCAATCTGTAAGGTGCCAAACCCAATTCCGGGCATGACCCAGTCGTGCTTGGCGAATAAATTCTTTCTGATTCTGATAGTAGTACGGCTGCGCTGGCCAGGCGGTGCGCGTCTTTGATCACGCGCCTGTTGCCGGGCACTTTCTGCGCATGTGTGTGACGTCACGCTCATGCGCAGAGATTGCCCGGCAACAGGCGTGCCATCAAGGATGCGTACTGCCGGGCCAGCGCAGCCGTACCACTACGGGTCATAGCGACCCGGAAGTAGTACTGGCCCATAGAGATTCGCTGGCGAACTGTTCGCCAGCATTTCTACTCTTAAGGAGTCGCAAGGCAAGGCTGTTTCTGTCCATTTTGGAGCACCAGGAGAAGGCACGTTTTCGATCCTCCCTATCCCGTGAATGGGAAGATTGTAGCATAGACAGTACAGTCCCCGGTAAGCAGCTCCGGGGGGATTGCCTGATGCTGCATACATGTGCTTGAGCAACCAACCTTAAAAGCACAAACCTTCCCCCCAGCATAAAATGCTCACCGAGCGTTCAGCGGCATCCAGCAGGTTCTAGCGTGGTCCTGGTGCCGCGCGCTATGCTTTTTCCATCGAAGCCCGAACAGGTCCACTTTAGTATTTTTTCTAAATCTACCCCATCTATTTAAGTATAATAATAATAAAATAAAGAATATGTTGCATTATCTATATAGAAAAAAACATCCTAAAATGGGGGTTTACCTGCCTCTAACCCACTTACCGTGATTTGGGGCGCATTTTCGAGAACATAGTGCTGCGTAATCCGCAGGGACTTCAGAAGTGCGTAGAATGTCCCCATCCACGTGTTGCGATTCACTGCGGAGTTACAGCTCATGGTTGCTGCTGATTTCTAACATTGTAATGAATGGAAATTGCAACCGCTTCCGGATGAATCGAATCGAAACGCAAGTGTCGTGCATTGCAACGGCACATGCGTTTCCCAAAATTTGCGCCAAACAGATTTTAATGCGAATTGCAGTCTTTCACCTGAACCATACACGCAGGCCTTGTTCACATCTACAAAGGAAAACGCAAGCATTTTTCTGCGTTTTTCTGCGCTCCACTACACGCTGCGTTTTTGTTAAAAGTGCTTTTCTAAGCGCTTTTCCAGAGCAGTTTTTTCATTCACTCCCTGACCCGAAAAAGAATACAATGTATTTATTCTTAAAAACGCGAATGCAATCGCCGCACAAAGCGATTTTGTGAGCGCTCATTATACGAAAATTGCCCCAAAATGGTACAGGCACGCTACGTGCTGATATGAACCTTCTCATAGAGATTCATTGCACAAGCGTTTTGTGGGCGATTTTGAAAAATCGCCTGCGCTGGGAAAAAGGCCGAAAACGCCCCTAGTGTCAACTAGCCCTCAGAAAAGGATTAAGTGTGTGTGAAGCCTGCTTCATTGTATACTGCATTTTTCTGACACATAACACGCATGCATCTGCATAATAACGCATTATATACAGGCACATAGGGGCTTGCAACAAAAAATGCACAGCTACTATTAGATGTTAAAACCCTATTGATATACATAGGCTGTCAGTTCAATGCATGACAGAAAAACGCAAAAAAATAAAATTAAAAAAATCCCTGATTCTCGGTTGACATTGTCATCGTTTCTGTGGGGGTGCGAGTTATAACAAGTGCGCTCCCTGCCTTATTGCATTTATGCTCATGTAAACTACAACCCTGATCAATCAGCACCTCTTTATTATAAGACTCTGTACTCCCTGCACCCCAATATTTACTAGCTGTCTATACAATGCTGCTCTCTATGCCCCACCCTTACAACAACCCCAGACTCACTACACCCCCTTTACAGATACAGCTGTGCTCCCTGCACCCCAAGATTTAGCATTATATAGTATTGTTACCTGCACCTCTAAACTCAGTACTCTCCTCATAATACAGTATACAGCTGTGCTCTCTGCACCCCAAAACAGGCGTTCTCATTATACAGCATTGAATCCTGCACTACCTGCACCCCAACACAGTTACCTGCACCCCCACACTCACTACACCCCCTTTATAGATACAGCTGTGCTCTCTGCACCGTAAAATATGTGTTCCCTTATAAAGCATTGCATTGTGGACTACCTGCCTGCCAACACCGCTACCTGCACCTCCAGACTCACTGCCCCATGTATAGCTACAGCTGTGCTCCCTACACCCCAAAATATACATTCCCATTATATAGCAATGCATTCTGCACCCCAACACAGGTACCTGCACCTACAAACTCACTACACCCCTTTATAGCTACAGCTGTGCTCCCTACACCCCAAAATATGCATTATCACTATACAACAATGCATTCTGGACCCCAACACAGTTACCTGCACCTCCAGGCTCACTGCTCCCATTTATAGCTACAGCTGTGCTCCCTACACCCCAAAATATGCATTATCATTATACCATGCATTCTGCACTACCTGCACCCCAACACAGTTACCTGCACCTCCAAACTCACTGCCCCCATATTTAGCTACAGCTGTGCTCCCTACACCCCAAAATATGCATTCCCATTATACAGCAATGCATTCTGGACCCCAACACAGTTACCTGCACCTCCAGGCTCACTGCTCCCATTTATAGCTACAGCTGTGCTCCCTACACCCCAAAATATGCATTATCATTATACCATGCATTCTGCACTATCTGCACCCCAACACTATTACCTGCACCTCCAAACTCACTGCCGCCCCTTTATAGATACAGCTGTGCTCTCTGCACCCCAAAATATACATTCCCATTATACAGCAATTCATTCTGCACCCCAACACAGTTACCTGCACCTCCAGGCTCACTGCTCCCATTTAAAGCTACAGCTGTGCTCCCTACACCCCAAAATATGCATTATCATTATACAATGCATTCTGCACTACCTGCACCCCAACACTATTACCTGCACCTCCAAACTCACTGCCGCCCCTTTATAGATGCAGCTGTGCTCTCTGCACCCCAAAAATATGCATTATCATTATACAACATTGCATTCTGCACTACCTGCACGCCAACACTATTACCTGCACCTCCAAACTCACTACACCCCTTTATAGATACAGCTGTGCTCTCTGCACCCCAAAATATACATTCCCATTATACAGCAATGCATTCTGCACCCCAACACAGTTACCTGCACCTCCAGACTCACTACCCCCTCCTTTATAGATACAGCTGTGCTCCCTACACCCAAAATATGCATTATCATTATACAACGCATTCTGCACTACCTGCACCCCAACACTATTACCTGCACCTCCAAACTCACTGCCGCACCTTTATAGATGCAGCTATGCTCTCTGCACCCCAAAATATACATTCCCATTATACAGCAATGCATTCTGCACTACCTGCACGCCAACACTAATATTACCTGCACCCCCCACACCCCTTTATAGATACAGCTGTGTTCCCTACACCCCAAAATATGCATTCTCCTTATTCAGCATTGCATTTTGCACCCCAACACTATTACCTGCATCCCCAGACTCACTACAACCCCTTTATAAATACAACTGTGCTCCTGCGCCCCAAAATATGCATTCCCATTATAAAGCATTGCATTCTGCTTTACCTGGCTGTACCCCAACACTGTCACCTGCACCCCCACACTTACTACACCCCCTTTATAGTTAGAGCTGTGCCACAGTACAGCAGCACCCCAGTATATATCACTGCTCCCTGCATCCTATTCTCTTGCAGACAGTTCTTCTTGCAAAGCAAGTGCAACCCCCAGTCACACACAGCAGATACATCTCCACCAGGCAGTCTCATCACCGCACCCATCCCTGGCAAATCCCTCCGCCAGCCAGCCGCAGAGCTGATGCCAGGCACGTCCGCCGCTCTATGCTAATGAGGCCGTGACGTAGTACAGCTGACGAGTATAAATGTATCCCTCCACCGGGGACTTCTCTGCGGAGCGCAGCATCTTTCCAGAGCAGAGGAGCCGTGTGACAGCCAGGTGAGGGGGGAGGGGAGACCCCAGCTATCCCAGCACACACCCACCTGCTGCATCCTGCATTGCATGGCATCATCATCATTATCATCATAATTACTACAGTTATCTTACATGCTATACATCCACACTGGGATGATTGCAGATATAATACAATATATATATTCTTACAATCACACCCACATTATGAATATGCACAGTAACATAACACTGCACACTATATATTTCATTTATATATAGATTTGCATTGCAGTATATATATTTTATACACTGTACCTCTATGATATATAGAGATATTGCATTTATTATGCAGGGTCCTATTGGAGGTATAGGTAGATATATTGTCATTCATTGTACATTGCTGTAGCACAATGCTGCATGCAGGGGGCAGGTGAAGTAATCTTCAATATTTTACACATTGATGAATTGAAGCATGTTGAACTAAGCACCTGCCTATAAATGTGTAATGTTAATAAAGTATATATATATATATATATATATATATATATATATATATATATATATATATATATATATATATATATATATATATATATATATATATATATATATATATATATATATACATCTGCATTCATCATAGAGTTAAGCTGAGGCATGTCACCTATAGCATTGGAGGAAATAATACTATACTTATAATATTTATACTTATTTTACTTTCTGTAGCATATATTTCTCAAGCCTATACAGAGTAGGTTGGACAGTTCATGCAATAGATAGACCATTGATGTAGCAATAGGGGATTATAGAGGTTATGATCGCACCAGGGTCCCCTAACCCTCTGGCCACCCACGGGCCCTCTGTCATCTGCATATTATCTTCTCATTGGTTATACTGTAGTAATGATAAGCGGTGGATGTGTTTTCCATAGCGGTAATCATTAACATGCTGTCCCCCTCCCCCAGCACCCACCTCCCGCACACTGCAGCTGTTTTTAGCATATTTTGGCATTCGGTATCATGCGATTATCCAATATGAAGGTCCAGCGTTAAGCTGCATACACACAGGAGATAAAAGTTCTTGCAAATCAAGAGATCAATGATCGATCTGCCGATAATTGCTATAATAGAGTTTGCAAAAGACCTCACAAGATAGCAATTAAAGATATTTGTCTCTGAATCTTTCAAACCTGTCTCGGCAGGTCTGGTCTGGCGGGGATCATTCATAAACCGAGGGGTGTTTGAGATCGCCAGATACCGTATTTCTTAACGTTTGCGTGCACAGCACATGCATGAAAGAAAAAAAAAAGCAGTATTTGTATAGCGCCTTTCTCCTGTCGGACTCAAAGCGCTTGCGAGGCAGCCACTAGAACGCACTCAGTAGGCAGTAGCAGTGTTAAGGAGACTTGCCCAAGAAACTCCTTACTGAAATAGGTGTTGGCTTACTGGACAGGCAGAGCCGAGATTTGAAACCAGGTCTCCTGTGTCAGAGGCAGAGCCCTTAACCATTACACAATCCAGCCACACTGAGAAGGAAGTAAATAGACATCAAATGCATTTCTTGGGTCTTTTGCATGAACTGATTGTTTGTGTGCAGCCTGGTTAGAAAGATCCATCAATCAAACCTTCCTGACAAACCTATGCGACAGATTGATTCCTTGGTTTGCAAAGACTTTAATCTTTCATGTTTAGCCAGCTTAATAAATCTGAGATGGGGGGGGGGGGGGGGGGAGTGGCGGGGGAATATACATACCTGGGGCTTCTCCAGCCCCCACCTGACCGATCGCTCCCTCGCTGTCCTGTTCTGCCTCCTGAACTTTTCTAAAATAGGCCCTGTAAGACCCCCAGACCGCCATCTAATGTTCACTTTAAGATTTGTGCTGGGGCATGTTGCTGTGTAGCGGTGATACCAACTGCCACCGACTGTCCCTCGTAGTAGACTGTCCCTGTCACAATCTAGGACCAAATTCGGGGGAATTATAATGACTTTCTATCAGGGCTGTGGAGTTGGAGTTGAGGAGTCGGGGCAATTTTGGGCACCTGGAGTTGGAGTCGGAGTCGTGATTTCATAAAGTGAGGAGTCGGAGTCGGGTGATTTTTTTTTTTTTTTTTTTTTTTTTTTTTTTTTTTTTTTTTAATACAAAATCCACAGCCCTGTTAAATATTAGACTAAGGAGTCAGAGTCGAGGAGTCGGATTTGGGTCCATTTTGGTTACCCGGAGTCTGAGTTGGAGTCGGAGTCGGTGGTTTCATAAACTGAGCAGTCGGAGTCTGAAGATTTTTGTACCGACTCCACAGCCCTGCTTTCTATCATCCTATACAATAAAACCCCTGTGTCCCCTGTCCCTGTGTTCGTTCCTTTTTGCCAGCGAGCATGCGCAGCACGCTGACGACCGCGTGACACTACGGGAGGATGGGGCAGGGGGCAGGCGTGTGTGCGCGAGTACACGTTACGGCCGTTGTGAATGTATGCGCGCTGACCATGTGCATCGATACGGGGGTGGTTGGGGGGATGTGTGGGGTGTAGCCGCCGAGGCCTAGCGCCCGTTATTGTAATGGGCCTAAGGTCTAGTTGATTTATAAAGCTCTAAGTGCTAACATATTCCGTGGTGCTGTACGGAGTGAGAAACAAATGTGGGGAACATAATAATACAGTCAATGGTGTACTCAACATCTAGAAATTAGTACATAATACAGAATTGTTAGATATCATTGTAATTACAGTGAAAAACGTAACATGAACAGTGTACAGGCTCATTCTCAATTTGCGCTTCTACCATAAATTTTCATGTTACCGTTCACAGTAAAGTGTGTCTTATGATAAAATGCAGCTAGGCCGCCAACACCAGTGTTTATAACGCATTGTGACGTGCATCTGATGTGCGTCAGTAAAGCGTGCATGAAATCGCATTTGTGCATGCGATGTATGGGGTTAATAAGCACTAAATGATATCATTTTAAGTTGGCCATTGATGGTACAGTATTTTCATCAGATGCGATCTTTCGACGCAGTATTTGCAATCAAATTGTACAGAAAACAGCCCAGGGTTTTGTGAAAATCGTTGTGAAACGATTCTTTGGTCAATTGGAACTGAAAATTCCCTTGATCCGAAATTGTTGGATTTTACAATCACTTCTGAAAAGCGAAAATGCCCTAATCGACCTTATGGGAACAATCGAGAATTACCTTCAGATTACTCGCGATTGTAAAAAGTGCGTCGAAAGATTACATCTGATGAAAAAATTGTACCGTTAATGGGCACCTTAATATACATTTATCATTAGATGTATGGCTTCCTATATGTTATCCCTATACAGGATATTGGCAGGGGGAAGTCTCGTATAGCTCTATGCCAGATGGTGCCTATATGTTATCCCTATACAGGATAGTGGCAGGGGGAAGTCTCGTATAGCTCTTTGCCAGATGGTGCCTATATGCTATCCCTATACAGGATATTGGCAGGGGGGAGGCTTGCATAGCTCTGTGCCAGATGGTTATATTAATAGCTGGGATTTTACACTCTGAGGCGTCTGCGATATAATATAACAAGTGCATTTGGCAGGCCTGGCAGCCCTGTCGTGACCTCTGGGGCATCAGTCGCTGGGAGTTCATTTCTCTAGAACTAAGCTGCTGCCAAATCTCTCAGGGCCGGGGCACTACAAGTCTCAGCATGCCCTGTTGGCCTGCAGCCAAGCTGATGATGGTAGCCTGAGCCTCTATAGATATTTAAAGTATTATTTTGTAACCCTGTGCAGCATTATGTTCTACATATGGCCGGTGGAGGGTAAATTACCTCACAGCCCCACGGGAATAAGGCCTAAGCCTGTCTGAGCCCAGATGATTAAAGGCCAACGTTAAAATTCACTAATATGGCCGACTGGCATGGAGATCCTAGCATAAGGCTATCTATGTCATATGACATCTTGTTTTTATTTAAAAAACAAAAACAAGTAAAAAATGTATAGCAGGCACAGCGCAAATTGCGTAGTATTTCTGGCAAGGATATTGCACAGCATGAGAAGGTCGCAGCATTTGACCTCACAGCATTAAACACTGCAGCTTTTATATCGCTTGCCTTCTACGTTGGCTTATAAAAATGAGAGTGATCTATTTTTTTTTCGAACTGCATTGCTGCCATCAAATCTAATTACTTTTCATTGCAATGAATCATTTTCTGGTTCAGTGGGCGGCCATTTTATCCTGTGTCACATTCATGTATGTTCCATAGGCTGTGTGGCGCCCCCTCCCTGTGACAGAGGTGGGCTGGACCACACATCCTTGCATCAATTTGTCCTTGAAGACGATTCTGCTCTCCTTCTGAACAGGCGTTATGTCATTTCTCATCACTTAACTCCCCATCGATCGGCTGATTACCTCCTGAGGAGAGCTTGGCCAATAACACCATTACTGCATTAGTTTCTCCAGTCACATTGAATAGTCAGATGTAGGAGACGAAGGTCGCACCGCATCCTTGTAACCTGTAAATATAAAAAATCCTTTATAATAAAACCCCTGTCTCTGCGTCCTTCTGTGTCTGTGCGTTCGGTCCTGACAGTTTGCTGTCTGTGAACCTCATTGCATTGTGGGAAATAACTGCTTTTTCCAACTGCCAAGCAAGCAGCATCTCCCTCTGTGCACAGAACTCTCAGTAACGAACATTCCGTACAGATCACCTGACAGAATTAAAGATGTCGCCACCTGCATTGACTTGCATTAGATGTGCGTGAACACGGATTTGTAAAAACGCAAATTGCATGCAAATTCTGTTATATGTGAAAGTGGCACTGCAATGACAGTAGAATGCAGTCAATTATTCAGGATAACCACTTTTAGGGCTCATTCACATTGCGTTCCGCTTGCGTTATTGTTCACGCCGGGGTGTTTTTGTCACAATTTTTTTTTCGATTCCCGGCGCTTGGGTGGGCATTCCGTTTGTGTGAAAAGCACTTTTTCCGAGCATATTTTGGTTAATTCACTCCCTGAAGCAAGTCAGGAAGTGAACTCTTTGACCCGGAAAACAATACAATGTATTTATTCTTTAAAACGCGAACGCAATCGCCCCTCAAAGTGATTTTGTGAGCGTTCTTCCTATACCTTCCATTATAGCAAAATTGCCCCAAAAATGGTCCAGGCACCGCTTTGCTGAACCATGCTGATATGAACCTTCTCATAGACATTCATTGCACCAGCGTTTTGGGGGCGATTAAAAATCGCCTGCGTTTAAAAAAAGGCCTCTCGTGTGGACGAGCCCATATGGTAATTTTCTGGTTTCAGCATCAGAAACACTTCCAGTATCTATAGATAATAAAATATATAGATTGCTGTATATTGCTATATAGCCCCGCCCTCCCAGTGATGCTTAGCCTAGGCTGTTTAGCTATGCAGAACTCTCCTCCCATAGGGACATCAGGCATTATTTTCACGAGCTTTGGAATTTTCAGAAACAAATGCTCCAGAGAGATCACCTGACAGGACTAAAGGTGGCCACACATTTCTCAACTTGGCAGCCGATTGACCATCCAATTTGATCATTCTTATCGAATCGGAGGAAAATTGGTGCCTCCAAGAGCATGCTAATCGACGAAGCAACAAATTTCGGACCATTTCGCAGGTATCAGTCAGACATACTGCAAGATGTCGGGCCATTGTCGATTGGGTGCGCGGTGGTAATGGTGAATGATATCGAGACGAGTGACAAAACCCCGGTGCTGCCCCCCTAGTGTATAAATGTACCCCCTCATGTGTGCATCGTACATTACCTGTCCTGTGTCGCCCACCGCACAATGCCCATCCGTCTTCCGGTTCATCCTCCTCTATTTGTGCCTCACGCATTATATGCTGGTGCTGTGTGAGGCGCAAATGGAAGAGGAAGAACCAGAAGACGGAGGGACATCACTCAGTGGGCAACACAGGACAGGTAACGTATAATTGCACACACGGGCACATTTATACACTAGGGGGGCAGCGGTCGACTTGGCTGATTTCCCGAGAGATTTTATGCTGAAATCAATCTGGAATCGGCCTGCGGTGTATGGACAGCTGACAGATCTCTCTCCAAGCAAATTCGATCAGAGAGAGATTTGTCTCTTGGTCGAATCTGCCCATCTTCGCTAGTTGTATGGCCACCTCTAAGATGTGGCCACCATTGATAAATTTCAGAATGTAAATCAATGTGAGGAAAGATTTTACAATGGGCCAACACTGGCTAAATGCTCGTTCACACTATGAGCATTTGGCGATTTTGCAAATCTCCCTAAAAGTGCTTGTTCAACGATTTCCTTTGAAAGTGTTCACATGTAAGCATTTTGATTTTCTGGAAAAAAAATCGCAACATGTACCATTTTGTTAGTGCTTTGGCTCAATGGAAGGTATAGGGAAATCGCAAAGCGCTTTGTACAGCGATTTCCCCGCGCTTTTATAAATAAATATATTGTATTTATTCATTTCCGGCTACAAGAGTTCACTTCCTGACTGATGTCAAAAAATGAAAAAAATCATCATTGAGCAAAAGCGCTTAGAAAAGCGCTCTTCTAAGAGCAAATCGCAGGGAAAAGAGCTTTAAAGGAAACCATCCAAGTTAAAAAAAACCCCAAAGATCCACTTACCTGGGGCTTCCTCTAGCCCGTGGCAGCCGTCCTGTGCTCTCGCTGCAGCTCCGGAGGCTCCCGATCTTCTACCCTGGCTCATCCGACCTCGCCAGGTCGGGTTCCGAGTCGGCGTCTTCTGCGCTCCACCGCGCGGGTCACGTGGCCCGGCCGACGTCATCAGGACGGTACTGCGCAGGCGCAGTACTACTACGGCGCAGTACCGTCCTGGTGACGTTGGCCGAACCACGTGACCCGCGCGGTGGAGCGCAGAAGACGCCGACCCGGAACCCGACCTGGCGAGGTCGGCTGCGCCAAGGGAGAAGACCGGGAGCCTCCGGAGCTGCAGCGAGAGCACAGGACGGCTGCCACGGGCTGGAGGAAGCCCCAGGTAAGTGGATCTTTGTTTTTGTTTTTTACCTTGGACACTCCCTTTAAAAAAAGCTCAATAAATCGCTCAGTGCTTGTGATAGCGCTGGCGATTTATAATGTGACCAAGGCCTAAATCCTTTATAAAGGAATTATGTAAAAAAATAAGCAGTTTTATTAATTACGTTATTTTCTCTACAGTTCCTCTTTAAAACACAGTAAGGCCTTGTTCACATTGCGTTCGGCTCGCTTGTCCGTCCGCGGTGGGCTTTTTTTTTTTTCCACGTTTTTTTCAAATAGTTTTCAGGCGATTTTCTGCGCGTTCGCTCATTTTTATGGGTGTTTTTGTAAGCGCTTTTGCAGAGTTTGATCCGGAAACAATAAATACAATGTACAAAAAGCTCACGCAATTGCTTGCCAAAGCGATTTTGTGAGCGTTTTGCGTTTTTTCCTATACCTTCCATTGAGGCAAATTGCCTCAAAATGGCCCAAGCACCGCTTTTCTAAGCGGATCACAAACGAACAGCTCTGATATGAACTCTCTCATAGAGAATCATTACACAAGCTCTTTCAGAGCGATTTTGAAAATCGCCCGCGCTTAAAATTGTACAAAAACGTCTATAATGTGAACAAGGCCTCAAAGAAAATAAATCAATAACGCTGCTCTGATGAAGCTGGTAGCCTAAGCTGGCTGATAGAGCTCTGCATTCCCAGTTTTCTCAGTATTCCGTCGCCTCCAGAGGTTGGCGTTCTATTTCTGGTGTGGTTGCTGTGTGGAGTTATCTCCATGGAGCTGAGATGTGTAATACTTTCCAAGGAACCTATAGAAAAACCTTGTCTATGATTGCAGCATCCCTGGTAAATAGATCAGTGAGAGGATAGCGATTCCCGCTTGTTTATTTTGTTAATTATCGCTATAACTATTGTATTGTTTACCATTTCTGTATTGTCTGCGTATTTATGTATACCAATGTCTGTATTTTTGTGTTTGACTTTCTTTAGGCTCCATGGCACGCAGCATAGGTTTCATGTCGATTTACAAAATGTGTGTGTTTGGCGGGGGCGCCGTGATTAACGTAACATTCGCAGTACCCTTTTATTGCTGGTGCACTCTGATTTTCATCCAAACTCACACGTGGTGCCTGCAGCATTTCTCCTACATTGGCGTTTGGTTTGAGTCTGTGAGAGCGCAAGAATATCGCAAAGCAAAACGCTGTGTTTTGTGATTTTACTGCAATTTTCCTGAGATGGGGTACCTACCGCCACAAAAAAGGAGAAGAGGCGCCCAGGGATATATGAAACTAAGTTAAAAACACTAAAATTGAAAGAGGAGGAGGTGTCTTACCTCAATAACGACAGTCACATATGTCAAAATATTTATTAAGTATAGGCAACGAGTTTTGCAAGTCTAAGCCCGCTTCTCCAGGCCAGTACAGTGCCAAAGGGAAAATAAGCCAGGCTATTGAGAGGCGCTCAGTACCCTGGCTTATTTTTCCTTTGGCACTGTACTGGCCTGAAGAAGCGGGCTTAGACTTGCAAAACTCGTTGCCTGTACTTAATAAATATTTTTACATACGTGACTGTTATTATTGAGGTAAGACACCTCCTCCTTTTTCTATTTTAGTGTTTTTAACTTAGTTTTATATATCACTGGGCGCCTCTTCTCCTTTGTTGTGCTGTTTATACCCCCCGACCCTTGAGGTCTGGAGGGGAACTGTCTCAGCCCCATATGGTCTAGAGAGCGACCACATCCAGTCCAGATCAGACTGAAGTCGGGTCTAACATCTCCACCTGCTATTAGTGGTTGGTTGCCCCTCTATGCAACCCTCCTTTGTGAGTAACATTCCACTACACCTGCAGTTACACCCCGTTTGTTTGCACTATATGGGCTCCTGTTGCCTGTTTTTTTTTTTTTTTTTTCAAGGTGCCAAGACACCCAACTTTCCAATAATTGTATCTGCCTGGGACTTCTTCCAGGCCCCTTAGCCTTACAAGTCATTTGGATCTCTCCTGGTTCACGGCGCTGTGCCCCTCCATAAGATCGCCTGTCGTGGGCAACAGCACATGCCACTGGTGCATATTAAAGAGTGGGGATGGCAATGCCCGGAGAGCTCATGGAGAGGCATATGACCAGTTTGATCAGCTGATATATTTGCAAGGCTCTGATTTGCTGGTTATGATCATGTGTTAAACCAGGAAGTCGTCACAGCAAATCAGAACCTTACAAATCGATCAGCTGACCAAGCTGATCACATGCTTTTTATTTATTTTTTCTTAAAAATCTTTTTATTATTTTTTCAACAACACAACACAAACGATTACTTGACAGTGCAGAATGGTGACATGATATACATATCAAAAAGAATATAGTTTCCATAGGGTTATTGTCAATGAAGATAATGAAATTTATAGGCACAATAATACATTTCCATCAATAGAACAACAATCAATACATTTAAAGAAGGCATATTTATATAATATCAATAACATGAGGTGTAATATCCATATTATCGCTGACTGAGCCAACACATCGAAGCCACACACCCCATACTTTAGTCAATTTAGAATTAGACCCTCTTATCAGCCAAGTTAGCTGGTAAAATGGAAGTGCCAAGTTTATCAATTGTTTCCACGTTGACACTGGAGGTTCAGAAGATTTTTTTTCCATCACATGCTTTTTGATGAGTTCTCCCAAGCATTGCCATCTGTAAGGCTTGGTGATATAACTCTCGGAGTCAGCGTGTATGCCCCAGGCTAGAGGTCTCGCTCTTCACCTCGCTGTCCCTGCCTGGCACACCACTAGCTGGCCCTAATTAGGACTTAGGCGAGCAAAGCATACAAGCTGATGTAGAAGGCAGACATACCACCAAGAGCCACTAAGACTATGCAGCTTGGTGATATTAGGTAGTAGAGCGGATGCTATTGTGGAGGAAGTTACACTGATCACACTTGGAGCTATGGACAAGGGAGCAAGATTGCTCAGAGAGACCGTCATTCTGAGCTTCCAGTAACCGCCACAAATAAACAAGACATAATAGTTGCACAGTGCGACCGCAGCACTGAGCATCTGATGCCCACCATACTGAATAACAAGGACAGACGACAGACAGATGGAATGCTTGCCAATCTAATCGCTGCCCCAGCGATACCAAACATCCACACTGACAAGACAAACAAGTAGGAGCGTAACTAATAGCAACCGCAGCTTATAGTTACGTCCACAGGGACAGGACTAGCAGCAACAGACAGACAGGACTGTGTAACGATTGTGGAATTCTCTCTGTGATCAGTGCACAAGACGTGCGCTGACACTGCGGAAATCCTCCAAGCGTATAATTTGCGGGAACCCAGCAAAAGGTGCAATGCACCTGTAGAGGGAAATTCCTGTCGACAGGGGGAGCTGTGGAGTGCAGAGGAACAGCTTCTCTGCCCTGCCACAGACGCCAGACAGGAATTGTACGAAGGGAAGAAACGCAGGAAGCGACAGAGGGTATGCGTGTTCACCAAACTAGTCGCCACCCTGCGACGATGAACACACAACCATGAAGACAAAGTGAGAAGGCAATCGCCAGAGATGGCGATTGCTAACAGAGACACAAGACCGAATAAGCACAGATGAGGAATGTATGTATGTCCACCAATCTAGCCGCCACCTGCGACGGCAGACACACAACAAGGAAACCGAGTGAGAACGCAATCGCCTGAGAAGCGAATGAGATTGAGCAAAGGGACAGATTGTATGTGTGTGCACCAAACTAGTCGTCAACCCGCGACAGTGCATACACAACAGCAGATATAAAGTAGGAACGCAATCACGAGAGAGGCGATTGCCAGAGGTGACACAAGGCTACAGCAAGGCAGAACACGAGAGTAGCAAAGGCACAGCAAATCATACAATGAGAAGATAAGGAAAATAACAAACGTTAGCTAAACGCGAACACCGCACTCATTCGCAACAGTGCACTCGTTTATGCGCGGTCTCCACGTGATAAGCACAATAGAGACAAGCACGCCTAACTAACCACCGACAGACAAACATGAAACAGAGGACGCGAGCGGTTGCTTAACGGTTACCGAGCCTCCAGCAAGCGTTCGTACCAGACAAGACAGACACACGACAACAGGAATACGTAAGAGATACGATCCACTGCTCTTTCCGTCAGAGTGAGTGCGATCCAAGTAAGGCAACAACAGAACAGACAATACAAATAATGCAATCCTAACTGCACTAGGGAAACCTGCCTAGTGCAGTCCCAGGAATTACTCTAAGCTAATCTTCAAACAATGAGCAAGGCTGACACTCTCCGGAGTGTTTCACAGGAACTAACCCTTAAGACCAGCAAAGGACTCTGGGAAACATAGCTCTTTATATAGCAAGCCTACAAAGGATGTGGCTAGGCAATTTGCATGACAAACGCATGCAAATTCCTCAGCAGCAGCAAGCTGCAGAACTGACAAAAGGTCTCTCTTCCAGAGACCTGCAGAATGCAGACCTGAACAGTGGTCAAAAGGCTGCTTGCCTGCGCAGGCAGCCGCGCGGATCCTCACAGACTGTTTGCCAATCTAATTGCTGCCCCAGCAATAGCAAACATCCACACTGTCATGTACAAGACAAACAAGGAGCGTAACTAATAGCAACCGCAGCTTATAGTTATGTCCACAGGAACAGGACTAGCAGGAATACTACCAGTCACCAATGTGGTGATGGCAGAATCCAAGCTATCAGGATAGGTAGGACTTCACTGTACCCCCGCGGGTACAGTGAACGTCCAAGCAGGAAAAAGAAGGTTAAACAATGCAATGCAACCAGCTAAGGCAGAGCTGAAAGCTATGACAGGCAAGATCTGAAAGGAGGACATCAGCCAATGAGGGCAGACATGCAAATTTCCACACAGCTGAATGGTAATCACTCAATCCTGTGCTAGTCTGATTGAAGGCTGCAAGCTGGCAGCAGAAAGAAAGGATTCTCATTACAAATGCAAGCAATATTATGCAACCATATGCATGCAGGAAATTCAAAACTGCCTGATTGCAGTGGAACTGCAACCAACAGGGCAGGCTACAGAACGCATACCTCCCAACTTTTTGAGATGAGAAAGAGGGACACTTAAGCCACGCCCCTGCCACACCCCTGATCACAACCCCGCCACACCCCTAGTCACGCATACTATAAAGATTTCATGAGAAAAATATCTTGTTTTATAACTCAAACCACACTGGTCCTTTCTATCCTGGTTCATTTTCCTCCATATTAACATTTTCAAATTAGTAATATATCAATTTAAAGAATGGTAATAAAGTTTAGAGTCAATTAAACACATTTTTTTAGTAGATAAGCCTATATATTTACATAGAAAGAGGGACAAAGTCCTGAAAGAGGGACAAATGAGGAGGAAAGAGGGACAGTTGGGAGCTATGAGAACGGATCCTGACATCATCCTTGAGGTGCATATGTGCAGTAGTCCCGTGGCTGGTACAGTCAGCGAGCTTTTGGAGAGGCACCAGGATCTAGGCAGTCTGCACCCCAAACGGAGCACTGTCACTACGGTTGCACAAAAGTACAATTTGTAGTTTTCCGACACTTTAGGAAACTGTTGCCTGACTATCAATTGAAATGGAAAAATCAGGGCTGACAACATCAGAGTACAAAGGTAATGTAAACTAGTACAGTGCAGGTGTATGCTTATGGGAATTTTACAGTAAAGGGGAAATGTCCTTTTAAACTGATCATACACAGCTGGCCCCATAGGACCAAGGAGCAATACTTCTCCATTAAAATACTGATCGGAAACCATTGATCAATCTTCCACTCTGATGACCTCAGCCTTGGATGGATTCAAGTCAATTTCCACTCGAATCTCAATTAGTTCTGGGATTATAGATCACTGATGGCAGTCATGTTTTTTTTGTAGCGATTTTATTTTATTGGTAGCGATTTGTGATTAGCGATTTGCAGTCGTGAAGTTCTGCAAGGGATTTTGGGTAAGCTGATGGTTTCTGGGAAGTACAAGAGCTGAAAAATTGCTTTGAAATTGCTATGCATAGTGTTTGAAAGGGGAGTTTGTAGTGATCCCATACTTGAAGTGTATTTAAACATACGTGGGGCTTCCTCCAGCCCCCTCCGGACTGATCGCTCCCACAGCATCTTTCTCCGCCTTCCCGTTCTCCTACTAGAAGCCCCATTTTGCCAGTCGGGTCAGTCAGTGCGTGCGCAGTGCGGCTGTGTGCCGCCCCCCCCACCTGTCTTGCTCCCGCGCCTGGGAGCGTTCTGCATCTGCACAGTAGTACTGCATGGACGCATGTCTTTTTTCAACCCAAATAACTATGTAACTACGTCCCCGTCGTCTCAGGTTCACTCTAAAGTGAGTCTGGAGACAAATTAAAAAAAAAAAAAAAGATACTTACCTAAGTAGAGGGAAGGGTCAAGGGTTAAATCAAGGGTTAAATAGTGACGGATAGCGTCAGAGCATCTCAAGAACGGCAGGTCTTGTGGAGGAGTGTTCCCAGAACTCAGTGGTTGCCTACCATGAACAGTCCAAGGATGGACAAGTGGTGAACCGGTTACAGGATCATGAATGCCCAAGACTTGCCTGCCTGGTCCGATCCCTGCAACACAATGCTGGCCATTAGAGAAGCTGACAGAACATATTGTATGGGGGGCTGTATAGCTGCCAAGTGCCCATGTGACTCCTGTCCAATGCTGAAAGCACCTGCAAAGATCATATGTGCATTGGACCCTGTGGAAATGAAAGAAGGTCACCTGGTTTGAGGAATCAGCATCAGGCTTCGAGTTCCACAGATTTCAGTGCATTCGAGCATCTGCAGAATGTGCTAGAAAAACGTGTCCATTCCACCTTACTACTCTCAGGACTTGAATGATCTGCTGGTGGCCTCTTGGTATTGGATACCACAGGATACCTTCAGGACTGGGACCTACTACAGATCGCTGATCAGTCTCAAATGCTCAGCGTTTTGCTCAGGGCTGTGGAGTCGGGACAAAAATCTTCCGACTCCGACTCCTCAGTTTATGAAACCACGACTCCAACACCGACTCCGGGTACCCAAAATGGCTCCGACTCCTCGACTCCGACTCCTTAGCCTAATATGTAACCGGGCTGTGGATTTTGTACAAAAATCAACCGACTCCTGACTCCTCAGTTTATGAAATCAACGACTCTGACTCTGGGTGCCCAAAATTGCCCCGACTCCAACTCCGACTCCACAGCCCTGGTTTTGCTAGTGTTTTGTAGTGATTCAGCAATGATTTCCAGCGGTTTTTGTAGTCGATTTTATTTATTTGCTATCGATTGCAAAAGCGATTGTGATTAGTGATTTTAAAGCATATCTGAACTGAACTCAAAACTGACTTTTACTAACCATGGGCTTCTTCAAGCCCCGGTAGTCCGTGAGGTCCCTTGGTGTCCTCTGGGTCCCCTCCGTATTCCCAATAGCAGGTCCGTTAGACCTGGAACTGGAACTCCACTGCAACTGGTTCATTCGGTTGAGAACCACACTAGTTCAGAACCCTCCCGGCTCTGGAAGTATGATCGAGACGGGCATGAAGATGGGGTCGCGCATGCGCAGGTGGTGTTTCAGTTGCAGATCTTACGGAACTGCCAGGGGTAGAATGGAGGAGACCCAGAGGACGCCAAGGGACCTCACGGACTACGGGGGCTGGAAGAAGCACCAGGTAAGTAAAAGATAACCATTTTACATCTAGTTCCGGTATGCTTTAAGTTTTTAAGTTCTGCAAAGGATTTTGGGTGAGCTTGTGGTTCCTGGGTAGTACAAGAGTGCTTTGAAATTGCTATGTATGTCGATTTGAAAATAGATTTTGCAGCAATCCTATACTTAGCATTGAATCAAGATCGCTAGCAAAATGGTGCAGGCAGGGGAATTTGGCCAAATCACAATCGCTCAAGCGTAGCGTTGGGATCCTTTGAGGTCTGGCAGATGAATTTCAGGCTTGGAAACCCAGATACCCGTAAGAAAAGGAGACACAAAGAGCACCAGGAGCGCCAATAGTGTAGCATTTCTGGGAAATGGGAATTGTAAAGGAATAGCTACTACTCACAAATATGGGTTGTTATAGGCAACCTTAATTTTAGGAATGGGGAGGAATTCCGTCTCCACGCAGAAATGATGACTCAATTGGGTCAATGTGTGTTGCGTTCCAGAAAAAAAAAGGACCACTGGGTGTCGTTGCAGTGGTATTCCCTGAGACAGGGGAGGAGACAATGCAAGATGGGAGGAGGCACCCCAATTGTGATACAGTATGTAGTGAGTGGAGGTAAGTCATAGGAACAGGAAGATTTTGTTAGGCACCAATAAAAAGACAACGCGTTTTACAGGACCGGCCCGCTTCCTCAGCTCAATACGAGAAAAAAAATGGAGCTCTGAAATGGAGATACATAGCTAAGACACAGTCTTGTATTGATCTGAGGAAGCGGGCAGTTCTCGTGAAACGCGTCTTTTTATTGGCTCCACTCACTACATATTAGATTACAATTAGGGCGCCTCCTCTCGTCATGCACATTTTTGGGATCATCTGTGATCCCAAAGCCCTGCTGAAAGCGCTCTTGTGGGTCCTAGGCTGCAGAGGTCCTGAGGGGACTGTGCCTCAAGGAGTCAGAACTGTTTTGGTGGCACAAGGGGACAACACTATATCAGGCAGGTGGTGATAATGCGTTTGCTGATCTTTATACATTCATGTGTAAAAGAAACTACTGCAGTGTGTTTGACAAAGGAAAACCACAAAAAACAAAATGCATTGACAAATGTTCTCCTCAGCCGTCTGGTAGCCATGCCATAGCATACCATACTGTCTAATACAGCTTATCTGTGAGTCCAGGGAGTCATGTGACTGCCGCCTCATGTCACCCTGGCTTATCCTGGTCCGCTGCTACGTTCTTAGTGCATCCTGTTTACAAACAAGGGAGAGAATGTATGGAACTGTACGTGTGTCCTTTACCACAACGCTGACATTCCCCTGTGCTTATTCCAGACCAGCAAGATGTCCACCAAGGAGAAGCTTATCCAGAACCTGCTGAGCGATGCCCCAGCCTCCCAAAACAAGGTCACCATTGTGGGCGTCGGCGCCGTGGGCATGGCTTGTGCCATCAGCGTCCTGCAGAAGGTGAGTGTGATTGGCTGTGTGAATAGGCTAAATCATGTGGTCGCAGGGAGCACCACTATCACTTTAAAGGTGGCCTAACATCTACCAATTTTTACATCCCGATCAACCATCCGTTTTCCGATTTCCGCTCGGAGGACTGTTAGACGGCGAAACCACCGTCTTTTCACTAAGTACAGTGCTGCGATCAGCAGCAGCGCTGTACTGGGGACAGCCGTGTGACACGGCTGACCCCCTGGGGGACAAGAGAGCGATCAGCTCTCCTAGACAGAAGCCTATGACAGCCGATCACCAGGATTGGCCGGCTGGGGGGAGGGAGGGGTTTAAAAAAAAAAAAAAAAGACAAATAGTAAAAAAAAAAACCACAAATATTTATTAAATAAAAAAACAACAACCCCACCAACAGAGAGCTCTGTTGGTGGGGGGAAAAGGGGGGGAATCACTCGTGTGCTCTGTTGTGTGGCCCTGCAGCTTGGCCTTAAAGCTACAGTAGCCATTTTAGTAAAAATGAGCCTAGTCTTTAGGGGGTTTACCACTGTGGTCCTCAAGTGGTTAAACTGCTCAGTTAATGGGAACGATTAGTTTTGATTGTTCAGATCGCGTCAAAAGATTAAATCTAAAGGAAAAATTTAGGTTAATAGAGACCTTAAAGCATTGATCAGACATGCTGGAAAATCTTGAACGCACATGCTCAATTAGGGGCGCGGTAATGGCATACGATATCGCAACGACCATCGTATGTGACGGAACCCCGGCCAATGTCCCCGAATTGTCAAATGAGCGCCCACCTCTGTCCGATTTCAGGCATGCAGATTACAAGGCATGCGTGGAAAGGCAGCCCAAGGCCGGTTTCACACTGCTAACCAGCGCAACGCCAAAAAACAGCCTTTTGGGTATTTCTGCATTGATGTGCGGTAATGCCCTTCTGGCTGCCAACCAAGCAGGGAGTGAGGATCTCTAGCACTCACTTCCTGTGGCCGAAGAAACAAATCGTGCCGAAAGTGTATTGACAAAATACGCTTCCGCGCATGCGCCCCGCAACTCCACCGTGCCGATTTGTAAAAATATACACGTCGCCATAGCTTACATGGCTTCAGGTCCGCTGCACGCTGCCGCGCAAGTAGCCCACCAACATAGGAATGCGCTTGCGTCGGGGGTTGCGGCGAATTATGTCACTTCCGCCCCATCACATCAGTCTGAAAGGCCCTATAGACTTACATTGGCGTAGTGTTGGCCTGCAGTAAGACTTCCAACGCACTGCGAAAGAGTGAAAGGGGCCTCAAGCATAGCACGATTTTTCTGTTAAATGTGATCAACTTACACTTTGATGGTGCAGAAATGGCTGTAAACCTGTTTTGGGGCTATTTTCGTGGTGTTTATTGCAGGGCTGGGCCGAGGCAGAGGCGAGAGAGGCTCCGGTCTCGGGGCGCAGTGTAGGAGGGTGCACACAACTCACTCAGCTATCATTCCCCTATTGTGTTTGAAGCAGAGAGAAATAAGAGAAGGGGATACATGGCAGAGACTGCAAGCCACATAACTAGAGATTAAGGTGTTGGGGGTGGTTTCGGGGACCCTCTTAGTCTAGTAGCAATCAGTGTGTGACAGATGGGGTGGGAGGGATGTAGGGGCGCACTTAGTGTTTCAGCCTTGGGTGCTGGAGGACCTCGTCCTGGCTCTGGTTTATTGTACCGTGTATGTCCAGCAATACAAGCAGACAGGTTAGCGCTGTATCCATGAATGAGTGACCCTCTGTAATCTGCTGTATCCTTACCGCTGGCAGGAACTGGCTGATGAACTGGCTCTGGTTGATGTGATTGAGGACAAGCTGAAGGGAGAGATGATGGACCTCCAACACGGCAGCCTCTTCCTGAAGACCCCAAAGATCGTCTCAGGAAAAGGTCTGTACATAAAGGCGTAATTATCACTGTTTTATGGTCTCACCAAAATTCAGCACAACTCAGCCAAAGCAATACTGGAAGTGATCGGAGCTCTCAGCAGCAGTGTTTGCCTAATGTTTATCACCGGTCTCTTCTCTGACTTGAAGGACAACTGAAGTCAGAGCGATGTGGAGGCTGCCATATTTATTTCCTTTTAAGCAATACCAGTTGCCTGGCAGTCCTGCTGATCCTGTCTCTAATACTTTTAGCCATAGACCCCGAACAAGCATGCAGCAGATCAGGTGTTTCTGACATTATTATCAGATCTGACAAGATTAGCTGCATGCTTGTTTCTGGTGTGTGATTCAGACACTACTGCAGCCAAACAGATCAGCAGGGCAGCCAGGCAACTGGCAATGGTTCTGCTCTCCCCTACTGCGCTACTATCCAGGGGGCACCAATACCTAGCTATCTATACTGGGAAACTTATACTTAGCTACCTATTCTAGGGGCACCTATACCTGTCTACCTATACCTGGATACTTATACTGGGGGCACCTATACTAGGAGCACTTATATCTGGCTACCAACACTGGGGGAACCTATACCTTGCTACCTATACTAGGGGCACCTATAACTTGCTACCTATACTGGGGGCACCTATACCTGGCTACATATACTAGGGGCACGTATACCTGGCTACCTATACTGGGGGCACCTATACCAGGCTACCTATACTGGGGGCACCTATACCTGGCTACCTATACTAGGGGTAGCTATACCAGGCTACCTATACTGGAGGCACCTATACTGGCTACCTATATTGGGGGCACCTGTAACAGGCTACCTATACCAGCCCACCTATTCTGGGGGCATCTATACCAGGCTACTTATACTATGGGGCACATATACCAGGCTACCTATACTGGGGGCACCTATACAGGGGACACCTATTCTGGGGGCACCTATACCAGGCTACCTATACTATGGGGCACATATACCAGGCTACCTATACTGGGGGCACCTATACCTGGCTACCTGTATTGGAGCACCTATACCAGGCTACCTATACTATGGGGCACATATACCAGGCTACCTATACTGGGAGCACCTATTCCTGCCTAACCTATACTTGGGGTGGGGGGGGGGGGGGGGGGGGTGGGGGGGGGGGGCTACATCTGGCTACCTAATACTGAGATCCATCACTGGCTAACCAACACTGGGGGCTGCAAAATAGCATACCTGAGCCTATGGGGGCGCACACAATTTTTACACATTTGCCCTGGGAAAAATATAGCCTGGAATCTGCCCTGCTCCCATGCTCCCAAACGCCACACTTCAGCACCGAACAAAAGGAGAGGATCAGGGGGAGTTTCACGTTGCGTTTTACGTGACTCTGCTGCTTCTTCCTTCCAAAGCCGGAAGGAGGAATTAGCGGGATTCACATGAAGCACAAGTAACTGACCTTCCCCTGACCCTGTCCACTTGTTCGGTGCTGAAGAGTGGCCTTGGGGAGTATTTGGGTATTCCAAACTTGATTTGGCAAAATCAAAGATTGACACTAGTTTGATCACGTCTTATGTGACTGCCATTTGAGCTGCCTATATACAGTGCTTGTGAAATACTCTTTTTATTCCAGATTACAGCGTCACAGCCAACTCCAAGCTGGTGGTGGTGACAGCCGGAGCCCGCCAGCAGGAAGGAGAGAGCCGCCTGAACCTGGTGCAGCGCAACGTCAATATCTTCAAGTTTATCATTCCCAATATTGTAAAATACAGTCCAAACGCAATCCTGCTGGTCGTCTCCAACCCTGGTGAGTTCTGTGCAAAAAAATAAATGTGATACAGTAGAATCCCTTTACGGTAAACTTCAATGGACCGGGGAAAGTAGTTTATTGTATCATTTAGTTTCCTATAGCAGAAGTATACTATAACAGAAATGGTCACACTCAAGCACATAAAGTATACTATAGTACTGGATCTTAGTTCAGTCAATAATTGGGAGTCATTTTTTTTTCTTTTCAGTGCTTCAGCAAGCAAACACAGAGAGTGTCTAAGCTAGATCACAATGCATAGTGCTCAATATGCCGGTATTTGCATGCAATAATCATGCAACAGGTTGCACAGGAAGCATAGATCTCACCAGTTAATGCAGTTACAGTACTTATAGTGTGCTCCTCTGTCCAAATTTCTGTACAGCCTGGATGATACTGTAGCATTGCAGCCATGCACAAGCAAGTCACAGATGAGAGGCAATTCCCTCAGTAATCAGTCAGCAGCTTACACAGGAAGCATAGGTCTCACCAGCTAATGCAGGTACAATACTGTTAGTGTGCTTCTCTGCACGTTTCTGTGCAGCCTGGATGATATTGCAGTCTTGCAGCAATGCACAAGCAAGTCACAGAGGATAGGCAAATCCATCAGGCAACAGCTTACACAGGAAGTAGGCTTTTAGGTAATCCACGCAGGCCCAGAGTAGTATGCAGATAGCGAGCAGCCTACAAGTGGCTGCCAGCCCGACCTGGACTCATGGGCTTCTGACTGACATCTGATGCAAGTTCCCGCCCACTTTCCACTATACAGAATACTGAAAGGGCCAAAAAACACTTTTCCTATAACAGAAATGCTATTATATTAGAGTTTACTATACCCAGCATTACTCCCATAGACTTATAATGGTGTTTGGAGGGGACCTGGACACTCAGTTTACTCTACCCAAATGTTTACTATAGCAGAGCTAACGATAACTAGATTAAACTGTTATCTCAGATTAGGAAGATGTAAAGCCCAATTAAATGTAAGCGCGAACAAGGCAAACTCTAACAGCAAATGGGATGGACAAACTATATTTCATGGGCCAAACACGACCGTTAATTTCCTCTTCACTCCATCTACTTGGGCGTGTCAATCAAGTTTGACTATGTAGAAGCCAGACTACATTTCTCAGCATCCCTGCATTACAGGGAAAAAATGTGTGTACATGAGGAGGCAGGACTTGTAGTTCACAGGAAGTAGGTGGGGCAAAATAGTATGACCTCAATGTGTTAAAGGACACCCGAGGCGCAAATAAACTAATTAAATAATCTATTGTATGTATCTTCCTTCTCCTAAAAATGACTTTTTAAGATATTCCACAGTTTTATTTTATATTTAAATCTACTTTTTAAGTTTTAACTGTTTTATTGTTTTTGCTCAATGACACATTCATTAAAGTATGCCAGAGCTAAAATGTATGAACAATTCACCCTTTTTATCTCTTTCCTGCTCTCAGAAGCCATTTTCTGCCAGGAAAGCGTGTTATAGTTGGAATTTCTTACCAGTGAGGGATCACACTGTAGTCACTTCCTGTCTGAGTCAGGGCTGAGTCAGCCACTTACATACCTGATATTTAACTCTTCCAGGCAGAGAAAGAAAAAAGGAACACAGCACAGTTATTTGTGTGCTTGGCACTGTACATACACATGTCTATCTCATCATGTCACATGTCACCTCGGTTATCCTTTAAGAGAAAACTAGCCAGACATGATAAGTTTTAAAGGAGTCCAGAAATGAAGGCTGCCATATTTATTTCCTTTCAGCAATGCACATTACCTGACTCAAGTTGATGCTTGTAGAGAAATTAAATTATATTCTATGGATTCTTACAATACAATACAATAACGTTTGTAACATGCTTTTCTCCCATAGGACTCAAAGAGCATAGATATGTCTCAGATCAGTACAAGTTTGCAGCCTGGACTGCGTTACAGAATAAACAGTGAGGTGTTCATAAATGCCAGACTAAACAGGCGGCTTTTTAGTATGGGCTTAAAGAGACACTGAAGCGAAAAAAAAATGATGATATTATGATTTGTATGTGTAGCACAGCTAAGAAATAAAACATTAAGATCAGATACATCAGTCTAATTGTTTCCAGTACAGGAAGAGTTGAGAAACTCCAGTTGTTATCTCTATGCAAACAAGCCATTAAGCTCTCCGACCAAGTTAGTCGTGGAGAGGGCTGTTATCTGACTTTTATTATCTCAACTGTAATTGAACTGTTTACTTTTCCTCTGCTAGAGGAGATGTCATTACTTCACAGACTGCTCTGAAAGACTCATTTTGAATGCTGAGTGTTGTGTAATCTGCACATATTATAGAATAATGCAATGTTAGAAAAAACACTATATACCTGAAAATAAAAGTATGAGAATATTTTCTTTGCTGCTAATCTTCTAGTAATTATTCATAGTACACAACCAATTCACTATATCATATTTTTTTTTTCGCTTCAGTGTCTCTTTAAAGGGATACTGTAGGGGGGTCGGGGGAAAATGAGCTGAACTTACCCGGGGCTTCTAATGGTCCCCCGCAGACATTCTGTGTTGGCGCAGCCACTCACCGATGCTACGGCCCCGCCTCCAGTTCACTTCTGGAATTTCTGACTTTAAAGTCAGAAAACCACTGTGCCTGCACGCCCGTGTCCTCGCTCCCGCTGATGTCACCAGGAGTGTACTGCGCAGACACAGACCATACTGGGCCTGCGCTGTGCGCTCTTGATGACATCAGCGGGATCGAGGACACGGCAACGCAGGCGCAGTGGTTTTCTGACTTTAAAGTCAGAAATTCCAAAAGTGAACTGGAGGCGGGGCCGAGCATCGGTGAGTGGCTGCGCCAACACAGGATGTCTGTGGGGGACCGTTAGAAGCCCCGGGTAAGTTCAACTCATTTTCCCCTGACCCCCCTACAGTATCCCTTTAAAGAGAACTGTAGTGAAAATAACATCATAAATAAAATTACGTATTTATTACAATATTAATTTATAGATTATTTAGTCAGTGTTGGCCCACTCTCCCCGATTTACATTTTGAGATTTATCACTGGTGGTGACATCTTTAGTTCTGCCAGGAGATCTGTACGGAATGTTCGTTACTGAGAGTTCTATGCTAGTGTTGGGCGAACATCTAGATGTTCGGCCCGAACAGGCCGAACATGGTCGCGATGTTCGGGTGTTCGAGCCGAACTCCGAACATAATGGAAGTCAATGGGGACCCGAACTTTCGTGCTTTGTAAAGCCTCCTTACATGCTACATACCCCAAATTTACAGGGTATGTGCACCTTGGGAGTGGGTACAAGAGGGAAAAATTTTTAGCAAAAAGAGCTTATAGTTTTTGAGAAAATCAATTTTAAAGTTTCAAAGGGAAAACTGTCTTTTAAATGCGGGAAATGTCTGTTTTCTTTGCACAGGTAACATGCTTTTTGTCGGCATGCAGTCATAAATGTAATACATATAAGAGGTTCCAGGAAAAGGGACCGGTAACGCTAACCCAGCAGCAGCACACGTGATGGAACAGGAGGAGGGTGGCGCAGGAGGAGAAGGCCACGCTTTGAGACACAACAACCCAGGCCTTGCATGAGGACAAGAAGCGTGCGGATAGCAATTTGCATTTTGTCGCCATGCAGTCATAAATGTAATACAGATGAGAGGTTCAATAAACAGGGACCGGAAACGCTAACCCATCACAGATGCTCATTGTTCATGTTACTTGGTTGGGGTCCCGGGAGTGTTGCGTAGTCGTTTCCAATCCAGGATTGATTCATTTTAATTTGAGTCAGACGGTCTGCATTTTCTGTGGAGAGGCGGATACGCCGATCTGTGACGATGCCTCCGGCAGCACTGAAACAGCGTTCCGACATAACGCTGGCTGCCGGGCAAGCCAGCACCTCTATTGCGTACATTGCCAGTTCGTGCCAGGTATCTAGCTTCGATACCCAATAGTTGAAGAGTGCAGATGGATTGTTTAACACAGCTATGCCATCTGACATGTAGTCCTTGACCATCTTCTCCAGGCGATCGGTGTTGGAGGTGGATCTGCACGCTTGCTGTTCTGTGTGCTGCTGCATGGGTGTCAGAAAATGTTCCCACTCCAAGGACACTGCCGATACCATTCCCTTTTGGGCACTAGCTGCGGCTTGTGTTGTTTGCTGCCCTCCTGGTCGTCCTGGGTTTGCGGAAGTCAGTCTGTCGGCGTACAACTGGCTAGAGGAGGGGGAGGATGTCAATCTCCTCTCTAAAGTCTCCACAAGGGCCTGCTGGTATTCTTCCTTTTTGACCTGTCTGACTCTTTCTTCAAGCAGTTTTGGAACATTGTGTTTGTACCGTGGATCCAGAAGGGTATAAACCCAGTAATTGGTGTTGTCCAGAATGCGCACAATGCGTGGGTCGCGTTCAATGCAGTCCTAAGCCGAAGAGGTCATAGCCTAGGGTCACAAAAACCTGTTTATTTGGGCAATTTCAATGGTGGCGAGTCTGACGTACATAAATCGCAGCAATGGCCGTTAGCAACGTCTGAATCTCACGAAATGTCTCATGCAGGTAGAAGACATATTGTTAGACTTGGGCTCCAAAGATGGGTTCCCTACATCTCTGCAAACCAGAGTTACAGGGCTCCAAATTTGGTAAAATCCCCCATAGGCTTTCATTGGGCCTCCTATTTACAGTTCCAAAATCTCACATCTTTTCAAAGGGCAATTGCTCAGCAGTGGCAAATTTTCTAGCATTGTAGGGACCCTTAGGGGGAACATGACTGGTGAGTTTCGGGCCCCTAGGCCAAAGAGGTCATAGCCTAGGGTCACAAAAACCTGTTTATTTGGGCTATTTCAATGGTAGTGATACTGACGTACATAAATCTCAGCCATGGCCGTTAGCAACGTCTGAATCTCACGAAATGTCTCATGCAGGTAGAAGACATATTGTTAGACTTGGATTCCAAAGATGGGGTCCCTACATCTCTGCAAACCAGAGTTACAGGGGTGCAAAATTGGTAAAATCCCCCATAGGCTTTCATTGCCTCCCTATTTCACTTTCCAAAATCTCACATCTTTTCAAAGGGCAATTGCTCAGCAGTGGCAAATTTTCTAGCATTGTAGGAAACCTTAGGGGGAACATGACTGGTGAGTTTTGGGCCCCTAGGCCGAAGAGGTCATAGCCTAGGGTCACAAAAACCTGTTTATTTGGGCAATTTCAATGGTAGTTATGCTGACGTACATAAATCTCAGCCATGGCCGTTAGCAACGTCTGAATTTCACGAAATGTCTCATGCAGGTAGAAGACATATTGTTAGACTTGGATTCCAAAGATGGGGTCCCTACATCTCTGCAAACCAGAGTTACAGGGGTCCAAAATTGGTAACATCCCCCATAGGCTTTCATTGCCTCCCTATTTCACTTTCCAAAATCTCACATCTTTTCAAAGGGCAATTGCTCAGCAGTGGCAAATTTTCTAGCATTGTAGGGACCCTTAGGGGGAACATGACTGGTGAGTTGCGGGCCCCTAGGCCGAAGAGGTCATAGCCTAGGGTCACAAAAACCTGTTTATTTGGGCAATTTCAATGGTGGCGAGTCTGACGTACATAAATCGCAGCAATGGCCGTTAGCAACGTCTGAATCTCACGAAATGTCTCATGCAGGTAGAAGACATATTGTTAGACTTGGATTCCAAAGATGGGGTCTCTACATCTCTGCAAACCAGAGTTACAGGGCTCCAAAATTGGTAAAAATCCCCCATAGGCTTTCATTGGGCCTACTATTTACCGTTCCAAAATCTCACACCATTTCAAAGGGCAATGGCTCAGCAGTGGCAAAACTCACCAGTCATGATCCCCCCTAAGAGTCCCTACAATGCTATAAAATTTGGTACTGCTGAGCCATTGCCCTTTGAAAAGATGTGAGATTTTGGAAAGTGAAATAGGGAGGCAATGAAAGCCTATGGGGGATTTTACCAATTTTGGAGCCCTGTAACTCTGGTTTGCAGAGATGTAGGGACCCCATCTTTGGAATCCAAGTCTAACAATATGTCTTCTACCTGCATGAGACATTTCGTGAAATTCAGACGTTGCTAACGGCCATGGCTGAGATTTATGTACGTCAGCATAACTACCATTGAAATTGCCCAAATAAACAGGTTTTTGTGACCCTAGGCTATGACCTCTTCGGCCTAGGGGCCCGAAACTCACCAGTCATGTTCCCCCTAAGGGTCCCTACAATGCTAGAAAATTTGCCACTGCTGAGCAATTGCCCTTTGAAAAGATGTGAGATTTTGGAACTGTAAATAGGAGGCCCAATGAAAGCCTATGGGGGATTTTACCAAATTTGGAGCCCTGTAACTCTGGTTTGCAGAGATGTAGGGAACCCATCTTTGGAGCCCAAGTCTAACAATATGTCTTCTACCTGCATGAGACATTTCGTGAGATTCAGACGTTGCTAACGGCCATTGCTGCGATTTATGTACGTCAGACTCGCCACCATTGAAATTGCCCAAATAAACAGGTTTTTGTGACCCTAGGCTATGACCTCTTCGGCCTAGGACTGCATTGAACGCGACCCACGCATTGTGCGCATTCTGGACAACACCAATTACTGGGTTTATACCCTTCTGGATCCACGGTACAAACACAATGTTCCAAAACTGCCTGAAGAAAGAGTCAGACAGGTCAAAACGGAAGAATACCAGCAGGCCCTTGTGGAGACTTTAGAGAGGAGATTGACATCCTCCCCCTCCTCTAGCCAGTTGTACGCCGACAGACTGACTTCCGCAAACCCAGGACGACCAGGAGGGCAGCAAACAACACAAGCTGCATCTAGTGCCCAAAAGGGAATGGTATCGGCAGTGTCCTTGGAGTGGGAAAATTTTCTGACACCCATGCAGCAGCACACAGAACAGCAAGCGTGCAGATCCACCTCCAACACCGATCGCCTGGAGAAGATGGTCAAGGACTACATGTCAGATGGCATAGCTGTGTTGAACAATCCATCTGCACCCTTCAACTATTGGGTATCGAAGCTAGATACCTGGCACGAACTGGCAATGTACGCAATAGAGGTGCTGGCTTGCCCGGCAGCCAGCGTTATGTCGGAACGCTGTTTCAGTGCTGCCGGAGGCATCGTCACAGATCGGCGTATCCGCCTCTCCACAGAAAATGCAGACCGTCTGACTCAAATTAAAATGAATCAATCCTGGATTGGAAACGACTACGCAACACTCCCGGGACCCCAACCAAGTAACATGAACAATGAACATCTGTGATGGGTTAGCGTTTCCGGTCCCTGTTTATTGAACCTCTCATCTGTATTACATTTATGACTGCATGGCGACAAAATGCAAATTGCTATCCGCACGCTTCTTGTCCTCATGCAAGGCCTGGGTTGTTGTGTCTCAAAGCGTGGCCTTCTCCTCCTGCGCCACCCTCCTCCTGTTCCATCACGTGTGGTGCTGCTGCTGGGTTAGCGTTACCGGTCCCTTTTCCTGGAACCTCTTATCTGTATTACATTTATGACTGCATGCCGACAAAAAGCATGTTACCTGTGCAAAGAAAACAGACATTTCCCGCATTTAAAAGACAGTTTTCCCTTTGAAATTTTAAAATCCATTTTCTCAAACTATAAGCTCTTTTTGCTAAATTTTTTTTCCTCTTGTACCCACTCCCAAGGTGCACATACCCTGTAAATTTGGGGTATGTAGCATGTAAGGAGGCTTTACAAAGCACGAAAGTTCGGGTCCCCATTGACTTCCATTATGTTCGGAGTTCGGCTCGAACACCCCGAACATCGCGACCATGTTCGGCCCGAACATCTAGATGTTCGCCCAACACTACACGTGACCCGTTCGGCCAATCACAGCGCTAGCCGAACGTTCGGGGAACGTTCGGCCATGCGCTCTTAGTTCGGCCATATGGCCGAACAGTTTGGCCGAACACCATCAGATGTTCAGCCGAACTCGAACATCACCCGAACAGGGTGATGTTCTGCAGAACCCGAACAGTGGCGAACACTGTTCGCCCAACACTATTCTATGCACAGAGGGAGATACTGGTTGCATGGCAATTTGAAAAAAGCTGTTATTTCCCACAATGCAACAAGGTTCCCAGACAGGAATCTGTCAGTACCTTGGTGATGACATCACACTGTGGGAGGGGTTTTACAACAATATCAGCCATACAGACCCCCCTCCTTCCTCAATCATCTATTTGAGAAATGTAAAGCTTTCATGTGGGAAAGGGGGTATCGGCTACTCCTTGGTTAAAGTTCCTCATGCTTCTAGGGATGGAGATGTCCTGATTGGGTGTGGCAGGGAGTTCCAAAGTGTAGGGGCAGCATGACAGAAGGCTCTGTCTCCAAAGGCTTTTAGGTGGACTCTGGGGGTGACCAAGCTAGTAGATTATTTTGGTCTAAGATGAGGGAGATGTGATGCAGTTGTATCACTTAGGAACGCCTCAGTAGAGATGTCGCGAACATAGAATTTTCCGTTGGCGAACACAAACTTCCGCAAATGTTTGCAAACAGGCAAATCTGGCAAACTGCCATAGACTTCAATGGGCAGGCGAATTTAAAAACCTACAAAGACTGTTTCTGGCCATAAAAGTGATGGAAAAAATTGTTTCAAGGGGTCTAACACCTGGACAGGGGCATGCCGGAGGGTGATCCATGCAAAAGTCCCACCAAAAATTACGGAGTAGATGCAAAGTCAGGCTTTAATCCCTAAAGGGTAGAAATCACATTATGCACAGCTCTGGGTGTCGGTGAGCTTTGGAGTGCCACACGCAAAAAAAAAAACACAGGAGCCCGATGTGCTAGCCCTCAATAGAGCTATTTGGGGTGCTTTCACAGCAATTGAGGAACAAGAGCACAGGCCTAGCTAATGCTTTCCCTACCTATCTGCAGCAAGTCTGACCCTGCTCTCACTAAGGCCTGGTGCACACCAAAACACGCTAGCAGATCCGCAAAATGCTAGCAGATTTTGAAACGCGTTTTCTTATTTTTCTGTAGCGTTTCAGCTAGCATTTTGTGGTTTTGTGTAGCGGTTTTGGTGTAGTAGATTTCAGATATTGTTACAGTAAAGCTGTTACTGAACATCTTCTGTAACAAAAGCGCCTGCAAAACCGCTCTGAACTGCCGTTTTTCAGAGCGGTTTGCGTTTTTTCCTCTACTTAACATTGAGGCAGAAACGCATCCACAATCCAAAAAATGCCTCACCCCGGGAGTATGCGTTTCTGCAAAACGCCTCCCGCTCTGGTGTGAACCACCCCATTGAGATACATTGACCAAGCGTATCCGCAGCCGCAAGCGGCTGCAGAAACGCTGAAAAAGCCGCTCGGTGTGCACCAGCCCTGACAGTCATCAACCAGCAGAGAATGCATCTAATATGGCCACCGCAACTGCTTTTTGATAGAGGGGTCGGGGGTCCAGGAAGGTGTGCTAGCAGATTGGCTGGCATGTGTCCGCTGACTGTGAGGTAAGGGATCAAAGTATAGCTCAATGATGATGTATAGGGGGGAATCGAACTCGCCAAATGTTCACTGTTTGCCGCAAATGCGAACAGCTGATGTTCGCAGAATACTGCTCGCTGGTGAACTGTTGGGGCCATCGCTATTCCTCAGATAGTTTGCACACAACTGATGTTCCAGCATCAGGAACTTCAATTTTTTATTTTCTTCCCTGCACACAAGTGTAGGTTGCAGCCTCTTGATATCAGTGGGTTATGGCATCACGTCTGAATTTGTGTGCGGGGGAAAAGGACAGGTATCGCAATGGTGGAAACATGCATGTAATGTCACATGTGCAGTTTTGTAATGTCACCTGTCCACATTTTAATCACTTTCTTTGTTTCCCACGCAGTGGATATTCTGACCTACGTGGCCTGGAAGATCAGCGGCTTCCCCAAAAACCGCGTCATCGGCAGCGGCTGCAACCTGGACTCCGCCCGATTCCGCTACCTCATGGGAGAGAAGCTGGGTATCCACTCTCTGAGCTGCCACGCCTGGGTGATCGGTGAACATGGAGACTCCAGCGGTGAGTGTCCTCTGCTTAGGAGCAAATTATATACACGCTGAGTGTCCACTGCTCGGGGGGGGGGGGGGGGGGGGGGGTTGGAAGGATATATACGCCGCACCTCAAGTAATCTAAGATCCCCTCTATATTTATCCTGAGGGAAAGGTCAGCAGTGTAACACAAGTAGGTCACGCTGGCCGGCCTTCACCCCACAGGGCCTGGAAAGGTCACATTACTGTAAGACAGTTGCTGTCTGAATGTCAAATCTCTTTACTCTAATTCAGCTTTAAACTCCACTTCTCAGTTCTATTTACATGCATTTGAAGTGACCCAGAAGCCAAAAAAAAGCCCCCAAAGGTAAATAACCCCCCCCCCCTCAACAGCCCACACTACATACAGGTCCGTTTTACGTTTTTAGTAAATCACTCCAGATCATTAAAGGACAGCTGTAGTGAGAGCTATATGGAGGCTGCCATATTTATTTATTTTTAAACCATACCAGTTGCTGAGCTATTTGGCTGCAGTGGTGTCTGAATCCCACCAGAAACAAGCATGCAGGTAATCTTGTCAGATCTGACAATAATGTCAGAAACATCTGATCTGCTGCATGCTTATTCAGGGGCTATGGCTAAAAGTATTAGGCAGAGGATCAGTAGGGCAGCCAGGCAACTGGTATTGCTTAAAGGGAACCAGAGACGAAGCACCCTCATGTTATATATATCAGTGGGAACATTGAAGAAAACACCTACCCTGCTCTCTGTTTCATTATTTACTGTTCAGATTGCTTCTTATCAGCCCTGATAAAATCCCTGACTGAGCATTCAGTTTGGCTTTGTTCAGGAATCTTTATAGCTGAGTCTGTCTTCTGTGCTGTCTTTTCAAGCCCAAGCCTGCCCCCTTGTGGCTCTGCTCTGGAATCATTATAGTTGAGTCATAGCAAAGCCACACTGAATGCTCAGTCCAGGATTTTATCAGGGCTGATAAGAAGCAGGCTGAGCAGTGAAGGATGAAACAGAGAGCAGGGTAGGTGTTTTCTCTAATGTACCCACTGATCTATATGGTAAAATGAGGGTGCTTCGTCTCTGGTTCACTTTAAGAGGAAATAAATATGGCAGCCTCCATATAACACTCACTTCAGGTGTGCTTTTAGGAACAGTAATCCCTGAGCATTAGAAACCACTCTGTCATACGCAGCACTTCATCCCTTCCCCCCTCCATAGCTACAGAGGTGTCACTCTGCAATAGCATAGCAGGGAATCTGTACAGTGCTTGGCCACCAAACCGTCAGCCAAAAGATCAGTTGTGACTTTGATAAACTGTGATAGGATTATTAAATTATGACTATGGTAGGATTAGCTTGTGAGCTCCTCTGAGGACAGTAAGTGGCATGACTATGTTCTCTGTAATGTGCTGCAGGAGATGTCAGTGCTATATACAGTGGGATGCGAAAGTTTGGGCAACCTTATCGTCATGATTTTCCTGTATAAATCGTTGGTTGTTACGATAAAACATGTCAGTTAAATATATCATATAGGAGACAAACAGTGATATTTGAGAAGTGAAATGAAGTTTATTGGATTTACACAAAGTGTGCAATAATTATTTAAACAAAATTGGGCAGGTGCATACATTTTGGCACCACAAAAAATAAAATTAATATTTAGTAGATCCTCCTCTTGCAGAAATTACAGCCTCTAAACGCTTCCTGTAGGTTCCAATGAGAGTCTGGATTCTGGTTGAAGGTATTTTGAACCATTCCTCTTTACAAAACAGCTCTAGTTCATTCAGGTTTGATGGTTTCTGAGCATGGACAGCTCTCTTTAACTCACACCACAGATTTTCAATTATATTCAGGTCTGGGGACTGAGATGGCCATTCCAGAACGTTGTACTTGTTCCTCTGCATGACTGCCTTAGTGGATTTTGAGCAGTGTTTAGGGTCGTTATCTTGTTGAAAGATCCAGCCCCGGCGCAGCTTCAGCTTTGTCGCTGATTCCTGTACATTGGTCTCCAGAATCTGCTGAAACTGAGTGGAATTCATGCGTTCCTCAACTGTGACAAGATTCCCAGTCCCTGCACTGGCCACACAGCCCCACAGCATGATGAAAGCACCACCCGATTTTACTGTCGGTAGCAGGTGTTTTTCTTGGCATGCTGTGTTCTTTTTCCTCTATGCATAACGCTCCTTGTTATGCCCAAATAACTCAATTTTAGTTTCCAAAATGTGCTTTAGCGTCTCTGTTTGTGCTGTGGGTGGAGAAAAGGCTTCCTCTGCATCACTCTCGCATACAGCATCTCCTTGTGTAAAGTGTGCCGAATGGTTAAACAATGCACAGTGACTCCATCTGCAGCAAGATGATGTTGTAGGTCTTTGGTGCTGGTCTGTGGGTTGACTCTGACTGTTCTTACCATTTGTCGCGCCTGTCTATCCAAGATTTTTCTTGGTCTGCCACTTCAAGCCTTAACTTAAACTGATTCTGTGATCTTCCATTTCCTCAATATGTTCCTAATTGTGGAAACAGACAGCTGAAATCTCTGAGACCGCTTTCTGTATCCTTCCCCTACACCATGATGGTGAACAATCTTTGTCTTCAGGTCATTTGAGAGTTGTTGTTTTTTTTTTATATATATATATTTTTTATTCAGTTTCATAGCATATCACAGGATAAGAAGACATTTTGATGAAAAGACAACTGTTTGACATAAAAATGAAAAGAATGTTGACATTGAAATGATTGCAATACAAATAATTCCATATTGATACAGCTTATAGATATACTTTTTGCTATGAAGCTTAATTTAACACTATAAACTCTAATTACTACAACATCTGATATGTGGTGTCTAGATATTGTGACACATGTAAGCATAGCTGCGTAGCCGTCATGATATATGGAGACATTCACATTTTGTCATTTACCCACTTGTATCTTCCTGAAATCATATGACGCTTATTCAATTATGTAACGGGTTAGTGGGGAGGATAGGGGTGGAATACCAGGGCTACTAGTTTAACATAACAATTAACTTGCTCACTATAGCATAAGAAGAGAAATGATAACATGGGTTGAGACCTCGTCTGTTAGCACCTATTATATTGAGGCTGTAGTGTTGCCTTGGATAAATAATATTGATAGATATTGATAAGTATTGGTCCCGATCTGGGTGTTGTGTAATGGTTGTGGGTGTTACTACATTAGGGTTGGTGACACTCTCATGTGTTCTTTACATGGCCAATCTGGGCATAACACCTGAGAGTGTCAACAAGAGTACTGGACGAACGCAGAACCATTTGAGAGTTGTTTTGAGACCCCCATGTTGCTACTCCAGAGAAAATTTAAAGAGGAAGGAAACTTACAATTGACCCCCTTAAATACTCTTATTATTGGATTCACCTGTGTATGTAGGTCAGGGGTCACTGAGCTTACAATGCCAATTTGAGTTCCAATAATTAGTTCTAAAAGTTTTGGAATCAATAAAATGACAGCAGTGCCCAAATGTATGCACCTGCCTAATTTATTTAAACAATTATTGCACACTTTCTGTAAATCCAATAAACTTCATTTCACTTCTCAAATGTCACTGTGTGTGTCTCCTATATGATATATTTAACAGAAATGTTTTATCATAACAACCAATCATTTATACAGGAAAATCATGACGAATAAACAAGGTTGCCCAAACTTTCGCATCCCACTGTAAATAAATAATAATAGGGAAGGACATTAGACAATGACTATGGTAGGGATTAGATTGTGAGCTCCTCTGAGGACAGCCAGTGAGATGACTATGTACTCTGTAAAGTGCTGCAGAAGGTGTCAGTGCTATACAGGTATAAATACACAATAATAATATGGTAGAACATTAGACTATGACTTTGGTAGGATTAGATTGCGAGCTCCTCTGCAGACAGTCAGTGACATGACTATGTACTCTATATAACACTGACATCTTCTGCAGCACTTTACAACACATAATAATAGTATGGTAGGACATTAGACTATGACTATGGTAGGATTGGATTGTGAGCTCCTCTGCAGACAGTCAGTGACATGACTATGTACTCTGTAAAGTGCTGCAGAAGATGTCAGTGCTATATAAACACATAATAATAATAATAATAATAATAATGTATACTGACAGTGGTTCTTCTCTTTCAGTGCCGGTATGGAGCGGAGTGAATGTGGCTGGAGTCAGTCTGAAGTCTCTCAATCCAGACATGGGAACAGATGCCGACAAGGAGAACTGGAAGGAGGTTCACAAGCAGGTGGTGGACAGGTACGCCTGACACACAATGTCACACACAGACGTAGCCAATCAGATGGTAATCATTTCTGGCTTGCATGCAGACAGAATGCAAATTGTAACGACTTGGAATTGTGTCAATCCGATGCACTTGGATTTGGGCTGATCAAAATCAACATTTGATTTGCCTAATTCCAGGCAGCATAAAATTTGCATTTTGTTTTTCATGCAACCAAAAATTACTTACATTTCTTTGACCATCTCTGCTCAGAAATGCAGTCACAATGAAACCACAAATTCCTCCAATACTCATGCTATGTAAATGGCAGCTGTCTGGCTCATTCACAGACCTGGACAGTCGACTAGACAGAAGGACCATGGGATATTTTTAAGGTGATAGTTTTTAAAGTGGGATTGTCAGCCTTAAAATCAAATTATGTTCTGTGTTTACTATGCAGTCTACATCCTGGCCCTGCATTACAAGCATTCCAACATAATCATAAATGTTTCTGCTGTAATGAATCTTATCTCGGTCAGCCTGGCTCTTTTCTGGTACATTGACGGGTAGAGGGAAGCTTTTTATCTCCCCTCCCACATTCCTGCTCCTCACTGATTGGCTGAGGGCAGTCCACTGTGACATGAGGCTGAGAAGGGAAATACACCCCACCCCTCTGCAGAAATACCATGTCTGCTGTGTTCACGTGTGTTTAAAAAGCAAGCTAGACATGACAGTGCAGTTTCTAGTACAGAGCTCAGTGGTGAGGAGGGCTGGCAATGCATACACCCATACATCAGTTCAGGCATGAGAAGGGAAAAAAGATTAAGGGAGGAAATGACATCAGGATTGGCTTCAGTCAGAGGCAGTAAAGATGGAAAATGCCTGGAACAGTTTTCTCTTTATTTACTGCATAAAATTCACTGAAATCAAAATGTGGACAGTACAATACATATGTAAGTAGAACAAGTATTTATCAACTTATGTGGTGGGTTTTTTTTTTTTGTTTTTTTGCTGGGATAGTATGGCTGACCCTGCTGCTTTAAGAGGCCCACTGAGAGCAGTGCTTTGTGTAGTGGTTTTGGCCATGTTTTCTTTGCAATCAAAGTAGCTTTGATTGCAAGCACTGTACAACTTACTGCCTGTGATTTTTCAGCGATTGCGCTTTGCTTTTTTTTTTTTTTTTTTTACTTTTTGAAATAAAGTTTAAACTATCTCCCAAGGTCCTTGTCTGCCGTCTTCTGGTTCATAGCCCTGCCCCCTTCCACAAAAGGTCACCTGTGCTTTTCTATCTCCAAATAAAGAAGCGCCAATGAACTTTCGTGCAAGGGGGCAGGGCTACACACTGGAAGGTGGCAGGCACGAAGGTTCAGAGACCCGGCAGGTAGTTCAAACTTTTTTTTAAAACTGGAAAATCACTCACAAAATTGCTGTAAAATCGGTTTTGAACTGCAATTCAAAAGCGTTTATGCAGCGTTCCTATACTTTTTAAATGCTCCAATACTGGTGCAGAACTTGTGTTGATTCCTATTTATTGTATTTATAAAGCGCCAACATATTACGCAGCACTAGACAATAAATATATGCAATGATACAAAGGTTGACTGTTTTAACAAGGTTATACAACATAGGACAAAGCTATATAATGCAAGCAGGGTACCAAATACATGATCATGTGATTTGGGCAGGGCTGTGAAGTCGGCACAAAAGTCATCCGATGCCTCAGTTTATGAAACCACCGACTCCAGCTCCGACACCAGGTACCCAAAATGGCTCTGACTCCTCAGTCTAATACTTACCAGGGCTGTAGATTTTGTACAAAAATCATTTGACTCCTCAATTTATGAAACCACCGACTCCAGGTACCCAATATTGCACCGACTCCTCAACTCCACAGCCCTGGATTTGGGGTTGGTTAGGTAGGCCTAGTAATACAAGTACGAGAAGGAAAGGGGCACGCAATCATGCAGAATACACTAAGGAAGGGAGGACCCTGCCAAAGGCTTACAATCTAAGGGGAGGGGAGATGGGCAAACTAGGTAGGGCTGTAGAATAAGTATTGAGTAGAGAGTCACTGTGTGGTAGGGGTGGGTAGGTCATCTTGAAGAGGTGGGATTTGAGGACTTGCTTCAATGTATTAATGGAGGGGGCACGTCTGATGGGTGGTGAAAGGAAGTTCCAGAGGGTGGGGTGGCTATTGAGAAATTCTGCAGGCACGTATGAGAGTGGGAAATGCATGGGGCAGTTAGGGGAAGGTTGGGGGACCGGAGGAAGCGGTGTTTGGGATTTGGCAAAATCGCAATCACTCCTGTAGGTTCGCTTGCATCCACTTTCATCAGCTTAGCACTTTTGGGCTGTCACTGGTGATCCCAAAGCACAGCTGAAATCACTCTGGTGGGCCTAAGGAAGGTTGCAGGGCGATTGTACAAGTCATGTGCGAATCTGAGAACTTGTTTTCGTCTTGCTTGCAGTGCTTATGAAGTGATCAAGCTGAAGGGCTACACTTCCTGGGCCATCGGCCTCTCTGTCGCTGACCTGGCGGAGAGTATACTGAAGAACCTCAGGCGTGTGCACCCCGTCTCTACAATGATCAAGGTGAGTGCCCCCTGCTGGCTGTGTACTGCCGGTACTGCAAGGATGATGTACACTCCATACATCCCCTCCATTCGTGGATAGCATATAAATATGCTACAGTTCACTCACACAGCTCCAAGCATGCTAATCTTTTAAAAAAGCCCCCGCTTTGCTCTGATTTTACCCAGGTGAGGGTTACAAATCACACCCAGCTAATAGCAGATGATTTTTAATCAAGTCAGGGCAGAGTTTTTAAATCACATATTCTCATGTATAGTCTTTAGTATAGAGAGCCTTAAAGAAAACCTGTACTGAAAAAAGTTGCCCTAGGGGGTACTCACCTCAGTAGGGGGAAGCCTCTGGACCCTATTGAGGCTTCCCCCGTCCTCCTGTGTCCCACGGGGGTCTCGCTGCAGCCCCCGGAACGCACAGGCGACAAATCAGACAGCCTGTGCAATATTTACCTTTCCAGGTTCCAGCGGAGGCGCTGTTGCGGCTCCTTCCCACGGAGATAGGCGAAAAAAGCCGATCTCCGTCGGGTCCGCTCTACTGCGCAGGAGCAGGAGACTTGCGCCTGCGCAGTAGAGCGGCCCAGCGGAGATCGGCTAGTTTCGCCTATCTCCGTGGGAAGGAGCGGCTACTGCGCTGGAGCCAGGGAAGGTAAATATTTACATCGCCGCCGCTCCTGGAGGATTTTCGCTGCCGCCGTGGGACACAGGAGGACGGGGAAAGCCTCAATAGGATCCGGAGGCTTCCCCCACCCGAGGTGAGTACCCCCAGGGGAGGTTTTTCTTTAAGAGAACCTTTTCAAAGAAATAGCAGTGGTTATTTTATTAGTTAATATGCTGCAAAGTGAGAAGTTAAAAAATAGAAGATAGATTAAAAAAAAGATTGATATTTGCCATGTATTTCGTCTATGTTTGATCCACAATAAGCCTGTGTGTCATCTTTACTACTGGCAGACAGGAAAAAAACTAGATAGCACCAACTGCTCAAAGGTTATATATGCACAGAGGGAGATACCGGTTGCTTGGCATTTGGAAACAGACGTTATTTCCCACAATGCAAGGTTTACAGACAGGAAACTGTCATGGTCCTGACATCACACTGTGGGAGGGGTTTCACCACAATATCAGCCATACAGATCCCCTGAAGATCTATTTGAGAAAAGGTAAAGATTTCTCATGGGAAAGGGGGTATCCGCTACTGATTGGGATGAAGTTCAGTCCTGGGTTATAGTTCCTTTTTAGGTCCAGTATACGCAGACCTTTGAGATCAATTCCCGAGCTGAGTCTGAATATGAAATCTGATATCTGTGTACACCTGGAAAAGCTAAGCGGCCGACCTACTGCAGTTGACCTGAACTTAACCTACATTGCAATGTTAAACGGACACCTGGTCTGAAGTCAAAGGTCTGTGTACACTACAACTTGAGAGGCACTTTGTTTGAAAAAGTAAGTAATTTTATTCACCACATTATTTTCACTAATTTTCATGTATAGATTATTTAGTCAGTGTTTGCCCATTGTAAAATCTTTCCTCTCCCTGATTTACATTCTGACATTTATCACATGGTGACATTTGTAGTCCTGTCAGGTGATCTCTGCGGAATATAAACCGTGTAGTGAAGGCAGCTGCCAGGCTCATTCGCTCCTCCTGCTGCTCCTTTTCAGCTGCCCATTTTCACATTGTAATTCACTGTCCTCCTCAGAATTACAATTATACTGCTCTGCCTGGCATACGAATCGATCTACCTTACCCCCCCCCCCCCCCCAAACATCTCTAATCTCATCCAGATATACTCCCCATCCCTGCTGTCTTCCAAAACTCTACGGATGTCCACCCCTCGCATCACTTGCTCTCCTGGAACGTGAGGTTCCAGGACTTTTCCAGAGCAACCCCTACTCTATGATACACCCCCCCCCCCCCATCCCATCAGGCTCATCCCCCACCTTCAACTCATTCAAGCAGGCCTTAAAGTGAACCTGAGGTGAGAGTTATATGGAGGCTGATATATTTATTTTCTTTTGCACAATACCAATTGCCTGGCAGACCTGCTGATCTCTCCGGCTGCAGTAGTGTCTGAATCACACCAGAAACAAGCATGCAGCTAATCCAGTCAGATCTGACGATCTTGTCTTAAACAGCTGATATGCTGCATGCTTGTTCAGGGCCTATGGTTAAAAGTATTAGAGGCAGAGGATCAGCAGGATAGCCAGGCAACTGGTATTGCTTAAAAGGAAATAAATATGGCAGCCTCCATATAACTCTCATCTCCGGTTCACTTTAAAGACCTGTTCACCATTGCTTACCCGCCATCTTCATAGCTCCAAACCCCCTTTATGTGTCCCTCTCCCCCACACCTTAGATTGTATTCCTGTGTGGCAGGGCTTCCTCCCAGTGTGATCTTCTCCCTCACCATATGGACTCAGCGACTTGTCTGCTATACTTATCCCTACGTTGATACATCACTATTTTGTGTGCCGTTGTTGAATGCTATAACCTCCCTGTGTAACTGTTTAAAGTGGTAATGTCTCCACTATTGTACAGCGATGTGTAATATGTTAGCGCTAAAATTGAATAATACAGTAATATCATTGTGCTATTTCATCATATTGCAGGGCATGTATGGTGTGAATGACGAGGTCTTCCTCAGCGTGCCATCCGTCCTGGGTAACCAGGGCATCACTGACGTCGTACACATGACCCTGAAAAAGGATGAAGAGGACCGCCTTAAGAACAGCGCCGGAACGCTTTGGGGAATCCAGAAGGAGCTGCAGTTTTAAGCTGTCCGATATCCACACGTGTCCGTTGTCTCCTCCATATTTTTTTAATGTTATTTTTATGTTGCACTTTTCAAAGTAGGTCAAATCCATTGTGTTGTAATTTTCTGTATTTGTGACATCACCGGTGCCACTCTTATCTCCATCTTGGCAATCGGTGATGATTTAGGGCTGTACAGGGTTAATGTTCATGAACGAAAAAAAAACAGTCATTATTTACATGTCACTTTAAGGACCTCAAGGAAAGCCTGACAGAAAAAAGTCACACGTATTGTACGCCGACGCCCCCGGGCGGAAGGGAAGCCATTTTGAAGTGAACCTGTCTGAGGAGCCAGGATGTTGTCAGTAGTATCGGATGCACCTATCCTGCTCAAAAAATGGCTGGCTTGGATTTGTGGCGGCCCTGAGGACCTGTCCCTCACCCACTGACCAATGCTTTCACAATTCATGTGGCCTGTAATAATAAAATCACTTGTAAAGTCTAGTTGGGCGTTCTGAAGACCAAATATATCTAAAGGGAATTTAGCATATTGGTGGGTGTAACTTTTATATGGACAACATCTAAGGCCAATTTTTTTTTTTTTTTTTAAACTTCAAACTTTTTCAGAATTTTGATGATTTCTTATTTCATTTTTCTTCCTTTTCAAAAGATAAGACCAGTTCCCAATTTCTTCTATTCCCTATGTTATATATTTTTTGTTTTCACTACTGTCGAATTTTGGCATTGAATAAAAAAAGATGCCATTCGTACATCTACAAATGTAAACATTGAAAGTTTGTCACCAGATCCATGTATGGTCACAACACCTTCATGGGCAATTTCAATCCCTAGAGATCAAGAAAGCACCTTCTTTTCAATGGCATTGTATTTGCACCTAATTATATAACACTCCTTATTCAATACACTTTTTATCCTAGGAGATAATTTGTCATCTTCTGTTTCAGATAATGTTTAAGAAGCACTCTGCAAAATTCAAAAAGTATCAAAAAGGTGGCTAAAAGTACTGCTAAAATTATTCTGAGTATTTTATTGCTTGCTGGTGGCTTAAAGGGTATTTTATCGATTAAGGTGTAAAAATATCTCCTAGGAGAAAAAGTGAATTGGATAAGGGCCTGAATGTCTTGATCTTGGGTGGCTAAAATAGCCTGTGGGTTACGGTTGCAAGTCCACGCCTACTATGATGTCATCATAGGGCGCCACATCTACCAATAGCCTACGTACATCATAAGCTGTCTCTTCCTGTTCCCCCAAGTCCTTACCACCATGTGCTAATGGTTAACAGGTACACTTTAAAAAAAAATAGAATTATTTATATTTTGAGACTCAGATTAAAGGTTTAAAACATATATTTTATTTAAATCTATCTAGAGGAATAATGTATTGTTTATCCTGTAAATAAATTATTATTCCTAAGCACTTTCATGATAAAGTCCCCATCTCGCCCGCAGAGTCCCAATCTATGGAAAGAAACCTATATGGATATATATAAATATATATATGACGTTGATGTCGTGATGTTTGTTGTCTGTATACATGGAAGGTAGGACTTGTTTTACGATGGAGAATGTTCGAATGGCTGATACTAAAACGAAAGACAACAAGATTTTGGCACTAATAAAAAAAAACTCATAAAAATTCAAAATGTGTTTTTTCTGGTGGTTATTACAGATGGGTAAAGGAATTCTGAAGAGGGGAAAAAAGCAGTTTAAGTTACCTGGGGCTTCTTGCAGCCCTCGGGAGTAATCTGGTGCCTGCGCTGTCCTTACGGCCAGCAGTAGTGAGCCCCCTCAAAGCCATGCACCTCCACATCGCGCCCCGTGCACAGCAGCATTCTGCACATGCGCCGTACGGTAAAACCGTTCCTGTGCATAAAACTCCTGGCGACAAAAGCACGATCAACGTGCTCGGGGCTGCACATGCGCGGTAGCCTCCGATTGGCCATGAACAGCCAGTTTTGAGAGGGTTGCCGCTGCTGGCTGGAGAGATGCGGAAGGACGGTGCGGGCACACTATGACTCCAGAGGGTTGCAAGAAGCCCCAGGTAAGTTAAACCACGTTTTTTTCCTTCGCTTACATAACCCTTTAAATGTGATCTTAGTTTATTACGAATGCATCCGGCCCAATTGTGGTCAATCATCAATGCATTTGATGGGTCCAATTCCAAGCTGCATTAAGATAAAGGGAACCTGAACTGAGAGGAATATGGAGGCTGCCATCTTCATTCCCCTATAAACAATGCTGGTTACCTGACTTCGGTGCTGATGCTTCTCTAATACTTTGAAGTGAACCTGAGATCAGTTTAATTGAAAAAAAAAAGTTAGCGGTACATACTTACCTCAGTAGAGGGAGCCAACTCCTTAGCTAAGTATGGGTGCCAGCTATACGTGCCCCAGTATAGGATAGCCAGCTACAGTTGCCTGAATATAGGTTAGCCAGCTATAGGTGTCCCAGTATAGGTTAGCCAGCCATAGGTGTCCCAGTATAAGTTAGCCAGCCATAGGTGTCTCAGTATACGTTAGCCAGCTATAGGTGCCCCAGTATAGGTTAGCCAGCCATAGGTGTCCCAGTATAGTTAGCCAGCCATAGGTGTCCCAGTATAAGTTAGCCAGCCATAGGTGTCTCAGTATACGTTAGCCAGCCATAGGTGTCCCAATATACGTTAGCCAGCTATAGGTGCCCCAGTATAGGTTAGCCAGCTATAGGTGTCCCAGTATAGTTTAGCCAGCTATAGTTGCCTGAGTATAGGTTAGCCAGTTATAGGTGTCCCAGTATAGGTTAGCCAGCTATAGGTGCCCCAGTATAGTTAGCCAGCCATAGGTGTCCCAGTATAAGTTAGCCAGCCATAGGTGTCCCAGTATAAGTTAGCCAGCCATAGGTGTCCCAGTATAGGTTAGCCAGCTATAGGTGCCCGAGTATAGGTTAGCCAGCCATAGGTGCCCCAGTATAGGTTAGCCAGGTATAGTTGCCCGAGTATAGGTTAGCCAGCTATAGTTGCCCGAGTATAGGTTAGCCAGCTATAGTTGCCCGAGTATAGGTTAGCCAGCTATAGTTGACCGAGTATAGGTTAGCCAGCTATAGTTGCCCGAGTATAGGTTAGCCAGCTATGGGTGCCCCAGTATAGGTTAGCCAGCCATAGGTGTCCCAGTATAGGTTAGCCAGCCATAGGTGCCCCAGAATAGGTTAGCCAGCTATAGTTGCCCCAGTATAGTTAGCCAGCTATAGTTGCCCCAGTATAGTTAGCCAGCTATAGTTGCCCCATCATAGGTAAGCCAGTTATAGGTACCCCAGTATAGTTAGCCAGCCATAGGTGCCCCAGAGTGAGAAGGATATCTGCCCAGGGAGGGAGGAGAATCGCTGCATGGAAGCCGCTGCAACTTCTCTGCTCTGCCAAGTCTGCATGTATTTATATGGGAATCGCAACGCTAGGATGGCTAGATGGATGTTTGCCAGTAGCACAGATCGTACCCACAGTGTGCCGACATGCATTCAGCCAACCTAGGGAATCCCGCACAAGTAAGAAAAAAAGTAGAGCAGAGAAGTTTTAAAGAGAACCTGAGGTGTGTTTGAAGAATGCTGTTAGGACACAGAGGCTGGTTCTGCATACTATCACCAGCCCCTGTGTCCGTATATTGTTCCCCCAGGCCCCCCCCTGCGCTCTGCTATCCCCCATTAAAAAAAACCGCCATGCTAGCAACATGCAGCTTGTCGCTAGCTGGCTGTTTACCTTAATGCTGCCAGTTACCGCCGCTCCCCGCCTGCGTGTCCCTTCCCTCCAATCAGCTTACAGAGGCGAGGGAGGGAAGGGACGCAGGCCAGGAGGCAGGGCAGTGTCGGTAACTGGCAGCATTAAGGTAAACAGCCAGCTAGCCACAAGGTGGAGAGCGCAGGGGGGCTGGAGGGACACAGTACAGACACAGGCTGGGCATTGTATGCAGAAGCAGTCTCTGTGTCCTAATGGCATTCTTCAAACCCACCTCGGGTTCTCGTTAAATGTACCTCATGGCATGGACAAGCCTGAGTCGTCCTTACCACTTGCAGCATCTTTTAGCTGGAAGAGTCAGGCTAGTCCTTACCGCTAGGGAGGTTAAGGTCAATTGAAGTGAGAGGGCTGGGCTATGGAGGCTGCCATGTTTATTTCCTTTTAAACAATACCAGTTGCCTGGCAGCCCTGCTGCCTCTCTGCCTCTAGCACTTTTAGCCATAGACCCTGAACAAGCATGCAGCAGATCAGGTGTTTCTATCATTACTCTCAGCTCTGATAAGATTAGCTGCATGCTTGTTTCAGGCGTTATTCACACATTGCTGCAGCCATATAGATCAGCATGGCTGCTGGGCAACTGGTATTATTTAAAGGACAACTGAAGTAAGAACACTGGAGGCTGCCTTGTTTATTGCCTGTTAAACAATACCAGTTGCCAGGCAGTCCTGCTGGTCTGTTTGGCTAGAGAAGTGTCTAAATCACACCAGAAACAAGCATGCAGCTAATCTGTCAGATCTGACAATAATGTCAGAAACACCTGATCTGCTGCATGCTTGTTCAGGGGCTATGACTGAAAGTATTAGAAGCAGAGGGGCAGCAGGGCTTAAAAGGAAATAAATATGGCAGCCCCCATATCCCTTTCAGTTCAGTTGTCCTTCAAGTTCCTTCTAAGTTTTAGCTGGACTTAAAGTGAGAGGTATGTGGAGGCTTCCATCGGCATTTCTTTATAAATAATACCAATTGCCTGGCTGTCGTGTTGAGTTTTTCTTTAAAGATTGGCAAGGTCTCCTACAACAGGGCAAAAAAAAGCAGATCCTGTATCCACATAAAAAAAGGATTATTTTCAAACCTGTGGAGCAATCCTCTAATCCAAAAATATATCGAACCATTAAAGGTGTTCACTGATATGCTGATCATTTCAAGCTGGTGCTCACTTTAAACTGAACAGGACAAATTCAGAATGAAATCCTGTAGACTGGGGTGAATTATAAACATTACTTTTGGAACCATCCTACTCTAGTTGTGAAATCCCTCGTGTAGCAGTTTGTCAGTAGCTGCACCATGCAGGGTGTCAGAATAGATTTGTGGGAGCCAGTCTTGGATTTATAATTTCTATAAATACCAATATCATTTCCAGATGTGACATCAGCAGAAACTGCATGGGACGAAGCCTGCAGAACAGACAAGGGCGGGCAGGCAGGTGACAAAGCATTTGTGTGACATCACACATGCGTCCACGTTACTCCGGCAACCACGTGGGGCGCATGTATGGACATAGCCCGGAGCCAGCGGCAGACACGGACAGGTCATGTATAATGCTGTGGGCACCGAGGGATGAGTGTGTGTGGAATGACAGCATCGTGGCGGCAGATGTGGCATCAAAAGGCCAATTCCAGCATGAAATTAATTGGGAATCAGCCTGCGGTGTATATGCAGCTCTCTCGAATGATCAGAATCTATAAGAGAGATTTGTCTCTTTGTCGAATCTGCCCATCATCGATAGATGTATGTCTACCTTTAAGATGTCGCCACCTGTGATAAATATCAGAATAAATTTCAGCGGACATCAGGGTGAGGAAAGGTTTTACAATGGGATAACATTATAAATGAATATTGTAAAAAAAAATAATATATATTCATTATGTTATTTTCAGTTCCTCGTTAAAGCGGATCCGAGATGAGAAACTAACTATAACAAGTAACTAATCTATATATCTTATGTAAAGTTTAGATAGTTTAAACAGCAAATCTAGCTGCAAACAGCTTCAACAGAATATGATTATGTCTTCCTGTGATACAATGACAGCAGCCATGTTGTTTGTAAACATTACATAGAGGCAGGCTTATCTGCATCATCCGCACTCAGACTGAAAAAAACCTAATCCCCATCTCCCTCCTCCCCTCTGCAATCGCTGGCTAGAAATACCTCCCCCTCCTCCTGCCCAGACTGAGCTCCCATGAGCCCTTGCTACTGCCAAGGCTCTGTGAAAAATTGGGTGGGGCTTGTTTAGTTTATAGGGAATTAGCGTATTAAAACAAAAAAGTATTTGGTTCGAGGAATGCCCTATAAACAATAGGAAAGGAACACAATTATGTCATGCGTAAAAGTTAATCTCGGATCCACTTTAAAGTGGACCTGAACTCTTGCACAGGACAGAAGGAAAACAGAGAAATACACCCTGTATGTATTTAGAGAGTTTAGCCTGTCTAATCCCCCCCTCATCTGTGACTAATCACAACTGTAATTTGATCACTCAGCTCCATTAGCTGTCTACCATGGCATAGCAGCTAATTTGTAAACACGATGCTAACCCTATGTCTGCTTCCATAAACGCTGGAAGTAGACACAATGGAAATTTACTGCAGGATTTGTGTCGGATGTAATAAATTAGCTGGGGAGAGGGAATGGGTAAATGCTTTGTTACACACTTTGCAGAAAGATAAGACGCTGCTGAGCTGTAGCGATAAACACAAAAAGTTAAGGGGCTCATACACTGGTCTATTTCAGCCATCAATCGATCGATTCCATAGAATCGATTGTATCAAATCTATCGATCAATATGTGGCCGATTTCAATCGATTTGATCTTACAGGATGGAAAATCTAGGTCAATCTGCTGCTGGTAGCAGATCGATGGCCCATAAAGTTGCATTGGATCTAATAGTCCAATAATGCATTTAGATCGATTTCCAATAGATAGATTCCTGTCAGAATCGACTTGACAGGCATCTGACAGAAATCTATCTGATGGTCGAATCTGCTGCAAATCTATAAGTGTATGGCCACCTTAACTCGCTCAGCAGCAGAGGGAGAAGGTGGGCGGGAACAGGTAACTGACTGCATTCACAAGGAAAAACATTTTAATGTAAGGGTGGTTTGTGTGCAGTGCATATAATAATCTATCCCATACAATACACCTAAAAATATCATGAACTTCAATTAGAGCTTTAATCACTGCATTGTATAGGGCTAAGCTGAACCCCAAATGATCCAGCCAGAGGCAAACAGGAGCTGTAGTTCTCCAGGAAGCATACACGCACAAGACCTCCAAGGTAAAGGCTGTGTTTTTAAACCATAAAGTCTTAAAGGTTAAAAAAAAAATCATCATATATAGATCTCCCAAATTCCTTCTAAAGCTCCTGGAGTGTAGACACATTAAAAGGCTCACAATTCCCCTGATGAAGCAGACACGCGAAACCAGTCGGGCAGGATGGACAGTGAGAGGTAACAGTATTTGATACAGGCGTATTTTATGTATGGGGGCTGTTTCACAAGGACCCGGGTGTTTGCTGATCCCCTTTAAGAATAAAGTAACAATTTAACCGGTCAACACTTAGAGGAATTTACACTTTTTTATTTGGTGCTTGTGCACCATTTTTGGGTGAATAGTGAGCTCTTAAAAGCGGATCCGAGATGAAAAATGAACTATAACAAGTAACTTGTCTATATATCTTATCTAAAGTTTGGATTACACAGCAAATCTAGCTGCAAACATCTTCAATAGAATATGATTCTTTCTTCCTGTGATACGACAGCAGCCATGTTGTTGGTAAACATTACACAGCGGCAAGCTTATCTGCATCTTGAGCACTCAGCCTGTGAAAAAAAAAATCCCCCTCCTCCTCCCCTCTGAAATCTCTGGCTAGTAATACCTCCCCCTCCTCCTGCCCAGACTGAGCTCCCATGAGCCCTTGCTACTGTCTGAAAATGCCTTGGCTCTCTGAAAAACTGTTGGCGGGGCTTGTTTAGTTTATAGGGAAATAGAGATTTAAAACAAAAAAGTATTTGGCTTGAGGAATGCCCTATAAACAATAGGAAAGGAACACAATTATGCAATGAGTAAAAGTTCATCTCGGATCCACTTTAAAGCATCTAGACTCCAGGAGTTTTAGGCTGGTCCACAGGACTTATTTAACGGTCTGCAGAGCGGACGGATGCACACCTCGATTCAGACCTGATAACTTGGGTCTCCAAAGCGAAGTAGGTAAAAAGGGCGCGGGAGTCCTTATGGGAAAAATGGTGCCAGCATAGGCGCCTATGATAAAAGCCGCATTTAGCAGCATTAGGGGGACATTTGGGCACATGGCGGCCATTAGCGGGCGCCTCAGGTATGTCACAAACTGCAGCTTCGTAAAACCGCTATTGCGGCTATGAATGTAAATTGTGCGTCAGAGGCTCGGCGCCTGCTATGCACTGCCGAAATATAGGTATCTGCAAGCCATTTTTTCCCCCCAAACGTGCGTGGAAAAAATGCTCCCTCTTGCCGCTAATCGGGGTCCCAAATTTACATTCATAGCCGCATAGCGCAGCTTTGCGGTGGTGGGTGGGGAGGGGGTTGTTGGGTTAGGCACCACCAGGGGGGAAATTTTAGGGTCAGGCACCACCGGTGGGAGTCTTAAGGATGGGGAGGGTTCTGTGCGAGAGAAGGGTTAGGTTTAGTAATAATTATATAAAATATTGGTACATAATACCGATATTATACTATGGAAATTTAGTAGTAGAATGTCACTAATTTTAGCGAGATTCTACTGCTGGCAATTGCAGCGCCCTTTCTTCAGGTATGCCTCCAAAGCTCTGGATGAATGGGATAATGGCACATAGCTGAACCCTGGCCTTCAAATAATTCAGTAAGTGCGGCCATAGCATCAAATTACAGTGTGGTCTATGGTGGTGCCTAATTTAGCAATCGAGAGATGCTGTTCCTGTATTGGCGCTTTTAAAGTTGCCCTTTATGTATTTGCCTGAGGAAGCAGTGTGTGATCCTGCGAAACGCATTGCATTATGAAATAAATAATAGTTACTAAAATGTACTCTAATCTGTGGAGTCTTCTGTGGGGAGGAAAGTCAACCACTACCCCCCCCCCCCTCTTGTAAACTGCTTTTATTATATTTTACACTATACTGGCGCCTTCGTTTCTACTCTATTTCTACTAATTTAATTTAGCAATTGAGCAGCGCAAAAAAATTACCGGTTCCTGGTTTAAACTACCTGACTACAGTTTATCGTGGTCTTATTTCCTGTCTCCGGAATAGCAGTTTTCATAGTAAAGTCAGAGACTTCAATGGAGGTCCCAGAAACAGGAAGTGAGGGAAAACCGCTCTGCAGTGGAGCCAATAAAAAGCCCCAATGTGCCTAATCCCTTTCTACACCATTGAAAAACAAACATGGGAAAAGCCCTTATGCTGGAAATACACGACTCGATTCTGAGCCATTTAGATGGCTCAATAATTTCCGACATGTCCGATCTCTCCCCCACCCCCACCCCCCGTTCGTTTCCACGCCCGATTCTGCATGGAGGACAACGGGAAAAGATACGAAAAACGAGCAGATCGGGTGCAGAATTCAGCGGCAAAACCGAGCTGCGTATGCCCAGCATAAGAGCCGAGCGTTAAGGAGTCGTATTATTATGTAATGAAAGCGACACATGGACACACTTGAGAAAGAATTAGTATTTTGTTTAATAATACATATTATTCAGTTATTCACATACATGTGGATGTTTTGCCGTGGCAGTTTTGTGAGCTGCTCCTGGTTACACTGTACAGCTTTTTGCTTCACATACAAATATAGACAAGGGGAGGAAAACGCTTAAATTACAAGCAGGTACATCTCAGTACAGTACAGCCTTCCCTGCAAAGCCAGCGAGAAAGAAAAGAAAAATATATTATTTGTACAAACTGGGCCCAGTTTGTTTTCAGCCAGGCCCTCTAAGCAAATGATCTAGTTTTTTACCGAGAAACTTAGTGAACTACACAGACGCTGTAACAGGCGGTACTGCAGCCAGACGCACAAGCCCCTCCCTCAGCCAGATGCACAAGCCCCTCCCTCAGCCAGACGCACTAACCCCTCCCTCAGTCAGACGCACAAGCCCCTCCCTTTTCCTCTGAGAAATATTGGGCAAATGGAAGGCCAGTTTATGAACAGTGGAAACAAGAAGAAACTCATGTCATTCTATACAAAGTACACAACACGCTATGTTATTGTCACTCAAGAAGAGTGTTTGTGGTCATCTTTGGAAAAAAGTTTAGTCGTTGAGTTTTTATGCTACGTTGCATCCCACTCTCTCAACCACTATGGATACTTAAAGAGGAACTGTAAAGACCTATAGTATATCTATATTACTGTATATTATGTAGCCCCGCCCTCCCACTAAGGCTTAGCCTAGGCTGTTTATTATGCAGCATTCTTCCCCCAACCCCCCAGAGCATTCTGGGAGACCAGAGATCTTTTCTACTGGCTTTAGAACTCCGAAAACGAATATTCCGCAGAGATCACCTGCCAGTACTGAAGATGTTGCCGTGACAAATTTCAGAATGTAAATCAGGGAGAGAAAAGATTTTACAGTGGGCAAACCTTGACTAAACAATATATAAATGAATATTGCAAATAAAAAAAGGAATTTTATTAACCACTTCACCCCAAGGCGGTTTTTACCCTAACGGACAAGAGTGATTTTCACCTTTCAGTGCTCATCCCTTTCATTTGCCAATAGCTTAATCACTACTAATCACAATTAAATGATCTATATCTTGTTTTTTTCACCACAAATTGGGCTTTTTGGGGTTGAGATTTGTTTTCAGTAATTACTTTATTTTCTATGCATTTTAAAGGGAAATACAAGGAAAAAATGAAAAAATACACTATTTCTCCAATTTCATCCCCTATAGTTTTAATATAAACACTGCTACTGTACATAAAACCCACACATTTTATCTGCCCATTTGTCCTGGTTATCACAACATTTTAATTATGACCCTAGTACAAAGTATGGTGACAATATATTATTTCGAAATAAAGGTGTACTTTTTTTCCCCACAATCTTCACGCGCATGCACACAGCGGCAGCAGCACCGTCTGACTTATAAAAACGTCCTGGAGCCATTAAAGGGAAGGTTCAGGGTGGCTGTTAAAAAAATAAAAATGCCCATCCACTTACCTGGGGCTTCCCCCAGCCCGTGGCAGCCAGGACGTGCCCTCGGCGCCGATCCGCAGGCTCCCGGTCCCCTCCGGTGGCCGACCCGACCTGGCCAGGCCGGGCTCTTCTGCTTTTCAAAATGCGCCTCACGGGGGCGCGCTGACGTCATCGGACGTCCTCCGGGCTGTACTGCGCAGGCTCAGTAGTTCTGAGCCTGCGCAGTACAGCCCGGAGGACGTCCGATGACGTCAGCGCGCCCCCGTGAGGCGCATTTTGAAACGCAGAAGAGCCCGACCTGGCAGCCGGCCTGGCCAGGTCGGGTCAGCCACCGGAGGGGACCGGGAGCCTGCGGATCGGCGCTGAGGGCACGTCCTGGCTGCCACGGGCTGGAGGAAGCCCCAGGTAAGTGGATGGGCATTTTTATTTTTTTAACAGCCACCCTGAACCTTCCCTTTAAGAGGCTCTAGCAGGACGTTTTTATAAGTCAGGTTGTCATAAAGTGGTTAATTACATTATTTTGACTATAGTTCCTTTTAATTTTCATTGTAGTTTTCCTCCCACACTTTATCCTACTGCTGCACTGTCCATAAAGTGATCATTGCTAAATGCTCACCTGAAATGACCACTAATAATCATCTTGCTCGATCATAACAGTTTATTGGGCTTAACCACTTGAGGAGTGCAGTGCTAAACCCCCCTAACGACCAGGCCATTTTTTACAATACAGGGCTGTGCAGCTTGGTCAGGGTGCTGCACAGCCCTGCAACTCGGCACACAATTCAGGTTTTCCTCCTTTTATTGTCCTTAGTAGGACACCATGTTGGAGGTGTCTAATCGCTGCTGCGACTTTTTTTTTTTTTTTTTTTTTTTTTTACACTAAGGGAGGATTTTTCCTCCCTCCGTCCACCCTCTGAGTGCCGTCCTAATCGCCATTGGATGGCGATCGGCACTGCTCCCCACCTCTCAGGCATCAGCCTTTGAGACGCCACACAGATCGAGCCGCTCTGAGGGACAGCCCAGTGCCCCTTGTACAGCGCTGCAGGAGATAGCAGCGCTGTACAAATGTAAACAAAGGGGAATTCTTTCCCCCTGTCGGCTCTAAATAGTCTGCTAGCCGCAATCTCGGAGCTGTGTGAACAGGCAGGGTACGATCACGCATGCGCACACTGCCAAACTGCAGCTCCAGGACTTGACGCCAATTGGCATTAGGTGGTCCTGGGGCTGCCGCCGTGGTCACCCCCATCGGCGTGTTGCGGTCGTTAGGTAGTTAAACTAATGCTGTAGTAAAAGCGGTAATTACATGACAACCGAAATGAAAATAAACTGATGAAATAAACAATTGTATTGTTCCTCCTCCTAAAAATTACTTCTTTTTTTTCTAGATACCCCAGTTTTATTTCATATTAAAATCAACTTTTTACATTTTTACTGTCTGATCGTCTCTGCTCAATGACACATGCATTGAAGTATGCTAGAGCTAAAATCTATGAACTATTGACCCTATTTATCACTTTCCTGCTTTCAGAAGCCATTTTATTACAGGAAATTCCTTATCAGTGAGGGTTACGCTATAGTCCCAACCAGTTACGAAACTCTCACTTGCATACCTGATGTTTAACTCTTTCAGGCAGAGAAAGAAAAAAAGGAACACAGCCTAGTCATTTTGTGCTTGGCATTGCACATACACATCACCTCAGTACTCCTTTAAAGTTGGCCCAACGGGGGGGAGGCTTCCCCCACCTCGCTGTTCCCGTTAGGAATCCCGAAGCTTGTCGCTGCGAGCCAATAAGAGCACAAGTGTGGTTGCACTGTGCAGGACGGCTCGCGTCTGCCCAATAGCAAGGAGCTGTCACTTGGGCTTGGTGGAAAGAGCTGAAGCTATTCAGCTGCTTTATAGAGTGCAGGGCATTGGGAGGACAAAGCGCTGGAAAGGCGAGGTGGAGGGGCACTGAGAAAGCCTCTAGTTTATTTTTCCACACTGAAACTGCAGGTCCAATCAGTAGCGCTCTGTGTTCAAATCAGAAGGGGGAGGGAGGGCAAACTGCTATCGGTTCCTGTGATACCCAGTGTTGGAAGCAATACCGTCTGCTACAGGTCTGTTCACCCCTCTTCAAGGGCTCTACCTAAACCAAAGACAAAGTGCATCGATTCAACATAGCCTCCTTACCGGAAGAGTATTTTTTTTTTTTTGTTTGGGTATTTTTTGTTTTTTTTACAGTAAGAATAACTTAACCCAAATCTCTAATGATCTGAAAAAAACTGAGAAAACAATAAAAATATGATATGAATAAAAAAGGAGAAAAAAAAATCTGAAGGGGGAAGGGACGATGGAAATGGATGTTAATACAGGTCGCTCAGTCCGGCCGTCTTCCTGGCCTTCTGCATCAGCGCTCGGAGCTGGAACTGCTTGCGGGACAATAGTCGCACGTGCTGGAAAAAAAAAGCAAATACTGTAAATCAATTTATATGCATAAGGCTTCACTTCAGAACCTACCTAGACTAATAGACTAGACGCAAGACTTACAGACTCTGAAAAAAAAAAAAAAAAAACTTCCCCTGGGGGTACTCATCTTGGTAGGGGGAAGCCTCCGGATCCTAATCGAGGCTTCTCCCGTCCTCGTGTCCCACGGTGGTTTCACTCTGGCCCACGGAATGCACAGCCAACAATTTGTCAGGCTGTGCAATATTTACCTTCCCTGTTCCAGCGAGGGCGCTGTTGCGGCTCTCGGCTTGGAAATAGGCAGAAATAGCCAATCTCAGTTGGGTCCGCTGCACTGTGTAGGCACAGGAGACTTGCACCTGCGCATTAGAGTAGACCCGACTGGGATCGGCTATTTCCACCTATTTCCGAGCCGAGGGCAGCTACTGCGCCTGTGCTGGAGCCAGGAAGGTAAATATTTACATCCCCGCTGTTCAGAGGGGCACAGCGAGACCACCGTGGGACACAGGAGGACAGGGGAAGCCTCATTAGGATCCGGAGGCTTCCCCCACCCGAGGTGAGTACCCCCATGGGAATTTTTTTAATGTTACAGATCTTCTTTAACAAGCCAACCCTGCCATTGCCAAACCAATCCTTTACCCACGACACTGGCTACCTATAAAATGGAGAATCCTTTTCAAAATTGGCATGCTAACAGTCAAATCCCTACTAGACCCCAGATATCTGAAGGATTTGTTGCAACTGCGTCACACCTCCCACAACCTCAGATCAAAAGGATCCAATAACTTGACCACCCCCAACTAAGAAATCCTTTGGAGCCAGAGCTCTCTGACATGCTGCCCCTACCCTGTGGAATGCCTTGCCAAACTTAAAGGGACTCCGAGCAGTGCAGAAACTATGGAAAGATGCATATCCTTTTAAAGCTCTCTTTCTCCTCTTTCCAATGATATATAAACCGCCGCCCTACGAATTTTAGTTTACGCTATTTTCACGATTGAAATTGCAGTGGCCGCGATTTCAATCGCGAAAATAGAGAAAATTAAAAGGCGTAGAGCGACGCCAGAAAGAGGAGAAAGAGAGCTTTAAAATGATACCCATCTTTCCATAGTTACATTGTATTACACAGGGCGACTTCTTCCTAAAGTCAGCAGCTCCATTTAGCAATACAATGTAACTATGGAAAGATGGATATCATTTTAAAGCTCTCTTTCTCCTCTTTCTGACGACACCTAAATCGTCGCTCTACGCCTTTCAGTTTTCTCTATTTTCGATTGAAATCGCGGCCGCGGCAATTTCTTTTTTTTTCAAATACTTTTATTTTGAGAAAGCATATATAAAGCAAACATATAACCAGCAACCATGGATGTACATAGTTATATATAGTGCACATAGGAAAGTTGTATTTATCTACTGATAATTACATCCACAGGTTTAATGGCATTAAGTATAGTTTACTCACATTTTTTGTATTAAAGTAACTATTGATAGCAACCAACTTTGGTTACTAAACAAACTCCGGGACACGAGGGTTCAGCCTACAGAAGCGACAGTATTCGGCTACCTGTATGATCAACCAATGCCAGGGTATGTTAGGCGGATGCCCCTATGAGGGTCATCCGGCCCGTCTATCTATCTGCATCAATTGCTTGTCTGAATTCAGGTGAGTATCTATACATAACCCAAATTCTCCATGTTTTGTTGAATTTTTCGGTTCTGTTTTGAAGCGTGTAAATTGTATTCTCTAGATCGTAGATAAGGTCAAGTTCTTTAACAATTTCTGAAAGCCTGGGAATCCTGTTTGTTCCCCACGCTCTCATAAGTACTGGTTTTGCAGCATTTAAAATATGTCTTACCACAGACCCTTTAAAGGACTTCATCCTCCAGGTGTTTAAATTCAATAGGTAGAATTGAGCATTAAATGGGATATCTCTGCCTGACATCTCCCCGAGCAACCCCTTAATCTTTTTCCAAAAGGGGCCTATTAGTGCGCAGTCCCACAGAACATGAACCAGCGAACCCACAGCCGTTTTACATCTCCAGCAATTTGGGTCTCTCTCTGGGAATATGTGTGCCAACTTGGCGGGGGTATAGTACCATCTGGCCAAAATTTTGTAGTTTATTTCTTGTATTCGGGATGCTGCAGAGGCCTTGTGAGCAAGGGTACACATCATTCTCTTCTGAGCCGTGGTAAAAGATGCCTGCAGGTCTCTCTCCCACGCCTCAAAGAAGGGTAAAGTGTCTACATCTTGGCACGATAATATGGAGTAAATCAGGGATAGGGATTTCCTCAGGGGTTCTCCGGCTTGGCACAGTTTTTCAAACTCTGTGGGGCTGCGCACGTTTCCTGGTGTGACCCCCACCGCCCTCACAAAGTGTTTCAATTGCATATGTCCCCACCAATCAAGATTATGGTTACGATATTTTAGCTGTAGCTCTTCCAGGGTTGCCCATCTATTGAGAGTGAGCAGGTCCTGAATTTTTGATGGACCATTAGCTTTCCAATATCTCAGATATCCTGGGTTACAGCCATGTTCAAAGCCCGGATTGTCCCAAATTGGAGTGAGAGGGGTAGGCCAAGAAGAGACGCCAGGCAGGGATCGTGCTCTAGAGAACACCCTCAGAGTGTTTTGGACCAGGTCCAATTTAGACCATTCTGATTTAAGTGTTGCTGATGACCAGGGTAGATTAACCAGGGGAAATCGGGTAAAGTGTTGTTCGACTCCAACCCATTGTTTGGATGTAACATGTCTATGCCAATCAATCTGCCTTGTTAAGACAGCTGCGTAATAGTATTTTTGTACGTCCGGGACAGCTAGACCCCCTGCATGTTTGGGCCTATATAGGATTTGTCTCTGAATTCGGGGAGGTTTACTCTTCCAGACGTATTTATTAAATATCGTCTGAGTTTTTCTGAGAAAGGAATTTGGTATCTGGACAGGGAGAGTCTGGAACAGGTACAAGATTCGTGGCATCACGTTCATTTTAATGATTGCTATTCGTCCCAACCAAGAAAATTGGGGTTTATCCCACTTTTTTAGATCTGCTGTCAAAGTTTTCAGCAGAGGCGGAAAGTTTTTTGGGAAAATATCCCTGATATTGGGGTAATCTTTGTCCCCAGATATGTTATAAATTGCTCATTCCATTTGAAAGGAAAGTTTTCCTTCAGAGAGGACTGTAATTCTAAAGGAAGGCTGACGCTCAGCGCCTCACATTTGTCTAGGTTGATCTTAAATTGTGAGATGTCTCCAAATCTGTGGAACTCCTTTAGAAGATTCGGTAACCCTATCCTTGGGTTAGAAATGTAAAACAGTAAATCGTCTGCGTACGCTGCTATTTTTGTTTGGTTCTCACCGTACATAAGACCCTGAATGTCAGCATTACTTCGTATGTGGCACAGGAAAGGCTCCAGGGCCAAGGCAAAGATTAGAGGAGAGAATGGACATCCCTGTCTTGTGCCGTTTCTGATTTGAAGTGCATCTGATAAAAACCCGTTGGTCTTGACCCGTGCCGTAGGCGCCGAGTACAGAGCCCGTACACACTGGAGCATCCTAGGACCCAAGGCAATGTGCCCGAGTACCTCCAACATCCAGGTCCAGTCTACTCGGTCGAAAGCCTTTTCAGCGTCTGTTGAAAGTAGCATCAGAGGGAATGACTCCGACCGAGCAGACTGGACCGCATCGAGAGTTTTGATAGTGTTATCTCTCCCCTCTCTACCCGGAATAAAGCCTACTTGATCCCAGTGAATAAGGTGATTCATATGGGTCGCAAGTCTGTTGGCCAGAATTTTGGAGAAAATCTTAAGATCTAAGTTAAGCAGCGATATGGGCCGGTAACTGGCACACGAGGAGGGGTCTTTGTTTGGTTTGAGTATAACCGAAATATGGGATTCAAGCGTCTGAATAGAGAAGGAGTCATTTCCTTCGGGATCTGCGATTTTGTTAAAGGCTCTACACATGAAAGGGACCAGGATGCTCTTGAAATGCTTAAAGTATTCTATAGGATAACCATCTGGCCCCGGAGCCTTTCCCGGTTTGATTTGAGAGATTACTTGTATTATTTCTTCTTCAGAAATTGGTTCCTCTAATTCCTCAATCATTTCCTGCGACAGTTTAGGCATAGAGGCCTCTCTCAGATACTGTTTCATCTTTTCTCTTAGTATGGATTCTCTGCCCGTCCCAGACTCCCCCCTCAGATTGTACAATTTAGCATAAAAATCCCGAAAGGTCGCGGCTATCGATGTATTACGTATATGTTTTTGGGCTTTAGAATCTACAATTTGGGGAATATAATTTCGTTGTTGCTGCTCTCAGAGCTCGGGCCAGAATTTTGCCTGATTTGTTTCCGCCTTGGTAGAAAACATTCTGACATCTGTGTGCCGCTTTTAAGTATTTCGCCTTCATGATTCTCATAACTGAGTCCCTAGCTTCCTTTAGTCTTTGTAGGTCTTGTGGTACGGGATGATGTTTATGTCTTTGCTCCAACTCCTGAATTTCAGATATCAGATCAGCGAGCTCCTTGCTACGTCGCTTCTTGATTCTGGAACCCAGCTGGATCAGAAATCCTCTAAGCACACATTTGTGGGCTTCCCATGTTGTCAGGCAGGAGACGTCATTGGTTAAATTAAGTCGAAAATAAGTTTCAAGCTCTTGTTTGATAGCTGCCACGTTCTCCGGCTCGGACAACATGGAGGGATTAAACTTCCAATTAAAGGCCTTTTCACACAGAGGCCTACAATAGAGTTCTGTGGAGATAGGGGCGTGGTCTGAATAAGAGATTATGCCAATGTCTGCACTCTGTGTTTCTGAAAGCAAATCATGTGAAATAAGTATATAGTCTATTCTCGAGTACATCGCATGAAGCGGAGAATAAAACGTAAAATCTTTGGCATTTGGGTTGAGCAGCCTCCACACGTCTACCAGTTGTCTTTCTCTTAGGGCTCTTTTCAATCTGTTTAGTTTGTGATGGGAGATGAAAGATTTTCCATGAGAGGTATCTATTTCTGGGTTCAGGGTTATATTGAGATCTCCCCCTATAATTAAACTACCTTCACGGAATGTGTCCAGTTTTTCTAAGAAATTTAGCAGGAAAGTAACCTGGTTTACGTTGGGGGCATACAGGGAGCATATGGTATGCTTTTGCTGATTGAGGAGGCATTTTATCATGATACTTCTACCCTGGTCATCTGTTTCTATTTCAATATCTGTAGCTGGTACGTTTTTGCTCAAGAGAACTGCGACTCCTTTTGTCTTGGAATCAGGTGAGTTGCTAGTATACAGGGATTGAAAATGTTTATTGGTTAGCTTCGGAATTTTAGTCCCTTTAAAGTGTGTTTCCTGAATTAACACTATGTCTGCCTTTTTCTTCCACATATCATGTAGAAGTGCAGTCCTCTTTTCAGGAATGTTTAACCCCCTGGCGTTGATCGATACTATTTTTAAGTTTGTCATTTATATGCATCACTATTGTAGAGCTGAGAATGAACACCTCGCATCCCGGAAGGTAAAACATAACAGAATAAAATTAACATCCAAACATTATGCTGAGTAGTGAGCCAAGGCCATCCTTCAGTGATATCAGTCTCTAGGACTGCCCTATGTGGGAAGGAAAATAGCATGACGGTCATGTCCCGTCCGAGGCTCCCCCACTCTAATAAGTTTAAGTATGAATGAGGCTTACTATTAACTACCTTATCAGTGAAAATTGTAGAAAGAACCACCTAAACCCGAACTGTCCCCCTTATAGTGGGTATGGGTTTATATCTTAGATCAACTTAGGTTGTAAAGAAAATTTCTCTGTATGCTGTTATAGATGCTTAATCCAGAGACTATAATCTAATCTCTAGTATAAAAATAAATAGGTGTCAGATCTCGTGGGTCAGGTGAGGTTCGAGGGGAAGAGGGGGGCAGGGGCCCCTGAGTACGCATGAAGCCTCATATACTGGGTAGTGGTCTTGTTTTCTATGGCAATTATAATCAATGTGCGTTTGTATTGCAAATCTACACTGCGTTCCCTGAGCTATAATGTTTGAGATCTCAGATGGCGCCACAATTTTAAAATTAAACATATGAGAGCATAAATCCTATTACTTCAAGGTACATAAGCATATACAAAAGTTAAGCTAGCTCAAAGGCATTCAGATAGCAAGAAGATCTTTGCCTCACATTTTCACATAATATTATGACATCATATCAGTTGTAACGGAGTGCAATTGTCCCATATTAATAAGGGTCAGCTTAACCACTAGGAGAACATAGGCCTGAGCGTGTATTGTAAGCTCGTGAGCTTTGCAAATAGGCCTCAGCTGTCTTTAAACTGTACAAGTCTAGACCGTAAGTGGCCAGCCGCTCTTTCTTGCTGACATATATATCTGTTTGTTCGTGGCTTAAGTAATTCGCCATCCGATATTCCTCGCCCAGAGTATACCTAGATAGGCCGCAATCCCCTCTTCCCATTACCCAGGTCCCCCCGCCCCACCTAACTAGGATCCCACTAGCTTAGCGATTACAAAATTACCCCACTTATCTGCATCTAAGTAGCTCCGTTAGTCGTCTCCTCTAGACTTGTTCCGTGCCTGCTGTTGCTTCCGTGTGCGTTGCGGAAGGCCAAGGAAAAGCTGCTCCGGCTTCCATTCTGGTACTTCGGTCTCCGGCACCCCTAGTGAGCGGAACAACTCCGGTAGATCTGCCGGGGTACGCAAAATGAAAGATTTCCCCTCCAGGGTGATCTGTAGCTGGAAGGGGAACCCCCACTTGTATACCGCTCCCCTCTCCTGTAGCTCCTTCAGCAGCGGTTGCAGCGCTCTTCTTTGGGCTAGCGTACAGGGCGCCAAATCTTGAAACAGGCTCAGTTGGTTGCCCTCATAGAGAATTTCTATCCGCTGTCTTGCCGCCTTCATGATGTTTTCTTTAAGTGGAAAGTGGTGGATCCTACAGACCACATCTCGGGGTGGATCGTCTGCAGTTGGTTTTGCACGTAGGGCTCGGTGTATACGGTCCATTTGAATGGCTGTATCTTCTGGGTTACCCAAGAGGCCGTTGAAGATGGCCGTCACCGTGGACGTTAGCTGGTCCGCCTCTACGGATTCCGGCAGGCCCCGAAGTCGGATGTTGTTCCGGCGGCTCCGATTTTGTAAGTCCTCTATGCCGGTTCTCATCATGGTGTTCAAGGTTGTTTGGCGTGTCTGAGACTCCTTAAGTGCTGCTAGATCTGCTTGTAAGGCTTGAATATTGACCTCTGCTGCTGTGATACGGGCGCTGTTGTCAGTCACCGTCGTTGCTAACGATTGGAGCTCAGCTCTTGTGCTCGCAGTGATTTTTTCTGCCAGCTCTGTGAGGTCGTTTTTCGTGGGGAGGCTGTGGAGATAGTCCCGTATTTCATTTAAGGAGCGGGTAGTAGCCTCATTGACGTCTTCCTTTGCTTTGGCTCCTCTCGTGGCGGGAGTGTCGGCCATCTTGGGCTCCGGAGTGGCAGGGCGCGTTAGAAACTTTGACACGGATTGCTGGGTCAGTTTTTCTTTTTTAGGTGTTTTGTTGGTGGTATTCTTTTTCTTGGGGTCTCCGGGCATACTTTGGGTGGTTTCTGCCTCCGTAAGTGCCGTCGGACAGGTAGTTTAAGCTGTTAAAGTGAGGAGCTCCGTCCAGATAGGTCCTTACGCCGCCATGGCTAGCTCCGCCCCCCGCCGCGGCAATTTCAATCGCGAAAATAGCGAAAACTAAAAGGCATAGGGCGGCGGTTTATATATCATTGGAAACAGGAGAAAGAGAGCTTTAAAATGATATGCATCTTTTCATAGTTTCTGCACTGCTCGGAGTTCCTTTAATCAAGACAGCTCCAACCCTGGACACATTTAAATCAACACTGAAAAGCCACCTGTTCGGTCTGGCATTTATGATCACATAACATTTCCCCCGTACACATCACTATGTACTGATCTTAGACAAGCTTATGCGCTTTGGGTCCTACAGGAGAAAAGCGTTTTACACATGTTTCCTTGTTATATCTTTCACCCACTGCCCGCTCCCTCTTACTCCCCCCAACTTACATGAGCCCTCCCGCTTTGCCCAAACGAGCCTCCTCCCCTTCCCACCCCTCACTTACCAGGATCAATACAAATTTCCAGCAAGCAGTGTTCTCCCCAGGCCCTTTTACCCGGGTGCTCCACCCGGTTAGTTTTGGTAAGCACCCGGCTGTCATCTGCTTACCTCCTCCTATGCTGTAAGCAGAATAGTGCAGAGAAGCGCCGGCACTGCATTCTCTGATCTCACCCCACCCGGCTACTTTTTCATGCCACTCGGCTTGAAATAAAATTCTGGGGAGAACACTGAGCAAGGACGCCACAGTGGGGCTTCTGTCTGCATCCCCTTGGTTCAGGAGGAGTGCCGAAGGTCACTATGGCAGCCCACATCTGTGAGTGGGCGTGGCTATTACAGCCACGGGCCTTTCAGTATATCAGGAAGTATTTGTACTTCTCGGACAGCACATCTATCTTGCTTCAATGGCTGTGCCAGGTCTAGTCCGTGTGGCTAGCACAGACTTGATGTAGACCACAAGTAAAAAAATGACCAGCACTTGCCGATTCTTAAGAATCGGCAAGTGCTGGTCATTTTTTGCTTGTGGAGTATATCAGGAAGTGGGATGGAGGCTGTGAGAAGCAGCAATGTGGGAGCAATGCAAAGTTGTGTAGCTTTAGGCAAGTATCGGGGAATCGGAAAAAACATACCTAATATTAGGCGTAAACTTAAAACTAAAGATGTTTTTTTACATTTAAACCACTATCGAGATTTTTTTTTACATTTGAACCACTATCGCTCCAAAATCCATGAAAAAATGCATGCGCTGCGTTTTCACATTTCAGCAAATATCCCCAGTGCGGGAAGTGACCGCGGTCTGTACGCCTGACCAGGTAAAGCACTTTATCTGACATTAGCAAATATCACCCTATTAGACATCAGTTTGGCCACAGTACTACAACTGAAGTTCGCAAATCTGTTCACTTAAAGGACAACTGTAGTGAGAGGTATATGGAGGATGCCATAGTTATTTCCTTTTAATCAATACCAGTTGCCTGGCAGCCCTGCTGATCTATGTAGCTGCAGTAGTGTCTGAATTACACCAGAAACAAGCATGCAGCTAAACTTGTCGGATCTGACAATATTGTCAGAATCACCTGATCTTCTGCATGCTTGTTTAAGGGCTATGGCTAAAAGTATTAGTGGCAGAGGATCAGCAGGACAGACAGGCATCTGGTAGGCTGCCTCCATATACCTCTTGGTACAGTTGTCCTTTAACCACTTCACCCCAAAGCGGTTTTTACCCTAACAGACAAGAGCGATTTTCACCTTTCAGTGCTCATCCCTTTCATTTGCCAATAGCTTCATCACTACTAATCACAATGAAATGATTTCTATCTTGTTTTTTCACCACCAATTGAACTTTTTGGGGTTAATATTTGTTTTCAGTAATTACTTTACTTTCTATGCATTTTAAAGGGAAAAAAACAAGAAACAAGGCAAAAATGAAACAAATACACTTTCTCCAATTTTATCCCCTATAGTTTTAATATAAACACTGCTCCTGTACATAAAACCCACACATGTTATCTGCCTATTTGTCCTGGTTATCACAAGATTTTAATAATGTCTCTAGAACAAAGTATGGTGACAATATATTATTTGGAAATAAAGGTGTAATTTTTTTTTTTTTATATTTCCTCACTAATCTCACACGCACAGCCATTAAGAGGCTCTAGGATGTTTTTATAAGTCTGATTGTCATTAAGTGGTTAAAGAGGCTCTGTAAGGAAAAAAAAAACCTCAGTGGATACTTCCCTCGGGAGGGGGAAGCCTCAGGGTCGCAATGAGGCTTCCCCGACCTCTGAAGATGGCAGGAATCCAGCGCTGGCTCCCCTAGAGTCCCTCTACAAATCCTGACAAGTGTGCGCAGGCAATATTTACCTACCGCGATCCTGCCCTGACGCACTAGCGGCTCTTCCTTCAGGCTAATGTGGAAATAGTCTAAACCGATCGATCCGCTCTACTGCGCAGACGCAAAGGACTCGCACCTGCGCAGTAGAGCGGATACGGTTGTGCTCGGCTATTCTCTCCTTAGCCTGATCGAAGAGCGGCTAGTGCTCCTGTGCAAGATTGCCGCAGGTAAATATCGCCGGGACACCAGAGGAAGCCTCATTAGGATCCAGAGGCCTCCGCTTCCTGAGGTAAGTACACCCCAGAGGTTTTTTTTTTTAGCTTACAGATTCTCTTTAAAATGAGAACAGGCAATCAGATTGCTACAGTCGGGGTGGAAAACCGCAGCTCAGAGCGGTAACCCCGACCTGCACTCGGGGTAGCCGCCGGAGGTTCTATGCAGAGCAATGCGCGCAGTAGGCGTCTCAACACACCTCCCGGGGGATCCCGATGTCGGCCGCCATTCTTCTTCCTCTCCTCCGGGGCTCTGCTTCCCCCTGGTGAGATTTCCGTCTGTAGTCATGAAGACAGCCGGCAATCTCACTTTAGGGTTATAGTGCCACCCGGAGGATGGAGGGAAAACTGCAGCGCTGGAGCACAGGGAGGTGAGTGAGTGCTGTGGCTGCTGCAGATCTCCCTGGCACCATGATTTTTTCCCAGGTAAAGTGTACCGCTTTTAGACCCTAAAATCTGTAAAGAATCATAACGCCAAGGGAGTTAACACTTACTGTAGTCCCCTCCTGTAAACTGCGGTATAACGTGTTCTTTATTTCTGTAAATATAGTTACACTTTCAGGCAGAGTTTCCCAACCCGTGTGCCATGACACGTTTATTTGTTGTGGCAGCCTCAGTTATGTATCACTGCACGCCATATCCCCTGTGCCCCGCTCTGTCTCCCTCCCTGCTTCCCTGTTCTGTCTCGTCCTCTACTCAGTCTATAGCCAGAGCAGGGCTACAAGAAAATAGCCGCTGATGTGCACAAATGTGGATGTTGGTGGCCATTTTTTTGTAGCCCAGCTCTAACTATGAGCGGAGAGGGAGGCAGAATGAAGTAGCGAGGTGGGAGTCAGCACTGGAACGCATGGAGCTTGTGAGTGAGCCGCTGCCGGCGGCACATGCTACTGAGGGCACCTATAGCTGGTTACCTATACTGGGGGCACCTATAGCTGGCTACCTATACTGGGGGAACCTATACTGACTGTCCCACTGATTGTTTTTATTTATATCTCTGAAAGGCTTCATTTTAGGAATCAGGATAATGCACAGTTTCCATCCATTTCGTGGTTATTATTAGTATTTTCCTAGTAAACATATGTGATGCGTCACGGAGATCTGAGCGTTTGGCATAATGTGTCAAAACTTCAAAAACGTTGGAAACCACTGCTTTAAAGAGAACCCGTGGCTTTTTTAAAAGTCTTAATAGTACACAGAGGCATGTTCTGTGCACAATCACATGCCTCTGTGTCTCGCTATTGCAGGGCTCCCCCGCCTCTGTCCCCTCGCTGCACGCTTTTGTGAGCTTCCTCCAATCGGAAGCTAAGCCGCGACCGAGGAGGTCTCTGGTACGCTTGCACAATCTGAGCCGTACTCTTGATTTAGAGCACAGATGGCTAAGACAACCAGTCATGTACAAATTGACAACTACCTATGGCAGTTTATAGAAAACCTCAATCCAAGCAATGTAGAGAATTTGCTTGGGCAGCTGTACTAATTCTGCACCCAACCATAGGACCCACCTTCAGAAAAACATCCAAATCAATGACGCCTCGTCGGAGAGCCTCCCCCAGGTAGAAGATTGTGTCCTCGATGGCGTTCTCTTCTGCATACAGGTTCAGGATCTGCTTGTATAGGGGGGCTGTTGGCACGATGACCTCATCAATGTCTCTGTATTCTGATTGGCTCTCCATCTTCTCCACCACCGCACCCAGCTCCTCGTCCTTCTTCCTCAACGTCTCAATGTTTTTATCAACTTCCGTCTGGTAAGTGTTAGAAGTACAAGATGTGAGGCCTTCAGTATTGTACCTTATACAATAATACATACTATCTGTAAATGACCTTGATAGGCTTTTAAAGCCTGGTACACACTTTTAATTATGATTGGCCAATCACTGACCAATTTTACCACCTCCATGTAGAATGAGTGTTTACCTACACAATCTGTTCATAGTGACCCTCATTCTACATGGAGATGGTAGGTCAGTGATTGGTCAATCATAATTGAAAGAGTGTACCAGGCTTCAGGATACATACAATTTTACCACTTCCATGTACTATAAGAGATAACCTACACAATCTGTTGGCCCTCATATGAAGGTGGTAAAATTGGTCAATCAATGGCCAAGCAAAATTGGATGTGTGTACACACCCTAAAGGTGCCCATACAGGTTTAGATTGTGGCAAAAAGATCAATCCCTCTCTGATCTGAATCTGGTCAGAGAGGGATTGAATACCCTCATTCACCATGAAATCTACTGAAAATCGGAATCGGAACTGCAGCATTGCACCAGGGCTGTGGAGTCGGAGCAATTTTGGGTACCTGGAGTCGGAGTTTTCATAAACTGAGGAGTCGGATGATTTTTGTACCGACTCCACAGCCCTGCGTTGCACCGTTCAATACAGTGTAATATTATGGGTCGGAGATCTACTGCTACTCCCTCGCCATGTCCAATTGGTTGAAATTTACCAAACAAATAGATCTAACTTGTGATCGATGCAGCTCATTGCATCACAGATAATCGGCAGATTTGATCCGTGCGATCAAATCTGCTGGTAAAAAGAGATGCCAGTATGGCCCATCTTAAAGTGGATCCGAGATGAACTTTTTACTCATTGCATAATTGTGTTCCTTTCCTATTGTTTATAGGGCATTCCTCAAGCCAAATACTTTTTTGTTTTTGTTTTAATACTCTAATTCCCTATAAACTAAGCAAGCCACGCCCACAGGGTTTCAGAGAGCCAAGGCATTTTCAGACAGTAGCAAGGGCTCATGGGAGCTCAGTCTGGGCAGGAGGAGGGGGAGGTATTACTAGCCAGAGATTTCAGAGGCAGAGGGGAGGAGGGGGGATTAGGTATTTTTGCTCAAGATGCAGACAAGCCTGCCTCTGTGTAATGTTTACAAACATGGCTGCTGTCGTATCACAGGAAGACATAATCACATTCTATTAAAGCTGTTTGCAGCTAGATTTGCTTTGTAAACTATCTAAACTTTAGATAAGATATATAGACATGCAAACAGTGAAGAGGCGGCACACAAAAGGCTTGCTATTTAAAGCATATATTGATGGAGCAACACTACATGTTACGAACCATCACCTGATGAAGAACCGTGATGGTTCGTAACATGTAGTGTTGCTCCATCAATATATGCTTTAAATAGCAAGCCTTTTGTGTGCCGCCTCTTCACTGTTTGCATGATTCTACCCTCAGGTGGGTGACCTGAGTGAGGCGTAGCACCGGCAGTTCAAGGATTAATTTTCCTGAAGGGGTTCCAGGACCGTGGCCAAGTTCACAAGATATATAGACAAGTTACTTGTTATAGTTAGTTTTTCATCTTGGCTCCGCTTTAAGTCTACATATATTCAGGCAGTTCTGCAGATATTCAAGAAAAAGTGTACCTGAGACAAAAAGGGAGGAAAGAACTTTTACTATCCAAGGAGGCTGCGCATGCGCAGTAGTCAGCAACCACTGGGGCTGAAAGCAGGTGAACGGAGGGAGCCGGACAGACACTAAGGCCCAGCGCACACCAAAAACCGCTAGCAGATCCGCAAAACGCTAGAGGTTTTTGAAGCAGATTTCAGAGCGATTCTAGGCATGTTTAGAGAGGTTTTCTAAACATGCCTAGCATTTTCTGGAGCGTTTTTGTGTAGCAGATTACAAATATTGTTACAGTAAAGCGGTTACTGAACAGCTACTGTAACAAAAACGCCTGGAAAACTGCTCTGATCTGAGCAGTTTTCCACTTTCCTATACTTTACATTGAGGCAGAAACTCATCTGCAAACCTCAAAAATGCTACAGGAGCAACGTTTGCGGTTTGCTAAAAACCTCAAACCGCTGGTGTGCACCATCCCATTGATACATTAGCCAAGCGCTTTCCCAGGTGGCAGCGGTTTTGAAAACGCTACCAAAAACCGTTGGCATGCACCAGTCCTGACTAAGCCAATGGACCAAAGGGGGCTGGAGGAAGCCCCAGGAAAGGATAAATCCTTTTGCTGTATTTGTCTAAGGTTTACTTTAAAGCGGGCTTGTCATCAAATTCATTTACCCACTGCTCTGTGTTTATTATGCAGTCTGCATTGCATGCATTCCAATATAATCATTAATGTTTCTGCTGTAAAGAATCTTATCTCAGTCATCCTAGCTCTATTTTGGTACACTGCCAGGGAGAGGGAAGCTTGTTATCTCCCCTGAACCATTCCTACTCCTCACTGACTGGCCGGTGACAGTTCAGTGTGACAGGCTGTGGCTGAGAAGGGAAATACACCTTACCCCTCTGCAGAAGCTGCTGAAATATGATCTATGCTGTGCTCACATGTGTTTACAAAGCAAGCTAGCTAAAGTGAGGGAGGAAATGACACCAGGATTAGCTTCAGTCAGAGGCAGTAAAGATAGAAAATACCTAAAAGTTTACTCTTTATTTACTATAAAAAATTCACTAAAATCAAAACGTGCACAGTACAATACATCTGTTATCTAAGTACAACAAGTATTTATCTACTTATTTATGTGTGTTTTTTTCCTGGGATAGTATGGCTAAACCTGCTGCTTTAAAGTGTACCAGAGATCAAAAATACTAAAAGATTTATACAAACCTGGGGCTTCCTCCAGCCCCATGCGCACTGATCGCTTCAACGCCGCCGTCCTCCACTGTCTGCAACTCCGGCATCGGGTGCCGTTACTTGCACAGACTGGCTGCAACTAGGCGAAATAACAGGACCCGATACCGGAGTTGCAGACAGCGGAGGATGGCGGTGTGGGAGCGATCAGTGCGCATGGGGCAGGAGGAAGCCCCAGGTTTGTATAAATCTTTTAGTACTTTTGATCTCTGGTACACTTTAAGTAATGACTGCAGTGAGAAGGATAACGTCTCTCACCACTTCCTGATCCAGCCGAGTGACCATCTCCTCCAGCTTCTGGTGTCCCTTCTTCAGATCCTCCTCCGTGCGTTTCAGTGCGTTCAGCTCAGCCTGCGCACGGTCCATCTCCTCCTTCATTCGCCACCGTAGCTTGTCACTGACAGCAGAGATGAGAGAGGCTCGGATGGTGTCCTCGCCGATGGTACCGTCTCTGGCTGGACCTGTGGAGAGGACACCAGCAGAAAACACCGGGATTCATCAGTACTGTATGTGCAGTGACTGCTGAGGCACCCATGATGTTACATAGCATTCTCAGCACTTAAAGAGGAACTCCAGTGAAAATAATGTAATAAAAAAGGGCTTCATTTTTACAATAATTATGTATAAATGATTTAGTCTGTGTTTTCCCATTGTAAAATCTTTCCTCTCAGTGATTTACATTCTGACATTTATCACATGGTGACATTTTTACTGCTGGCAGATGATGTCACCGGAAGGAGATGCGGCTTGCTTTTTTGGCAGTTAGAAACAGCTGTAAACAGCTGTCATTTTCCACAATGCAACAAGGCTTCCATAGTGTGATGTCAGAACCATGGTCCTGACATCACACTGTGGGAGGGGTTTCACTACACTATCAGCCATACAGGGCCCCCTGATAATCATGGGAAAAGGGGTATCAGCTACTGATTGGGATGAAGTTAAATTTTTGGTTACAGTTTCTCTTTAAAGAGGAACTGTTGCGAAATTCTTAAAATTTAAAAACGCATACAAATAAGAGGAGCATTTCTCCCAGAGTAAAATGAGCCAAAAATTACTTCTCTCCTATGTTGCTGTCACTTACAGTAGGTAGTAGAAATCTGTCATTACCGACAGATTTTGGACTAACCCATCATTTTCCCATAGGGGGGTTCTCAGGGTTTTCTTTATTTTTAAAAGCACTTTGTGAATGGCAGTTGCTCCGTCCAACTGCCAAAATAGAGTGCGGTGAACTGGGAGGCTGCCCAGCATCTTTGTATTAATCATTTTCAGGGAATGTATTTATAAAGAATAAAGGCCATGTTGAGAATCCCCCCTATTAGAAGATGGGTAAGTCCAAAACCTGTCGGTTCTGTCAGATTTCTACTACTCACTGTAAAGTGACAGCAACATAGGAGAAAAGTAACTTATGGCTCATTTTACTCTGGGAAACATGTACTTATTTGTACGTTACATTTTAAGACTTTCGTGACAGTTTCTCTTTAAAGCACACTTGAAGTGAAAGGGGTATGGAGGATGGCATATATAAATATTTCCTTTTAAACAATGCACATTGCCTGGCTGTCTCTGCCTCTAATACTTGTAGCCATAGACCCTGAACAAGCATGCAGATCAGGTGTTTCTAACAGTATTGTCAGATCTCACAATACTAGCTGCATGCTTGTTTCTGGTGTCATTCAGACACTACTGCAGCCAAATAGACCAGCAGGGCTGCCAGGCAACTGGTATTGTTTAACAGGAAATAAATATGGCAGCCTCCATATCCCTCTCACTCCGGCTGTGCTTTAAAGTGTACCTGAACTCTTGCACAGGACAGAAGGAAACCAGAGAAATGTACCCTGTAAGTATTTAGAGAGTTTAGCCTGTCTAATTCCGCCTTATCAGTGACTAATCACCACTGTAATTTGATCTCTCAACTCTGTCAGCTCAGGAATCTCTGCAGTCCCGGCAACGCAGCTAATTTGTAAACACAGGATGTTAACCCTTTGTCTGCTTCCATGAAAGCAGGAAGGTGACACACTGCATATTTATTGCAGAATTTGTATCAGCCGTAACAAAGACATTTTTTTTCGTTAAAGGATACCACAACTGAACGTTTGTGGTTAAAATGAGTGCAGCACTGTATAGGGTGTAATGCGCACATACCTACTGTTCCTCCCGCCCCCCTCCGTCTGCCGCCGTTCACACTCTATACACTCCGGTGTGCGGCGACTTGTTTGACCTCTGCCCCGGACATACTGCGCCCTGTGTGCACAGTATGTCCTTCCCCCTTCACTTCTGGCCGGCGCACAGCGCAAGGCTCAAGAGCTGCTGTCCCCTCTGCGCTGCGTGTGCGCTCCATTACACCGAGCGTCACATAATTAGCATGTGACGCTCGGCGTAATGGAGCGCACACGCAGCGCAGAGGGGACAGCAGCTTCTGAGCCACTGCCGCTTATGAATGTGAAATGATGGCGAGGGCACAGAAGGACTGCAGGAAGAAGCCCAAGATAAGTTACACTGGCCACTTTTATTTTGCTTAAGAAACCTTTAAGTCCGTAACTATTTAGGTATCAAAGGGGGGGGGGGAATAACAATAAGAAGAGTGATGGAAGGAGTCACATTTCTCAGTGGAAAAACATGTACTGTTTTGCAGGGGGATTTGCGTTTGCACTACAATGCCCACGTTTTGCAATGGTGGCTTATTGACCGTCGAGATTAGCTGGCTACAATCTTCTTTCTCACAGTCCTATTACCTCTTTTAGCTCATATCGCTTTAAAGGACAACTGAAGTAACAAGTATATGGAAGGCTGCCATATTTATTCCCCCCTTAAGCAATACCAGTTGCCTGGCAGCCCTGCCGATCTATTTGGCTGCTGTAGCGTCTGAATAATACCAGAAACAAGCATGCAGCTAATCTCGTCAGATCTGACAATGATGTCAGAAACACCTGATCTGCTGCATGCTTGTTCAGGGGCTAGGGCTAAACATATAAAAGTATTAGAGGCAAATGATATGCAGGACAGCCAGGCAACTGGTATTGCTTAAAAGGAAATAAATATGGCAGCCTCTATATACTTCTCACTTCAGTTGTCCTTCAAAGGGACACTTAAGCCATGGATTAAAAAAACAAAACAAAAACAGTTTTACTCACCTGGGGCTTCTACCAGCCCCCTGCAGCCGTCCTGTGCCCTCGCGGATCTTCCTGTCCCCTGCCGCCAGCTAGTTTCACTTACGCCGACAGGCTTACTGCGCCTGCACAGGCCTGGCCACGCGTCTCCTTCATTCGCGTTCCCGTCCGCAATAGCTACCTACGCAGGGGCAGGATGCTATTGCGGACGGGAACGCAAAGAAGGCATGTTGGCGAATCTTAACTAGCTGGCAGCGGGGGACCGGAGGATCCGTGAGTGACTGCGAGGGCATGGGACTGCTGCAGGGGGCTGGTAGAAGCCCCAGGTGAGTAAAACTCATTTTTTATCTATGGCTTAAGTATCCCTTTAACCACTTCAGCCTAACTGGACGAAAATTTTCGTCTAATTAGGCTGCGTGCGCTCCCGCGGGCCCCCCCGTGCGCGCCCCCGCTGCTGGCCGTTAGCCCACCGATCAGTGAAAGGGATTATAAATCCCTTTCGCTGATCGGACCCCCCCGGAGAAAAGCCGACAGCGTCTCTTCAGACGCTGCGGCTTTTCTGAGCTCTGGTCACCTTTCTTCTGCCTGGGAGTGAGATCGATCGCTCCCAGGACTTTTTGACTGTGGCCATCTTGTGGCCAAATAGCAAATTACACCAAAAACACACTTTGTGGTAAATAAATACATTTTAATACATTAAAAAACCCGTTTACCTCCCACACCAAAAAATACCCACATACAAGTTTAAATAAAATAAAAAAAATTACAATAATTAAAAAAAACAAAAAAAAAAAACAAATAGTTACCTAAGGGTCTGAACTTTTTAAATATGCATGTCAAAGGAGTATATCAATATGATTTATTAAATTATGGGCTTCTAAATAGTGATGGACGCAAATTGAAAAAAATGCACCTTTATTTCCAAATTGAATATCGGCGCCATACATTGTGATAGAGACATAATTTAAATGGTGTAATAAGCGGGACAAATTGGTAAATAAAGTACATGGGTTTTAATTATGGTAGCGTGGATTAATTTCAAACTATAATGGCCAAAAGCTGAGCAATAATGATTTTTTCCATTTCTTTCTTAATATTCCTGTTAAAATGGATTTACAATAAATTAATTCTCAGCAAAATGTATCACCCACAGAAAGCCTAATTGGTGGCGAAAAAAACAAGATATAGATCCATTCATTGTGCCGAGTAGTGATAAAGTTATTAGCAAATGAATGGGAGGTGAAAGTTGCTCAGATGCAAAAAAATGTCAACCCTGTGGGCTGAAGTGGTTAAACACTGTAGCCAGATTTTTGGGTGCCTGTTATGTGATTGGGTTGGACATTTGCATAGCATTGTACATTTGATACTGGAATGGAGAGGTGATGGATGCACAGGGGACGTCTCTGGTGATGTGGACTATTACAGCTCAGTTGTGTCAGTGACACGACCTGTACCATTTGCCTCTTCCATTTTTAGCACGCCGGTGGGATCTGGGCCACACTTAGCCTTTCCAGCCGGAAGCAGCTGTTTCAGCCAGACGTCTCCGTGCTGGAGTGGCCTGAGAATGGAGGACGACGGATTTCCTGCATAGGCAGCATAAAGCACAGCTTCCTCACAAGGCATGTCATAGATGCCGGTCTCCAGTAACTCATTAATGAAAGCGTAGTGGACACGGTGTGCAGTCAGGAAAGGTACAGACAGCTTGTGCAGATCTACTCTGCTGGAAGATCTGTTACGTTGCCAAAAATCATTTAATGTTACGCAAACTGGACTTGGGACTCCAGAGTACCCGAGGGCCTCAGCAGCGCCATCTAGCGGAAGATGCATCCTGAACATCATGCAATGGAAGCTGTGAGTGAGGATCCGGGCCAAGAATCTACTAAGGAAAACAATTGGTCAGGGCTCTTTCAGGCGGACGGCTGAACTGTGCGCTTGTTGGGCAGTTCAAGACAAGACACAGCATTTATATCACGCTTTTTTCCTGGCCGACTTAAAGAGTACCCGAGGCATTTTTTTTTTTTTTTAAATTATAGGACACAGAGGCATGTTCTCTGCTGAATAACATGCCTCTGTGTCCTTCTAGCTGACAGTTCCCCCTGGGCTCTGCTCCCCCCCCCCCCCTTCAAAACTTGCAGAGTGCTAGCGACAATCTTATTGTCACCAGCCTCCTGTTTACCTTCATAAATCAAATAGCCTGCTGCCCCGCCTCCTCCATTGCCTGGCTCCCCCGCCCGTACACTGGCAATCCAGCGCAGGATGCTTGGGCACAGCCGGCGCCACCATAGACCGTAATAAGAATTACGGCTATAGGGGTGCACAGGGAGTAACTTCGGTGCCGTCAGAAGATGGAGCTGAAGTTACTTTTAAAACACTGTAATTCCAGCAATAGCTGTAAGCCGAATTGCATCATTCCCCACTAGCGCGTGGACCTGGAGGGGGAATAGTAATTAACGCTGCCGGGAACTTGTGCAGCAGCAGGATAAGCCATACCGGCTGTATCCTGCGCCCAAGTCTCCTGGCGGCGAATCCTCTCGTACGCCCCCCGCCTGCGTCACTTCACTCCCCGCCTCCACCGGCATCCTCCTATCGGATTACAAGCTGTGACCCAATTTGCACTTCCGGGCCATGGCCATCTTGGATTTCCTCCGCTGGTGAATGGAGGATACACCGGATGCAGAGGATGAACTGGGACAACAAGAGCGGCGTGGAGCGGCATGGAGCAGTGCAGATGGATCCGAGAGGCGGCGTGGAGCAGGTAGTATTTTTTTTTTTTATTTAAAGGATGCCGCCTTGGGTTATATTTAAAGGAAACCAGAGACGGCGATACCTAAAGATTTGATACTTAACCGGGGCTTCCTCCAGCCCCATAAGCACATCCAAGTTTCACGCCACCCTCCTGCGTTATGCCGTTCAGTCGCAATCAGCCCCAGTAAAAGGCTCAGTCATGTCCGTCGGGGTCTTCTGAGCATGTGCAGAGGCCAATGACCTCACCGGGTTCACAGATGCTATGGAGGGGAACCCATGACACCAGCCTAGAGCGGAGCTACAACAAGGAACACACAGCTCCTTCCAGGGGCTGGAGGAAGCCACAGGTGAGTAGATCTGATTTTGTTTAAATTGCGTGATATTTCCTTTAAAGGAAACCTAAATAAAAGAAAAAAAATTGCCCATTTATTACCTGGGGCTTCTTCCTGTCCCCTGAAGTCTTCCTGTTCCCTCGCCATCATCCCGCACATCGCCGTTCTGCCGGAGTACCCCTAACACAATGTGCAGCCCCTCCTCCAATGCGCTCCCGTGGCTGGGAGTGGTCTGCGCTTGCACAGTAAGCAGACATTGCTATCACGCATGCACAGAACACTCCTAGCGGCAGAAACTAAATAGAGGACACACACATCCAACATCGTACATGCGCAGTGGCAAGGCAACTCGTCAGTCGGCCGGATTACGGAGCGGGACAGCGGAGGAATTGCTGAGCGGGGGATGACGCAGAGGGGGCAGGAGGATATCAGGGGGCTGGAAGAAAAAAAAAAGCACTTCAGGGCTGCAGACACTTACGGGCCGATGCACAGGCGACTAGGGGGCCTTGCCCAAATACTCCTTACTGTTTACTGGCTTGAGCCAGGATTAAAACCCTCAAATCCCACATCAAAGGCAACTTCCCTATCAGTACGCTATCCAGCTGATCAGCATCCCATCCGCCAGCTATGTGAGCCATTCAGGTGCAATTAAAATGGGGACACTCTTCCTGGGTCAGTGATCAACACGTAGATTCTGGGTCAGTCATCAGCTAAGACCTCTGATCTGCACACTCATTCTGGGTCTGATCAGCCAGGACCTCTGATCCGCACATTCTGGGTCAGTGATCAGTCAGGACCTTTGATCCGCACACTCATTCTGGGTCAGTGATCAGCCTGAACCTCTGATCTGCACACTCATTCTGGGTCAGTGATCAGTAAGGATCTCTGATCCGCACACTCATTTTGGGTCAGTGATGAGTAAGGATCTCTGATCCGCACACTCATTCTGGGTCAGTGATCAGTCAGGACCTCTGATCCGCACATTCTGGGTCAGTGATCAGTCAGGACATCTGATCCGCACATTCTGGGTCAGTGATCAGTCAGGACCTCTGATCCGCACATTCATTCTGGGTCAGTGATCAGCCAGGACCTCTAATCCGCACACTCATTCTGGGTCTGATCAGCCAGGACCTCTGATCCGCACACTTATTCTAGGTCAGAGATCAGCCAGGACTTCTGATCTGCACACTCATTCTGGGTCAGAGATCAGCCAGGACTTCTGATCTGCACACTCATTCTGGGTCAGTGATCAGTCAGGTCCTCTGATCCGCACATTCTGGGTCAGTGATCAGTAAGGATCTCTGATCCGCACACTCATTCTGGGTCAGTGATCAGTCAGGTCCTCTGATCCACACACTTAGTCTAGGTCAGAGGGCTCCTTAGGCCTTAATTCCATGACAACACAAACGATGGGCGTTCAGATCACCAGTCCTCAGCCACAGCATCACAGCTTGTATTTCATACCCAGCGTATGCACACAACACTCAGGTGCAGGAAGTGACATCAGCAGATATCAGGAAAACTGCCATGCAGGTGTCAGCCCTAAAATACTGCTTGTGGCAATGTTGGTGCTGTATGGCAAGCATGACGATGACAAATGCTGCTGCCGAACACCTTATGGTCCATTGACTGCTGCAGCCCATGTCTCCCAAATAGCAAAACAACCATTCTCAAAAGGAGAATAAGCACCAAAGAGCTCATGTGAATAAGCACATCAATCTGCACCCTCCCTTCCACTATCAGGTGTCCTTTCTACTGTCATTGTGCTCAATGAGTACACAGCACCATCTAGTGGCAGCAGGATTACTGCACAGGACAAAAGTGAACCCTTTTTATAAATGGCCATCATCACTGCAATGCCAATTCAACTCTCCGCTGCTAAATTACCTGGAGAAGCACCAGACATGCCACTCTACATCCTCAAAGCCAGAGTAGATGTCCAGCAGCCATCCTGACCCTGCTGTTGTGTCTAGCTCTGCAATATTCTATATAGAATGGTAAAACCGCTTCCCCACTGCTCAACTTGCCCAATACAGCTTAAAGTGAACCTCCAGACTAAAAATCTACTCAGCAGCACTGAAAAGGCTTGGTTTCTTTAACAGTTTCACAGCATCAGAACTCTGTTTTTCTTACATAAGCCTTATTTTTAGCTGCACAAAAGCTTAAGCTTCGCCCCATCAAAGAAAACTGCCCGGGCTTTTTTCCCTGATGCTGTGCAAAGCATGATGGGATCTCCTATGTTGTTATTCACGTTGCCTTGCAACTGGGAGGGGTGGACAGGACACAGGACAGTTGGAACTGTGTCTCATGCTCCCTTGTCACCTCCTTTAAATCAAAAAGATGGCTGCCCCCATGAAATCAAATATTTGCCTGTTCTTTTAAAACAGGGTGGGTAAGAGATTATATTACCTATCTATTTTAATTAACATAACTAATGCAACTTAATGACAGTATGTTTGTTTAGGCTGAAGTTCCTCTTTAAGTGACCATTGCACCATGTCTGGTACCTAGCCTCACTTTCAATGTGTACAAACACACATATGCATTTTTTTTATATAAAAACCTATGGCGCCTGTTTTAAAGTTACAACTGAATTGGCCAAAAAGTGGATTTCCACTCAAAGGGGCCCTGGGTCTTCCTCCAGCCCCCGTAGCCCGCGAGGTCCCCCGGCATCTTCCGTGGTCCCGCTTTCCGGTAATCCAGCAACTTCCAAGCAAGTCGCCTGTGCGTGCTCTGGACGCGTCATCACGTCGGGCGCCCTTAGCCTCCTGTGCATGCGCAGTACAGGATTTAGAGAACCGTGCATGCGCAGGAAGCTGACGGCGCCTGCCGTGATAACACGCCACACAGGGGCAACTTGCTTGGAAGTCGCCGGAATACCGGACTGGACAGAGGAATTTTTGATTTCAAGAATAGCTCAGGGTCCCTTTAAAGTGGACCTGAACTCAGCATTCCTCTCTAAAAGATACGCAACAGCATAATAACCTTTTAAAGAAAAACATTTCTTTGTTTCAGCGAATACAAATTCTGCAGTAAGTCTACTTCTAAATCTGCTGTGTGTCTACTTCCTGCTTTTATGAAAGCAGGAACAAGGTTAACATCCTGTGTTTAGCTGCTTTTCTGAGGCAGGGGAGTTTCCTGAGCTGACATAACAGATCAAATTACAGTTGGGATTAGTCACAGATGAGGGGGAATCAGACAGGCTAAACTCTCTAAATACATACAGGGTGCATTTCTCTAGGTTTTCCTTCCGTCCTGTGCAAGAGTTCAGGTCCATTTTACCTGGAGCGTCTTCCAGCCCCCCCATAGTCTTTCGGGTCCCTCAGTGTCTTTCGGATATAGTTTTACACTATAGCTGTGCAGTAATCACGTCAGGGGAGCCTTCCGCTGCATCACCACACAAATCCTTCATATGACCCTGCACCACAGTGCGGCGACAGTCATATGCATAGGTCCTCCCCCATTTATTGACGCATTTCCTGCTGGACAGGAAGTACGTCACTGGGATTCCCGTCAGTCCACACATGCACACCGCGACACACTTGCATTACCCCAAGCTTTGTGCATTAAGTGTGGTGCTTGTGGTAGCTCACTGCAGTCCTTGTGTGGGATCGGATACTTCCGGCACACCGCAACAGAACGCGAAGTGTAAAAGGCTCCATAAACTTTCATTGCTTTTGTGGCCCTTTGCGGTAGCAAAGAGCAAAGCAATGCAGGCTTCACCTGCAGGTGTAAAAGTGGCCTCACTGAGAGTGTTGTGTGCAGTACAATTATTTTGAGAAGACTCCTGGAAACAGGTGTGGGGTGAAGGAGGCGCGTTTGGGAGACCATGCTTGCACAGTAGCTGCAACTAGAGCTTCAGTCACTGAACGTTTACAGTGGGCAGTGGTACAACACAGGGGCTGCAAAGGAAGCCTCAGACTGCTGTATACACATCAGAGATATAAAGCCCCAACTATAGGAACAACCCTTTTTCTCTAGATCCATGTAGGTGATTAATCACTCATCCGCAGTCCAGATAATGGCCACTTGCTACACCACAGACTCCCATTGCTATAGGCTGAAACATTCTCAGCGGGATTTAGTCTGTGCCGCCTCCATTTTACAGGTTGTCTGAACTGCAGGATAATACAATCCAGGCAGCAGCCCCGCCCACTGAGCCTGAAGAAAAGACATAACACCAGGTGCACCAGTATGGTATAGTATTTAAAACAATTAGTAATTAGAGCTAGCAGATGATTATTTACAAAGCTGGGTTGCTAAAAGGAAAACCACAGCAACCAGCAGGTGGAGAATTCCGCCTCCATGCGGATCCATCAAAGAATTTTCTTATACATGTTGTTGGTCGCTCTCCAACAAAAAACATGGACTACTGGACTGGTGTCACAGGGGGGAGCCAGTCTAGGGGAAGACACTAGGCTGAGTGGGAGGAGACGCCATCACAAAAAATATTAATTAAAGAGAAACCGTGACCAAGAAATGAACTTCATCCCAATCAGTAGCGGATACCCCCTTTACATGAGAAATCTTTTCCTTTTCTCAAACTAATCATCAGGGGGCTCTGTATGGCTGATATTGTGGTGAAATCTCTCCCACAGTGTGATGTCAGGTCCTGACAGTTTCCGGTCTGTGAATCTGATTGCATTGCGGGAAATAACAGCTGTTTACAGCTGGGTCCAACTGCCAAAAAAGCGAGCAGCATCTCCATCCACTGACATCACCTGCCAGCAGTAAAAATGTCACCTTGTGGTAAATGTCAGAATGTGAATCTGGGAGAGGAAAGATTTTACAATGAGCAAACACTGACTAACTCATTTATACATAATTATTGTAAAAATGAAGCACTTTTTTATTACATTATTTTCACTGATGTTCCTCTTACATCAAGTGAGGGGTGGGGCATCAAAAAGCACCATTTTATTGGACACTTAAAAGGATGATGCGTTTCGCAGGTCTTACCCACTTCTTCAGGTGTCTGTGTGTGGAAACCCTAGGGACTCAGAGCGCCTATTGAATACACACAAAGACACTGTAAATCCTGACCTGAAGAACCAGATAAGACCTTCAAAATGCGTTATCCTTTTAAGTGTCCAATACAATTTGTGCTTTTTGATAGCCCAGCCCTCACTCAAGGTACAATTGATGATTTCAACAATCTTTATTACAGATTTTCATTGGGGCGCCTCCTCCCGCCCATCTCTGTTACTATAGGTGTAGGCGACTGACCTGAGCTGGTGACTTGAGGATGAGGCACGGGAGGCTGGGGAAACATTCCAGGGTTGGACGTTGGTGGTGGGTATTGTCCTCCGGGTGGATAGTAGCCGGGATAGCCGCTGCAAGCACACAAAACCATACAAACCAAGGTCATTATTTCACTACAAACCTTCTCTCATGTCTTCAGATCAAACTGTAATGTTTAGGAGTGTAACTACAAATCTTGCCCCCCCCCCCCCCTGCAAACTTTGATGGGTTCCCCCAGCGTTCGCACCCCTTCCCTTGTCTCCCCTGGAGACCCTCACAGCCTGGGGGGCCCATACAAGGCTCATAAAACAAGACGCAATTATTACACTCATAACAAGTGTAGCCGCAAAGACACTGGATCTGAAGGATGGACCTGTTTATCAGAAGGAGTGAAGTAGTAGTGGGGGTCCCCTTACAGCTCTGCCCCCCCCCCCTGCAGTCACAGTGGCTCCTCCCCTCTAGTTTAGCGCCTGGTAATGTTAGCTGTGTGCTTGTATGAATGTTTTATAACCGCAATCAAACAAATGATGCGACTGACTAGACTAAAAAAAAAAAGTGTGTGGCTACTTTAAAGGACAACTGAACTCAGAGGGATATGGAAGCTGTCATATTTCCTTTTAAAGTGTACCAGAGACGAACAAACAAACGTTTTATACATACCTGGGGCTTCCTTCCGCCCCATCCGCTTGGATCGCTCCCATGCTGCGGTCCTCAGTCTTCGCCTTCTGTACCGGGTCCGGTAACTTCAGCTAGTTTTATGCAAGCCCAGTGCGCTCTCTCCTGTGGAACGTAGTACTGCGTCTGCGCAGTACTATTCTACACCGGAGAGAGCACATTGTGCTTGGTTCGGCTGGCCGAAATTACGGGACCCGGTACGGAAGACGAAGACTTCCAAAGCTCTGTGGCCACCCCCACCTGCATTGCAAAGAACCGCCTCCAGCTTGGCAGCTATTAATTAGGCCACGGCTGCTAAGCTGGGGGCAGGCCACAACAATGCAGGTGGGGATGGAGCGAGCTTCAGAAGACTTTGAAAAATTGTGCATTTTTTTTTCTAGAGAGGGGGCAGAGCGTCACCTGTCTAATGAACTACAGGCGATCATGTGGGTCATTAACCCCTAGACCCCCCGGATCCTAGCAGCATTAAGAAAGAGCCTGGCATGACAGCCTCTGTGCTTTGCACTGCAAGTACTCTTTAAGATCTGATTGAAATCTGGGTGCTGGATAAATTACCAACAGAACAAATAACTATGGGGCTTGCAGGGCTCAAGTACATGTTGGCCAGAATGGTCTGCACGTTACACCTGCGATTGTGTGGGCTTCCTCCAGGCACTCTGGCCCTCCCTCTGCATCCAGAAAGACAGTGGCAAGGACATAATGATGGGAGCCCAATTTGAGAGAGGATGACCGATGTTGATTGTTCTCTGTAAAGTGCTGCAGAAAATATGTCAATGCTATATACAGTGGTGTGAAAAACTATTTGCCCCCTTCCTGATTTCCTATTCTTTTGCATGTTTGTCACACTTAAATGTTTCTGCTCATCAAAAACCGTTAACTATTAGTCAAAGATAACATAATTGAACACAAAATGCAGTTTTAAATGATGGTTTTTATTATTTAGTGAGAAAAAAAAACTCAAAACCTACATGGCCCTGTGTGAAAAACAAATTGCCCCCTGAACCTAATAACTGGTTGGGCCACCCTTAGCAGCAATAACTGCAATCAAGCGTTTGCGATAACTTGCAACAAGTCTTTAACAGCACTCTGGAGGAATTTTGGCCCACACATCTTTGCAGAATTGTTGTAATTCAGCTTTATTTTAGGGTTTTCTAGCATGAACCGCCTTTTTAAGGTCATGCCACAACATCTCAATAGGATTCAGGTCAGGACTTTGACTAGGCCACTCCAAAGTCTTCATTTTATTTTTCTTCAGCCATTCAGAGGTGGATTTGGTGGTGTGTTTTGGGTCATTGTCCTGCTGCAGTACCCAAGATCGCTTCAGTTCGAGTTGACAAACAGATGGCCGGACATTCTCCTTCAGGATTTTTTGGTAGACAGTAGAATTCATGGTTCCATCTATCACAGCAAGCCTTCCAGGTCCTGAAGCAGCAAAACAACCCCAGACCATCACACTATCACCACCATATTTTACTGTTGGTATGATGTTCTTTTGCTGAAATGCTGTGTTACTTCTACACCAGATGTAACGGGACACGCACCTTCTAAAAAGTTCAACTTTTGTCTCGTCGGTCCACAAGGTATTTTCCCAAAAGTCTTGGCAATCATTGAGATGTTTTTTTAGCAAAATTGAGACGAGCCTTAATGTTCTTTTTGCTTAAAAGTGGTTTGCGCCTTGGATATCTGCCATGCAGGCCGATTTTGCCCAGTCTCTTATTTATGGTGGAGTCGTGAACACTGACCTTAATTGAGGCAAGTGAGGCCTGCAGTTCTTTAGATGTTGTCCTGAGGTCTTTTGTGGCCTCTCGGATGAGTTTTCTCTGCGCTCTTGGGGTAATTTTGGTCGGCCGGCCACTGCTGGGAAGGTTCATCACTGTTCCATGTTTTTGCCATTTGTGGATAATGGCTCTCACTGTGGTTCGCTGGAGTCCCAAAGCTTTAGAAATGGCTTTATAACCTTTACCAGACTGATAGATCTCAATTACAGTACTTTTGATCTCATTTGTTCCTGAATTTCTTTGGATCTTGGCATGATGTCTAGCTTTTGAGGTACTTTTGGTCTACTTCTCTGTGTCAGATAGCTCCTATTTAAGTGATTTCTTGATTGAAACAGGTGTGGCAGTAATCAGGCCTGGGGGTGACTACAGAAATTGAACTCAGGTGTGATAAACCACAGTTAAGTTATTTTTTAACAAGGGGGGGCAATCACTTTTTCACACAGGGCCATGTAGATTTGGAGTTTTTTTTCTCACTAAATAATAAAAACCATCATTTACAACTGCATTTTGTGTTCAATTATGTTATCTTTGACTAATAGTTAACGGTTTTTGATGAGCAGAAACATTTAAGTGTGACAAATATGCAAAAGAATAAGAAATCAGGAAGGGGGCAAATAGTTTTTCACACCACTGTATACCTAATAATAATATGGTAGGACATTAGACTCACTATAGTAAGATTAGAGTGTGAGCTCCTCTGAGGACAGTCAGTGACATGACTATGTGCTGTGTAATGTGCTGCAGAAGATGCCAGTGCTATATAAATACGTAGTAATAATAATCCTCTTATGACAACCGCTGGTCATGATTTTCTAAAGCATCATCTGAGAACTCCACAGAGTACAGTATATACCATCAGTGATCCAGAAACCCTGCTACAAATGAATGAAACATTATAAATGGGCGGATCAGTGGTGTATCTACAAATTATGCGGCCCCTCCAGTAAATCCCCCCCCCGTCCATGTTCACACGCTTTCCCTTGCCTGCCCAGGAGACCCACCTTGCAAGTGTCACAAAACAAGTGTGGCCATCATATTCTTAGGTCGGAGTAAATTACGGCCCTGCTTGGTGATGCTCTGGACACATGCTGCCCTTCCCCGCCATTACTGTACCTGGACACATGCTGCCCTTCCCCGCCCATTACTGTACCTGGACACATGCTGCCCTTCCCCGCCATTACTGTACCTGGACACATGCTGCCCTTCCCCGCCCATTACTGTACCTGGACACATGCTGCCCTTCCCCGCCCATTACTGTACCTGGACACATGCTGCCCTTCCCCGCCCATTACTGTACCTGGACACATGCTGCCCTTCCCCGCCCATTACTGTACCTGGACACATGCTGCCCTTCCCCGCCCATTACTGTACCTGGACACATGCTGCCCTTCCCCGCCATTACTGTACCTGGACACATGCTGCCCTTCCCCGCCCATTACTGTACCTGGACACATGCTGCCCTTCCCCGCCATTACTGTACCTGGACACATGCTGCCCTTCCCCGCCCATTACTGTACCTGGACACATGCTGCCCTTCCCCGCCCATTACTGTACCTGGACACATGCTGCCCTTCCCCGCCCATTACTGTACCTGGACACATGCTGCCCTTCCCCGCCCATTACTGTACCTGGACACATGCTGCCCTTCCCCGCCATTACTGTACCTGGACACATGCTGCCCTTCCCCGCCATTACTGTACCTGGACACATGCTGCACTTCCCCGCCCATTACTGTACCTGGACACATGCTGCCCTTCCCCGCCATTACTGTACCTGGACACATGCTGCCCTTCCCCGCCCATTACTGTACCTGGACACATGCTGCCCTTCCCCGCCATTACTGTACCTGGACACATGCTGCCCTTCCCCGCCATTACTGTACCTGGACACATGCTGCCCTTCCCCGCCCATTACTGTACCTGGACACATGCTGCCCTTCCCCGCCCATTACTGTACCTGGACACATGCTGCCCTTCCCCGCCCATTACTGTACCTGGACACATGCTGCCCTTCCCCGCCATTACTGTACCTGGACACATGCTGCCCTTCCCCGCCATTACTGTACCTGGACACATGCTGCCCTTCCCCGCCCATTACTGTACCTGGACACATGCTGCCCTTCCCCACCCATTACTGTACCTGGACACATGCTGCCCTTCCCCGCCCATTACTGTACCTGGACACATGCTGCCCTTCCCCGCCATTACTGTACCTGGACACATGCTGCCCTTCCCCGCCATTACTGTACCTGGACACATGCTGCCCTTCCCCGCCCATTACTGTACCTGGACACATGCTGCCCTTCCCCGCCATTACTGTACCTGGACACATGCTGCCCTTCCCCGCCATTACTGTACCTGGACACATGCTGCCCTTCCCCGCCCATTACTGTACCTGGACACATGCTGCCCTTCCCCGCCCATTACTGTACCTGGACACATGCTGCCCTTCCCCGCCCATTACTGTACCTGGACACATGCTGCCCTTCCCCGCCATTACTGTACCTGGACACATGCTGCCCTTCCCCGCCCATTACTGTACCTGGACACATGCTGCCCTGCCCCGCCATTACTGTACCTGGACACATGCTGCCCTTCCCCGCCCATTACTGTACCTAGACACATGCTGCCCTTCCCCGCCCATTACTGTACCTGGACACATGCTGCCCTTCCCCGCCCATTACTGTACCTGGACACATGCTGCCCTTCCCCGCCCATTACTGTACCTGGACACATGCTGCCCTTCCCCGCCCATTACTGTACCTGGACACATGCTGCCCTTCCCCGCCCATTACTGTACCTGGACACATGCTGCCCTTCCCCGCCCATTACTGTACCTGGACACATGCTGCCCTTCCCCGCCCATTACTGTACCTGGACACATGCTGCCCTTCCCCGCCATTACTGTACCTGGACACACGCTGCCCTTCCCCGCCATTACTGTACCTGGACACATGCTGCCCTTCCCCGCCCATTACTGTACCTGGATACATGCTGCCCTTCCCCGCCCATTACTGTACCTGGACACATGCTGCCCTTCCCCGCCATTACTGTACCTGGACACATGCTGCCCTTCCCCGCCCATTACTGTACCTGGACACATGCTGCCCTTCCCCGCCCATTACTGTACCTGGACACATGCTACCCTTCCCCGCCCATTACTGTACCTGGACACATGCTGCCCTTTCCCGCCCATTACTGTACCTGGAAACATGCTGCCCTTCCCCGCCCATTACTGTACCTAGACACATGCTGCCCTTCCCCGCCATTACTGTACCTGGACACATGCTGCCCTTCCCCGCCCATTACTGTACCTGGACACATGCTGCCCTTCCCCGCCCATTACTGTACCTGGACACATGCTGCCCTTCCCCCCCCATTACTGTACCTGGACACATGCTGCCCTTCCCCGCCCATTACTGTACCTGGACACATGCTGCCCTTCCCCGCCCATTACTGTACCTGGACACATGCTGCCCTTCCCCGCCCATTACTGTACCTGGACACATGCTGCCCTTCCCCGCCCATTACTGTACCTGGACACATGCTGCCCTTCCCCGCCCATTACTGTACCTGGACACATGCTGCCCTTCCCCGCCCATTACTGTACCTGGACACATGCTGCCCTTCCCCGCCCATTACTGTACCTGGACACATGCTGCCCTTCCCCGCCCATTACTGTACCTGGACACATGCTGCCCTTCCCCGCCCATTACTGTACCTGGACACATGCTGCCCTTCCCCGCCCATTACTGTACCTGGACACATGCTGCCCTTCCCCGCCCATTACTGTACCTGGACACATGCTGCCCTTCCCCGCCCATTACTGTACCTGGACACATGCTGCCCTTCCCCGCCCATTACTGTACCTGGACACATGCTGCCCTTCCCCGCCATTACTGTACCTGGACACATGCTGCCCTTCCCCGCCCATTACTGTACCTGGACACATGCTGCCCTTCCCCGCCCATTACTGTACCTGGACACATGCTGCCCTTCCCCGCCCATTACTGTACCTGGACACATGCTGCCCTTCCCCGCCATTACTGTACCTGGACACATGCTGCCCTTCCCCGCCATTACTGTACCTGGACACATGCTGCCCTTCCCCGCCCATTACTGTACCTGGACACATGCTGCCCTTCCCCGCCCATTACTGTACCTGGACACATGCTGCCCTTCCCCGCCCATTACTGTACCTGGACACATGCTGCCCTTCCCCGCCCATTACTGTACCTGGACACATGCTGCCCTTCCCCGCCCATTACTGTACCTGGACACATGCTGCCCTTCCCCGCCATTACTGTACCTGGACACATGCTGCCCTTCCCCGCCATTACTGTACCTGGACACATGCTGCCCTTCCCCGCCCATTACTGTACCTGGACACATGCTGCCCTTCCCCGCCCATCACTGTACCTGGACACATGCTGCCCTTCCCCGCCCATTACTGTACCTGGACACATGCTGCCCTTCCCCGCCCATTACTGTACCTGGACACATGCTGCCCTTCCCCGCCCATTACTGTACCTGGACACATGCTGCCCTTCCCCGCCATTACTGTACCTGGACACATGCTGCCCTTCCCCGCCATTACTGTACCTGGACACATGCTGCCCTTCCCCGCCATTACTGTACCTGGACACATGCTGCCCTTCCCCGCCATTACTGTACCTGGACACATGCTGCCCTTCCCCGCCATTACTGTACCTGGACACATGCTGCCCTTCCCCGCCCATTACTGTACCTGGACACATGCTGCCCTTCCCCGCCCATTACTGTACCTGGACACATGCTGCCCTTCCCCGCCCATTACTGTACCTGGACACATGCTGCCCTTCCCCGCCCATTACTGTACCTGGACACATGCTGCCCTTCCCCGCCCATTACTGTACCTGGACACATGCTGCCCTTCCCCGCCATTACTGTACCTGGACACATGCTGCCCTTCCCCGCCATTACTGTACCTGGACACATGCTGCCCTTCCCCGCCCATTACTGTACCTGGACACATGCTGCCCTTCCCCGCCCATCACTGTACCTGGACACATGCTGCCCTTCCCCGCCCATTACTGTACCTGGACACATGCTGCCCTTCCCCGCCATTACTGTACCTGGACACATGCTGCCCTTCCCCGCCCATTACTGTACCTGGACACATGCTGCCCTTCCCCGCCCATTACTGTACCTGGACACATGCTGCCCTTCCCCGCCATTACTGTACCTGGACACATGCTGCCCTTCCCCGCCCATTACTGTACCTGGACACATGCTGCCCTTCCCCGCCCATTACTGTACCTGGACACATGCTGCCCTTCCCCGCCCATTACTGTACCTGGACACATGCTGCCCTTCCCCGCCATTACTGTACCTGGACACATGCTGCCCTTCCCTGCCATTACTGTACCTGGACACATGCTGCCCTTCCCCGCCATTACTGTACCTGGACACATGCTGCCCTTCCCCGCCATTACTGTACCTGGACACATGCTGCCCTTCCCCGCCCATTACTGTACCTGGACACATGCTGCCCTTCCCCGCCCATTACTGTACCTGGACACATGCTGCCCTTTCCCGCCCATTACTGTACCTGTACACATGCTGCCCTTCCCCACCCATTACTGTACCTGGGGTTAGACGGATGTCCGGCTGCGGGATACGGCGGCATTCCACCGGGGATGTACGACGCTGGTTGAGGCACAAGACATTATTGTTATTCTTTTAATAACAAACAACATATAAAGCAAACCAGGGCTGTGGAGTCGGGGAGACGGAACAATTTTTGGGTACCTTTCTTCATAAACTGAAGTTGGTGGTTTAATAAACTGAGGGGTTGGATGATTTGTGTACCGATTCCAGTCGAGCTGAAAAGCTGGCGCAATTTGTGGGCACCTGGGCCCATATAAGTTTTCACACCTTGTAAATAAAATGCTTTTTAAAGAGACACTGAAGCGAAAAAAAATATATGATATAATGAATTGGTTGTGTACTATGAATAATTACTAGAAGATTAGCAGCAAAGAAAATATTGTCATATTTTTATTTTCAGGTATATAGTGTTTTTTCTAACATTGCATCATTCTATAATATGTGCAGATTACACAACACTCAGCATTCAAAATGAGTCTTTCAGAGCAGTCTGTGAACTAATGACCTCTCCTCTGCCAGAGGAAAAGTAAATAGTCCAGGAACAGTTGAGATAATAAAAGTCAGATAACAGCCCTCTCCACGACTAGTCGGAGAGCTTAATGGCTTGTTTGCATAGAGATAACAACTGGAGTTTCTTAACTCTTCCTGTACTGGAAACAATTAGACTGATGTATCTGATCTTAATGTTTTATTTCTTAGCTGTACTACACATACAAATCATATCATAGTTTTTTTTTCGCTTCAGTGTCTCTTTAAACCCCCAGCAAGTGAGAAAATACTCAAAATAATTTTGATAGCACTTTTTCATCTACGTGTTAATATTTGGTACTTTTTCAATTAAAAAGTGCTGCCATTTTTTTTTTAAAGTTGAAAAATGATCTGCTAGGAGAAAACTCAGGTGAAAAAGTGAATTGAATTTGGGCCCTGGTGTAAGAGTTGGAGGTTTCATAAACGGAGGAGTTAGAGTTGGATGATCTTTGTACCCACTCCATAGCCCTGATAGGGCTGTGGAGTTGGGAGTCGAGGAGTCGGAGTAATTTTGGGTAGCTGGAGTCGGAGGTTTCATAAACTGAGGAGTCGGTGTTGGATGATTTTTGTACCGACTGCACAGCCCTGAATCAAACAGAAAGCACAAAGTTCTCCACCAAGCAATGCTGCATTTGTGTAGCGTGAATGGAGCACTCACTGTTGGGGGGTCCGGTGGCCGGATACATGTACGGAGCGGGAGCTGCAGATCGGGAGAATACAGGAGGCTCCTCGCCAAAGACGACAATCAGGATCTGGATTAAGCCCAGCAGGTCTGATGGAGGCTGCGGAGGGGAGAGAGGCAGTAAGGACGGGATTACTCTACTGACTTCTATACTGTTCCCATCCAGCACTTTCTCATTCACTCAGCCCAGCAAGCTCCCTCACTGTCACATGCAGTGCTGGGCTGCAGCCAAATTACCACAGTGTTAAAGGGAAAAACCAGTTTAATGGACACATGAAGTGAGAAAAATATGAAGGCTGCCATATGTATTTCCTTTTAAACAATACCAGTTGCCGGGCAGCCCTGCTGGTCTATTTTTCTGCAGTCGTGTCTGAATCACACCAGAAACAAGCATGCAGCTTAATCTTGTCAGATCTGACAATAATGTCAGAAACACCTGATCTGATGCATGCTTGTTCAGGGTCTATGGCTAAAAGTATTAGAGGCAGAGGATCAGCAGGGCTGCCAGGCAACTGTTATTGCTTGAAAGGAAATAAATATGGCGCCTCCTTATCTCTCACTACAGCTGTCCTTAAAATTTTTTCCAAACAACATCAGAGTACATGCGGCACCAGGCAATTTGGAAAGACTAATTAAAATGAAACCCTCTGTATGCTTAAAGTACACCAGAACCAGAATATATAATATTGAAGGAATTTATACTTCCCCTTTCTATCATTAAATGTAATGATAGCTTTGGTGTGTGTGACCGCTGTATGGGCTGCGATGGGTCGAATCTGAAACTCGCTTCTTTATAGTCTATCCTATACCTCTTTCTCTCTCTTCACCTTTCCCACTTATTCTCCTACTTCTCTGGTTTTGTTATTGCCAACACTAGATTAGATACTATAGACCCAATTACACATCTGAATGCATAAATTAATCAGTGGGTCAAATAATGACATTAGCAGTATACATTGAGTGCACTGGGCGTGCATTCATATCTATACTACATAGGTTATATACACGTACGCGTAATATTTTATTGATTCTACGAATTGAAAATCAGTCACTATGTCGGAGACAATAGATCTGCGTCAAGGGGATCACTTGAGTGTATGATCCCTCAGGGCCTCAGGTCCCCTCTTGATGCAGATAAAAAACTTCTATAATCTAACTCCGATTATATAGTTAAGCGCACATGAGTGGCAGACATGTGCAACTCTCTTAGCTTAAGAAAAGTTTTCAATACGTCAAAATACTTGTTATTTTTTCAATTAATGGTTATAAAGGGTTATGTTCGTTTATTCTACTCACTTGGTTATGAGCTTTAGAAGTCAACACGGTTTGTTGACCTATTGTACAGGAAAATCTGTCAACAATGTAACCTGGTGTACTATTTACAGTTCCCTTGTATCAATATTATACTTTCTATATGCTATGTGTAAAACTTTGAATAAAGAATTAAAAAAAAAAAAAAAGTACACCAGAAAAGAAAGGGATATGGAGGCTGCCATATTTATTTCCTTTTTAAAAATTTCAGCTGCCTTGTCTGCTGATCTTTCATGCGTCAGTAGGGTCTGAATAACTAATCTATGAAATAGAATCATTACATGCAAAGCAAGATACTTCAAGCCTTTATTTGTTATAATGTTGATGGTTATGGCTTACAGCTTATGAAAACCACCAAATCAAAATCTCAGAAAATTAGTATATTGTGAAAAGGTTCAATATTCTAGGCACAAAGTGTCAGACACGAATTAGCTTATTAATCCTGCAAAGGATTCCTGAGCATTTAACCTCCCCAGTTTCCGCCTCACGCCAATGGGCGTGGCCGCGGTGGCAGCCCCAGAACCGCCTAATGCCAACTGGCATCAAGTCCTGGGGGGGGGGGGGGGGGGGGGGGGGGGGACTGATCGCCTTCAGTCTCTGAGCTGCGATCGTCTAATTAACATTTACAGCGCTGCGATCAGCAGCAGCGCTATACTGGGGACAGCCTTGTGACTCGGCTGTCCCCTCCTGAGGCTGGAGAGTGATCGGCTGAAGCCTATGACAGCTGATCACGCTGCTTGGCTGGCGGGAGGAGGGAGGGAGCAGGGATGAAAGAAAAAATTGTCATTTTTATTTAAAAAAAAAGGTAACAAATATTGATTAAAAGAAAAAAAAAACAACCCACAGGGGGGGCGATCAGACCCCCACCAACAGACAGCTCTGTTGGTAGGGAGGAGGGGGGGGGGGAAGAATCACTAGTGTGCCATGTTGTGCGGCCCTGCAGCTTGGCCTTAAAGCTGCACAGGGCAATTTAACTAACAATAGCCTGGTCTTTAGGGGGGGGGGGGGGGGGGGGGGTTAGCACTGTGGTCCTGAAGTGGTTAAAAAATGAACCCAAAGCGTGAGACCCATGGAAGCTGCCATATTTATTTCCTTTTAAACAACACTGGTTGCATGACATACTGCTGTTCTCTTTGGCTGCAGTAGTGTCTGAATCACACACCTGAAACAAGCATGCAGCTATATCTTGTCAGATTTGTCATGGACTTCCCGTTTTCCCATTAATGGCAAACGGACGTTTTAATACGCTGCTCGCTGCTCTCACTGTATGTACCTGCCGAGACTGACATCTGTGATTGGTGAACGGGAACATGTGTTCCCTGGGCCAATCCAATTGCCTGTAAGGAAATGATCATGGCTTCAGCGAGAAGCCAATGATCTCTCCTGTAACAACACTGCCTGTGTTCTCTGAACTCTCTCCAGAGCACACAGAATAGCGTGTGTGTGGGGACATCTAGTTGTAAAAAAATACATTAAAAATTCACATTTTACACTTTATAGCTTAATCAGAACACCAGGCAGATGTAATCTTTAGAGGACCCAGAGGCATGTCATGTGCACAATGACATGCCACTGTGTCCCACTATTGCCACCGCTATTCCCGCCCCTCAGGGTTTGCTGTCCCCCCCCCCCCCAAAAAAAAAAAAATATATTGTCAGGCTAGCTACAATCTGCTCGTTGCTTGCCTGATGTTTACCTCTCAGCCTGTCAATAACTTTTTCCAGCTTAGCCTCCCCCCGCTCCTCCACAGCGCAGCTCCCCTCGCTGCTCTCCGCCTCCCTAGCTTCTTCCAGTCGGAAGCTAAGCCGTGATCCACCAGGGACTCAGCTTATTGTTATTTTTGCAAATAAAAGGGCTTGCAATTATTGATCGGGTAAAAAAAAAAAAAATACATACATACATACATACATACATACATACATACATACATATACACACACACATACATACACAGTACAGACTTCTTGAAGCTCATGAAGAGAATGCAAAGAGTGTGCAAAGCAGTAATCAAAGCAAAAGGTGGCTACTTTGAAGAACCTAGACTATGACATATTTTCAGTTGTTTCACACTTTTTGGTTATGTACTATACTTCCACATGTGTTACTTCATAGTTTGGATGCCTTCAGTGTGAATCTACAATGTTCATAGTCATGCAAATACAGAAAACTCTTTGAACTAGAAGGTGTGTCCAAACTTTTGGTCTGTACTGTACATATATATATTTTGTTGCCATACATAGGGACATCATTTAAATGTAATAACCAGGACACATGGGCAAATAAAATGTGTGGGTTCCATTTACAGCAGAATTGTTTATTTTAAAACTATAGGGGGTGGAATTTGAGAAAATTGTGCATTTTTTCATTTTTCCCTTTACAGCGAATAGAAAGGAAAGTATTGAAAAACATATTACCCCAAAAAGCCTAATATGTGGCCAAAAAGCAAGATATAGATAATTTCAGTGTGATAAGTAGGATAAAGCTATTGGTGAACAATAAGGAAGAGCACTGATGTGTGTGCCTGGTAGCGGGAATGATGGGTAAATGCTGATGATGCATGTTAGTGTGACTCTATCCCTTCAGTTATTGATTTTTTCCAAGTGTGTAGCCAAAGTAGCAGCACAATAGCCAGAGAGGCAGCCTCTATATCAGACTAATGTCAGCCTCCATGGTGCTATTATTAGTGTCCTGTAATGCGACCTTAGCAGCTTGTAGTGCCGATCACTCACATGCTTCCACTCATGCAGGTACGGGAGGTAGATCTTGCCGTTGGCATCCACGTGTTTCCCAGTCTTGATAGTCATGGTGCTGGTGGGTCTGACGAAGCAGATGGGGGGGTTGTAGGGGTAGGTGTCCAGCAGCCACAGGCATATTGGGATGTTATAGGTATTTCCTGCAGAGAGAGAGAGAGAGAGAGAGAGAGAGAGAGAGAGAGAGAGAGAGAGAGAGAGAGAGAGAGAGAGAGTGAGTTACCGTATATACTCATGTATAAGTCGACTCCAATATTCAACCCTCTTAAGCTGGATTTTTTTATCGAATCAAGTACAAGTCTACACAGCAAAGTTATTGGCTGCACTTGGGGCTAAGGAGTGGTTAAAGGGACTCCGAGCACCTCTCATGGGCATGCCTTTAAGCCAGATGACTTCAAACAAAGTCACGCTATGACCCCTCCAGAGGAGCCTCTTGCAATGGCCATGCGTGTCACTTCCTCTTTCTGCTTCATTCAGTGATGCACTTCTCAAGACAGGAGTGACCCGAAAGCTATAACATAGCCAAGATGGAAGCCGCGATTTTTAAATTGAAATCGAATGAAAACTGTTTGGTGTAGAACGGTGATTCAGGCATCAAATGAAAGAGGAGAGCACGAGCTACAGAATGGTATGCATCTTTAAAGAAAACCTGAACTGAAAATGAAAAGTCAAAATAGGCATACACAAGTCATACTTGCCTTCCATGTAGTCTACTCCTCAGTGTCTTTCTTCCGTCCCGCGTCCTGTTTGTTCACTGTGATCAAGGGAATTTTCCGTCCTCCATTTTGAAAATGGCCATTACCCATAACAGCTTTCTGGTCAGCACACAGTTAAACTGTAACATCGCCCACTTGAGCCATAGGGAAACATGGACATTACCTTGTACATCAGTTTTTCTCTCAGCTATAACTGACAGCAACTGATATTTTACTGACAGCAACTGATATATTTCAGATCTGACAAAATATTGTCAGAACTGGAAGGGATTATTGTCAGAAGAAAATGAGGAGCTTCTGAGAGGAGCTGATGGCAAGGTAACTATGCAATGTTCCTTTGAAGTTACCTCATGTGTTTATTTTAAATATTTTTACTCAGTACAGGTTCTCTTTAAGCACTTTGCAGTACTGGTCGGAGTCTTAAAGTGAATGTTTACCACTTAAAAAAAAAAAGTCAGATACTCACCTAAGGAGAGGGAAGGCTCAGTCCTAATGAGCCTTCCCTCTCCTCTCCCGGTGCCCGGTCTCGCGCAGGATCCCCCGTAGCAGTATTCGACCAGTTTGGTCAAATACTGCCACTTCCGCCACCGAAGGGAGGTTTCGGAAGCCTTCGGGAGCACTCGGGCTCCCGAAGACGGGCCGCTTCATACTACGCATGCGCGAGCGCCCTCTATGACGCACTCGCACGTGTGCAGTATGGAGCGGCCCGTCTTCGGAAGCCCGAGTGCTCCCGAAAACCTCCGAAGTCCCTGCGGCGGCGGACGCGATTGGGGGAGCCAGCACAGCACCGAAGGCACCGGGACAGGAGAGGGAAGGCTCATTAGGACCGAGCCTTCCCTCTCCTTAGGTGAGTATCTGACTTTTTTATTTTTTAAGCGGTACCCATTGGCTTTAAAGGCATGCCTATGAGAGGTGCTCGGAGTCCCTTTAATGACTGCACTGCATACAGTATTGCAGCCATTAACCCCTCTTGGCTCTTAAAAGGAACCTAAACTGAGGAGAGAGATCTGGATTTTCCTTTTAAAATAATACCAGTTGCCGGACTCACCTGCTGATTCTGTGTCTCTAATACTTTTAGCCACACCCACTCAACAAGCATGCAGATCAGGTGCTCTGACTGAAGTCAGACTGGATTAGCTGCATGCTTGTTTCAGGTCTGTGATTCAGCCACTACTGCAAAGAGATCAGCAGGACTGACAAGCAAGTGGTATTGGTTAAAAGGAAACATCCATATCCCTCTCAGTTAAGGTTCTCTTTAAAGAGACACTGAAGCGGAAAAAAAAATGATGATATTATGATTTGTATGTGTAGTACAGCTAAGAAATAAAACATTAAGATCAAATATATATGTCTAATTGTTTCCAGTACAGGAAGAGTTAAGAAACTCCAGTTGTTATCTCTATGTAAAAAAGCCATTAAGCTCTACGACTTTCAAAGTCATGGAGAGGGCTGTTATCTGACTTTTATTATCTCAACTGTTACTAAACAAATTCCTTTTTCTCTGCCAGAGGAGAGGTCATTAGTTCACAGACTGCTCTGAAAGAATCATTTTGAATGCTGAGTGTTGTGCAATCTGCACATATTAGAGAATGATGCAATGTTAGAAAAAACACTGTATACCTGAAAATAAAAATATGAGGATATGTTCTTTGCTGCTAATCTTCTAGTAATTATTCATAGTACACAACCAATTCACTATATCATATATTTTTTTTCGCTTCAGTGTCTCTTTAAAGGAGAACTGTAGTGAGAGGTATATGGAGGCTGCCATATTGATTTCTTTTTAAGCAATACCAGTTGCCTGGCAGCCCTGCTGAGCTATCCGCCTGCAGTAGTGCAAATCACACTAGAAACAAGCATGCAGCTAATCTTGTCAGATCTGACAACATTGTCAGAAACACCTGATCTGCTGCATGCTTGTTCAGGGTCTATGGCTAATAGTATTAGAGGCAGAGGATCAGCAGGGCAGCCAGGCAACTGGTATTGCATAAAAATAAATATGGCAGCCTCCATATAAAACTCTCACTACAGTTCTCCTTTAAGTGCAGCCAATACCTCCTCAAGGCCCCCTAAATGCTGCAATTATTCACTCCCTTTTATGCAGCCCAGTATTGTTAATGGTTGTGGCCAGAACATTCAGACCTGTGTTTTCTTGGCATTTCCTTTCCGCAAAGTATCACTTACCACTGGAGGGTAAAGTACTGCAAATGGGAACGTCACTATTAGTACACATAACTCAGTGTGATCAGTGTTGCCCATGACTCGTGTATAAGTCGACCCCTATACTTTTATGAAGTGAATCAGACTTATGTTTCTAGACTTATACTCGAGTATACACGGTATCTGTATGGGAAATCTCTCCTTTCCACAGTGTGAAGCTGGGACAGGACAATCTATTATCAGTTCACTTGGTTTTTGACAATGTTCATTAAAGGTGCCCATACATCTAGTGATTTTGGCGGCTGATCCACCAAGAGACAGATCTCTCTCTGGATCAGAACTCTTTAAAAAATTGGCCTAGTGTCACCGCCTCGTCACCCTAGGCACTGCCCCCCTAGTGTAAAATGTAGCGATGCCGTGTCATCCCATGCACTGTGCCCCTAGTGTAAAATGTAACACACCCCCCCCCCCCCCTTCCGCTGCCTCGTCACTCCATGCGCTGTGCCCCTAGTGTAAAATGTAGCAATGCCCCCACTGCGTCACCCCAGGCATTGTGCCCTTAGTGTAAAATGTAACACGCCCCCCCCCTCCGCTGCCTCGTCACCCCAGGCGCTGTGCCCCTAGTGTAAAATGTAACACGCCCCCCTTCTGCTGTCTCGTCACCCCAGGCACTGTGCCCCTAGTGTAAAATGTAACACGCCCCCCCTTCCGCTGCCTCGTCACCCCAGGCGCTGTGCCCCTAGTGTAAAATGTAACACGGCCCCCTTCCGCTGCCTCGTCACCCCAGGCGCTGTGCCCCTAGTGTAAAATGTAACACGCCCCCCCCTTCAGCTGTCTCGTCACCCCAGGCGTTGTGCCCCTAGTGTAAAATGTAGCGACGCCCCCACTGCGTCACCCCAGGCGCTGTGCCCCTAGTGTAAAATGTAACACGCCCCCCCTTCCGCAGCCTCGTCACCCCATGCGCTGTGCCCCTAGTGTAAAATGTAGCGACGCCCCCACTGCGTCACCCCAGGCGCTGTGCCCGCAGTGTAAAATGTAACGCCCCCCCCTTCCGCTGCCTCGTCACCCCATGCTCTGGGCCCCTAGTGTAAAATGTAGCGACGCCCCCACTGCGTCACCCCAGGTGATGTGCCCCTAGTGTAAAATGTAACGACGCCCCCACTGCGTCACCCCAGGCACTGTGCCCCTAGCGTAAAATGTAGCGACGCCCCCACTGCGTCACCCCAGGCACTGTGCCCCTAGCGTAAAATGTAGCGACGCCCCCACTGCGTCACCCCAGGCGCTGTGCCCCTAGTGTAAAGTGTCCTCTAAAAATAGTAAAATGTAATGCTGATGATGTAGCTAGCAATCTGGCGGCTGATTGATCAATATGTTTGACCGATTTATCTGATTCGATAATAATAATCGAATGATTAGACATGCTAGGAAATCTTAAGGGCCCCATACACCTAACGATTTTCCCGCTGATATACGGCCATTCGATCACAGTGATCGAATCGGCTGTGAAATCGCCGTGCACATCGCTGAAAGAACGATCGATTTCCGTCGGAAATCGATCGTTCCCGTCGATCCGTCCGTGCGGAAGATTTTTCTCGATCGCCGGCGGGTCAGGAGTGCGTCGATAGCGGCGTTCAAATGCCCGACGACCGACGCAATACAGCGGGTATACATTACCTGTTCCGGCCGGGGCGAGTCCCCTGGTCTCTGCTGTCTTCTCCGCTCTGGTCTGGTCTCCGGCATGCTTCACTTCTTCCTGCTCGGCAGGAAGTTTAAAAAGTAGAGGGCGTGGCGGCAGCACCACCACAGATTGTGAACGGTTTCATGCTGAAATCGGTTCACAATCTGTTTGCAGTAAAGGTGGCCGTACGATCCCTCTCTGATCAGATTCGATCAGAGAGGGATCTATCTGTTGGTCGAATGTGATGGCAAATCGACCAGTGTATGGCCACCTTTAGGCGGACATGGCCAATCGCATGCACAGCGGTAACAGCATGTGATATCGCCGGTGACAAAACCCTCCAAATGTTATATGTACCCCCTCGTGCCCGAGCATTAAAATACTTTACCTGTCATACCACCTGTGAGTGTCCGCTGCATTTCCGGAGTCGGGTCCCATGTGAGCACTGGCATATAGTGCGTGGGGAGCGTGTGTGACACTACTGCCCCATGTGCTAGAACACTGGCAGCCACAAGGGGCGCCAATGCACAAGTACAACAGACACTGAGGAGAGAGTAGACAGGTAAGGTATTTTAATGCACAGGCACATAAAACATTTTGGGGGACGTGGCTGAGTGATGAAAGGCAGCACCACAAGGACGATTCCCTTTGAAATCGCTCAGAAATTGGTATGCAGTGTATGGGCAGACAACAGATCTCTAACCGATCAAAGAGAGATCTGTCTCTTGGTCGATCTGCCCATACATCTCTATGGGCACCTTTTTCCAACCAAACAAAAAGGCCCTATGGCAGAACATGCATTAGAGCTGCCAAACTGTCCACTCATCCCCCCTCGCCTCTGTGACCCCTGACCACTTAAATGGGAGCAACGTGTACATACGTCTCCACTCCCTCCTCTTCCCTCTGCACCCGCAGTCCTCCACATGGGCCCCGGCATCCTGTGACATCCATCAGGGCCTGACAGAGGGCCATTAGTACACAGTGAAGAGGGAGAAGTGAAGCCCCAACAATGCAAGTATCTGCACGCTGCACTGCTCTGCATAAAGAGGGGTAAGAGAATGACGGGTCCCCTTACTCCCCAGAGGCGATTGTTTCACCCATGTGCATACTGCTATACACTCACCTTTGTATGGAACTGGAATTGTCCCCGACAGGCTGAGCAACTCCCTGGAAGTACCATCGTTGAAAACTGAGAAGGAAAAAACAAAGAATATTATGAATATTAAACAAATAAACATAACTTAAAGTGGATCCGAGATGAACTTTTACTCATTGCATAATTGTGTCCCTTTCCTATAGTTTATAGGGCCTTCCTCAAGCTAAATACTTTTTTGTTTTTGTTTTAACACTCTAATTCCCTATAAACTAAACAAGCCACGCCCACAGGTTTTCAGAGAGCCAAGGCACTTTCAGACAGTAGCAAGGGCTCATGGGAGCTCAGTATGGGCAGGAGGAGGGGGAGGTATTACTAGCTAGAGATTTCAGAGGCAGAGGGGAGGAGGGAGGAGGAGGGGGGGTATTAGTTTTTTTTGCTCAAGATGCAGATAAGCCTGCCTCTGTGTAATGTTTACAAACAGCATGGCTGCTGTCATTGTATCACAGGAAGAAATAATCATATTCTATTAAAGCTGTTTGCAGCTAGATTAGCTGTGTAAACTATCTAAACTTTAGATCAGATATATAGACAAGTTACTTGTTATAGTTAGTTTTTCATCTCGGATCCACTTTAAGGTGGCCACACACTATACAATTTTTTAAAATATCTGTTCAATTTAAGAATTGCAATCAATTTTTCTGACTGATTGTAACATTTCAAAAATATGACCAATGTACCACACACACGTTCCATTTTTCCCCAATTATGATAACAATGATTGGAAACGGAGAAAATTGCTAGGGTGTGTACATTAATAAATTGCCAATCTAACACACACACCATACAATCTTTAGAAAAATTTCCAGCATTCCGAATCGGAAAAAAAAAACCGGGGAATGCAATCAGATTTTTTTAGTTGAATGAAAAAAAAGCTTTCGATTTTTTCGGGAGATCTGATCATATTTATTGAATTGCCAGAAAATCAGATCATTTTATTGTATCGTGTGTGGCCACCTTTAGCTTCAGATTCTATATGTGGCAGGATAGTGTACTGGTTAAGGACACATCAGATCTTCCTGTTCAGTAAGGAGTACTTGTGCAAGACTCCCTGACGCTGCTACTGCTTACTGAGCGCCCCTAGTAGCTGCAGCTTTTAAGCGCTTTTAGTCCGACAGGAGAAGAGCGCAATATAAATGTTGGAATTATTATTATAATGGAAAGCTTTAGGCCGCTTTTACACCTATTTTTAGCATTGTGGTGGGGATACGATGCCTCTGCTGCATCCCAAAATGACTAAAGGGGGCCACGCACCATACAATTTTTAAAATATCTCTTCAATTCAAGAATGACAATCAATTTTTCTGACTGATTGGTCAGATTTTTTAAATGTTACAATATACCACACATCTATGTTAAATATTACCCCAATTATGACAAAAATGATTGGTAACTGAGAAAATTGCTTGGAAGTATATATCTACTTTGGCCTCCTGGACGTACTAGCTACGCCCAGGAGGCCATGTGCGCTCCCGCGCGCACGCGCACTCCACGCCTGCGGTTCGCTAGCCAGGCAATCAGTGAATCGGGCTATGGTGCCCGATCACTGATTGCTCTCCCCCCGAGAAAAACCGTCAGCTTCGCACGGAAGCTGAGGTTTTTCTGTTCCTATTTCCCCCGCCGTCACTCTTAGCGTCAGTGTTATGCTTAGAGTGACGTCATTGTAAACAAACTCATGGCTGCCATCTTGTGGCCAAAAAGCTAACTGCATGAAAATGCAAAAATTTTTTTTTTTTTTAAATAGACCTATATGTACAAAAAAAAAATTTGATTTGCATCCCACCCTCCCAAAAATACCCACATAAAATGTTTAATAATAATAATAAAAAAAAAACATTACAATTAAAAAAAACAACACACAAATATTTAATTAAGGGTCTAAACTTTTTAAATATCTATGTAAACATGAAATATTTCTATTTTTTTAAATTATAAGCATGTGAATAGTGATGGATGCAAAACGGTGCACTTTTATTTCCAAGTAAAATATTGTCGCCATACATTGTGATAGGGACATAATTTAAACGGTGTAATAACCGGGAGAAATGGGCACATACAATACGTGAGTTTTAATTGTGGAGACATGTATTATTTTAAAACTATAATGGCCGAAAACTGAGAAATTATTTTTTTTCCGTTTTTTCCTTATTCTTCCTGTTAAAATGCATTTACAGTAAAGTGGCTCTTAGCAAAATGTACCCTCCCAAAGAAAGCCTAATTGGTGGCGGAAAAAACGAGACATAGATCAGTTCATTGTGATAAGTAGTGATAAAGTTATAGGCTAATGAATGGGAGGTGAAAATTGCTCGGATGCATAAAGTGAAAACGACTGAAGGCTGAAGTGGATATAAGGAAATTGATAATCTACTACAAACCAATTTTCATAAAAATTGATCAGAAAATCCAGCACTCTCGATAGACTTTTCTTGTATACAAACGGGAAACTCGACTGATTTTCTTGCTCGAATAAAAGAAAAAAAAATCTTTCTATTTTTTCGGACAGCCGATCTTTTTTATCGATTGGCCGTGAAATTGGATAATTTTATTGTATCGTGTGTGGCCACCTTAACATATGACCTGCAGCAGAGCGCGCCGACAAGGTCATATGCATAGTGCAGCCCCCTGCACATGCCCTCGCTCAGTGACATACTCCCTGCACATGCCCTCGCTCAGTGACATACTCCCTGCACATGCCCTCGCTCAGTGACATACTCCCTGCACATGCCCTCGCTCAGTGACATACTCCCTGCACATGCCCTCGCTCAGTGACCTACTCCCTGCACATGCCCTCGCTCAGTGACCTACTCCCTGCACATGCCCTCGCTCAGTGACCTACTCCCTGCACATGCCCTCGCTCAGTGACATACTCCCTGCACATGCCCTCGCTCAGTGACATACTCCCTGCACATGCCCTCGCTCAGTGACCTATTCCCTGCACATGCCCTCGCTCAGTGACCTACTCCCTGCACATGCCCTCGCTCAGTGACATACTCCCTGCACATGCCCTCGCTCAGTGACATACTCCCTGCACATGCCCTCGCTCAGTGACATACTCCCTGCACATGCCCTCGCTCAGTGACCTACTCCCTGCACATGCCCTCGCTCAGTGACATACTCCCTGCACATGCCCTCGCTCAGTGACCTACTCCCTGCACATGCCCTCGCTCAGTGACCTACTCCCTGCACATGCCCTCGCTCAGTGACATACTCCCTGCACATGCCCTCGCTCAGTGACCTACTCCCTGCACATGCCCTCGCTCAGTGACCTACTCCCTGCACATGCCCTCGCACAGTGACCTACTCCCTGCACATGCCCTCGCTCAGTGACCTACTCCCTGCACATGCCCTCGCTCAGTGACATACTCCCTGCACATGCCCTTGCTCAGTGACATACTCCCTGCACATGCCCTCGCTCAGTGACATACTCCCTACTGGGCAGGAACTACATCACTGGGATTCCCATCGGTCCGTACATGCGCTCCACCGCTTACACTAACCGCGTCACTCATAGACTTGCATTACAGCAGGCTCCGTGCAGTAAGCCCTGTGCCTGCGGGAATGGGTTGCTGCCCTTCCATTACCCCAGCAGCTTCCAGCGCACTGCATTGTAACGCATTAAGAGTGAAAGTCTCCATTGCCTTAGTGGCGCCATGCGGCAGATTAAGGCAGCGCAATGCAGGTTTACCCTGCAAGCGTGAAAGAGCCCTTAAAGGATAAGCAAAGTGACATGATGAGATAGACATGTGTATGTACAGTGCCAAGCACACAAATAACTATGCGTTTTTTCTTTTTCTCCTTTCTCTTTTTTTTCCTTTCTCTGCCTGAAAGAGTTAAAGGGATACTATAGGGGGGTCGGGGGAAAAGGAGTTGAACTTACCCAGGGCTTCTAATGGTCCCCCGCAGGCATCCTGTGCCCGCGCAGCCAGTCACCGATGCTCCGGCCCCGCCTCCTGTTCACTTCTGTAATTTCAGACTTTAAAGTCTGAAAACCACTGCGCTTGCGTTGCCGTGTCCTCGCCCCCCGATGTCACCAGGAACGTACGGCGCAGGCACAGACCATACTGGGCATGCGCAGTACCCTCCTGGTGACATCAGTGGTAGTGAGGAAACAGCAACGCAGGCGCAGTGGTTTTCAGACTTTAAAGTCTGAAATTACAGAAGTGAACCAGAGGCGGGGCCAGAGCATTGGGGAGTGGCTGCGTGGGCACAGGATGTCTGTGGGGGACCATTAGAAGCCCCGGGTAACTTTAACTCATTTTCCCCCGACCCCCCTACAGTATCCCTTTAAATATCAAGTATGTAAGTGGCTGACTCAGTCCTGACTCAGACAGGAAGTGACTACAGTGTGACCCTCACTGATAAGAAATTCCCTTTTTTATCTCTTTCCTGCTCTCAGAAGCCATTTTCTGCTAGGAAAGGGTTTTACAGTTGGAATTTGTTATCAGTGAGGGTCACACTATAGTCACTTCCTGTCTGAGTCAGCCACTTACATACCTGATATTTAACTCTTTCAGGCAGAGAAAGAAAAAAAGGAACACAGCATAGTTATTTGTGTGCTAGGCACTGTACATACACATGTCTATCTCATCACATCACTTCGGGTATCCTTTAACATATACAACTAAATCAGAATCATTTTACACACCATTCCAAATTATTATGCAAACAATATTTATCTTTGATTTTCTTAACAGTTGTGTAGCTGTCAGCATCATTTTTCCACTCCCCTCCCCTTTAGATTGTAAGCCTTTGGCAGGGTTCTCCCTTCCCTAGTGTATTCTACATGATTGTGTTCCTTTCCTATGACAGCCTCGTACTTGTATTACTGGACCTACCTAACCAGCCCAAAATCGCATGATCATATATTATGTACTCTGCTTGCCTTGTATAGCTTTGTCCTATGTTGTAACCTTGTTACGTCTGTCATTCTTGTATCATTGTATGTATTTATTGTCCAGCGCTGCGTAATATGTTGGCCCTTTAATAAATACAATAAATATTAATAATCAACCATGAGTGTATAGTTTGCCTTCTTCAAACCAAAGGTATTTGTGATATTATACCTTATGCTGCATTTTGAAAAATGACATTACATGTGAATACTGTTAGTTCTGCACTGTACATTTACTTTATAATGATTTAATTGAGTGGCTTATATTCCACTTTAAGTGATCAACTGTGATCTCCCACAATGCATCACTGCTGAATATGCAAATTATCTCTTTATGTCCCTGAAGCCAGGCTTACATCCAGAACCGCTGGTGTATAGCAAGCCTATAGCATTACATTGTACAGAGGCACAACAACCCCACATGCAGACAGCCTGCTTCTGACTTTTGGCCCTCCTCAGTGCATGGCAAGGAAGAAATATATGGCTCTATAGGATAGGGGCTTGGACCAGTACAACAGAATACCCAAGCAGCTCAGGTGATCCAAAACTACTAGCAAAGTATAGGGGACTTAATACTTTCATTGCTCTGCACAGACTGGGCAATTGTAACATTTATCACATGTGCCTTCATTTTAATTGAATTACAATTGCACCATTGTCCTGCTGTTATTCGTATATACTGGAAGTACAATTTAGAGCTATAGGAGTCACTTTGAATCCATGTCACTGTATCTACAGACTCCCACCGAAACAAACAGCGCATGCTTTGTTCTGTATGGAAAGCTATAGATTAGATTTTCCCAGAATCCACCTCCCCAAACAGGATCCCATGGCAGGTCAGTGCCAGGAGGGTGCACAGAAATGTGTGACAGGCAGGGGGAGCTGTCCGTCACCCTATAAACAAGAGCTGTAATCTAGGTCTGCTGGCGACACGCCTGTAACCAGATATGCACAGGTTGTCTCCCTCTGGCCACAGTACGGATGGAATTCAGAGCAATGACGAGTCCATCTAAAGAAAAAAGGTGTAACGTTAGCTGCCGACAAGGCGTTTCATATCACCGCCTCCTGGCTTCTGTCCAGCAGGTGGACGAGATGCACAGTAAACGGGCCGCACTGTACAAGAACAACATTTATATTGTGCTTTTCTCCTGGCAGATGCAAAGCGTCAGATTAGCAGCCAGTTAGTGCGCACTTCGTGGGCGATCAGGGTCATTGTGGAGCCGTGCCCAAAGACTCCTTATTGCTTGAGCTACGTACAGGTGTCCCCCAGTATAGGCTAGCTAGGTACAGGTGTCCCCCAGTATAGGCTAGCTAGGTACAGGTGTCCCCCAGTAGAGACTAGCTAGGTACAGGTGTCCCCCAGTATAGGTTAGCTAGGTACAGGCGCCCCCCAGTATAAGATAGCTAGGTACAGGCACCCCCCAGTATAAGCTAACTAGGTTTAGGTGTCCCCCTGTATAGGCTAGCTAGGTACCAGTGTCCCCCAGTATAGGCTAGCTAGGTATAGGTGTCCCCCAGTATAGGCTAGCTAGGTACAGGTGTCCCCCAGTATAAGCTAGCTAGGTACAGGTGTCGCCCAGTATAGACTAGCTAGGTACAGGTGTCCCCCAGTATAGGCTAGCTAGGTACCAGTGTCCCCCAGTATAGGCTTGCTAGGTACCAGTGTCCCCCAGTATAGGCTAGCTAGGTACCAGTGTCCCCCAGTATAGGCTAGCTAGGTACCAGTGCCCCCCAGTATAGGCTAGCTAGGTACCAGTGCCCCCCAGTATAGGCTAGCTAGGTACCAGTGTCCCCCAGTATAGGTTAGCTAGGTACAGGTGTCCCCCAGTATAAGCTAGCTAGGTACAGGCGCCCGCCAGTATAAGCTAGCTAGGTACAGGTGTCCCCCAGTATAAGCTAGCTAGGTACAGGCGCCCCCCAGTATAAGCTAGCTAAGTACAGGCGCCCCCCAGTATAGGCTAGTTAGGTACAGACGCCCCCAGTATAAGCTAGCTAGGTACAGGTGTCCCCCAGTATAAGCTAGCTAGGTACAGGCGACCCCCAGTATAAGCTAGCTAGGTACAGGCGCCCCCAGTATAAGCTAGCTAGGTACAGGTGTCCCCCAGTATAAGCTAGCTAGGTACAGGCGACCCCCAGTATAAGCTAGCTAGGTACAGGCGCCCCCCAGTATAAGCTAGCTAGGTACAGGCGCCCCCCAGTATAAGCTAGCTAGGTACAGGCGCCCCCCAGTATAGGTTAGCTAGGTACAGGCGCCCCCCAGTATAGGCTAGCTAGGTACAGGTGTCCCCCAGTATAGGCTAGCTAGGTACAGGTGTCCCCCAGTATAGGCTAGCTAGGTACAGGTGTCCCCCAGTATAGGCTAGCTAGGTACAGGTGTCCCCCAGTATAGGCTAGCTAGGTACAGGTGTCCTCCAGTATAGGCTAGCTAGGTTTAGGTGTCCCCCAGTATAGGCTAGCTAGGTACAGGTGTCCCCCAGTATAGGTTAGTACAGGTGTCCCCCAGTATAGGCTAGCTAGGTACCAGTCTCCCCCAGTATAGGCTAGCTAGGTACAGGTGTCCCCCAGTATAGGCTAGCTAGGTACAGGTGTCCCCCAGTAAAGGTTAGCTAGGTTCAGGTGTCCCCCAGTATAGACTAGCTAGGTACCAGTGTCCCCCAGTATAGGCTAGCTAGGTACCAGTGTCCCCCAGTATAGGCTAGCTAGGTACCAGTGTCCCCCAGTATAGGCTAGCTAGGTACCAGTGTCCCCCAGTATAGGCTAGCTAGGTACCAGTGTCCCCCAGTAAAGGTTAGCTAGGTACAGGTGTCCCCAGTATAGACTAGCTAGGTACAGGTGTCCCCCAGTATAGACTAGCTAGGTACAGGTGTCCCCCAGTAAAGGTTAGCTAGGTACAGGTGTCCCCCAGTATAGACTAGCTAGGTACAGGTGTCCCCCAGTATAGACTAGCTAGGTACAGGTGTCCCCCAGTATAGGTTAGCTAGGTACAGGTGTCCCCCAGTAAAGGTTAGCTAGGTACAGGTGTCCCCAGTATAGACTAGCTAGGTACAGGTGTCCCCCTAGTATAGACTAGCTAGGTACAGGTGTCCCCCAGTATAGGTTAGCTAGGTACAGGTGTCCCCAGTAAAGGCTAGCTAGGTACAGGTGTCCCCAGTATAGACTAGCTAGGTACAGGTGTCCCCAGTATAGACTAGCTAGGTACAGGTGTCCCCCAGTATAGACTAGCTAGGTACAGGTGTCCCCCAGTAAAGGTTAGCTAGGTACAGGTGTCCCCAATAGAGACTAGCTAGGTACAGGTGTCCCCCAGTAAAGGTTAGCTAGGTACAGGTGTCCCCCAGTAAAGGTTAGCTAGGTACAGGTGTCCCCAGTAGAGACTAGCTAGGTATAGGTGTCCCCCAGTAAAGGTTAGCTAGGTACAGGTGTCCCCCAGTAAAGGTTAGCTAGGTACAGGTGTCCCCAGTATAGACTAGCTAGGTACAGGTGTCCCCCAGTATAGACTAGCTAGGTACAGGTGTCCCCCAGTATAGACTAGCTAGGTACAGGTGTCCCCCAGTAAAGGTTAGCTAGGTACAGGTGTCCCCCAGTAAAAGGTTAGCTAGGTACAGGTGTCCCCAGTAGAGACTAGCTAGGTACAGGTGTCCCCAGTAGAGACTAGCTAGGTACAGGTGTCCCCCAGTAAAGGTTAGCTAGGTACAGGTGTCCCCCAGTAAAGGTTAGCTAGGTACAGGTGTCCCCCAGTAAAGGTTAGCTAGGTACAGGTGTCCCCAGTAGAGACTAGCTAGGTACAGGTGTCCCCCAGTAAAGGTTAGCTAGGTACAGGTGTCCCCCAGTAAAGGTTAGCTAGGTACAGGTGTCCCCAGTATAGACTAGCTAGGTACAGGCGTCCCCCAGTATAGACTAGCTAGGTACAGGCGTCCCCCAGTATAGACTAGCTAGGTACAGGTGTCCCCCAGTAAAGGTTAGCTAGGTACAGGTGTCCCCCAGTAAAGGTTAGCTAGGTACAGGTGTCCCCCAGTAAAGGTTAGCTAGGTACAGGTGTCCCCCAGTAAAGGTTAGCTAGGTACAGGTGTCCCCCAGTAAAGGTTAGCTAGGTACAGGTGTCCCCCAGTAAAGGTTAGCTAGGTACAGGTGTCCCCCAGTAAAGGTTAGCTAGGTACAGGTGTCCCCCAGTATAGACTAGCTAGGTACAGGTGTCCCCAGTATAGACTAGCTAGGTACAGGTGTCCCCCAGTATAGACTAGCTAGGTACAGGTGTCCCCCAGTATAGACTAGCTAGGTACAGGTGTCCCCCAGTAAAGGTTAGCTAGGTTCAGGTGTCCCCCAGTATAGACTAGCTAGGTTCAGGCGTCCCCCAGTATAGACTAGCTAGGTACAGGTGTCCCCCAGTAAAGGTTAGCTAGGTTCAGGTGTCCCCCAGTATAGACTAGCTAGGTTCAGGCGTCCCCCAGTATAGACTAGCTAGGTACAGGTGTCCCCCAGTAAAGGTTAGCTAGGTTCAGGTGTCCCCCAGTAAAGGTTAGCTAGGTTCAGGTGTCCCCCAGTATAGACTAGCTAGGTACAGGTGTCCCCCAGTATAGACTAGCTAGGTACAGGTGTCCCCCAGTATAGACTAGCTAGGTACAGGTGTCCCCCAGTAAAGGTTAGCTAGGTTCAGGTGTCCCCCAGTATAGACTAGCTAGGTTCAGGCGTCCCCCAGTATAGACTAGCTAGGTACAGGTGTCCCCCAGTAAAGGTTAGCTAGGTTCAGGTGTCCCCCAGTATAGACTAGCTAGGTACAGGTGTCCCCCAGTATAGACTAGCTAGGTTCAGGTGTCCCCCAGTATAGACTAGCTAGGTGTAGGGGCTCCAGTTAAAGTCAGCCAGCAATAGGATAGCTAGCATAGGTGCCCCCCGCCCTCCCGATCCACATGCTGTTACTTTCTGTGCCTCTGTCCAGCGATTGCTGCATCCGCACAGCTCCGGTACTCTCTATGGGGAGGATCAGGACTGAGCATCATCGGCATCATCACCCTCAGTCCCGATCCTTCCCATAGAGAATACCAAAGCTCCGCGGGGAGGTTGCAGCGATTGTTCAAGTGCATTGCGATTTCCCTATACTTTCTATTGAATCGCAAACGCTCAGAAAATGGTGCAGGAGCCATTTCTGGGGGGGATCATTGCTCTAGCACTTTTACAGCGAAATCGCTCTTTGTATGTATGAACAAGCCCTTACATATCATTTAAAACGGTAATGTGTTTGATTTCCATAATTTGCAAAATAAAAAGCCAAAGCCAGGTTTGCCCAGCTACAGGCTTTATAGCCAAGCTTTACCATGTTAGGCTACTATAGAGTGTTCTGCTGGTTCCCGTTGGCATTGATGCCTCGTATGTTGCGTGCTTCCAAGCTTTATAAGAAATATATAATTAGCGTATGTATCATTTACTTCCTATACTGATGTATAATTAAAGGAGTTGCTATAAATAGAAAGGTCACCGTTGAAGGTTTTATGTGCTGGCTCCACTCTGCTGATCCTCGGCCTCAAATACTTTTAGAACCTCCAGACTAAAAATCTACTTGGCAGCACTGAAAAGACCTGGTGTTTCTGTAACAGTTTCACAGCATCAGAACTTTGTTTTTCTTACCAAAGCATCATTTTTAGCTGCATTTTTAGCTAAGCTCCACCCATCAAAGAAAACTGACCGGGCTTTTTTTGCCTGATGCTGTGCAGAGCATGATGGGATTTCCTATGTTGTTATTCACGTTGCCTAGCAACTGGCAGGGGTGATCAGCACACAGGACAGTTGGAACTTTTGTCTCATGCTCCCTGTCACCTCCTTTCAACCAAAAAGATGGCTGCCCTCATGAAATCAAACATTTGCCTGTTCTTTTAAAACAGGGTGGGTAAGAGATTATAATACCTATCTATATTAATTAACGTAAATAATGTAACTTAATGACAGTATGTCTGTTTAGGCTGGAGTTCCTCTTTAACCATAGACTCAGAACAAGCATGCAGGAGAGCAGGTGTTTCTGTCTGAATAAGGGAACCCAAGGTGAGAGGGATAAGGAGGCGGACTTATGTATTTCCCTTTAGACAATACATATTGCCTCGCTGTCCTGCTGATACTCTGCCTCTGATCGGACATGTTAGAAAAAAAAAAATCGATCTGGCAGGTAAATCTGCCAGAAAATTGTATAGTGTGTACCTAGCATATGAAGCGAAAAAAAATGTCCGCAATTCAGTTGGAACTACACAGTTCGGCACAGCTCAGCAAAAGCACACAAACCAGGTAAAAAATAAAAAATTGGGGACAAATAGGGATCGATTTTAGAAAAGAAGGGGTTTCCATATATTTTTAAGCAATGTTTTATTTTTGGATGTTACCGCCCTCTTTAAAGGGGAACTCCAGCCTAAACAAACATACTGTCATTAAGTTACATTAGTTATGTTAATTAAAATAGATAGGTAATATAATCTCTTACCCACCTTGTTTTAAAAGAACAGGCAAATGTTTGTGATTTCATTTCTTTTTGGTTGAAAGGAGGTGACAGGGAGCATGAGAAACAGTTCCATCTGTATTGTGTGCTGATCACCCCTCCCAGTTGCTAGGCAACGTGAACATAGGAAATCCCATCATGCTTTGCACAGCATCAGGGAAAAAAAGCCTGGGCAGTTTTCTTTGATGGGTGGAGCTTAGCTAAAAATGCAGCTAAAATGATGCTTTGGTATGAAAAACAAAGTTCTGATGCTGTGAAACTGTTAAAGAAACACCGAGCCTTTTCAGTTCTGCTGAGTAGATTTTTAGTCCGGAGGTTCACTTCAAGGGTTCGTTCACACTAGAGGTGTTTTCAGCCTTTTTTCAAGCACAGGCGATTTTTTAAAATCGCCCACAAAATGCTTGTGCAATGAATCTCTGTGAGAAGGTTCATATCAGCGCGGTTTGTGCGCTGTGTGTGCAGCAAAGCGCTGCCTGGACCATTTTTGAGGCGATTTTGCCTCAATGGAAGGTAAAGGAAAAACGTAAGCGCTCACAAAATTGCTTTGTGCAGAGATTGTGTTCGCGTTTCTAAGAATGAATACATTGTATTTATTCTTTTCCGGGTCAAAGAGTTCACTTCCTCACTTGCGTCAGGGAGTGAACTACAAAACCGCTCTGGAAAAGCTCTTAGAAAAGCGCTTTTCCCAAAAACGCAGCACCTGGGGAGAGCACTGATCTCCTTCTAATACTTTTAGCCATAGCCCCTGAACAAGCATGCAGCAGGTGTTTCTGGCATTATTGGCAGATCGAACTAGATCGGCTCCATGCTTTTTTCTGGTGTACTTCTGCACTACTGCAGCCAAATAGACCAGCAGGACTGCCATGCAACTGGTATTGTCTAAAGCGGATATGGAATGAAAAACTAACTAACAAGTAACTTGTCTATATACCTTATCTAAAACGTAGATAGTTTACACAGCAAATCTAGCTGCAAACAGCTTCAACAGTTTATGATTATTTATTCCTGTGATACAATGAGGGCAGCCATGTTCTGTTTCTCACATTACACAGGCAAGCATGATATCATCTCAGCCCTAAGCCTCCCCTCCTCCACTGAATTCTCTAACTAGTAACCTCCTCCTCCTCCTGCCCAAACTGAGCTCCCATAAGCCCTTGCTACATGGGACTGAGTGCCAAAGCTCTCTGAAAAAGCTGTGGGCAAGGCTTGTTTAATTCATAGGGAATAAGAGTATTAAAACAAAAAAAGTATTTAGCTTGAGGAATGCTCTATAAACTACCGTATATGAAAGGAACACAATTATGCAATGAGAAAGTTTATCTCGGATTCACTTTAAAAGGAAATAAATATGGCAGCCTCCATATCAAACAATACAAGTTGCCAGGCAGTCCTGCTGGTCTATTTGGCTGCAGTAGTGTTTGACGTACACCAGAAAAAAGCATGGAGCCGATCTAGTTCGATCTGCCAGTAATGCCAGAAACACCTGTTGCATGCTTGTTCAGGGGCTATGGCTAAAAGTATTAGAGGGAGGTGAGAAGCAGGACAGCCAAGCAACTGGTATTGCTTAAAAGTAAATAAATATGGCAGCCTCCATACACCTCTCACTGCAGTCGCCCTTTAAGTTAGACTTAAATCACAGACAGACATCAGAAAAATGTTGCTGGAAACCATCACAAATGACCGTTTGGCTTAACACAGCTCTAAGGATTGTAGACCAGGGACAGCTGTTCTGCTGTAGTAATATCACTGACCAATTATTATGCAGGCTGGGAGAAGGGGAGGCCACCTGTACACATACCACACTGTCACCTGACACAATCACAAATAACTATTCTGGGCAATGGAAATCTAGGGCGTGTAGGCAACTCTTGGGTGGGGGCAGACACTTACCGTAAGAGTCGAGTAACGGTTTGAGATCCCTGTACAGCCCCGTAACGTTCAGGATTTCTCGCACAGACAGGTCTCTGTACTTGTACTGCAAACAAGAACATAAAAAAAGAAGGAAATTAGAAGCTATGGTTTTAAAAAGGGTTTGAAAACTCGAGTAATGCAGTAAGGCCTGAAGCCCAACAGTGCACTTTCAGCTGCGGCTTGGGACCGACAGCGACCGCCAGGTAAGTGATATGAAGAGACGGGTAAGCTCTAAAGGCACACAGTACAGTAAAGACTTCACACAGGTGTCCCGCCCCTTCCCATCAAATATGGGTGGGGCGAATGATGCACACCATAGGGTATGGCCCAATGGTTCCTGGGTGTTCAGACCAATGGCTACCAGACAACCAATAGGTGATCAGAGTCAATGGTCGGCATACATGCAGCGTATTCCTGTGTGCACATCTGTTTAGCATTTGTTGTCCTTGAGAAAGAGACACGCTGTTGTCACTGGTTGAACTCGATGGACGTATGTCTTTTTTCAACCAAAGTAACTATGTAACTATGTAACGAAACATTGGAAGGATTTACATGTAGCATTAGATACATAAGATTTAGTTGCATCCTATATCTAGAGTGCCGACCAATCACTCGGATTCCATATCGCCGTGCTGACTGTGTCCCTGAAGTGAGGTCTTGATTTAGGAACTTTTCCCAATAGAATCCCAGTACTAATCTGACAGGCAGAGCTGGCCACTGCAATGCAAATAATTGTGGCCTGCAAGCTGATTTCCTGCAAATTAACCACTTAATGTTTATAGTACAGTATATCTACTCCCCTAAAACCTTCATCTAAAAGGGGCCCGATTTTTGGCCGATCGATATCGATTGACCAATGGATCGATTTGCGGCTGATTTTGATCGATTTCAATCGACCTGACATGTTGGAAAATGTAGGCTTATCTCTTGAGATGGCTTATCATTTTGTATTGGACCTAATGGAAATCTGATGGCAACAAAATGCCATCAGATCGATTTTCCATAGATTTCATACTGAAATCTATTGAAAATCTGTTCCTAGTAAAAAAAAAAAAAAAATGTTCCTAAACACATCAGATAGATCAGAAAATCTACTGATGATCTATCTGCTGCTAATCTAAACGAGTTTATGGCCACCTTAAGCCACAGGGAAGTAGATATTCGCTGTGCGCGCTCCCGCGCTTTTTCTCGCCGATGCACGTTAGCCTGGAGATCAATGAATGGGAACGCAGTGTCAATGATCGAGGCATCAATGAGATGCCTGCGATTATTTGTAAACACTGTAAGTTACACTTAGGCCCGGTTCACACTTGCGGTTCTCTGCAAAACAGACCGGATGACCTGACCGGATCCGGATCGGAACCGTACGGTTCTGATCCGGATCCGATCCGGATCCGGTCAGGTTGCATCAGGTGTGCATCAGGATGCGATCCGGATCCGTTTGGCAAAAGAGAGTAGAAATAAAATAAAAATGTTGGGGTCTGGGAGGTCAGCAGAAGGTGGACCTGTGGAATCAGGCCCTCCGCTGTTTAGAACTCACCTCCACCTCCGACATACTGCCAACATCTCCAGCACGTTAAACGTCACTGCTGCTCCACTCCAAAATGCTTGCCCATGTGTCCCCATCCAAAATCGCCGCTACAATACGCATAGGAAGTGGGGTAGAACATCCGTATTTTATAGCCAGTGTGTTGTGCGCTCTCCGGTTCTCATTGGTTTGTATTGGCCGGATGGTGCAGTCTGGCTCCGCTCCGGATACGGCTGCCGGAGGAGCCGGACCAAAAAATAGCGCATGTTGGATCTTATGCCGGAGTCCGGATCCGGTCCGGACGAAATGGACGCATGTGAACGGACGCATAGACTTGCATTGCTATGCCGTGCGTCCGTTTCGCATGCGGTCCGGCTCGGCGATTCCGGACGGCGACCGCTAATGTGAACCGGGCCTAACACACCTTAGTTCCTGTACTAAAAGCACGTGCAGGAAGCTAATGACTGAGGACATCTTGTGGCCAAATAGTAAAAATCAAACCTAAAGCCATTTATTTTAATAAAAAGACCTACACATACTGTAATTTAAAATGAACCCCTTACCTCCCACAATCTCCCATAATTACCCAAATAAAACTTTTGCATTAAAAAAAATTACAAAAAAAAAACAAACAAAAAAAAAAACAAATAACAGGACAAATGCCTCAATTCACGGAGCATTGTCAAACACTTTATCAAACATTTGATAATTTACCTCATGGGTAAAATCTCATTTTGAATTCACTAAGGTGGTATAGATTTGTTGAACGTTTTATCGGTAAAACATTCAATAAACATATAACACCTTAGTGAATTTAAAATGAGATTTTACCCATGAGGTAAATTATCAAAAGTTTGATAAAGTGTTTGATAATGCTCCGTGAATTGAGGCCAAATAGGCAAATACAATATGTGGGTTTTAATTATGGTAGCATGTATTATTTTAAAACTATACTGGCCAAAAACTTAGAAATAATGAATTTTTAAAATGTTTTTCTTAATAGTCTCATTAAAATGCATTTAGAAAAATATAATTCTGAGCAAAAGGTACCACCCAAAGAAAGCCTAATTGGTGGCGGAAAAAAACAAGATACAGATCATTTTGTTGTGCACCTGTATGGCCTGATTTCAAGCTGAACAACAAAAACAAAAAAAACTTACACTAAACCCACATGAGGTTTTGAATTATTGGCTAACACAGTACAATATTCTACTGCTAAACTCGCATGGAAGCTGATAATTATCTTGCCGACCAATCTCTGCTAATAGGTTCTGGTCCTTCCCCCCACTCTGTTAATATTAGGTATTTATATAGCACTGACATTTTCTACAGCACCTAACAGAGTACATAGTCATATCACTGACTGTCCTCAGAGGAAATCACAATCTAATTTTACCATAGTCATAGTGTAATGTCCTACCAGATTATTATTATGTATTTATATAGTAATGACATCTTCTGCAGCACATTACAGAGTCGTAGTCATGTCACTGACTGTCCTCAGAGGAGCTCATAATCTAATTCTACAATAGTCATAGTCTAATGTCCTACCATGATATTATTATGCATTTATATAGCAGTGACATATTCTGCAGCACTTTACAGAGTACATAGTCATGTCACTGACTGCCCTTAGAGAGGCTCACAATCTAATCCCTACCATAGTCATAGTCTAATGTTCTACCATATTATTATTTTTATTATTATGTATTTATATAGCACTGACATCTTCTGCAGCACTTTAAAGAGCACATAGTTATGTCACTGACTGTCCTCAGAGGAGCTCACAATCAAAATAATTTTATTTCGCCAAGTACAACGCAAGTTGCACCCGGAATTATTTTTGGCACATACAGGGTCGGTGGTGGTACAATAGAATACATGCAGAAAAATGTACATACAGTAGAGATAACCATACAGTGGCATGTGCACAGAATAGGGTTATGCACACGGCATAGAACATGGAACCGTGTATACATACAGTGTATAGCATAGTGAGAGAAGGACTAGAGGGGGAATTCTGAGTGTTATGTTGAGTGGAGCAGCCACCGTTTTACGGCGCCCAACTGCTCTGCAGCGGTTCAGATTACCTGCAGTGTGTCCTTGGGAAGGGGGGAGAGAGGGAGGGAGAGAGGGAGAGAGGGAGAGAGGGAGAGAGGGAGAGAGGGAGAGAGAGAGAGAGGGAGAGAGAGAGAGAGGGAGAGAGAGAGAGAGAGAGAAAAAAAAGCGAGACAGCGAGAAAAAAAAAAGAGAGACCGCGAGAAAGAAGAGACCCCAAAAGTCCTCTATGTATTGTTGCAGTGGCCTGGCCGGAGTACCCCATGAATTGTCTGATGTAACTTGCTTCAATCGTCCTTGCAGGCGTGTGGGGTGAGGGTTGTCAAACTCCCAGAATTCAGCCTGGTGTAGGAAAGTAGACCTACCCTGAGCTATGCTGGGCTGCAGGTAAACTTTGGCTGGAGGCTAGGCTGTGGCTGCAGTGTGGGCTAGCATGTCCAGTGTAGGCTAGCATGTTCAGTCCCTCCATAGTGTGTCGCTGACACACAGCCTCTTAGCTGTGGGTTCAGGGCCTGATGCCTGGAGCCAAGAGACTGTGTGCTGCTTATGGCCTGCATGATGGTTGCTTCTGGCGTGGTGAGCCACTGAGAGCAATCCGCAGCTGGATCCGGGTCGGTGCATGCTGATGCTCCCCCGATGTGTCTGCGTGATGTGCCACGGGCAGTGGATCCTGTCTGGTGCTTCTCGACAGCAGCAGCGATGGCTTGGCCTCCAGCGTGGCGGGATGTGATGGCAGCGGATCCAGGCTGATGCTCCTCCAGCGGCTGCAGTGGCTGAGCTACTACGCTACAAGCAGTGGATTGCTGACAAGCAGGTGGGCTGGTTCAGCGGCAGCAGATGAACTCCTCGACTGGAAGACTTGCCTCTCCACGTGGGTGGCTCGCCTGTGCGGCGGTGAGTGATTAACAGCCACTCGATCAGCTGCTCCGGCACCGGACATCCTGGATCAGTGCCGGTCATCCTGCATCCCACCTTGATCAGCGAAGTGGGAGAGACCGACTGGACTGACCGAGAGGGAGATTTAGGGGAGAGGAGAAAAAAGGCCGGAGCCCTGTGTGCCGTGGCGACCTCTCATGGCGCCATCTTGGTTTCATATATCACAATCGTATATATCACAATCTACTGTGTGTGTCATAGTTTGTAGCCACTTTTGGGACAGAGACAATTAGTGCAAAGCTGCACAGTGTCCAATCGTGAGCCCTGCAAATCTGGTCAGAAAAACACAACCACTGATAACCCTGTGTTTGTCTAGGCAGGTAATACTTCCCTAAGCAGGTGTGTAATCCACGGAGTATATCCAGTGCTGCCATCTGGTGATGTCATCATGACTCACAGCCTTGTGATGTTCCCAGCATGTGACTGTACTGTGACATGTCACTCAGCCGCCCAAAGAAAACAGATCTGCTCTCATCTCTGGGCTCAATCTACTCCTAGAACTTTTTTTTTTTAAAGGGTCACATCATTTTTAAAGGGCCACATCATACAATATTACAGCGTTTAGAGGATACAAGAACCTATGGGCTTGATTTATCAAGCTGTGCTGCTAAAGCTTACAGGGAACCTTAACCGAGGGGGGGGGGGGGGAGAGGGGAATAGAACTTCACTTAACTGGGGTTTCCCCAAGCTCCCTGCAGCCGTCCTGTGCCCTTGCAGCTCGAGTGTCCTCTGTTCCCCACTGGGGGTTAGTTTCGTTTGCGGCCGACTAAGAGTCGGCCCCCAGCAACGTAAGCATACTGTGCATGACGGCGGGGAAGGCGAAGAAGAGTACACGTTGCCGGGGGCCGACTCTTAGTCGGCTGAAAAAGAAACAAACGCGCGACGGGGACCGGAGGACACTCGAGGAGCTGCGAGGGCGTGGGGAAGCCCCAGGTAAGTGAAACTTTTTTTCCCCTGGGTTAAGGTTCCCTTTAATGAGAGGAGCGCGAGCTCAGTGCATGCTATGCTGCAGTAGTGCAGCGTAGTGTGCGCTGGTAACTTGCATGCGATTCTTGTAACTGACAGCCACTCCGCTCCTCCCGCCCTGAGCCCTGGCAGGTCCAGTAACTTAATAGAACGTGATCCCGGCACTTTTGATTGGCCCAATAGGCTGCCTGTCACTTGCACTACCACAGCACAGTCTATGATGCTGAGCTCGCGCTTCTCATTAAAGGGACACTTAAGTCAAACAAAAAAAAATGAGTTTTACTCACCTGGAGCTTCCAATAGCCCCCTGCAGCTGTCCGGTGCCCTCGCCGTCTCCCTCCGATCCTCCTGGCCCCGCCGGCAGCCACTTCCTGTTTCGGTGACAGGAGCTGACAGGCTGGGGACGCGAGGGATTCTTCACGTTCCTGGCCACAATAGCGCCATCTATGCTGCTATAGCATATATCATACACCGTATAGCAGCATAGAGGGTGCTAATGTGTCTGGGCACGCGAAGAATCACTCGCGTCCCCAGCCTGTCAGCTCCTGTCACCGAAACAGGAAGTGGCTGCCGGCGGGGCCAGGAGGATCGGAGGGAGAGGGCGAGGGCACCGGACAGCTGCAGGGGGCTATTGGAAGCCCTAGGTGAGTAAAACTCATTTTTTTTGTTTTACTTAAGTGTCCCTTTAAGCTTGATGAATTCCTATGGGCCCTTTTCCACTAGCAATCGCTAGCGTTTACGCTAAACGCTAGCGATTCAGCAAAGTCCAAATTTTTCCAGGCGATTGCGATTTTGCTATGCACCGCATAGCATAGCAAAATAGCGACAAAATCGCGCTTTTGTAAAAATCAAATCGTGGTAGTGGAAATTACCTCCCGCGATTCCTGTTATTTAGCAAACTCTAGTGATTTTAAAATTGCTAGCGATTTAGCAATCGCCTCTAGTGGAAAAGAGCCCTATGTCTTATTATATATGTACATCTCTGACATTTTCTGCAGCACTGTACTGAAAGTATCACACACTAATTCTATGCACACACTTCTATCTGAAATCGTCACCATCAATCACAAGTGACGGTTGTGGATGACCGTTTTGGGATGCCACTGTACAGACCTGCTGCTCGGCTCAAAAATCCAGTTCTATGGAGGGGCATACAAATTATCTGAGGTTCCAACGGGAACAATACAGTTTGGTCAATATTGACAAACTCCTCAGACCGGTATCACACTGGGGCGGTGCGGTATTTTTACTGCACCCCACCACAGGGCAATGAAAGTCTATGGGGACTTTCAGACCGGCGTGGTGCTGCATGATGCGACTAACATTTTCGCACGTCCCTGATGGCTGTCAAAAAGCAGACAGGGTGCGTATGGTGTAAATCCGTTACAAAAGAATTGGAGTGATGGACGGTGATGGATACAGGAGGGGCGATTAGTGGGGTGACAGAGGGGCATGTAGGTAATAGTGAAAGAGAGAGCAGTGGGAGGATATAAGCAAGTGATTGGGGTGAAAGTGGGGTACATAGATGATGGTGGAGGACGGAGAAGGGGAGAGGATAGTGGGGCAGGTAGGTAATGGTGGAAGAGATAGCAGTAGGAGTGACGGTGATAAGCAGGGAGACTGCAGTGACATGAGGGGGGATGGTAGAGGGCACATGATGGGGTGACACAGGGGGGGGGGCACATAGGTGATGGTAGAGGACATAGCAGTAGGAGGAGATAATAGGGCACACAATGGGGTGTCATTGTGGGGTGACAGTTGGGCACAAAAATGGGTGTCATGGTGGGGGTGACACAGTGGGGCACATAAGTGATAGCAGAGGAGAGAGCAGTGGGGTGGGGGGGGGGGGGGGATAGTGGGACACATAATGGGGTGACATAGGTGATAGTGGAGGCCAGAGCAGTAGGGGGTGACAGTGGGGCACATAATGGGGTAACATAGGTGATGATGGAGCAGTAGGAGGAGTCAGTGGGGGGAGGATCTGGGGTGACAGGAGGGGGTCAGGGGGTAGAGCAGCGCATAGAGGGGTGTCAGGAGTACTGGGGCACACAGAGAGGGGGCGGGAAGGTGGGAGGAGTCAGCAGGGGGTGACAGGTGCATGACAGGGGGTGACCCGTCCGTGGGCGGGGCTCTCTCACCTTGCTCAGCATCTTCTTGAGCTGAGCCTCGGACACCGCCATGCTGCCGCCTCAGCCCTCTCCTCCCTCCGCCACTACCGAGCCCTGCCAAGCCGGAACACCCAGCTGTCCCACCGCCACTTCCGCTTCTGGCACCAACGTCACTTCCCTGGATACAAGGCCTCTGTTACTATGACGACCCTGACCGGCGCAGCCACCGCCATCTTGGTGAAGGGCAGCTGCCCTCCTGTCAGTCTCTAGCTCCCCTGCAAGCCAATCTGCGGCCACTTCTCTAGCTGCGGCCAATCACAGCGCGGCTCCTCCACAGCCTCACTTCCGGCTGTGTTACTAAAGCCCAACAGATCCACTCACATCCAAATGTACTTCATGAAACATTCCTCTTGGCAATTCTAAAGGTGGCCATACATCAGACAATACAGCAGAAATGGAATGCGGGCATATTCCTTTAAAGGATACCCGATGTGATATGATGAGATAGACGTGTATGTACAGTGCCTAGCACACAAATAACTATGCTGTTTTTTTATCCTTTCTCTGCCTGAAAGAGTTAAATATCAGGTATGTAAATGTCTGACTCAGACAGGAAGTGACTACAGTGTGACCCTCACTGATAAGAAATCCCCCTTTTTATCTCTTTCTTGCTCTCGGGAGCCATTTTCTGCTAGGAAAGTGTCTTTTCCTTGGAATTTCTTATCAGTGAGGGTCACACTGTAGTTACTTCCTGATAGTGATGGGAATTCCGTCTCTTCTTGGAGAATCGGCTCTTCTGAATCGGCTCCCATTAAAGAGCCGGCTCTTACGGCTCTCAATCGGCTCTTCATTAAATATTACTGGACGCCACTCAGAATCAGAGTAAAAGCCCCGCCCCCATCTCCATGACAACTCCAGACTGCTTCTCTGGCTCGAGCAATCCCTCCTGCTACTGCTCTGCTCCGCCCCATACACTCCTACAAGCTGCACGAGGAGGACTACATCTCCCAGCATGCCTCAGTGCCCTTTATTACACAGCAAAGCAGAGCTGTGTGGGGCGGCTGAGGCATCGGCTCTTTCAAAACAGAGAGCCGGCTCTTGTCGTTCGCAGCAAAGAGCCGGCTCGTTCGCGAACGACCCATCACTACTTCCTGAGTCAGCCACTTACATATCTGATATTTAACTCTTCCAGACAGAGAAAGGAAAAAAAGAATACAGCATAGTTATTTGTGGGCTAGGCACTGTACATACACATGCCTATCACATCATGTCACACGTCACTTCGGGTATCCTTTAAGGGTGCCTCAGCAAAGCAGGAATCTAAAGTTAATCTTGCAATTCATTCAGGTTCATCTTTATGTTACCTCATCCTAAGACCAAATCAGCATATGTACAAGTGGAGTGAAGAAGGAAGAAAAGACAGTAACTGGAAGTTAAAAGATTGCTCTGCAGCCCATGGGTAGCTGCTATATGCCAGCCCCCAAAGAGTTAACTTTGACATCACCCAGCAGGAGCAAACCAGTCACACATCGCATCCTAGGCCTGCAATTGACTGTTGGGAGCATGTGGCACGTCGAGGCCCACTGTGCGTGCACCAGAACTTCTGACCAAAATTGGAGCTTCCGGTGACTTGTACCCCAATTTCCAGGATTCATGCATTTCCATAGGTTTTAGAATTAAGGCGAGTTTGTTTATGTTCTGCTCGCCTGGATGTCTGTACATAGAGCATCTATCTGCTCCAGTGACCTCCACTACACTAGCCAGATACTAAAGGTGGCGATACGCCAAGTAATGTACTGGGTACTTATCCGTTAGCCGGGCACATCCAGCAGGTGGCGCTACTTACTATTCCCCCTCCAGGCCGACATGGATAGTAGGGAAAGATGTAACTCTGGTGGAGTTTTGTCGCCACCTAGAGGATGCACCCGGCTAACGGATAAGTACCATGTACTGTATGGGCAGATTGGCTATGAGACAGATTTCTCTCTGATCAAATCTGATAAGAGAGCGATCTGTTGGCTGCCCATACACTACAGTCTGCTTCATTACAGCATCAAATCTATCCAAAATCAATATAGCAACACTGCCTCCACACCCCCCAAGTGTACAGTGTTCCCCCTGGTGACCATGCTCTGTAAATCCACCCCACCCCCAATTATTCTTTACCTTGGTCAGATACGCGCCTGTAGTCATGCGATACAGGCCCTCACAGACACGGGGTGAAGGCAAAGGAGCTCAGGGATTGCGCCAGCAGAGAGATGAGACTTTGAAATACTGAAATAGGGGGGGGGGGGGGGAATTAATAATTGGAAGGACAACATCTTGGGGTACTTCAGGTACATAAATTGTAGTGGCAGCTCCAGCTTCACATTTTTTGGGGGCACAGTGGCTGTATGGTGGGGCCCATTTGGGTGATCAAAATTATATAGTTTTAGTTCTGCAGCATATTGGTCATTGTGGTGGGGGGGGGGGGCTATGTAATTCTGCCTGGGAGACATTTAGGCTTATCTGTTTCTGGAGGTACATTGTGGGGGAGGATTCTATCTAATTCTGGGGCTGCAGGGCACATTGGTTGTTACCAGAAAAGGGACATCCCATTGTTGCTGGAAAGGGGAGGGGGCGGGGCTATTAAATTCTGTCTGGCAGCACATTAGTTGTTACTGGAGGAGGGGGGGGGGGGGGTGTAGTTATTTCTGGGAGCACAGCTAGTTTCATGTTTGTATGGAGGTGGGGGGGGGGGCACAGATTTTCTCGGCTGGAGTGAAAAAGGATAGAGGCGCAACTAGGACCCATCGGGCCCCCCCTGCAGAAATTCTGACAACCCCCCCCAATTCTCTCAGGGCCATTTTGGGGCTGGAGGGGGTTGCAGCATAAGGGAAAAGCCATGGGGGGGGGGGGGGGGGGAAGAACAGTCGTCGTCCCCCCCCTCACTCACCTCGGGCTCTCCCCTCCCGCATCAGTGTCTGTGCAGGTGGTGGAATGTAGGAAGGTAGGTATTCCTGCTCGCTGCCCACACAGACAGATTGATGCTGGAGGGGAAAGCCCGAGGTGAGGCGGTCCCCCCTCCACGCCAATGTGCGGCCATGGCTTTTCTATCAGGCTACAATCCCTCCAGCCCCCCAAAAATGCCCCTGAACAGGCTGGGGGCTTTAGAATTTCTGCAGGGGGCCCAGTGGTTCCTAGTTACACCCCTGGACCTCATACTCCATAGAGTTGTAAAATAGAACAGTGCAGCCCCTATTATGCCCGTTGCAAGGTTTCTAGCGATTTATAGATCTGTATGAACAAATATGTATGACAGCTGCAGTAGTTAGGCAGCGTTAAAACTAGAGATGTGAAGATTCCAAAATTACTTCTAATCCAAAAAGGTTCTCCAATATTTTGAACCTTTTAAATCTTAAATCTAAAATCTAACAATTACCACTGTAAGACCTGTGTGAGAAACAGTATTCCAAACTCTTGTCCCTGCTGTGCCATGTGTCCTCTAGTCACAATGGGCATGAGACACAGCTTTTTCACCTAGTCTGTGTTACTTTAAGCTGCCAAAGAGTACAAATCTAATATGATTAAGGTAAGAAAAGTAATATTGAAATGAAGTTAGCCACCTTGGCGGTAATGACGAGCTCAGCTTGTCCATCGCCGTGGTGGATTTTTCAGGCCCTGGAGGGTCTTTTTTCACCAAATGTTCAGAGGGGGTGTAGCTAGCTACATCACCCCTCCGATCGCCACCGGCCCGCTCTGTTCCCCGCAATCACCGCTGTTTTATGCTGCTCCTACTGTTCTGACTGGAGCAGATACAATGGCTCCATCAATGGGCCAATCACAGCACCCTGTAGCAGCCAGTGCAGCGATTGGCCCAAAGACAGAGTCATGGTCCTGTCTCCAAGACCATCGGCTCAAGTCAGAACAGCAGGCGGCAAGCGGCAATTGGATAATGTCATCGCAGTGCCCCCACCTGATTGGTTGCACGGCGTCTGGAGCCTGAATGTAGTCCTGTGAAGCTTGAGCATGTGTGAACATGGACCTAATCCCAACTGGTCGCGGGACTCTACTGCTCCCGCAACCTTCACCCGATTGGCAAGTATCTAACCTACTAGGGGAGCAAACGCCGCCAGGGACATGGGTAGAGGGACACAGGCCACACTGACAAAAGGGGCAGTAGGACAGAGGCCATAATGGGGTCAGAAGAGGCAGCGAGACAGGCCACACCGGGACAGAAAGACATGGGGCGGGGGAACAGGACACAGGGACAGGAGATGGAAAGAGGCCGAAAAAAAAAAAAAAAAATTAGAAGGGATTTCAGGAGATAATCCACCAGACGCCCCTGCACCATGGATGCACCAAGTTTTTTTAGGGCCCATTCACACTTTAGAGTTTTGCCGGCGACGCTAGCGCTATTCAAAGTGCTAGGGTAATAAGTCTATGGGCCCGTTCTCATTTGGGTAATTTGCGCAAATCGCCCAAAACAGCTAGCCGCAAACGCGTAGCCTGCACCATTTTCAGGCAATTTCCCAGCAATCGCATTTTAGTGCTTATAGAAGCGCAAATTGCGATAAAAACGTAAATGGCGATTGTGTGCGTTAATCGCCAAAATACAGGTCAAAATTGCAAGTACATAATGCAATCTTACATATAAATATTTAGGTTGGAGTAAAGGAGTCATTTTTGAAGTTATAGTATTTATTTTTAAATTCATTAAGGAAAAAAAAAAAAAAAACCTAACATGTCTAACTGTTACAAAGCAGCCTGTAAACAAATATTTTAATTATAACATAATGTAAACTAAACATTCAACAGCCATAAACAAATAACATTCGACCATCTCCGCTGCTTCATCACCAAAGGGTCTGAAGCCAACATAATGTCCTGATGGGTCCAGAAGAGCCTCCCTTACTTTACTGACCACACAAGACAGAATTGGTCTTCTTTCATCTTTACCTAGGTACCAGTGTACCCATCCAGTGAAAGCGCCATAGATTGGTTTTCTGTAAAAAATAAATACATAAAAAACACATTATTATATGTTTATATGTGGTTGTGCCTAGACACAACTGTGTGGTGTGAGTTTTACCCTATTCAGTTTAATGAACCTTACACACCGACTATCATTCATAAAAGGCTGTGTGGTAAAATCTGGTTGAGAAAATACTGCATTTGGCATTTTAGACTTGAGCCATTTTATAAAAAGGTTCACAGCTGTGATAGAAGTGCGGTGATTTACCGAAGTAACCTGTCGGTATCAGAAGAGTAGCTGCCTGAGTTTTGTTACATTGCTGTCCTCCGTGCAGAGACAGCATTACAATATAAAAAGGCATCCCAACTTCCCATTAGATGTGCATGTTTTCACCTCCAGCAATTACACATCTTAAAGGCAGGAACCCAAGAGGTTAAAAAGCCACACAGCCCAAGATATTCATGGGAAGCCTTGTTTGTTCCAATTGCCCTGCTGGGGGGCGGGGGGGGGGGGGGGGCACTCGCTCACTGCTTCTGCTTGAGAGTCTATTATCACAGTCCCGCACAGACTTTGCTTTCTTGCCACCGCTTCAAAGCAGACGGTATTGTTCCGTGCCATTACCACCCATTCTTTTCTTTATGAATTGACGTGTGCTGGAGGTGTTCACCTCACAAGTCAGTAATTTACCTCACTGCTCGGTAATTTCAGCTTTTCATGCGGGTAACAGCTTTGATGAAGTCAGTTTGCTAAGTGCTCGGTAAAGTCAGCGTTATTCTGCATTACCGAATGTGGTAATGCTTTATGAATGATAGCCATTGTGGAGAGGCCAAACATGGGTTATAGTAAGACTAATCATGCTTACCCACCTACAATTTTGAATGGATAATAAAATATATTTTGGACAATTCTATGCAGTATAAAAACTTCAGTTCACAATCCTACTGGACCTCGTACTCCATTGAGTTGTAAAATAGAATAGTGATTTGCCAATCAAAATTTGAGGTTTGTAAGCACCCTAGACACTGTTCAGTGTGCAGATTGCATTGCAATATGATCAGCGCAAGGTTGTTTAGAATTCATAATGAATTTTTGATGCGATGTACCACACAGTGAAGCAATGAAAAGGAGTACATTAAAGTATATTGAGGTTCCATCCTCACGTCTAAAATACCTCACAGAATTCCTTTACATACAGAAATCAGCTGATCTAATCTGTCAGAAAAAGTGGGCGTGGTTACTCCTGGTTTGCCTTTGTGAATGGTGTCATTACTGAATGTTAGACCAGGTCTAAGGCCTACTCTACCCATAGCGATCCGGCGGCTCGATTACCCGCCGGATCGACTGCCGCATCCCCGCTGCGGCGGATTCGATCCCCCCTCGTCGCCACGTAACTTCCGCTTGATTCCCTGCCATTGTCCGCTCGTGGGGACCGAGCAAGGGAGTGGACCTGTCGGATCCTCCGCATCAGCGGCTCGATTGATAAGACATCGCTCCGTGTAGACACAGCTTTAAACATTACACCAATCAGTAGACTAAAAACCATCTATAGACTAGTCTAAACTGCTTAGTGACTTGAGGCCTATAGTCTAAGATATCTGCAGATCAGACAGACATTCATCTGCAGATGAATGTCCATTAAACAAGGTGGGTAGATCGCGTCTGTGGGCCATCAAATCTGGCTGCCGGCAGCTGTTCGCCGCCAATCAGGGAAGGGAGATGCATGTTCTGACACATGTGACGTCCTGTTGCCATGGAGAAGTGACGTGGGACTCCGTGAGCTAGGGGAGTTTCAAATTCCCTGCTGCTCGCAAGCAATTTTACAGGGAGGGAGGAGTGGAATTTTAAGAATATGGCCCGGGCCACAAACATTGCCCAGGCCTGGGTTAGACATCGGTGCCCCCAGTATAGGTTAGACAGGCATAGGTGCATCCAAGTATAGGTAAACCGGCATAGCTGGACCAGTATAGGAAGACAACCTTACCTCTTCTTGCCACCAGATCACAGCTCTGTCCAGGGTGACAGCAGTATTTCAGTCTGTTCAGTGCAGGGGTCATTCTGCTCTTCACAGGAGAGCGGTGTGTCCCTGCCTGCAAACATGTGTATACAGGAACTTTGATTTCTGGCAGGAATGGCAGCACAAGAGTTTGTTGCAACTAAATTGTAGCCTCATCCAAAATGATGTAATCCCAGATAAACTCTGCACCATTATAGGTAGACACTGGCTGCCACTTCGTTATCTTCAGCTTGTATGTAGAAATGATTAGGCCACCTCTGCTCTGTATTTTTCTAGGTCTTTGGTTCCCTCTTCAGTTCTTCCATGAAATTTTTTGACACTCATCCCGGGAGTCCACTTCTGAAACCCCTTCTCCCAATTGCTTATTAGCATCGTTGGCACAATCAAAAGCACTGTATTGACTGGTTTCACATCAAACATCCCAGGAAGGAATGAAATAACCTGGATTGTTTTACCAAGTCAATAGTCCTTTCCTAATCTGCCAATAGTCCTTTACCACCTTGGTACAGACCGTATAAGACGGTTACACCCTCTTTTTAGTACGCACACAATTTATCATATAGTTCTCTAGATCAGACTACGGCCCAGAACTTCTACAAATTCATCATCCTCAACCTATTTTTCTTGAATCTTTATCTACTCCAGAGCTTCTAAAGCAGCATCAAGTTTTGCGAATCAATCATCAAGCGTGTCAAAGGCCGTCTGAAAACATTCTATTGACTTGAGGTTGCCATTCTTTGCCTTGTCACAGATCACTGAAAAAAAAATAAATAAAAAAAAAAAATAAAAATGAAAATTTACAATTACTATAGGCATACAAAACATACTTCATAATTTTAAACTGCATTAGCAAATAGTCAGCAGAATTTGATAGCAAAGCCTTGTACATGTTAGATAAAAGCTGCCTCTGCTGAAAATCAACCTCATGTACAGCAGTCCCCGATACAGCAAGAGATCAGCCGGCAAATTGTCTCAACTAAACTGCAGGCAGGGTTCTTCTACTCTAGTACACTATCCAGCCACTACTAAAAGTAGAATAACTACTAGACTGCCTTTGACATGGGAGACCAGGGTTTGAATCCTGGCTAGGGTCAGTACCTATTCAGTAAGGAGTTCAAGGCAAGACTCCCTAACACTGCAGGGTGGCCTCTTGTGCGCGTCCCAGTGGCTGCAGCTCTTGAGCACAACAGGAGAAAAGTGTTATACAGATGTTCAGAGACTCACCCCTGCCAGCTCTGTCTCGCCATTGTCCCTCAGTAGTTTGTTAGCATAGAGGATAGATAAGAGCCTGTACTGCACTGGGCACCAAACTGTTGATCAGGTTTCAGTATGTAGGATGGTTAAGGGCAGGGGCGTTGCTAGCCCCAAAGATCAGTGGCACGTGTCCTGGATCTGTTCTGGGGTGCCCAGATATCTCCCAGGCAGTTAGCTGTGATGCCTCAATGGTGGACATGCTGAGGAGCATCAATCGGGGTGTGCTGTGGTACTGCTATTTGGGAATACTGGGTGCGGTGGTGCCATGCTAGGTGCTGTGATCCCTTTATGGGTGCATGCAGGGAGCTGTGATTCTTCTATGTGGGCATGCTTGAAGATGTAGTGTAGAGGGAGCATGGGAGGCGGTCCACTAGAAGGTCAGTGAATGCTATGGGGGAACTGCCAGATTACCTGGCGGCAGGCCAGCCCACCCAGAAGAAAGCCAGACCAGCCAGCTCAGAAGCAAGGTATCTGCCTTTTATGATTAGCCTGCCTGGCGTTCTGATTCTGAACATTTGTGCATATTTTAAATTTCCAATCGCCGCTAAGACCCATCCAGAAATCCCATTCTGAACGGGATTTCCTTCAGGGCTTCCCGTCGCCATAGCGACAAAGAGTGACGTCATAGGGAGTCCCGATCCACTCAGCGCTGCCTTACACTAATTGGCCAGGCAGCGCACGGGGTCTCAGGGGGGGCCCTATATCGTGGCAGGTAGCGTCGGATCGGCGGCGAACGGGTAGGACACACAGCAAGCGAAGTGCTTGCTGCGTGTTTTTTTTAATTATTCAAATCAGCCCAGCAGGGCCTGAGCGGTGACCTCCGGCGTCTCTGGACGAGCTCAGCTCATCCAGAACGCTAGGGAGGTTAAGTGACACTGCTTATTTATGTCATATGCTGCATTTCAAATGTACTTAATTGTAGGTTTACACAGATTTAAAAAAAAAAAAAAAAAAAAGTTAGTTTTTTCGCTGTAGTGCCCCTTTAAATCCTAACTGAGTTTTACATCTTCCCCAAAACAAAAGCCTATACCTAACCAATGCTCACCTTCATACCTCGCCAAGTAATAAAATGGCATTCAGATGCAGAATGTCAAACTACCTAGACCGGCCACAAGCACCTGTATGAATATCCATGGTACGATCAAAAGAAAAAATAAATAAATAAATAAATAAATAAATAAAGAAAGAAAAGATAGGTAGTACACACGCAGGACCCCAGCAAGTATTCGTTGACCCCCGCTTCTGCATCCCACCTCCCATCCCTCCATCGTGATTGTGCATGGTATGAATTACCATGCAGAATCAAACCACAGTATACCGTGGCAACCCTAGCACTCGCTATATAAAAGCACCAGCTACTACCAGTAACGTATCACACATTGGGCACCAGCATTACGATATAAACAAGAGAATAAAGGGCTCCCTTAATATTGTGTTAGCATATTCTCATGTTCAACAACTTGATAGGGACTCCTGTATAAATATTATGGGATGCCCAGGTTAAAACAGGAAGTCCTTTTCAGGATAACCGAGTACTGCAACCTGTTTCTGGGATATTGCCAGTTCATGTAAAATGCAGTCTGTTGGTTGTACTCTCACATGCTTAAAGAGACACTGAAGCGAAAAAAAATGATGATATTATGATTTGTATGTGTAGTACAGCTAAGAAATAAAACATTAAGATCAGATACATCAGTGTAATTGTTTCCAGTACAGGAAGAGTTGAGAAACTCCAGTTATCTCCATGCAAACAAGCCATTAAGCTCTCCGACTTAAGTTAGTTGTGGAGAGGGCTGTTATCTGACTTTTATTATCTCAACTGTTCCTGGACTATTTACTTTTCCTCTGCTAGAGGAGAGGTCATTACTTCACAGACTGTTCTGAAAGACTCATTTTGAATGCTGAGTGTTGTGTAATCTGCACATATTATAGAATGATGCAATGTTAGAAAAAAAACCACTATTTATACCTGAAAATAAAAGTGTGAGAATATTTTCTTTGCTGCTAATCTTCTAGTAATTATTCATAGTACACAACCAATTCACTATATCATTTTTTTTTTTCGCTTCAGTGTCTCTAAAGGACAACTGTAGGGAGGCTGCCATTTTTTCTTCTTTTGTGCAATACCAGTTGCCTGGCTGTCCTGCTGATCCTCTGTCTCTAAAGCCCAATCTACATGATGTGATTCGATTACGATACGATTAAATCCAACATGTCCAATCAGGATTCGATTCAATTAGATTTGCCATTGCAAAACAAATGGCAAATCGAATTGAATCAAATCCCGATCAGACATGTCGGATTTAATCTGATAGCAAATAGAAATCATAATCTAAGCACACAAATAGTGTAGATGGGGCTTAATACTTTCAGCCATAGTTGTCCTTTAAAGCAATGGTCCCCAACCTTTTTTGACCCAAGGATCGCTTCAGCATGAGGCAGGCAATTTTTCCAAGGACTGGGCGGGTGCAAGCATATGCAGGGCTGGGGGCAGTGTCATTACATAAAGACACACGTGTACACACACACACACACACACACACACACACACACACACACACACACACACACACACACACACACACACACACACACACACACACACACACACACACACACACACACACACACACACACACACACACACACACACACACACACACACACACACACACACACACACACACACACACACACACACTTCCATTCTTTTTCCCACACTACCTTCCAGCATCAGCTTCTCACATGCAGAGTGCAGACTGAACTCTGGCTTACAAGAGACCAGAGTGTCCCAGTCATCCTCACTGCTGCCACCTGGTGTCAGTACAGACAAAGCATGCTGCATTACAAATGACACTAGGTGGCAGCAGTAACAATGGCTGCAGACGGCTCTTCTATAAGGCTCCCTGCAAACTTCACGTGACACTTCTCTCTGCACTGTTATGACAGACAGACTGCCGGCCCAGCTCATAACAGCCTGCAGCCCAGTAGTGGGCCACGGCCCAGGGGTTGGGTACCATTGCATGAACCTAAACTGAGGACATGCATTTTGCCTTTTAAAATACTACCAGTTGCCCAACTCTCCTGCTGATCCTGTGTCTAATACTTTTAGCCACATCCCCGCAACAAGCATGCAGATCAGGTGCTCTGACTGAAGTCAGATTGGATTAGCTGCTTGCTTGTTTCAGGTATGTAGTTCAACCACTACTGCAGCCAAAGATATCAGCAGGATGGCCAGGCAACTGGTATTGATTAAAAGGAAAATCCATATCCCTCAGTTTAGATGCACTTTAAGCATTAGCAGATAGGTATAAGTTCAAGTATGCCCCTTCCAAGGTTCCACTCACCAGATCCTTTGGTCCTACAGACAGGGCCGGGCCGAGGCATAGGCTGGAGAGGCTCCAGCCTCAGGGCGCAGTGTAGGAGGGGGCACACAATTCATTCAGCTATCATTCCTAATTGTGTTTGAAGCAGAAAGAAATAGGAAAAGGGGATATATGGCAGTTACTGCAAGCCAGATAACTAGATATTAAGGTGTTGGGGAGGTTGTGGACCCTGTGGCGCCTCTTAGTCTAATAGCAATCAGTGTGTGACGGCTGGGGTAGGAGGGATGGGGGGCGCACTTTGGTGTCTCAGCCTTGGGTGCTGGAGGACCTTGTCCCTGCTCTGCCTACAGACCTTAAAGTGCAGCACCAGAAGTTCCATCCCATTCATCCCAATATCGCAAACCATTATCACTGCGCACCCGATCGAGCAAGTCAATCCGACATCTTGCAGTATGTCTGATCGATACATGCGACTAACTGGTCGCAACATCAATTGGGCATGCGGCGCACGCCTTTCATCTGACTCAATGAACAAATCAGATGATCGATCAGCCACCAAATCACCTGATGTATGGTGTAGCAGTAGATCAGCTGCAGCCGAACGCTGTGGGCAGTGGCATTGCTCAAGCCTAATTGGAAGCCAGTCTGGCGAACGGGACAGCAGCCAAATAAGAGCTAGTGAAGGAATGGTTAGGTCAGGTACATTCAGGACATGAGAATAAGGCCAACACATAAATCACTGCAGAAATGGCTGCCTGCCCACTCACGGGTCGTATGTCTCCAGCTGCGCTGCGGACATGGCACTACTACTGCTGCTGTCACCCGAGTCCCCACTAGGGTCACTAGGGTTGCCAACTTTAGGGTGAAAATAAATAAATTCAGAATCCTCTTCAGCAGCAAGATGATTCACTGCATCCGAGACTCCCCCCCCATATAGTTGCCCCAGTATAGGTAGCATAGATGCCCACAATCGATCCCCCCCCCTTCTGCAGCAGCGGGCCAGGCAGAGACTGACTCACACTCCACAGCACCGAGACCACTCCTCTCCCCGCCTCCGCTCCATCTGTAGTTAGAGCAGGGCTACAAAAAAATGGCCGCCGATTGTCCGCATTTGTGGACATCGGCGACCATGTTCTTGCAGTCCTGCTCTAATTACAGACGGAGAGGACGCAGGGAGAGACAGCGGGGCGACAGGGCGCATGCGCCCTTGAGACCTGGCGCCCTGAGCAACCACTCATATCAAAGGCCGGCCCTGCCTCCAGTACTTCCTGGAGGAGGCAGAGCTTTGTGTTGTAGCTCAGCCTTCAGTCCATTTACCGCCTCTCCCCACCCCTCTCTTTAAAGAAGACAGAGGGGCGGGGAGAGGTGGTGATTGAATGGACTGAAGGCAGAGCTACAGCACAAAGCTCTGCCTCACCTGGGCAGCAAAATCCACGACCTGGAAAGTCGTGGAATTTCGCACCTGGGATTTTTGGATAAAGACCTTGTACTGCTGAAGAGGATTCTGAAATAAAACTAGAGATTTTTAATGCTTCAGAGCAGTGTTCCCCAACCCTATCCTCAGGACCAACCAACAGTGCATGTTTTGTGGAAATCCATACAGGTAGTTAGTCAGCTCTGCTGAGACACTAATTACCTCACCTGTGAATGTTTGAGGTTTCCTGCAAAACATGCACTGTTGGTGGGCCTTGAGGACAGGGTTGGGGGGGTGGGGGAGTGAAACTCTACTTTAAGGCCCCATTCACACTTGAGCAAGAATCGCGTGATTCCCACTCAGCGCAAAGCACTAGCAGTTTTTAAGAACCGCTAGCCCATGTAAGCCTATGGCAGTGTTCTCACTGCTGAATTTGCGGTTAGCGTTAACCGCAAACACGTGACATGCAGAGTTTTGCCGGCGATTAGGATTGAGATTAGCATGCATAGCTCCACTAATCGCGATCGCTCCCAAAACACTGCAGGGTCCAGTGATTTTTCTGCATTAATCGTGGTAAAAAAAAAAAAAAAAACTCCCGCAAAACGCCAGCGGTAATCGCCTGAGTTTTGCAGTTTTAGGTGTGAATGGGGCCTAAAGGACAACTAACCTGAGAGCTTAAAAGGATGCAAATTTACTGGCTGTCCCGCTGATCCTCTGCCTCTAAGGCCTGGAACCCACTGCAAAGCGCAAACGCAAAACGCAACCGCTAGCGTTTTGTCAGAGCGGTTTGCAAGCGGATTCATGCGCGTTTTTGGTCGTGTTTTGCAACATTGTATTTTTTTCCCCAGCGGGTGCCTAGCGTTTTGCGTTTTGCGTTTTTATCCTGATTGGTCCTGTTAATTATTTTTCATTTTGTTACAGTGTGCTGAACCGCAAAACGCTAGCAAAACCGTTCAGTTTAGGTTTTGCTGAGCGTTTCCGCTAGCGGTTCAATACTTTACATTGAAGCGCTAACGCTCCCAAAATGCTGCAGGTCCTGCGTTTGCGTTTCTGAGAAACGCAAACGCTCCTGTGGAAGTTGCCCCATCCATTAACATTAGCCCAGCGTTTTGGCAAACTGCTAGCGTATCGCAGTGCTGCCAAAACGCTGCCAAAAGCGCTCCTGTGGGTTCCAGCCCTTATACTTTTAACGAAACAAAACCCTGACTAATCATGCAGATCAAATTTTTCTGACTGAAGTCTGACAAGATTAGCTGCATGCTTGTTTTGGGTGTGTGATGCAGACACTATTAATGCCAGAAAGCTCAGCTGGACAGCCAGGCAACTGGTATTGTTTAAATGGAAATCAATATGCAATCCTCCTTATCCCTCTCTCGGGTCAGTTGTCCTTTAATGCTAGGTACACACTATACAATTTTCGGACAGATTTACTGTCAGCTCAACTATTTCCAACAGGTCCGATCGGATTTCTGATCGATTTTCTGTTCACTTCTATGGAAGATTGAGCGGAAATCAGATCAAACCTGTTTGAAGTGGTCAATCTGACTGTAAATCTGCCAGAAAATTTTATAGTGTGTACCTAGAATTAGGCAGGGTTGTGAAGTCAGGAAAAAAAATAAAATAAAAAATAAAAAAAATCCAACTCCTCAGTTTAATGAAACTGACTCAGACTCCAGGTACCCAAAATGGCTCCAACTCCTTAGTCTAGTACATCTGAAAACTTGGCTGTCCAGCTGTTAAGGAACTACAAGTCCCACAATGCATTTGCCTTTATAAATCATGACTGGCTGTCAGACTCCTGCAATGCATTGTGGGACTTGTAGTTCCTTAAAGGGAAGGTTCAGGGACTATGAAAAAAAATTAAAATCCGTATCCACTTACCTGGGGCTTCCTCCAGCCCGTGGCAGGCAGGAGGTGCCTTCGGCGCCGCTCCCGGTGGCCGACCCGACCAGCCCAGCCCTCTTCTGCGCTCCATGCCGGCTCGCTGATGTCATTGGACGTCCTTCGGGCTGTACTGCGCAGGCTCAGTAGTTCTGAGCCTGCGCAGTACAGCCCGGAGGGCGTCCGATGACATCAGCGCGCCGGCGTGGAACGCACAATGGAGCGCAGATGAGGCCCGACCTGGCCGGGTCGGGTACCGGAGACCACCGGGAGCGGCACCTCCTGCCTGCCACGGGCTGGAGGAAGCCCCAGGTAAGTGGAAAAGGTTTTTTAATTTTTTCATAGTCCCTGAACCTTCCCTTTAACAGCTAGGGTTGCCAGGTCGGCTGATGGAGAAAACCGGACAGGGGGTGGAGTTAGGGGCGGAGTCAGAAGCGCACTTTTATGTAGAGTGGGGCTAAGCAATGGGCTTTTTAAAAAATGTTTACAGTATTTATATCGCACTGACATCTTCTGCAGCACATTACAGAGTACATAGCCATGTCACTAACTGTCCTCACCAGTACATAAACATAAGAGACCACTTTTCACCAGTAAATGCACATAATAAGAGACCGCTTTTCACCAGTAAATGCACATAATAAGAGAGAGCAGAAAACTATTACAAAACTGGAAAACTATGCAAATAATGTAATGCATTTATGGCGTTTTTGCACAGTGAAGTGGTCGATTTCTTGCGGGAAGTTTTAAAAAAAAAAAAAAAAATTTCCCACCAAAATTTTTTATTGAGAACAATAAAGTGGACATACATAGGCATAAAGTTAAAATATAAATCTGCGCATACATGTATGTACACATTTTGAGCAAATATAACAAATATAACAGTATAAATTGCGTTGTACAATAGTATGAATTCAAGTGTAAAGTATAGTAAGCAGCGGGCTCAGGCGAGATTGAATGAGATTGAAAGTCACGCCTGGACTATACGGAGGGGAGATAGAGCGGAGCCAATGCACACAAAGAGCGGAAATACAACCAGAGATTTATGGGTCACTCACTCACCATATCTCCAGACTCCTGACCTTACCTTGCTTCCTTCGCAGATGCAGAATCGCATTGCAAATGACGTGAGTGACGCACGTCATGCGTGCGTTGGCAACGCAGCGTTGGCGTAGCAACGTCGGGAAGCGCGGGCTCGGGGGCGGTACTTAAAGAGAAACTCCAACCAAGAATTGAACTTTTTCCCAATCAGTAGCTGATACCCCATTTTACATGAGAAAGACAATGATTTTCACAAACAGACCATCAGGGGGCGCTGTGTGACTGATTTTGTGCTGAAACCCCTCCCACAAGAGGCTCTGAATACCGCGGTACTGCTGGCAAACTGCCACAATGTAACAATGTTCAGAGACAGGAAATAGCTGTTATTAGCTGTCTCTAACAGACAGAGCAGCTAGAAACAGCTAAATAACCTGCCCACAGTAACAATGTCACCATGTAATAAATGTCAGAATGTGAATCTGGGAGAGGAAAGATTTTACAATGAGCAAACACTGACTAAATCATTTATACATAATTATGGTAAAAAATGAAGCACTTTTTTTACTACATTATTTTCACTGGAGTTCCTCTTTAAGCTGGCGTAACTTACGCCGCGTAAGCTGGCTGGCTGTGCCTTTGACTGACAGCCAGGCAGCGAATCAGCGGTCGCGCCGCGCTGGCGGACGGGTGGCGGCAAGTGGCAAAAGGCATAAAACCGGACATCTTAATTGTCCGGTTTAACATGCCTTTTTGGACAGGACACAGCGGCTAAAAACCGGACTGTCCGGTCTAGAACCGGACACCTGGCAACCCTATTAACAGCTGGAGAGCCAAGTTTGCAGATCACTGGTCTAATACTTACCAGCTAAAAGAAAAGACTCCACATAGTGCATTACTGTAGTCACAATATTGCATACAACAAGCATCCACCCAATCGTGATAAAAGTGAATCACTGTGCGCCACTCTGTGTGAACATAACAGGCACCCCTCCAATATAGCAGCTCACCAGATGAACACCACCTCAGACACCAGGTGGGTCTAGCACATAGCCTCAAAGCAACGAACTCCACTTCTCCAAAGATGCAAAATCCAGTTTTTATTGTACAATCTTGCTGGGTAGATTGTCAGCTCCTGTGGTACCCCTGCAGTGCCTGGGAGTCTCCATGTGGAGCCTTTTCTTTTAGCCTTTCAGGAATGAAGAGGAGCGCTGTCACAACATTGTCTAAAGTTTTGCCTGGATTTGTGGTAGCGAATACTCGCCAATAAAAACTTTGATCGTGAATTTCTCTGTTGAAGTAGGCAGGCGCAGTTTGCTTAAAGACTATACTACCAAATACTTACCAGGGCCGGTGACTATTGTACAAAAGTCATTCGACTCCAACTCAGTTTATGAAACCACCGACTCCAGGTACCCAAAATTGTTCCAACTCCTCGATTTTGACTCCAGTAGCCCTGGAATTAGTCTCGGTCTTGGCCTCTTACAGGCAACATGTTGACAACAAAAACCCCATAAGGAATCATATCTGCATTAGGCAAGCCTGTTTGTAACGCGGCTTAGTGTATTGTACCAGCCAAAGCAACATTCACAGTGCGGCAGCTGCGCTGTGAGAATGGTGTGCGGCATCATAGCGCACTGTCTGCAGTGAGTTATTGCACACCGTGCACATCAACAGTAAAGTACACTGTTAATTCACTGTACACAACATGCGGTTGTAACAGGGAACAGAACACTCACTGAGCCTAGCCCCAGGGCTCATTCACACTGTAGGCGGTTTCTGCTTTTTTCAGACTGCGGTTTTTAAAAACACCCCCCCCCCCCCAACCACATGGCCAATGTATGTCTATGAGAAGGTGCATATCAGCGCAGGTCATGTGCGGTGCGTGTTCCATTTTTGAGGCGGTTCCGCCTGAATGGAAGGTATAGGGAAATCAGCGAACGCATACAAAAACACGCATTAAGGCGATTGCGCTCGTGTTAAGTATAAATACATGGTATTTATTATTTTCCGAGTCAGGAAGTGAATTGCAAAACCGCTCGGGGAAAAAAAAAAAAAAAAAAAACACACACACACACCTTAGAAAAACAGACACCTCAAGAATAAAACGCAATGTGAACAGAACGCAACGGGCTCTATTCTCAAAGACTTCCCGCATGCGGTAAAGTACATGCGGGAAGTTTGCACCCAAAATACCGTCAAGGTGGAATTCTCCAAATGTTCCACATGTTTTTCCGCATGCGGAAAAAGTGCGGGATTCATGCGGAAAAATTACCGGTATTTTCCGCAATAAAAGATCAATTCTCAAAACTGTTCAGGCGCATCATTTCATCGTTAATTACCGATTTGGTACTTATCCGTTAGCCGGGCGCATCCTCTAGGTGGCGACAAAACTCCACCAGAGTTACATCTTTCCCTACTATCCATGTCGGCCTGGAGGAGGAATAGTAATTAGCGCCACCTGCCAGATGCGCTCGGCTAACTGATAAGTACCACCGATTTTTTTTTTATCACCTACAAGTAGTAGGTGATATATTCCGCATCCCATTGACTTTAATGAAGTGTGGAGGCTTAAGGGCAGTGCTTGCTGGACTTTAACTTTTTTTTTTTAAACACTTTTTCATGCGACCTTTTTACCGCATGAATAATGGCTGTTTCCGCATTTTTTTCGCGCATGCGGAAAACATTAGTGAATGTGGAAAAAAAATGCAGAGTTTACCGCTGGCGGGAATATAGCGGTAAAATTTTGCGGAAAATTTGGCTCTTTGAGAATAGAGTGCAACGTGAACAGAACGCAACGTGAACAAAACGCAACGTGAACAAGGCATCAGAGTATTATTAAAAAGTTACCTTTTAAGAATTCAGTCTAAAATCCGCTATGGGTCACAACCAGCTCCTCAGACAGCCCAGTTCAACTTCTTCACACTGCATGAGTAACTAGTTACCTCACATGTTAGAACTTAAATTACCACCCACCTGCTGCACAGCTGACCAATTAGCAGGAAAGCCCCTCTCAATCAGCATAAGAGCATGATTAGTGGAGAAACTGAGCATCTGAATTCAATAGTAAGCATGTTTAAAGAGAACCTGTACTGAGTAAAATTATTTAAAATAAACACATGAGGTAACTTCAAACGAACATTACATTGGGCTCTATTCTCAAAGAGCCAAATTTTCCGCAAAATGTTACCGCTATATTCCCGCCAGCGGTAAACTCCGCATTTTTTCCACATTCACTAATATTTTCCCTGGTGTTTACCATGTCAGCATACGTATGGGCAAAGCCCCACCTCCTTTGCCCTAGTAGGACGTCCTTAGATATTAAATAGCCTAGACTAGCCCCATGCCATCATTCTCTTTTTTGTCCTCGCCTCCAGCAGGATCCTTGGATATTCCCTTACCTCCGCATATATGCGGGCTCCAGCAGTTGGGCTTCTGCTGATGTCCTTATCCTAGGTAGCTAAATGCTCCTATAGGGTATAGGAGTCCCTCTCTAAGTACTCTCTGGGACATTTTTGCTTTAAATCCTGTGGCCCTCTTATATCTAAAGGATATTGGGCTTCCCCGCAGCTTTTCCGGCAATTTTTGGCATTTTTTGGTCCCTGCGGCATGTCCCCGCGGCATATCCCTCTCTCTGTTCCCCTTTCTGAGCGGCTGGAAGTAGCGGATTGGCGTCTTCCGCGTTTGTATTACCTTTTGCTGACGTTCCGGCTCAGGTTACGAGGTAGGATTGTGCGCTCCTTCTGTTCCAATTCCCCGGCAGTTTGTCGGTGGGTCGCGCGCGCACGAGGACTTCCTGTTTGTGCGCTGTGGGCGGAAGTGCTTGGCGGCCATTTTGGAAGGGGGCAGAGCGCGGCGTCTGTTCAATTTCCTTTAGGGGAGGTATATTAGGGGGTATTTCCTTCCGCCTAGCGGCGTTTGGTCTTCCCGACGGGTGGAGTATAGGCTGCTGGGACTGTCGGCAGGTGGGTTCTTTGTTTGCTTCTCTGTGCAAATAGTGCATATCTATACAGATGGTATGGATATGTGTTTATCCTGTGAGCAATTGGTAATTCCAGTACTGCTCTTTTTCAGCTGCTATAATGGGGAAAAGGTCAGGAGAGTACTCTGGCTCGAGTTCAGCATTAAATAGGTAAGGGTGGTGAGTATTTGTGTATAAAAGCCTGAAGATGTCTTAAAGCTGTAGCGTCACTTATACGCTTCTGTCTATTTTGACAGGAGCGAGGGAAAGAAGTCAGAGTCTAAGCGCCTAGGGGCTGCTGGTCAGAGTGATCGGTCATCGTATAAATCTTCCCAAGATAAGAAGCAAGATAAAAGTCGCAAGTCTCATCCAAAATCTCCTTCCAGGAGTAGAAGTCGGTCAATAAGTCGGTCCCATTCCCGGTCCAGATCGGGGTCACCAGAAACAAGACCTGGATCATTCCTGGATGCATCCATACCTGGGAATCAGGCAGCTTTGCAAAATCCTGTGGATATTCCTAATTCATCTGTACCAATAAAACCAAACAAAAATGAGTGCTGGATCTGCGGTAGAGTGTCGCTTCCTAATAAGAAAGTATGTGAACTTTGTCATATGGACATTGCGAGAGAGGACCGGGAAGTGTCGTCATTGATAAAGCAAGTGGTCAAGGATACAGTCTCTGAGCTATCATTAAAACAACAGTCTCGCAACCAGGCCCCTCTAGCAGGAGGGTTGTAGTAGAGGATTCTTTCAGTTCTGATGCCGAATCTGAGGATGGAGGATTTGATTTTTCTCTGGTCCCTACCTTTGTGTCAAGAGTCAAGGAGGCCATTGAATGGGATGATGAGGTCTCATCTCCGGTGGTCAAGAAAAGGAGATACTATAAGGGTTTAAGTAAGATTAAAGTTTCCTTTCCACTGATGGAGGAAATCAGAGAAATGATTAAGGAAGAGTGGGACAAGACGGTTAAGAAGCCTTCTTTTAAAAATAAGCTCCAAAAGATGTACCCATTAGACTTGGAAGATGAAGCCTTAATCCAGACCAGTCCAGTGGTGGATGCTTCCCTAATGAGAATGGTTAGGAATGTCACGTTGCCTCTGGAGGATTCTATCTTGTTCAGAGACGTTTTAGATCGTCAGATCGATCAAGATTTGAGAAGATCTTATCTAGCTTCGGGACAGGCTGCAAGGATAGCTATCACCCTGACCTCGGTGGCAAAGGCCTTAAAAGTCTGGATTGAAAATATTCAGAGGGGAGTCAAGTCCGGTGCAAATGTGGAAGATATCACGGTTGCTCTTGAGGAGTTAGATCTCGCTTCTGAGTTTGTCGGAACTGCTAGCGTGGATACCTTAAGGTCTACTGCTAGATCTATGCTCTATTCTGTTATGGCCAGGAGGGCGCTCTGGCTCAAGCCTTGGGCCGCTGATCCATCCTCTAAACAATCCTGGGCCAAAATTCCTTTTGATGGAAAGAACTTGTTTGGGCCCAAGATGGACGCAGCCATCTCCCGTGTGACTGGGGGTAGATCGGGCCTGTTGCCCCAGGACAGGAAGTTCAGGAAGCAGAGGTACCCTCAGGTGAGAAGGCAGTCTTATGGCAAGTTTACGGAGTCAAGGGCTTACCGTCCAGGAAAGGAGTTTAGAAGAAATTGGCGAAATCCCCAGCAGAATTCAAGATCTGGTAGGCAGAAGGGCGCTCAGCCGGCAGGTGATTCGACTAAGTCCTTTTGAAGTAAGGCCCGTCCAAGGTATACCGGTGGGAGCGAGGCTGACCCATTTCAAGGATATCTGGACGGGGAACATTCGCAACCGTTGGATAGTAGCCACAATTTCAGAGGGCCATCGTTGGGACTTTATGAAGTATCCTGTTCTTCCGGTATTCAAATCTACGAGAATACCAAGCTCGGTGGAGAAACAACTAGTTCTGGTGGATTATGTGTCAGACCTGTTGAAGAAAGAGGCAGTGTGTCAGGTACCCCCTTCAGAAAGAGGTCTAGGCTTCTATTCTCAGATATTCCTGGTAAAAAAGAAGTCAGGAGAGCTCAGGCCAGTGTTAGACTTAAAGCGACTAAACAAATTTGTTCAGGTGCCAAAGTTCAAGATGGAGACACTCACTTCAGTCGTTATGTCTATCCAGCCAGGAGATTGGATGTGTTCAATAGATCTGAAGGACGCGTATTTCCATGTGCCAGTCCATCGTTCGATGCAGAAGTATCTTCGTTTTGCGGTCGGTCATCTTCACCTTCAGTTCGTTTGCCTTCCTTTTGGCCTTGCAACATCGCCCCGCACTTTTTCGAAGGTTTTGCTAGCCGTGATCTCGTTCGTTCGGTTACAGGAAATACGCGTCCTTCACTATTTGGACGACATCATTCTCCTGGCCTCCTCACGGTCAGTCCTATTGGAACATCAAAAATTGTTAGTCAACACTCTTCAGGAGTTCGGGTGGATAGTGAATCCCAAAAAGAGCCAATTGGTTCCCACCCAGAGGATGCTCTTCTTAGGGGCAATTCTGGACACGGTGCAGAATTCAATCTCTCTTCCAGAGGAGAAGATAGTTTCCCTAAAGTTTTTGTTGATAGAGCTTCTCAAGCATCGCTATGTTGCAGCCAGAAAATGTCTGTCAGTGATCGGAATAATGTCTTCTATGATACCAATGGTGTGCTGGGCCCATTGGAATCTGCGCCAGTTTCAGATCAACTTCCTAAAGCAATGGAACAAGGTGGATCTGGGTCAAGCAATTTGGCTTCCATGCAAGGTGAAGAAATCTCTCAGATGGTGGTTGAATCGGGACAATTTAGGTCGATCCAGGCCTCTGCAACAACCGCATTGGGCCATAGTGACGACAGATGCCAGTCAGTTAGGCTGGGGTGCTGTTTATCACGACATGTATATCCAGGGTGTCTGGAGCCAACGCATGAAGGTAGTTTCCAACATCTTAGAGTTGAGAGCAGTTTATCTGGCGCTGGAACATTTCTTACCTTATCTAAAAGGGAAACCAGTATTAGTGAAAGTGGACAATGTCTCGGCTGTATCGTACCTGAAAAGACAAGGGGGAACTCACAGTATGTCTCTGATGAAGGAGATGTCTCAGATTATGGAGTTGGCTCAAAACAACTTTCTGGATCTATCAGCAGTGTATCTCCCGGGGTCACAGAATCTGCAGGCGGATTTCCTGTCAAGGAACCAGGTAGACAACAACGAGCGGTCCCTGCATCCGAGAGCTTTCCAGCAGTTAGTGCGGACATGGGGTATGCCTCAGATCGACTTATTTGCCTCGGCAAAGAACAACAAGGTACCCCTTTACTTCTCGAGGGGTCTGGACCGGAAGGCGTTGGGCATGGATGCCTTAACTCAAGTGTGGCGTTTCAAGAGGGCGTACGCTTTTCCCCCAACTCCTTTGATTTTCAAATTTCTTCAGAAGCTGAGTCACCTAAAATTGACAGTGTTAGCAGTGATACCCTGGTGGCCGGCAAGGCCCTGGTTTCCGCTGTTACTGCAGATGAGTACCCAGGATCCCATTCCCCTTCCGGATCTGCCCAACCTGCTATCGCAGGGAATGGTGTTCCATCAGAACCCTCGGTCTTTACATCTAATGGGGTGGAATTTGAGAGGGCTAGGCTGTTAGCGGAAGGTTGTTCCCCTGAGGTAGTGTCTACATTGTTAAAAGCCAAAAGACCATCCACAGTAGCTTCCTATGACAGAATATGGAGGAAATTTACAGAATTTTCCATTCAACGAAATTTTAACGTCAATGACTTTAATGTGTGCAATCTGTTGGCTTTCTTACAGAACGGACTGGAATTGCCCCTGGCATATTCTACGTTAAAAAGGCAAGTTTCAGCAATTTCCTCAATCTCAGGAGTTGTGTGGGCAGAGAAGCCCTTGATTAGACAGTTCTTTAAAGCAGCAATTAAGCTGAAGCCACCAGTTAAGCCAAGATTCCCCAAATGGGACCTTCCATTAGTTTTGGATGTCATGACATCTTCCTCAGAGTGGCAAAATCATTCTGCTTCATTAAGAAATTTAACATATAAGACAGCATTTCTGATTGCAATTACATCGGGACGAAGGATGTCTGAATTACAAGCCCTGTCATGTAAGGAGCCCTTTTTAGTGTTCTATGACGACAGGTTAGTACTTTATCCTGTGCAATCTTTTCTTCCAAAAGTAGCCTCAGTTAGACACATAAATCAGGAATGGACTCTTCCAAGCTTCAGACTACAGGAAAATCCGGAGTCTTTGCATCCCTTGGACATTCCTTCCCTAGTCAGGGCATATTTGGAGGCTACCAAAGACTTCCGGGACTCAGATCGCCTTTTTATAATCCCTTCTGGTCACAGGAAGGGAAAGGCGGCCACTACAAGAACTATTGCAAGTTGGGTTGTGAACTCGATCCAAAAGGCATATAAGTCTAAAGGCTTAGAGCCTCCACAGGACATTATTGCCCACTCTACAAGGAGTGTGTCCTCCTCATGGGCAGCTTACAGTAAAGTTTCTTTATTAACTGTGTGTAAGGCAGCCAATTGGGCCTCTAACCATACTTTTCTTAAGCATTATTGTATTGACTTTGCAGCCCTTTCTTCTGTTAATTTTGGGAAAGCTATTATTTCCTCTGCTGTCAGTAATGCTATTTAAGGATGTATTATGTTTTTGTGTGAATTAAATTGGGTGATTAGCAGCATACCCACCCATGGTCTGTCTAGTTATTGCCCATACGTATGCTGACATGGTAAACACCAGGGAATATGGAAAACTGTATACTCACCTTCGGTAGTTTTCCTTTCCTGGTGTTTCCCATGTCAGCATACGGGCCCGCCCTATGCTGTCGGCTCGTTCTAGTTACTTAGAATGATGGCATGGGGCTAGTCTAGGCTATTTAATATCTAAGGACGTCCTACTAGGGCAAAGGAGGTGGGGCTTTGCCCATACGTATGCTGACATGGGAAACACCAGGAAAGGAAAACTACCGAAGGTGAGTATACAGTTTTCCATATTCCGCATGTTTTCCGCATGCGGGAAAAAAGATGCGGAAACAGGCATTATTCATGCGGGAATCATGCGGTAAAAAGGTCGCATGAAAAAGTGTTTAAAAAAAAAAAATTAAAGTCCACCAAGCACAGCCCTTAAGCCTCCACACTTCATTAAAGTCAATGGGATGCGGAATATATCACCTACTACTTGTAGGTGATAAAAATTCGGTAATTAACGAAGAAATGATGCGCCTGAACATCTTTGAGAATTGATCTTTTATTGCGGAAAATACCGACTTTTGCGGAAATTTTACCGCATGAATCCCGCACTTTTATCACACTTTTTCCGCATGCGGAAAAAACATGCGGAACATTTTGAGAATCCCAACTTGCCGGTATTTTGGGTGCAAACTTCCCGCATGTACTTTACCGCATGCGGGAAGTCTTTGAGAATAGAGCCCATTGGGCTCTATTCACAAAACCATGCACGGTAACTCTTTTTTGGGTGAAAAATTACCTCCAGTGATAATTCACTAAAAATAGTGAAAAAAGTGAGTATTCACTAAAAATGTACCAAGTGTGATAAATGTTTGATAAAAGTGCGGTAAAACAGGTGATAAAACAGGTGATAAACAGGTGATAAAACAGGTGATAAAACTGTCAGTAATATGTACGGAAATAAAGCTTTTTTGACCACTGTAGGGCAGCCCATATACTTGCCACCCATTACACAGAGACGACCCAGGAAAGCCAGTCACATTTAAAGTGGGACCTCAACTCTTGCACAGGACAGAAGGAAAACATATAGAAATGCACCCTGTGGGCTCTATTCATAAAACCTTACCGCAATTTTTCCGCTCAAAACAGCGGATTTTCCCGTCCATTTAGCAAAGTGGGCATTCATAAAAGCATGAAAATCTACAATCCCCCAGCAGAGCGAGAAATTTCCGCCTTCTCCAGTGTTTTTCTAGATTTATCTAGAAAAAAGTAACAAAATGGCCATTCATAAAGATTAGAGGAAGCGGTATGTGGACGGGAAATACCGCTTCCTCTGATTTTGCGGATTACATATAAGTGAATGGGACAGACCTCCCAGAGAGAGCAGTGCACGGAGGGACTCTGCCGGCTGAAGTGTTTCCGCATGCCTTCCGACAGCTTACCGCCAGCTTTCAGCGGGAGATCTCCGCTCTTGCATCGCAGCTTTCAAGATTTTTTTGAATGACCACCCAGAAGTGTAAAATACCGCTGCGGTATTTTCCCTCCAGGAGTTTTCTCGCCACAACTTTTTTATGAATAGAGCCCTGTATGTATATAATTTAGCCTGTCTAATTCCCCCTCATCTGTGAATAATCACAACTCTAATTTGAGCTCTCAGCTGTGCCAGCTGGCTGCCTCAGCAGAGCAGCTAATGTGTAAACACAGGATGTTAACCCTATGTCTGCTTCCATGAAAGCAGGAAGTACATACACTGGAAATTGTTTGCTGGATTTGTATCAGCTGTAACAAAGAAATGTTTTTCTTTAAAGGTAATTATGCTGTTGCTTATCTTTTAGAGCAGAGATGAATTTCCTCCTCGGCATCTATTAAATCATCTAAAAGACTGTACTAGGTCTGAAAGTGCGCCTTGAGATTAGACACACTCGTCTTTTCTGCCTTCTATGTAAAACTGACATAAACTCGAGCAAAAAAAAGCTCAAAAGGCTCCATCCTGAAGGCCAAAAACAGAGAAGTGATAATTATCACCTACCATTTGTAGGTGATAAAAACATCCTTAATTAACACCAACTTTTCAATTGAGAATCTCAAATTGGAGATAAATTTGAGGTAATTACCACACTTTTACCTCACTTTTACCGCATGAGGTAAAAAAAAATAGTGAATTTGAAAATGGAGATATTTTGGTCGGTGTTTATCACTACCTAATTTAACTCATGCGGTAACTCATTGAGAATAGAGCCCATTGTCACCTTGCCATGAGTTCCTCTCAGAAGCTCACCATTTTCTTTTTACAGTGATCCCTTCCAGTTCTGACAACATTTTGTCAGAACTGAAATATATCAGTTTCTGTCAGTTATATATCAGTTGCTGTCAGTTACAGCTGAGAGGAGAACTGATGTGTCCATGTTTCCCTATGGCTCAAGTGGGCGATGTTACAGTTTAACAATGTGCTGACCTGGAAGCTGTTATGGGGTGATGGCCATTTTCAAAATGGAGGACGGAGAATTCCATTGATCACAGTGGACAAACAGGATGCAGGAGAGGAGAAATAGATTGAGGAGTAGACTACACAGGAGGTAAGTATGACTTGTGTGGGCTCTATTCATAAAAAACTTGTGGCGTAAATACTCGTAGAGGTAAAATACCGCAGCGGTATTTTACACTTCTGGGTGGTCATTCAAAAAAATCTTGAAAGCTGCGATGCAAGAGCTGAAAGCTGGCGGTAAGCTGTCGGAAGGCATGCGGAAACACTTCAGCCGGCAGAGTCCCTCCGTGCACTGCTCTCTCTGGGAGGTCTGTCCCATTCACTTGTATGTAATCCGCAAAATCAGAGGAAGCGGTATTTCCCGTCCACATACCGCTTCCTTTAATCTTTATGAATGGCCATTTTGTTACTTTTTTCTAGATAAATCTAGAAAAACACTGGAGAAGGCGGAAATTTCTCGCTCTGCTGGGGGATTGTAGATTTTCATGCGGGAACAGCTTTTATGAATGCCCACTTTGCTAAATGGACGGGAAAATCCGCTGTTTTGAGCGGAAAACTTGCGGTAAGGTTTTATGAATAGAGCCCTGTATGTTTATTTTGACTTTTAATGTTCAGTTCAGGTTTTCTTTAAGGCCTCTTTTCAACGAACTGTTGAGAGGCAGTGAAATGCCTCTAAAACTCTCACAACTGCTCACTGCTGCCTGGTAACTGCTTGTTGCTGCCTGGTAACTGCTGCCTGTTAACTGCTTGCTGAGCACACAGTTCAACAGTTCGTGGAAAAGAGGCCTTACATATATTATTAAACCCATCTTATTAGATTATTATTATTTATAATATCTGACCAAGAGGTTTTTATATTATAACCAGATGGATCAGATTTCTTCCAGGAAGGCAGTACCTTTATTACAGACACCTGCATTATTTTTCATTAAGGCTGCTTTCACATTAGGACGTTACATGCAGGGCCGGGCCGAGGCATAGGCTGGAGAGGCTCCAGCCTCAGGGCGCAGTGTAGGAGGGGGCGCAGAATTCATTCAGCTGTCATTCCTAATTGTGTTTGAAGCAGAGAGAAATAAGAAAAGGGGATACATGGCAATGACAGCAAGCCAGATAACTAGAGATTAGGGTGTTGGGGGCCCTGGGGTGCCTCTTAGTAATAGCAATCAGTGTGTGACGGCTGGGGTGGGGGGATAGAGGGGCGCACTTTGGTGTCTCAGCCTTGGGTGCTGGAGGACCTTGTCCCGGCTCTGGTTACATGCGCACGTTAGAGCAGCCTGTAAGGACAACTCACCGTAATGAAAAATCAATGGGCTGTTCACAGCGCCCACGTTGCGTTGGAGTATAACGAATGAAAGTGCAGCATGCTGAGCGTTATACTCGTATGTGGTTGCGTTCGAATGTTTGCACATGCTCAGTACTGTTTTTTTTTTTTTCATTTGACGCATGCGCCGTTCTCATTCGATAGTATGCGTCAAAAAGTACGCATCAAGAGACGCATAACGCGGCTCTATATAACGTCCAACTTCAAAGCTAACATGTGCTGCGTTAGGGGCACATTATGCGACCTTAACGTCACATCTAACGCAACGGGCTCTATTCTCAAAGACTTCCCGCATGCGGTAAAGTACATGTGGGAAGTTTGCGACCAAAATACCGTCAAGTTGACATTTTCAAAGTGTTCCGCATGGTTTTTCCGCATGCGGAAAAAGTGCGGTAAAAGTGCGGGATTCATGCGGAAAAATTTCCGCAAAAGTCGGTATTTTCCGCAATAAAGAAATCAATTCCCAAAAATGTTCAGGCGCATCATTTCGTCGTTATTTACCGATTTTTTTTTTTAATTTTTTTTTTTAATCACCTACAAGTAGTAGGTGATATATTCTGCATCCCATTGACTTTAATGAAGTCTGGAGGCTTAAAGAGGATCTGTAACGTCAAAATATCCCCTGGGGGGTACTCACCTCGGGTGGGGGAAGCCTCCGGATCCTAATGAGGCTTCCCACGCCGTCCTCAGTCCCTCAGGGGTCTCGCTGCAGCCCTCCGAGAAAGATTACGTCAATATTTACCTTCCTGGCTCCTGCGCAGGCGCTCTGACGGCTGTCGGCTCCGAAGTAGGCGGAAATACCCGATCGCCATCTGGTCTGCTCTACTGCGCAGGCGCAAGTTTCCGGCGCCTGCGCAGTAGAGCGGACTCGACTGAGATCGGGTAATTCCGTGTAGTTCGGAGCCAAGAGCAGCCACAGCGCCCCCGCTGGAGCCTGCAAAGGGAAATATTGAACTGACAGTCGGGTCTGTCGCCGGCTGTTCGGAGGGCTGCAGCGAGACCCCCGTGGGACAGAGGACGGCGTGGGAAGCCTCATTAGGATCCGGAGGCTTCCCCCACCCGAGGTGAGTACCCCCCAGGGGATCTTTTTCATGTTACAGAGTCTCTTTAAGGGCTGTGCTTGCTGGACTTTAATTTTTTTTTTTTTAAACACTTTTTCATGCGACCTTTTTACCGCATGATTCCCGCATGAATAATAGCTGTTTCCGCATCATTTTCCCGCATGCGGAAAACATGCAGAAAATATTAGTGAATGTGGAAAAAATGCGGGGTTTACCGCTGGCGGAAATATAGCGGTAAAATTTTGCGGAAATTTTGGCTCTTTGTGAATAGAGCCCAACATCTTGGTGTGAAAGAGCCCTTAGAGCAGGGATCTCAAACTCGCGACCCGCGGGCCATTTGCGGCCCTCGCCTCGATACAATATTTTGTGGCCCTCACCGGCAAAAGCTTCCTTATAGTTCGCTTCAGTGCTCCCAAGTAATCCACTGCATCCCGCCGCTAAACGAGGGCTGCAGAGCCCCCAAATCGCCCGGGGGGCAATCCGCCGGCATTTCCTGGAAGGGGCAGAGCTTTCAGCTTCAGCTCTGCCCCTCCTGACGTCAATCGCCTCACGGATCGCTGCTTCTCCCCGCTCCTCTCTGTGAAGGAAGAGTGAGAGGGGCGGGCAGAGGCGGCGATGCGCCGCGATTGTGAAACTTCTTGTGCCTTAGAGGGTGCAAGCCTAGCTAACGATTTGGTTACACAGGTATTCCCTGGTTAACGTTTTAAATTCTGATTGGTTCTTTCAATTAATTTTAATTTTGTTACAGTGTGCAGTCATTTCAAAACGCTAGCAAAATCACTCTGTGCAGGTTTTGATGAGCGATTACGGCAGCGTTTACATACTTTACATTGCAGAAACGCTAAACACGAAAAATGCTGCATGTCCTGCGTTTTAGTAATCGCAGTTGCTCCAGTGGAATTTGGCTCATCCATTAACATTAGCTGAGCGTTTAGGGAAATCGCTAGTGTTTTGAATCGCTCCCTAAACGCTCACAAAATCGCTCTAGTGGGTTTGAGCCCTTAGGTGTAGACCGGCCAGACAGACTTCTCCATAGGTTCAGATGGAGGTATGGACTTATGCTTCATCCTCACTCTGAACAATCTTTCTTTTTCCATGGACTGTTGAGCTGTGTGCTCAGCAAGCAGTTACCAGGCAGCAGTGAGCAGTTACCAGGCAGCAGTGAGCAGTTGTGAGAGTTTGAGGCATTTCACTGCCTGTCAACAGTTCGTGGAAAGGCCATGGAAAAAAGGCCTTAGGCCCAGTGCACACCAAAACCACTAGCAGATCCTCAAAACGCTAGAGTTTTTTTAAAGCAGATTTCAGAGCGATTCTAGGCATGTTTAGAGAGGTTTTCTAAACACGCCTAGCGTTTTTGTGTAGCAGATTACAAATATTGTTACAGCAAAAGCTGTTAGTGAACAGCTACTGTAACAAAAACGCCTGGAAAACCGCTCTGACCTTGCATTTTTCAGAGCGGTCAGAGCTTTTGCTATACTTTACATAGAGGCAGAAACGCTTCTGCAAACCGCAAAAGTGCTGCAGAAGCCACGTTTGCGGTTTGCTAAAAACCTCAAACCGCTGGTGTGCACCATCCCATTGAAATACATTAGCCAAGCGTTTTCCCAGGCAGAAGCAGTTTGTGAAACACTTCAAAAACCGCTCGGTGTGCACCGGGCCTTAAAGGGAAGGTTCAAGCAAAATAAAAAAATTAGTATCACTTACCTGGGGCTTCTACCAGCCCCATGCAGCCATCCTGTGCCCTCGTAGTCACTCACTGCTACTCCAGTCCCCCGCTGGCAGCTTGCCGACCTCGGAGGTCGGCGGGCCACATTGCATACATTTTTACGCATTCCCGCTAGTGCAGGAACATTAACACATACATTTTTACGCGTTAGTGGTGCAACGCGTAAAAATGTACGCATGGCACCACTAACGCGTAAAAATGTATGTGTTAATTAGAGATGTAGCAAACTGTTCGCCGGCGAACATCTCTAAATACATGGGTCTTTTACTGCTTCCGGGTCGCTCTGACCCGGAGTAGTACGCCTGCGCTGCCCGGCGAAGCGCGTCCTAGATCTCGCTCCTGTTGCCGGGCACTCTCTGCGCATGTGCGTGACGTCATGAACGACGTCACGCACATGCGCAGAGAGTGCCCGGCAACAGGAGCGCGATCTAGGACGCGCTTCGCCGGGCAGCGCAGGCGTACTACTCCGGGTCAGAGCGACCCGGAAGTAGTAAAAGCCCCAGAGATGTTCGCCGAGCGAACAGTTCGCAACATCTCTAGTGTTAATGTTCCTGCACTAGCGGGAATGCGTAAAAACGTACGCAATGCGGCCCGCCGACCTCCGAGGTCGGCAAGCTGCCAGCGGGGGACTGGAGCAGCAGTGAGTGACTACGAGGGCACAGGATGGCTGCCTGGGGCTGGTAGAAGCCCCAGGTAAGTGAAACTCATTTTTTTATTTTGCTTGGACATTCCCTTTAAAGGGAACCTAAACTGAGAAGGATTTTTCCTTTTCAAAGAATACCAGTTGCCTGACTCTCCTGCTGATCCTGTGTCTCTAATACCTTTTAGCCACAGCCCCTGAACAAGCATGCAGATCATGTGCTCTGACTGAAGTCAGACTGGGTTAGCTGCATGCTTGTTTCAGGTGTGTGATTCAGCCACTACTTCAGCTAAAGAGATCAGCAGGGCTGCCAGGTAACTGGTATTGTTTAGAAGGAAACATCCATATCACTCTCAGTTAAGGTTCCCTTTAAACAAATTCCTGTCTGCCAGCCCCAACCCCTCTGCAGCTGGCTCCTGTTTCTGGTCATCTTAAGGCCTCTTTTCCATGGACTGTTGAACTGTGTGCTCAGCAAGCAGTTACCAGGCAGCAGTGAGCAGTTGCCAGGCAGCAGCAATTAGTTACCAGCAGCAGTGAGTAGTTGTGAAAGTTTGAGAGGCATTTCACTGCCTATTAATAGTCCGTGGAAAAGAGGCCTAACTGTTGTCCAAGCTGCAAACCCTCAGTGAGGCTGCTTTGTCTGGGGCTTATAGCTCCTCAAAAGTGGACTAGCCGTTATACAGAGTGGCCAACTGAGAAAGTTCTGGCTCTTCCTGGTAGGCGGTGTCAGTAGTGGCGCAGAAGAATGATATCCTTTGTTTGCCCATGCACCTTCTGACTACCGGACAACTTCTGTCGCCGCGTGCATGATAATGACTGCCAGTGGAGACCCCAGCAGAGCCACTGCGCCACCCTAGCCTCAAAACCACTGGAAAGGTAAGCCACTTTCTCTCCTGGTGTGTTTGTCAGATGCAACACCATGCTGGCCAGCACACTGACGCTTCTCACGCCCATTGAAGTAGCCTGGAAGAATTAAAGCGGATCCGAGATGAAAAACTAACTATAAACAAGTGACTTGTCTATATATCTTATCTAAAGTTTACACCGCAAATCTAGCTGCAAACAGCTTTAACAGTTTATGATTATTTATTCCTGTGATACAATGAGAGCGGCCATGTTCTGTTTGTTATATTACACAAAGGCAAGTTGATAGCATCTCCAGGCCTGAGCATGTGACAAATTCATTCTGCTCTCCTCCTCCCCTCTGCCTCTGAAATCTCTGGCTAGCAGTGCTGGGACGAGGTTTTTTGGCAACAGAGGCAGAGATCCCAAAGTGCGCCCCCCCCCCCGGAAAGTAAACAAGCCCACCTCAGTGTCCCACTGGGGGGGAGCTGGTATAATAGGAATTACTTACCTATGGCTCCTGTGGCCTCTTACCCATATGGTGGTGGCGGATGGCAGTGGGGGCGGTGGCTGTGGGGCTGGAGACTTCCGTTACTGTAGATAATATCGATTCCGGGCAGGGAGGGGAGGCAGGCGGTGGCCAGCCAGGAATGAGAAATCCGCCCTCAGGGTGCAGAGCTCTGAGGCTGGTGCCTCTTCTGCCTCTGCCTTGGCCCGGCTCTAGCCAGGACTGTACATTCACAGTAGTCTGTAACTCAGCTGAGTCATAGACTTTACAGGGCTGGCAACACCGCAACCGAGGGAACTGGGAAGATGTCGAGGGAGCTAAACTAGAGTGACCAGACGTCCCGGATTGCCCGGGACACGTCCCGGATTCGGGGTCCGCTGTCCCAGGCTTAATGAGGTCCCGGGAAACGTCCCGCTTTGAGCAGCGGGACGTCCCGGCCTCGGGACTCTGGCCACTCTCTCCTCAATGAACTGGCAGCGGCGTCTATAGACGCCGTGCCAGTTCATTGCCCGCAGCCCCGCTCCAGCCTCCTCTTCCGGTGTCTGTTTCCGACACCAGCAGGCGAGCAGGGCTACGGCAAGATGGCTGCCGGAGCCCTGTACTGGAGACCTATTTGTGTCACTAGTACAGGGCTTCGGGCGCCATCTTGCCGTAGCCCTGTCAGCGCGGGAGACCAGAGCAGGAGGAACAAGACGGTCCCGGGACGGAGCAGCGCGCCAGAGGCCGGACACTTCTGCCAGGTGAGTAAATGCTTTCTTTTCCAGGTGAAATGTTTGCCCGCATTGTTTCTTTTCCAGGTGAAATGTTTGCCCGCATTGTTTCTTTTCTGGTGAAATGTTTGCCCGCATTGTTTCTTTTCTGGTGAAATGTTTGCCCGCATTGTTTCTTTTCTAGTGAAATGTTATTGTTTGCCCGCATTGTTTCTTTTCTGGCGAAATGTTTGCCTGCAGTGCGTTTCTTTTCTGGCGAAATGTTTGCCCGCAGTGCGTTTCTTTTCTGGCGAAATGTTTGCCCGCATTGCGTTTCTTTTCTGGTGAAATGTTTGGCCGCAGTGCGTTTCTTTTCTGGTGAAATGTTTGGCCGCAGTGCGTTTCTTTTCTGGTGAAATGTTTGCCCGCAGTGCGTTTCTTTTCTGGTGAAATGTTTGGCCGCAGTGCGTTTCTTTTCTGGTGAAATGTTTGGCCGCAGTGCGTTTCTTTTCTGGTGAAATGTTTGCCCGCAGTGCGTTTCTTTTCTGGTGAAATGTTTGCCCGCAGTGTGTTTCTTTTCTGGTGAAATGTTTGCCCGCAGTGCGTTTCTTTTCTGGTGAAATGTTTGCCCGCAGGGCGTTTCTTTTCTGGTGAAATGTTTGCCCGCAGTGCGTTTCTTTTCTGGTGAAATGTTTGGCCGCAGTGCGTTTCTTTTCTGGTGAAATGTTTGCCCGCAGTGCGTTTCTTTTCTGGTGAAATGTTTGCCCGCAGTGCGTTTCTTTTCTGGTGAAATGTTTGCCCGCAGCGCGTTTCTTTTCTGGTGAAATGTTTGCCCGCATTGCGTTTATTTTGTACTGACATGTTGCCCGCATTGCGTTTATTTTGTACTGACATGTTTGCCCGCATTGCGTTTATTGTCTAGTGAAATGTTTGCCCGCATTGCGTTTATTTTGTACTGACATGTTGCCCGCATTGCGTTTATTTTGTACTGACATGTTTGCCCGCATTGCGTTTATTTTCTGGTGAAATGTTTGCCCCCATTGCGTTTATTTTGTACTGACATGTTTGCCCGCATTGCATTTATTTTATACTGACATGTTGCCTATTGCGTTTATTTTCTGGTGTCCGGGGTAACTGTAACTGCATTTATTATTTAATGGTCATAGATGGCTATGTTTGCTGCTTTGTGGTTACGGTATACTATTAGCATCACACAGTTTCTGCACACCCATGATACAAAGTCTCATTTGTCCACATCATGGCGTAAACACTGCTTTCTTATGCCTCGCTGTTACATCATTACGTTAGCTCCGCCCATACAATGTCATGGCCACGCCCATTTTTTCGGCGCTGCGCGCGCCGCAGCCCCCCTCCCCCAGTCTTCGCCACTGCACGCTCCTCACTCCTTCCCACTTTTCGCTGCGCGCGCCGCCACCCCCCCTACGCCCCCCTCCCCGTCCCAGGTTGGACCCACAAAAATATGGTCACTCTAGCTGCACACGCACACGCACACACGCACACACGCACACACTACACACACACACACACACACACACACACACACACACACACACACACACACACTGTGCGCACACACACACTACACATACACACACACACTGTATACACACACACACACACTGTACACACACACACACACTGTACACATATACACACACACACTGTGCGCACACACACTGTACACACACACACACTGTACACACACACACACACTGTACACACACACACACACACACACACTGTACACACACACACACTGTACACATATACACACACACACTGTGCGCACACACACACACACACACTGTACACACACACACACACACACACACTGTGCGCACACACACACACACACACACACACACACTGTACACATACATATACACACACTGTGCACATACACACACTGTACACACACATTGTACACACTGTACACACACACACTTTACACACACTGTACACGTACACGTACACACTGTACACACTGTACACACTGTACACACTGTACACATACACACTGTACACATACACACTGTACACACACACTGTACACACACACACACACTGTACAAACTGTACACACACACTGTACACACACACACACACTGTACACACACACACACTGTACACACACACACACTGTACACACACACACACACACTTACACACACACACACACACACACACACACCCTGTACACACACACACACACACACACACACACACACACCCTGTACACACACACACACACACACACACACACACACACACACACACACACACACACACACACACCCTGTACACACACACACACACACACACACACTTACACACTACGCATATACATGCTTTAAACACACAGTATACACACAGACACACACAGCTATTCAATGCAATTCACACTCATTTGTCTGCCTCTCTCAAAGACCCCTTCCCCACCATACCTACTTCATCCCAGTCATGACAATAGCTAGTCGTTAGTGATGGGAATTCCGGCTCTTCTCAGAGAATCGGCTCCTCTGAATCGGCTCCCATCAGGGCCGGCCCTAGCCTTTTTGCCGCCTGAGGCAAATTTTGAAAATATTGCTGCCGCCCCCATGGGGGGGGGGGGGGGGGGGGAGCCGGCCGCCGAGCTGGAGGGGTAGCGGGCAGGACGGGGGTATTGGGCCTAGCGGCGGGGAGGGGGGTCGGACCCCCCCCTCCCTCGCCTGGGTCCCCCGTCCTCCACTCCCCTCCAGCCTTAAATAGATCAGAAGCGCTACTTGTAAGAGGCAGTGGGCGGGGAGGACTCACCTCTTCCTCGCTCGATCCAGCGTACGCTCCACTGACGTCACTTCCTGCAACGCTGTCCACTTACAATACAGTGGGCGGCGTTGCAGGAAGTGACGTCAGTGGAGCGCACGCTGGATCGAGGAAGAGGTGAGTCCTCCCCGCCCACTGCCTCTTACGAGTAGCGCTTCTGATCTATTTAAGGCTGGAGGGGAGCGGAGGACGAGGGACCCAGACGGGGGACCCAGGCGAGGGGGGGGGTCCGACCCCCCCCCCCCCCCCCCCCCTCCCCGCCGCTAGGCCAAATACCCCCATCCTGCCGCTACCCCTCCAGCTCGGCGGCCGGCTCCCTGCACCCACCGACGGGCGGATGCCGCCCCTAGAAATTTGCCGCCTGAGGCAAAAGTTTCACCCTGCCTCATGAGCGGGCCGGCCCTGGCTCCCATTAAAGAGCTCGGCTCTTACGGCTCTGAATCGGCTCTTCATTAAATATCACTAGACACCACTCAGAATCAGAGTAAAAGCCCCGCCCCGTCTCCATGACAACTCCAGACTGCTTCTCTGACTGGTTCAATCCCTCCTGCTACTGCTCTGCTCCTCCCCATACACTCCTACAAGCTGCAAGAGGAGGACTACATCTCCCAGCATGCCTCAGAGCCCCTTATTACACAGCAAATCAGAGCTGTGTGGGGCGGCTGAGGCATCGGCTCTTTCAAAACTGAGAACCAGCTCTTGTCGTTCGCAGAAAAGAGCCGTCTCTCGTTTGCGAACGACCCATCACTACTAGTCGTTATCTGTCCTTTCACTGCTGCCTAAGAGAGGGCCTCCCCCGTCCAGTCCAGCTATCTGACACACGGGCAACTCTGCAGGAAGCCGACAGCCAGTTCCGTTACAGCAGAAGTTGGCTTCCTGCTGTTGCCTAGCAACCTAATGCACACAGCCGTGCCTGTCATCTCTTTGATGACAGCACGGCTGTTACAGCTCAGCCAGGGCAAATGGGAACGCTCCTTGCCAGACAGGAGGGAGAATGAATGGGAGATTAGTTAAGTGGCTAGTGGAGGAGATTGCAGAGCAGAAGGGGAGAAGGCAAATGAATAGGGCGGGCGGGGAAAGTGCAGAGGAATGCGCCCTGTAGTGGAAGCGCTCAGAGGCTGCAGCCTGACCGGCCTCTGCCTTGTCCTGGCCCTGTAACTCCTCCTCCTCCTGCCCAGACTGAGCTCCCATAAGCCCTTGCTACAGTGCCAAGGCTCTCTGGAGAAGCTGTGGGCGAGGCTTGTTTAGTTTATAGAGAATTAGAGTATTAAAACAAAGAAAAAAGTATTTGGCTTGAGGAATGCCCTATAAACTATATGAAAGAAACACAATTATACAATGAGTAAAAGTTTATCTCGGATCCATTTTAAGCCACATACACATCCTGTGCCAGATTATCAAACAACTTGTAGAAGTTGGACAACTTTTGTCAAGTAAGACCTACAAACAACAAGGCATTATCACTGATAAGAGCTCAGGCGATCAACGACTGGTAAGATGCAGCTCAAGTCAATCCAACTATTGGATTGCCTTGAGGATTGACTTGAGCTGCATCTTATCAGTTGTTAGGCACCTCTCATCAGTGATGACGCCTTGTCGTTTGCACGTCTTTTACTTGACAAAAGTTGTCCAACTTCTTAAAGTTGTTTGATAAACGTGCATTTAAGACTTTTGTTGAGTGTGTGTATGAGCCTTTAGGAATCCTAATGCAACACAGAATCGCCTACTTCCCTGTATCAGCCGCATCCATCTGAAAATGGCGCCTGTGAATAATGGCGCACAGTGTTGCCGCTAATCCGTTTGCCGCTTATCGCTATTTAACGTTAAAGCCTTATTGTTATTTAGCGTTAAAGCCTTATCGTTATTTAGCATTAACACACAGAACCCTCTCTGTACCTATTCCTAACCCCTAACCACCCCCCTGATGGTGCCTAACCCTAACCACCCCCCTGGTGGTGCCTAACCCTAACCACCCCCCTGGTGGTGTATATTGTACTGTAACTATACCTAACCCTACTCTCCCACAGAACCTTCCTTGTACCTAACCCTAACCACCCCCTTGGTGGTGCCTAACCCTAAGACCCCCCCAGTGGTGCCTAACCCTAACCTTGACAGTGTTACATTAAATCCATTCACCGTTTTGCAGTTAAATAACGTCTGCAGTTTGGCTTATGTAGGGCGCTATTGATAAATAACGTTAGTGTGTGCCACTATTGATAAATAACGTTAGTGTTGCCACTATTGATAAATAACATTAGCGTGTGCCGTTTTTCTTCTTTTTTCCCTGTGCGCCATTATTATGCAGTACTAATGATAAATAGCGATAAGCGTATCTTTTTAATGCGGCGCCATTTTTATGCATAGGCGCTGTGCGCCATTATTCACTGAGCCTGTGTACCTGAGACAGTGGCGTATTTAGAGGGGTGCAGGCATGGCTAGTGCCATGGGCGCCATAGCACCCATGGGCGCCATGCCTGCCCGTTCTGTGCTGCCCGCTGTCTCCTTATTGCTGCTCTGATCAGCGCTGCTGCTGTCCCCGCTGGCCCGCTGACTTCCTGTCAGACGCATCATTAGTGTGCGTTGGGTGCAGGGGATGCACCACTTTTACCAGGGGAGGGGGGAAGTTGTAACAAGCTGCTACGTGTAAAATTAAATATACTGTTAGATCAGGCTGGAGCCTGATTTACATTTCCCTTCTGCCCAGAAATGTACAGCTTCAGCTCTGCGCACTGCTGAGCTGATAACACAGACAGAGGAACTGGAGGAATGTGAGTAGAGATGGGAAGTTCGGATCTTTTCAATGATCCGGATGATTCGAATCGGATCATTGAAGAGATCCGGATCTTTGATCCGAATCTCGGATCATTTTACTACCGGAAGCATTCGGGGGTGAAATGAACAGCAGGACAGGTCTGTGGACAGGAGAAGGGGAGGGAGTGGACACACAGAGAAGGGGAGAAGATGGACAGAGGGCAGGGAGTGGACAGAGAAGGGAGGAGGGACGAGCAGAGAGCAGAAATGTTTGCACGTAATACCCACATGCTGAAGTCATATGCTTTACATATATTTCACCTATATGTTCATCTGTACACTTTGAAAGAAAATGTCGCACAGTGAAAGAAAGCATTCCCAGAAGTGAAGTGCAGCTGTTTAGTGCCGAGTGCAGGAGGATTATATTACGCTGCAATCACAGTGCCTGAGCTGAGCCAAAAGTTTCCAATGTGATCACTGTGCACAACTACGGAACAGACAGCCTGTAATGAGCATCACGTTATAGCCAGTATGTGTGCTCTACACATATCTGGCAGTGGCACCCATGTCCTCTCTACCTGTCCCTGCAAGGCTGCCTCCCCTGAGTCCCCTCCAACAGAGCGATCCATCTCTGCTCTGCTTCCAGGACCCCGCTGCTACCCGCTGAGGGGGCGTGTCGCTCCTGGCCCCGCCCTTTTTGCGATCCGAATCACTCATTTTGATAATTCGGATGATCGACTCATAAAATAGATTCGGATCAAAGATCCGAATCGTTCATGATCCGGACAACACTAAATGTGAGCCCGTCCAGCTTCCCCCTCCCTCAGGAAAATGAGGACGCCGGGAGAAGAGGAGGGAGAGAGAGAGAGAAACAGACGCATGTGCACGGGAGACAGCGTTACAGAGTGCTGTGAGATGGAGGTGCTTATTTTATGTATGCATAGTGTGTGGAAAAGGCTGCTTGTATGTGTGTACTGTTTGTGTGTGCTGATGTATGGATCTGTGTGTGGAAATGGCAGCTTGTATGTGTGTGCTGATGCATGGATCTGTGTGTGGAAATGGCAGCTTGTATGTGTGTGCTGATGCATGGATCTGTGTGTGGAAATGGCAGCTTGTATGTGTGTGCTGATGCATGGATCTGTGTGTGGAAATGGCAGCTTGTATGTGTGTGCTGATGCATGGATCTGTGTGTGGAAATGGCAGCTTGTATGTGTGTGCTGATGCATGGATCTGTGTGTGGAAATGGCAGCTTGTATGTGTGTGCTGATGCATGGATCTGTGTGCGAATGGCAGCTTGTATGTGTGTGCTGATGCATGGATCTGTGTGCGAATGGCTGCTTGTATGTGTGTGCTGATGCATGGATCTGTGTGCGAATGGCTGCTTGTATGTGTGTGCTGATGTAAGGATCTGTGTGCGAATGGCTGCTTGTATGTGTGTGCTGATGTACGGATCTGTGTGTGCGAATGGCTGCTTGTATGTGTGTGCTGATGTACGGATCTGTGTGTGCGAATGGCTGCTTGTATGTGTGTGCTGATGTACGGATCTGTGTGTGCGAATGGCTGCTTGTATGTGTGTGCTGATGTACGGATCTGTGTGTGCGAATGGCTGCTTGTATGTGTGTGCTGATGTACGGATCTGTGTGTGCGAATGGCTGCTTGTATGTGTGTGCTGATGTACGGATCTGTGTGTGCGAATGGCTGCTTGTATGTGTGTGCTGATGTACGGATTTGTGTGTGCGAATGGCTGCTTGTGTGTGCTGATGTACGGATCTGTGTGTGCAAATGGCTGCTTGTATGTGTGTGCTGATGTATGGATCTGTGTGCGAATGGCTGCTTGTATGTGTGTGTGCGCTGATGCATGGATCCGTGCGTAAATTGCTGCGTGTGTGTGTGTGTGTGTGTGCTGTATTTGTGCTGTATCTGACTATGCATAGTATAAATGTATGGTGTGTGTATGTATGTTTGTAAATGTATATGCACAAATTATATATTTATATACTTATATAGAGATGTTTTCCCCCTTTATGGGGCCCCTCCCTCCTCCCTTGTATCAAGTGTTGCACGCCTTCTTTACCCCCATATAGCATGGCGAATAAACCCCCATCCTCCCCTTCAGTAGCAAAGTGTGGTTAATATAATAATGGGCTTCCATGTGCCTGTACTGTACTGATAGCAAGCTGACTGCAGTGTGTGCTGATCTCTGCTACCTCCAGTATGTACAGTATAAGCTGTTACTCTGTGCCTGTACTGATAGTAAACTAGCTGCAGTGTGTGCTGATCTCTGCTACCTCCAGTATGTACAGTATAAGCGGTTACTCTGTGCCTGTACTGATAGTAAACCAGCTGCAGTATGTACTGATCTCTGCAACCCCCAGTATGTACTGTATAAGCTGTTACTCTGTGCCTGTATTGATCATAAACCAGCTGCAGTATGTGCTGATCTCTGCTACCCCCAATGTGTACAGTATAATCTATAACTTACCCAGACAACCATGAATGTGAGAAAGAATGCTGTTTTTACTGGGGAAGGGGGCTCTGACCATGTGTGTGTGTTGGGGGGGGCGCAATTTCAGTGTTTGCCATAGGCGCTATTTTGCCCAGATACGCCTCTGACCTGAGAACAGGAAACAGTGAAAAGTGAGGCACGATGCGTGGTGCACCTATTTATGGAGGGTGGGGTGGTTCTAATTAAGAATGTTTATTCAGTCTGTGTTTCCTGCAGAGAGGAGCCTGCGTACGCTCAATCTGGGGGGCCGTCCTGGAGAACAAAGAGAAAAAAAGACGCTCAGGTTACGTCATTCAAGCAGCCGGAAAATAGAAGGGGCAGGGCGGCACAAGTGAGGACAGCACAGTGCGCCCTGGTGCGTGGGTGAGCCTGGTCAGGGGAACAAAATAGTTATTTAAAAAAAACAAAACGCTGGTGGTATTGATGGGCCCCTCATTCCTGTGCGGCTGCAGTAATTTACCGGCAGATGACATACCGGTAAAAAAAAAAAAATTCCCATCGCCGGCTTTTTACACCATCGCCCTGGATGCATTTTAGCCTAGAAAGTGCCCTGTACACAGAAACAAACCAGCTACTATAGATAACGGGAGGAGAGGAGTCCTTAGTGTGAGACTCGATCAGCACTATCCTCTCTGTGCTGGGATGTGTTGGTCTCATGTCACTTGCTATACATCCTGTCAGCTCTTCAACACTGGCTGCCTCCTCTGAGGTCCATGTGGTAGAGTGAGGGTGGAGCCTGGCCCTCAAAAAGAAAGGGGAGGAGGCCGGGAGGGAGAGAAGCTGGGCTGCTGTTGGATGGCTGAGCCGAGGGGTGGGACTAGACTCCAAATCCAAAAAGTGTTATTGGCAGAACCAAATACATCAAGCATTTCTAAAGGAAAACTAGGCATTTAACATGGGGGGGGGGGGGGGGGGATTGTGGGAATAAGGGAAGGATATAGGTTTTATACCACACTGCCAGGTCTCAGGCAACATAAGGCACTTCTTATACAGCATGCTAACACCACTAGAACTCCTTTTAACATTGTTAACTCTTGACATCGAAAAGGCTTTTGACAGCCTCTCCTGGCCTTATATGATCCAAACACTAATTAAAGCTGGCATTCTGGCCCATTCTTAAAGAGAACCAGAGATGAAGCACCCTCTTGTATTTTACCTTATAAATCAGTGGGAACATGACAGTAAACACCTAATCTGCTCTTTGTTTTATTGCTCTCTGTTTAATCTGACTGTTATCACCTCTGATAAGAATCCCCCACTGAGCACCCAGGCTGCTCAGTCTAGCTTTGCTATGGAAGGATTATAGCTGAGTCTGTCTTCTGTGGTGTCTTTTCAAGCCCAAGCCTGCCCCCTTGTGGCTCTGCTATAATGACTCAGCAATAATCATTCCCAGCAAAGCCAGATTGAATGCTCAGTCTGGGATTCTTATGACTGCTGATAACAGACACTTTTAGCAGTGAGGATGAAACAGAGAGCATGGTAAGAGTTTTCTCTAATGTTCTTACTGATATATATGGTAAAATACACAAGGGTGCTTCGTCTCTGGTTCCCTTTAACAGTCATCAAACACATCTATTCTTCCCCTTCAGCCTCTTTATAAATAGTAGGATCCCAGCCTAAGCCCTTCCCTATAAAAAGAGGCACAAGGCAAGGTTGCCCTCTCTCCCCAGCCCTATTTGCACTTGCTATAGAGCCCCCAGCCATCCATATTAGATCTCCCCCCCCCCCCCCCCCTGATATCACAGGTTATCCTCTTGGCAGTTTAAACCCCAAACTAATTTTATTTGCTGATGACATCCTCCTATCCCTCTCAAATCCCTTGGTTTCCATCCCCAACCTCCTCTCTTTACTTACTACATTTGGCAATTACTCAGCAGTGGCGTAGCTAAGAAACTGTGGGCCCCAGTGCAAGTTTTGCATTGGAGCCCCCCAAGCTCTCTATACATAACAATTGATACGCCACACCAAAACCTGCCAATGGCAACTACAGTGTCAGAGGTGCAGGAAGGGGATGGGAAACAGTGTGTCAATGATCACTGCTATTCTAATCAGCTATAGAAGTGAATATTATCAGCATAAGACTAATAAAGAGCTAATACTGTGGTTGAGGGTGGGCCCCTCTAGCCCCAGGGCCCCGATGCGGTGGCTACCTCTGCACCCCCTATTGCTACGCCCGTTACTCAGGCCTAAATATTAACGCCGATAAATCTGAAATCATGCTCTGAACCCAAGCTTCGCACTTAGCCTCGACTTTTCAATTACAACTACGGGACCACTACATCTCATATTTAGGTATCAAACTCACTAATAACCACAATTCCCTATATAAATTTAATTACACCCCTTTTTTGATAAACTTAAGCAAGATCTGCTCTCTTGGGACTTCCCAACTCTTGGGCTGGAAGAATTACTTTGCTGTCCCGTATCACCACTGGCATAACAATAGGCCCTGCAGCCCCTGCTCCCGCAGGGGGCCCCTCCCTGGGGCCCGCTCGGGCTGTTTTGTGGGGGCTGGAGGGGTGGCAGCATGAGGGGAAAGCCTTGGCCACAGTCGGCGGGGAGAGGGGAAGTTCCCCCCATCTTCCTCACCTCGGGGCTCTCCCCTCTGTGCTCCCCTCCAGCTAGTTACAGTTTAGGCAGCGGGGAGCGGCGGCAAGATACATACCTTCTTCCTTGCGTTCCACCGCATACTCCTCGCTCTAGCGGCTGACATCACTTCCGGAAATGAAGTCACTTTCGAAAGTGACGTCAGCCGCTAGAGTTAGGAGTATGCGGTGGAATGCACGGAAGAAGGTATGTATCTGCCCGCCGCTGCCCGCTGCCCAAACTGTAACTAGCTGGAGGGGAGCGCAGAGGGGAGAGCCCTGAGGTGAGGGAGAGGGGGGGGAACTTCCCCTCTCCCCGCCGACTGTGGCCAAGGCTTTCCCCTCATGCTGCCACCCCTCCAGCCTCCACAAAATGGCCCCGAGCGGGCCCCAGGGAGGGGGGGGCCACAATTAAATTCTGCAGGGGGGCCTGGTGGGGCCTAGTTACGCCCCTGCGTATCACTTATTTTTTTAGGGTCCTTCCGGTCCCAATTAGATCAGAGGACTTGCACAAACTCCAAATAGCAATTTTTAAGTTTATATGGGCAAACAGGAGACCACGCGTTCCCCGAAAGTTCCTATTGTTACACACAACTGATGGAGAGGAGGCCTTTCAGTCACAAATTTTATATAAATATTATAAAGCTTCCCAAATTTCCCAAATTGTCTCTATTTACGCCAATCGTCGCACCCCTACTTGGGTAAGCATTGAAAACTACGTGCTTAGACCTTTTTCGTCTGGAAGGGATTGCTTTGGTCTCTTGGACCCCATTTACTTTCTATACAGAAAATATCCCCTATAACAGCTTATACACGTAGAATATGAAGAAATTTTCGGTTCCACTACAATCTTCAATCCCCTACATCTAGGCTAACCGAACTTTTTGGTAATCCAGATTTTCCACCGGGTCTAGACCCCACAGCCTTCTTATGGTGGAAAATAGCCAACCTTACCTCCATTTCAAAACTCCTACTTAGAGGCAAGCTTCCCTCCTTATCTGAGCTATCTAATAAGTTCAATGTCCCCTCCTCTGAATCCTATAGATGTTTTCAGCTTCATCATTTCCTCCATTCTCACCAACCTCCCTCTCAAGATACCCCCTTTACATTTGTTGAATCAACTTGTCTGAATGACCCACTAATGCCAGGATTAATATCCTATGGGCCCTTTTACACTCAGTTGCTCTCAGTTATAACTGAAATAAAACAGATTTTCAAAGTAATGTCTATGTTTTCCTATGGCACCTTTCACACTTAAAGGGGCACTACAGCGAGAATTGTAAAATTAAAAATATGTGCAAACATATACAAATAAAAAGTACATTTTTTTCCAGAGTAAAATGAGCCATAAATGACTTTTCTCCTATGTTGCTGTCACTTACAGTAGGTAGTAGAAATCTGACAGAAGTGACAGGTTTTGGACTAGCCCATCTCTTCATAGGGGATTCTCAGGGATTTATTTATTTTTTAAAACAATTTCCACTTGTGCGGAAACTCGAATTCGCATGGATGACGATGTATGCGAATTTAACCATGGCAGTGCTGGTGTGCTTTTCCATTGTTTCTATGCGAATTCGCATAAAAATTCGCATACCCAAACCTCATGCGAATTTCCTATTAAATACATTGTATGCGATTCGCATAGCGGTATGCGGTATGCGAATTCTGATGGCTCTGCCATGCGAATTTTTTCTGCACAGAGAAACGCAAAGGAATCCTGACAAGTGGAAACAGTCCCATTCACTTGTATTGCTATGCGAATTTGCATGTGAAAAACGCATGCGAATTCGCGATAGTGGAAATGAGCCCTGAGTGAATGGCAGTTGCTCTGTCCAACTGCCAAAAAACTGTGTAGCGAGCAGGGAAGCTGGCTAGCATCACTATTTAATTCCTTTTTAGGGAATATCTTTATAAAGTATAAAAGCCTTGCTGAGAATCCCCTATGAAGAGATGGACTAGTCCAAATCCTGTCACTTCTGTCAGATTTCTACTACCTCCTGTAAGTGACAGCAATATAGGAGAAAAGTAATTTATGGCTCATTTTACTCTGGAAAAAACATACTTCTTATTTGTTTATGCTTGCACATATTTTAAATTTTTAAATTTTTCGCCATAGTGCCCCTTTAACGCGTTTTTAACTGAAATCTTCTTCCCATTGCAGTGCTATGGAAAAAAACGCATACCAACGCGCACTAACGTGTACTAACGCACACTAACTGATTAAATGTAAACTGGGCCTTATTATACTCTGTACAAAACCAAACCACTGAATCTGTGAAATATGCCTTTATGAGATCTTGGGAACCTGATACTGGTGAGACCCTTACTTGGCCAGAATGGAGGAAATCATTTAAAACCCTATCTAAAGGAAGCCTTCAAACAACTGCTATGGAGGAGTCACTCCGCCTTCTCCACCGCACATACTTAGTTCCGCAAAGACTACCTCAGATGTTTCCCAATGTTTCGTCCCTCTGCTTTAGAGGCTGGGCCTCCACTGTTCAATCACTACTACATATTTGGTGGAAATGCCCAGTGGCCTCACAGCTCTGGACAAAAATCGTGGCACTACTCTCTAGGGTGTTGAACACCTTTATAACAAAAGATATTAAAATGTTTTTACTAGGTATCGTCCTGCCACCCATAACCTTGCTCAACACATCCTAGCTTCAGCTAAAGTCTTCATAGCTTCACAATGGAAGCAGCCTTCCCTTGACTTTTCACGTATTGAGCATCTAATTGATAAAAAAAATGGTATATGAGCGTATCAATGCTAGGATTGCCGACACTCTTCCTCATTTCCAGAAAGTTTGGCAACCTTGGGTTGATTTTTAGGGGCAATCTTCAAATGTTTCAGAGTGTTAACGATTGACATACATGGAGTCATCCATAATTCCATCCCATACACCAAATACCCATATTGCACATTTCCAGTGTCTTGTAGTTCTGTCCTGTCAATATCTGCGGCTGTTCAGTGACCCTTTCCTCATTTTGTACCTTATGAAGTTGATCTGTTATTACTTATTGTAAGCCAGTTCTATTGTTCTTTAGAATTTACTATAACATTTGTAAGTTGTTGTTCTTACCTCAAGCTTCATAGCTATATCTTTCATCTGGTCATGTCCAGTTTTATGTTCATGATTGTTTCTTTGTCAATAACGCATATGCTCAAATAAAGTTTATTTTGAACACTAAAGTAAACCAGAGATGGCCAGAGACATGAAAATGAAAAAGATTGTATACATACCTGGGGCTTCCCTCAGTCCCATTCACATGGATCGCTCCCATGCTGCCATCCTCCGCTGCCTCTATCGCCGGTACTGGGTCCTGTCACTTCCACCGGACGCGGCCAGTTGTACGCATCCACAGGGACTCCTTTCCATCTCACCGGCACCTGCTTTACGCATGTGCCTGTACAGCACGGAGGGAGTGCACTGCGCTTGCATCGACTGGCCCTGACTGGACGAAGTGACAGGACCTGGTACTGGTCATAGAGGCACAGGACGGCGGTGTGGGAGCGATCCATGCGAATGTGGCTGGAGAAAGCCCCAGGTATGTATAAATCTATTTATAATTTGGTCTCTGAGTCTCTTTAAACTTTCCTGCAGTAAAACCTTATCTCAAGCAGTCTCTCACTGTTTCTTGGCCCCTTACAGCATTCCTTTAAAGAAAACCTGTAAGTTTAAAAACCTCCCCTATGGGGTACTCACCTTGGGTGGGGGAAGCCTCCGGATCCTATTGAGGCTTCCCCCTTCCTCCTCGGTCCCACGGCGGTGGTGAAAAAGCTCCGGGAACGGCGGGATGTAAATATTTACCTCCCCGGCTCCAGCGCAGGCGCAGTATCGGCTCTCCGCCTCAGAGGTGGTGGTGGAAATAGCCGATCGCTGTCAGGCCGCTCTACTGCAAGTCGCCTGCGCAGTAGAGCGGACCCGACGAAGATCGGCTATTTTCGCCTATCTCTGTGCTGGGAGGCGCAACAGCGCCCCTGCTGGAGCCAGGGAAGGTAAATAAATCAGCGCTTGTCAGGCTTGGTCGAGGGAGGATTCCGGGACACCAGGAGAGCCAATGCTGGACTTCCTGCAGCTGCAGCAGAGGGGGAAGCCTCATTGGGACTCTGAGGCTTCCCCCTCCCTAGGTGAGTACCCCCCAGGGGAACTTTTTTTTTTGTATACAGGTTCTCTTTAAGCGATTTACAAAACAGTCCTGTCTTACCACTGTGTCTGCTCCAGGTGGCGCTAGCACACCATCCAGCTACTGAAGAACAGCAGTGAAGATGGTGCAGAAGAGAAAGCTGCTGGAGGAAGATCCAGATAGAGTCCTGCTTGAGCCTAAAATCCTGGAGACCATCAGCACCAGCCAGTTCTTCACCCCTATCTCCCTTTCCCCAGTACAGAGCCCAATCCATGATATTGTCCTGTCTGTGTGGCTCCTCGGTTACGCTACTTGCACACTATATACGATGCAAATCCTGAAAATAGAATTACACTACGTTAAGATGAGATTATACAGTTATGACCGAAATTGTCGGCACCCCAGAAATGTTTCCAGAAAATCAAGTATTTCTCACAGAAAAGTATTGCAGTAACACTTTTTGCCATACACGTTTACAGGTAGTCCCCGGTGAACAAACGAGATAGGGACTGTAGGTTCATTCTTAACCTGAATCTGTTCTTAAGTCAGAACACTGTGCCCTCTCTGTCCCCTGTACTTCTTCTGTGCCCCCCCCCCCCCCCCCGTTCCCCCAGTGCCTCCTTATACAAGTTGAAAAGACATTTTTTTTTTCTTTGGATTTTTTAAAATTGATTTTCTAAAAAAAATACAAGTCCAATTTGAAAAATGTTTTTTTTGCTTGTTCCCATGGAAACACAGAATCCATGCAGTTCGTATCGGTGGGTCGTGCGTAAGTCGGGTATTGGTAAGTCGGGGACTACCTGTATTCCCTTTGTGAATATTGGACCAAAAAAATAAAAAGGGAGGAAAAAAAGCAAATTAGACATAATGACACACAAAAATCCAAAAATGTGCTGGACAAAATTATTGTCACCCTTATCTTAATATTTAGTTGCACACCCTTTGGAAAAAAATAACTGAAATCACTCGCTTCTTATAACCATCAATAAGCTTCTTACACCTCTCACCCGGGATTTTGGACCACTCTTCCTTTGCAAACTGCTCCAGGTCTCTCTTATTGGAAGGACGCCTTTTCTCAACAGAAATGTTAAGATCTCTCCACAGCTGTTCAATAGGATTTAGATCTGGACTCATTGTTGGCTACTTCAGAACTCTCCAGCGCTTTGTTGCCATCCATTTGTGAGTGCTTTTTGACATATGTTTGGGGTCATTGTCCTGCTGGAGAACCCAAGATCTCAGACGCAAACCCAGCTTTCTGACATTGGGCTTTACAGTGTGAACCAAAATCCTTCGGTAATCCTCAGATTTCATGATGCTTTGCACATATTCAAGGCACCCAGTACCAAAGGCAGCAAAACAACACCAAAACATCATTGAAACTCCACCATATTTCACTGAAGGTACTGTGTTCTTTTCTTTGTAGGCCTCATTCCATTTTCGTACAACAGGAGGAAATGGCAGAACTTTCACATATAGGCTGCACCTGATTTGACCAGCTGCATAGATGAGCAGAGCCCAAACATGGGCAACTTCCACAACTTACATTCAAAACAGTTTGTTTTGAATGCAAGGTGTGTAAGTTGCCCAAGTTTGGGCTCTGCACATCTATGCAGCTGGTCAATTCGGGTGCAACCTGTATTTGAAAGCGCTGCCATTTCCTCCTGTTGTACAAAAATGTAAGTCTACTTGTGGCTAGCTGCATCCATGTTGTAACGATCGGTGTCAGCACACAGAGAGAATCTGATTATTGGTGATCTGCAGTATCACCAAGAATACAGATGTATACCTGATTATTGATGATCTGCAGAATCACCAATAATCCAAGTATAACTAACCTCTGGACACCTCTATAGTGTGAGTGTTTGGGTGCAACAGTAATGACTTTGAGTGGGACCACATGAGGAGCAGGTGGTCCTTGGCAGTATGGGAAATACCTCCCTCTGGGAAGTGCAAAAACCTTCCAGCAGCCAGCCTGAGACATCCAAAGGGGTGGAGCCCAAGGCTGGATAGCAGGAAGGACCTGTGGCTGAATGACACCTGGAAGGTGGGTGTCACAAGCAGGTCTAGAGACTAATCTCTCAATGGAGAGGGATAGCTCTCCAGGTCGGGCAAGCCAGGTCGGCAACACACGGGCAGATAAGGTACAGAGACAGAAGGCTGATTCAGTAACCAAGGGCAGGCAGGGTTGGCAACAGGTAATCAGATATGTGTAGGTACCGAATCAGAAAGTACAGAGGGATAGTCAGGAATGCAATAGGTCATAACAGATATCAAACAATGCCTAGTCTTGGGTGTGAGGTCCGTGGTCTCAACACCCTGGAACTAGTCTGAAGTATAATAAGATGGTACACAGTATCCCTAGTCTTGGGTGTGAGGTCCGTGGTCTCGACACCCTGGAACTAGTCTGAAGTATAACACAGTGATGACACAGAATCCCTAGTCTTGGGTGTGAGGTCCGTGGTCTCGACACCCTGGAACTAGTCTGAAGTATAACACAATGATAACACAGAATCCCTAGTCTTGGGTGTGAGGTCCGTGGTCTCGACACCCTGGAACTAGTCTGAAGTATAACACAATGATAACACAGAATCCCTAGTCTTGGGTGTGAGGTCTGTGGTCTCAACACCCTGGAACTAGTCTGAAGTACAACACAATGATAACACAGAAGTAATCTGGCTCAGTGTGAATTCCCAGGTCCTCCTGGTTCTAACACACTGTGGAATCTGACTATGGTCTGAGTGCTTTCACGTAAGTGTTCGCAACGGCAGACCACTTGAGACTGACCAGCAGTAAGTATATATAGAGCGGCGCTCTCCAGCGCCACCCATCACCGATCAACCAATAGTCACTTGCTCTGAGGTCAGCTGACCAACCTGGTCAGCTGATCCCTCCTCAATTGTCATAAAGGTTCTGCCTCTCAGTGCGCGCGTATTCCTCAACCTGTGTGAACTAACAGACCCAGCCACACCAGACGCACGCTGCTGCGTGCAAACCGCCGCGCTGGACGCGGAATCAGCCGCCTTGCTGCCAGTACACGCGGCGGCTTTTCCGCGATCTATTACACATGTGTATCAGTTTGCATTCAATTTCTTTAGATTAGGGATAAGTGCATAGTTTGCATGTGGTTTGCATTCAAGGTGTGTATAAGCTCCTGGGGGGCGCTGCACACCTATGTTGGTTTTATTTCATTGGCAGCTTGACTGGGGGCGCTACCTATCTCTTGCTGTTCTTTAGAAAAACGTGTAGACCATTTATGGGCTAGCAGCCCCAGGTTTTAACTATGTTTAATTGTCAATTAGTGGTTAGGTGTCTTCTGAGAGGGCAAGTCATCGTCGTGGAAGAGTCTAGTATTGAACAATCTTTGCATAGGCTTTTTTTGAAGCCAACGTCCTCCTTTGCTGCATCTGTTTTGAATGCAAGTTGTGGAAGTTGCCTATGTTTGGGCTCTGCACATCTATGCAGCTGGGCAATTCGGGTGCAGCCTATATTTGAAAGCGCTGCCATTTCCTCCTGTTGTATAAAAATGTAAGTCTACTTGTGGCTAGCTGGATTCATGTGTATCAGTTTGCATTCAATTTATTTAGATTAGGGATAGTGCATAGTTTGCATCTGATTTGCATTCATGGTGTGTATAAGTCCCTCTGAGGAGCTGAACACCTCTGTTGGTTTAATTTCATTTGCAGCCTAACTAGGAGCGCTGACTATTTCTTGCTGTTCTCATTCCGTTTTCAGTAAACAGTAGAATGATGTGCTTTACCAAAAAGCTCTATCTTGGTCTCATCTGTCTACAAGACATTATCTCAGAAGGATTTTGGCTTACTCAATTACATTTTGTAAAACTGTAGCCTTGTTTTTCTATGTCTCTGTGACAGCAGTGCGGTCCTCCTGGGTCTCCCACCATAGCGGTTCATTTCATTTGAATGTCGACGGATAATTCGCACTGATGATCCCTGAGCCTGCAGGACAGCTTGAATTTCTTTGGAACTTGTTTGGGGCTGCTTATCCGCCATCCGGACTATCCTGTGTTGCAACCTTTCATCAGTTTTTCTCTTCTGTCCACGCCCAGTGAGATTAGCTACAGTGCCATGAGTTGCACACTTCTTGATAATGTTGCACACTGTGGACAAAGGCAAATCTAGATCTCTTGAGATAGACTTGTAACCTTCAGATTGTTATTTTTCCACAATTTTGGTTCTCAAATTCTCAGACAGTTCTCTTTTCCTCTTTCTGTTGTCCATGTGTAACGATTGGTGTAACACAGAGAGGATCTGATTACCGGTGATCTGCAGTATCACCGAGAATACAGATATATACCCGATTATTGATGATCTGCAGTATCACCAATAATCAGATATATCTCTAACCTCTTGACACCTGAGTAATATGAGTGTTTGGTGCAACAGTAATACTTTGAGGAGAGCCTCCGTATAGAGGGTGCAAGGCAGTAAGAGATACTGCCCAAAGAACAGGCTCCTTCCAAAGGCCTGAGGCTCCCCAAGGGGAGGAGTCAGGCTGAGAGTGGGAAGGACCAGAGTGTGAGTGACACCAATGGTGGAGTGTCACTGACAGATCTGTGAACTATCTCTAAACAGAGGAGATAGTTCTCGAGGTCGGACAAGCCAGGTCGGCAACAGACAGACAGATCAGATACAGAGGAAAGAGACTGATACGGAATCCTAAGGCAAGCAAGGTTTGGCAACGGAGTATCAGATATAGCGAAGTACCAAATCAGAGATCAGAAGAGAGGTCAGGAAAGCAGAAGGTCATAACAAATAATCAACAATTGTCTAGTCTAAAGGTATGAGCTCCTTGATCATCAACGCCCTGGAACTAATCTGAAGATATAACAGGATGGTAAAGCTAATTCCTAGTCTTGGGTGTGAGCTCCATAGTCATCAACACCCTGGAACTAGTCTGAAGAATAACACAGATAATATACAGTATTCCTAATCTGGGGTGTGAGGTCCGTGATCATCAACACCCTGGAACTGGTCTAGAGAATAACACAAATGATATACAGAATTCCTAATCTGAGGTGTGAGGTCCTTGGTCATCAACACCCAGGAACTGGTCTAGAGAATAACACAGAATCTGACAAAAAGGTCTGAGTGCTTCCACATAGTGATCGCAACGGCAGACAACCAGAGAATGACCAGCACCCAGTATATATAGCAAGGCGCACTCCAGCGCCTCCCCTAAGTGCTGGACCAATGGGAAGTGGTGGAATTGTCAGCTGACCGGCTTGGTCAGCTGACTCTCTTCTGGCTGTCATAAAAGCTCTGCCTCTCAGCGCGCGCGCGTCCTTCTGAACCTGTGTGGACTATCAGTCCCAGCCACACCAGACCTGTGCTGTAAACCATCCGCTGTGCTGAGCGCGGAACCAGCCGCACTGCTATCAGAGCATGCGGCGGTTCCTCCGCGTTCAGCCATACTGCCAGATGTAGGCCTATGCGTGCAAACCGCCGCGTCGGACGCGGAATCCGCCGCCTTGTTCTCAGGACATGCGGCGGTTTCTCCACGTTCAGTCATGCTAGCAGATGCAGGCCCACGCGCGCAACCTGCCGTGTTGGACGCGGAATCAGCCGCCTTGCTCTGAGCACCCGCGGCGGCTTTTCCGCGTTTTCTCACACCATGCTAATGCTAGGTACACACTATGAGATTTTCTGACAGATTTGCTGTCAGATCGATTATTTCCAACATGTCCGATCCCATTTCGGACCGATTTCTGATTGATTTCCAATGGAAGTGAAAGGAAAACAGCCGGAAATCAATCAGAAAATGATCAGAAATCGATGGGAAATTAATAAAAAAGTCCCACATTCACATTTAAAATTAAATCTTTCCCTCTCACATGCTACTAGAGTACCCAGTTTGTGTTTTTTTTTGTATTAAAAAAAAAACATAAATAGCTACATTAGGGACTTAACTTTTTTAATATTTATGTCAAGAGGGTATATTTCTGTGTTGTTGTTTTTTAAATCATGGGCTTGTAAATAGTGATGGACGCAAAATTCAAAAAATGCACCTTTAATTCCAAATAACATATTGGCTCCACACATTGTACTAGGGAAATATTTTAAATGTTGCAATAATCGAGACACATGGGCAAATAATACGCGTGGGTTTTGATTACGGTAGTGTAACGATCGGTGTCAACACACAGAGAGAATCTGATTATTGGTGATCTGCAGTATCACCAAGGATACAGATATATACTTGATTATTGATGATCTGCAGAATCACCAATAATACAAGTATGACTAACCTCTGGACACCTAAAACAGTGATAACAATAATGACAATGTCAAAACACTAGATCGTGGAAATGTCCAACACACAGCGATTCCTCAGAGGTGTGGTTACCTCTGAATGGGAACCCCGTATGTGAGATCCTCTAAAAGGATGGAAGAGGAGTCTCAGCCTCTAGCAGTAATAATCTACTAGGGCCAGCATCTCAAAGAGGCAAGCCTCAGAGATAGCCCACCAGTGGGAGACGTTCCACTGGAGGGAGAAAGGTCAGACAAGCAGAGGTTCGGCAACAGAGAGACGGCAGCAGTACAGGAACGGAAGGCTGATTCAGAGTCTGTAAACAGGCAGGGTCGGCAACTTTGAATCAGATAGGCAGAGGTACAAGATCGATAAGAGAAGAGAGTAGTCAGGGATAGCCAGAGTCAAGACACAGGTAGATATACAATACAATCCTAAACTGAGGTGTGACGTCCTTGGTATCAACACCTAGGAGCTGAGCTAAGGCCTGAGCGTTTACACCTAAGTATTCACGACAGCAGACGAGGAGCAACTGACACCTAGCTCCATATATGCTGGGAGCGCATCTGCAGCGCCACCCAGCCAATCCGACAGCTAGCTGGAGTCAGCTGACCGGCAAGTCAGCTGACTCCCCGTCTAGCTGCATAAAGGTCCTGCCGCCGGGCGCGCGCACGCGTAATGCGTGCCCTGTATGCGGCCGAAGGACCTGTGTGGAACAGCGAGGCAGGGACCGCCGCCGGCTGACACGTGGAGACGGCGTCCATGCCGCTCTCCGCCGCGGCGGTATCCCCGCCGGCTGTTACAGTACCCCCCCCCCCCCTTGAGGAGTGGACTCCGGACACCTCCTACATGGTTTCTCAGGATGTAACTGATGAAACCTCTTCCTTAATTTCTCAGCATGCATGCGATCCTCTGGTACCCAAGATCTGTCTTCCACACCATACCCCTTCCAATGGACCAGATACTGCACAGAATTCTGTACCAGCCGGGAATCCAAAATTTTCCCAACCTCATACTCTGTCTGGCCCTCTACTACCACTGGGTGGGGGGGTAGGGGGGGGGGGGAGAGGAATCCACATACACTGCTGGCTTCAATAAAGAGACATGGAATGATCTCCCACTTCTCATGCTGGCTGGGAGATCAATCACATAAGAGACATCCTTGATCTTTCTGGCCACCGGATGAGGCCCTATGAACCTGGGACCCAACTTGGTGGACAGTTGTCTGAGTGCCAAATGTCTCGTTGATACCCACACCATGTCTCCAGGAGCAAAGTGCCACTCAACAGACCGTCTCTTGTCGGCCTGTTTCTTCTGATTCCGGAAGGCTACTCCTAAAATTTTCTTCACTTGTCCCCAAAGTTCCTTCAAAACCTTCTGCCAATCATCCAGGGCTGGGAAGGTAGAGGAACACACCGGCAATGGGGAAAATTTAGGAGACCTTCCTGACACAACCTGAAAAAGGGACAAGCCCGTTGACGAGCTTTTCAGGTTGTTGTGTGCAAATTCTGCAAAGGGTAAAAACTTAACCCATTCTGTTTGCGCATCTGCCACATAGCATCTAAGGAATTGTTCCAGTGCCTGATTAACCCTTTCGGTCTGCCCGTTGGTCTGTGGGTGATACCCAGATGAAAAGGACAGGTTCATACCCAAACTACGGCAAAAAGCCCTCCAAAACTTCGATACAAATTGGACTCCTCTATCAGAAACCACATCATACGGAATTCCATGTAACCGGAAGATGTGTTGTACGAAGAGATCTGCTAACTCTTGAGCTGAAGGAAATCCTTTAAGAGGAACAAAATGGGCCATTTTGCTGAACCTGTCTACGATCACCCATATAACAGTCATACCCCCGGACCTGGGGAGCTCGCCGACAAAGTCCATGGACAGGTGGGTCCATGGTTCACTTGGCACTGGCAAGGATTGTAGGGTACCCACCGGAGGCTGGCGAGAAGGTTTGCTCCTGGCACACACCACACACTCTCTGACAAATTCTTTGCAATCAGAGGCCAATGAAGGCCACCAAACACACCTCGTGAGTAGATCCAGAGTGCGAGTGACCCCAGGGTGACCTGCGTTCTTATGGGCATGGAACAGCTGCATGATCTGTAATCGGAACGGAAGTGGAACAAAGAGAACCTCTTCCGGTTTCCCTTTCGGGGTATCTAGCTGGTGAGTAGCTAATGTGACTGCCCAATCCTCTCAGGTCTCAATGGCCACTAGCACCACCTTGTGAGGTAAAATGCTCTCGGGAAGTGCGGGCTGAGCTGTCTCCGGCTCGAAACATCTGGAGAGAGCGTCTGCTTTGACGTTCTTAGAACCTGGAGTGTACGTGATGACAAATCTGAAACGCGAGAAGAATAAGGTCCAGCGGGCCTGTCGAGGAGTAAGCCTCTTGGCCCCCTCAATGTACTCCAAGTTCTTATGGTCAGTATATACAATAATGGTGTGTTCTGCACCTTCAAGCCAATGACGCCATTCCTAGAAGGCTAGCTTGATGGCCAGGAGTTCCCTGTTGCCCACATCGTAGTTTCTCTCAGCAGGGGAAAACCTGCGTGAGAAATAGGCACAAGGATGTGTCTTGCCCTGCAGACCCGAGCGCTGAGACAACACAGCCCCCACCCCGATTTCCGAAGCATCTACCTCAACCATGAAAGGGAGAGTGACATCGACATGTCTCAGTATGGGTGCAGAGCAAAATAATTTCTTCAGGGTATTGAAGGCTGCCTGGGCCTCCGATGACCAATGATATGGGTCAGCCCCTTTCTTGGTAAGACTGGTAAAAGGGGCTACTACCGAAGAAAATCCCTTCATGAATCTCCGGTAGTAGTTGGCAAAACCGAGGAATCTCTGAAGTGCCTTCAAGCCCACCGGTTGAGGCCACTCCAAGACAGCAGAGACCTTTTCTGGGTCCATAGAGAGACCTGAAGTCGAAATAATATAACCCAGGAAAGGAATTTGAGTGACCTCAAAGAGACACTTCTCTAGTTTTGCATACAGTGAATTCTGTCTCAATTTCTCTAGTACAAACTGTAACGATTGTGGAACTTTCTCCGTGATCAGCGCACAACGCGTGCGCTGACGGCGGAAATCCTCCACAAGCGTGTAATTGCAGGCACCCAGCAAAAGGTGCTACGCACCTGTAGAGGGAAATTCCTGTCGGCAGATGGCGCTGGGGAGTGCAGAGGAACCAATCCTCTGTACCTCCACAAATGCCAGACAGGAATTGTACGAAGCGCAGAACGCAATCGCAAGAGAGGCGATTGCAAATGAGAATGAGCAATGGGACAGGTTGTATGTGTGTGCGCCAATCCAGTCGCCACCCCGCGACCGTGCACACACAACAGCAGATATGAAATAGGAACGCGATCGCGAGAGGAGCGATCGCCAGACGTGACACAAGGCTACAGCAAGGCGGAGCACGAGAGTAGCAAAGGCACAGCAACTAATACAATGAGAAGATGCGGAAAATAACAAACGCTAGCTAACCGCGAACACCGCACTCATTCGCAACAGTGCACGCGGTTATGCGCGGTCTCCACGTGATAAGCACAATAGAGACAAGCACGCCTAACTAACCATCGACAGACAAACATGAAACAAAGGGCGCGAACGCTTGCTTAACCGTCACCTCACCGAGCCTCCAGCAAGAGGTCGTAGCAGACAAGACAGACACACGAAAACAGGGACAAGCGAGAGATAGGATCCACAGCACTAGCGAAAAGTGGCTAGCGCGATCCCAGGAGGCATAACAGAAGGATCCACATCGCTAGCGAAAAGTGGCTAGCGCGATCCCAGGAGACAGAACAGAAGGATCCACAGCGCTAGCGAAAAGTGGCTAGCGCGATCCAAAGAGACAGATCAGAAGAGATAGCTAGTAGCAACCGCTGCACCAGCTATACTCCAAGAACAGAGATCAGAACCATTTCGTCGGCCACCGTTGGGACAGGACAATGGCAACAGAACAAACAAACAGATAAACAATCCTAACTGCACTAAGGAATCTGCCTAGCACAGTTTCCAGGAATTACTCTAAGCTGATCTTCAAACCAAGAGCATGGCTGACACTCTCCAGAGTGTTTCACAGGAAGACTCCTTATGAACAGCCAAGCATTGTGGGACACACATAGTACTTATAGTACACGCTTCCAATGAATGTGGCCAGGCAATTTGCATGACAACGTATGCAAATTCCTCAGCAAGCACAAGCTGCAAAACTGACAGAAGCTCTTCTTTCCAGAGTCCTGCAGCATGCAAACCTACACAATGGTCAAAAATCTGCCTGCCTGCACAGGCAGCTGAGCAAATCATCACACAAACTTGACATGTCTACGATGCTCTCCCAGGTTTGGAGAGAAAATCAGTATATCATCAAGATAAACTAAGACAAACTTCCCCAGTACTTCCCTGAAGACCTCGTTTATTAACTCCTGGAAGACGGCCGGAGCGTTACACAACCCGAAGGGCATAACTAGGTACTCGTAATGCCCGTCGGGCGTGTTGAAGGCCGTCTTCCACTCGTCACCGTCCCTGATGCGGACCAGGTTGTATGCCCCATGTAAGTCTAATTTTGAAAAAATACTGGCATTGGTTATCTGAGCGAAAAGATCATCTATCAGAGGCAAAGGGTAGCGATTCTTTACGGTGATCTTGTTTAGACCTCTGTAATCAATACACGGTCTAAGACCACCGTCTTTCTTTTGTACAAAAAAGAACCCGGCCCCGGCCAGTGATCGGGAAGGACGGATAAAACCTTTTGCCAGATTTTCCTTAATGTACTCCCGCATGGCCGACTTCTCTGGCCCTGACAAATTATAGAGATGCCCTCTAGGGGGCATACAACCTGATCTTAAGTCTATGGGACAGTCAAAACTCCGATGCGGTGGGAGTTTATCCGCTGATCTAGGACAGAACACGTCAGAAAACTCAGCGTATTGTATCGGGACCCCTTTTACCTCTAGCTTGGTGGCACAGATAGCAATTTTCTCTAGACAATGGCTATGACAATAAGGTGACCAACTGAGCAACTGGCCAGAGGCCCAGTCTATCTGCGGGGAGTGGAGTTGCAGCCAGGGCATTCCAAGGACAATGGTGGAGGTTGCCATGTGCAGAACAAGGAACTGTAAATTTTCTTTGTGTAGAACGCCTATAGTGCAGGACAACATCGGAGTCTGAGAGAGAGGTTGTCTGGACTGTAATGGAGAATCATCAATTGCGGTAACCACTATTTGTCGATCCAAAGGATGTATTGGAATTCCCAGCCCCTTCACAAACTCATAGGCTTCAATTCATCAAAGGGTGTTCGATAACAAAACCCCAGTCCTTAAAATACCGCATTCGGTATTTTACACTTCACTGTGCTAATTCATCAATATTTTCCCATGTGTGGTAGAGGTGTTACCGAACTACTAAGCTTCAATTCATCAAAGGCTGTCAGATAACAGCAGAGTGGTGCAGAGCAGCTTGGAATGTCTCTGTGTTGTTACAAGCTGATTACAATAGAAGGCATCCAAACATCCCTTTAGATGTAAACGTGTTATAGTTACTGTTATTTATACTGCCTCTGCTGCTCTGAATCTGTCCATCAGTCTTTCTTAACATTTGACTTATTTGCCACAACGTAGATGAACTTCCTGGAGACATTACAAATGCCATGCTTGGTGATTTCACCACCAGCATCTTTGCATTATCAAACAGGGCCTGAAAGGGTTACACCACCGAAGGGAATCTGGGGATATATTTTGTCCCGTTCTCTCTGCTCACTGCCTGGGGGGTCTGAAAGCTTGTGTGAAGAAGCCTGTGACCTATCAGCACCTATCAGCAGCACTTGCAGAACAGGGGCTGTTTCTATTGGTTGCCTGCTCCTGCTAATCATGAAAACATTCACACAGAAGGCTTTCGAAGCCTGTAACCACAGGGGAGAGCTGGAGATAATCACCGAATGTGTTAGGGAATGTGGGAACCATGATGAATTAGCACAAGTCGGTAATTTATCTCATTGCTCTGTCATTTCAGCTTCTCATTCGGTAACAGCTTTGATGAATTAACATTTTCTAAAGTGCTCCGTTAAGTCAGCTGTTTTCAGCATTACCGAATGCGGTAATGCTTGATGAATTGAAGCCATAGGCTTCAATTCATCAAAGGGTGTTCGATAACAAAATCCCAGTCCTTAAAATACCGCATTCGGTATTTTACACTTCACTGTGCTAATTCATCAATATTTTCACACATGTGGTAGAGGTTCCTTAAGTTACCGAAGTAGGGCTTCAGTTCATCAAAGGCTGTTAGATAACAGCAGAGTGGTGCAGAGCAGCTTGGAATGTCTCTGTGTTGTTACAAGCTGATAACAATAGAAGGCATCCAGACATCCCTTTACATGTAAATGTGTTATATTTACTGTTACTTATACTGCCTCTGCTGCCAGGGCCGGATTTGTACTTTTCACCGCCCAAGGCCCACTGTTTCAAACCGCCCCCCTCCAATAACAACCTCACCAACTACCCCAGTCAAGCAGAAACATTCTCCAAAAATATATGCAGCAATTTTCTAAATGAAATATAATGCCCTCTGGAAGGCTGTGGAAGTAATGCTGGATCATTTGACTTCCAAATCTCCTACATGGGCATTAGAGGTAGCGCCACCCATTACTTTAATCTGTTTTCTGTACAGCAGTGTAGATCTCTATGTACCCCAAAGGGAACTTACATGATCTGATGCGTCCCAAACACCCATGCAACACGTATTGCACATGCCAGCGATTGGCGCATGCACATTACGCATTGTAGCAAGGAAGGAGAGGCCAGAGCTGAGCTTGTAAATTTCCTGTGGAGGACACAGAGAACTGCACTGCTATATGGGCAACAAAGCAGATGGTAAAGGGGGCCAATTCTCTAGTGCTCCGGAGGGAGGTGTGGAAATCGTTAGAATTATCCAATGTTACTTCCACAGCCCCCTGGCACATTCTCCCTGTTTTACTCTGGGAGAATGTTTTCTCCTAAAAGTGCGTCAGGAAATACAATTCCTGATGGTAATAATAAACAATATATTTAGTGGTTCTACACATACTGATTATGATTTTTTTTTGTTCTCTGAAATGTGCTGTATTTTAATATTCTTTGTGTAAAGCAATCCTAAAGAGATTAAAAATACATTTATATGTAGTTACTTACCTCACTAGTGGGAAGCCTCAGGATAGTGGGGAGGCTTCCCAGATCTTCTTGCACCCCTCCATGCCAGTGCTGGGTCTCTTGGTTCCTTCAGTGTGTTGGTGCTGCCGTGAACGAGTGTGCCTGCACTGGGCATGTACAAGTAAGGTCCATGCATGCCCAGTAGAATGAAGGCACTTGTACGCAAAGGAAAAAAGCACTGCACAGGTACCTTTCATCTACTGGGCATGCACGGACCTTAATCACACATGTCAAGTATGGACACATGCACACTGAGGAAACCAATGCGACCAGAGAGGTCAACGCTGTAATGATGGGTGTAAGAAGATGCGGGAAACCTCGGGACTAACCAGAGGCGTCCCACTAATAAAGTAAATGTCCATGTATTCAAACTTTCAGGCTTCCTTTAAGTACGTGTGTGGTGTATGTGGTGTGTGTGTGTGTATATACACTGTGTGTGTGTGTGTGTGTGTGTGTGTGTGTGTGTGTGTGTGTGTGTGTGTGTATACACTGTGTGTGTGTGTGTGTGTGTGTGTGTGTGTGTGTGTGTGTGTGTGTGTGTGTGTGTGTGTATACACTGTGTGTGTGTGTGTGTGTGTGTGTGTGTGTGTGTGTGTGTGTATTACAGCGCCATCATCATGTGCAATACGTGTTGCATGGGTGTGTCAGATCATGTAAGTTCCCTCTGGGGTACATAGAGATCTACACTGCTGTGCAGAAAGCAGATGAAAGTAATGGGTGGCTGTGACCTCTAATGCCCATGTTGGAGATTTGGAAGTCAAATCAAATGATACAGCGCTGCCTAATATGTTGCGCTTAATAAATACAATAAATAAATAGTGTGTGTGTGTGTGGACTCACGTGGATAGAGAAAAAGGAAGTGGACCAAGCAGTACCTGTACTTTACCTGTGTGTAGGTGTGTTTGAAGGTGTGTGATGTGTGTTCAGGGTTTAAGCAATGCTTATTTCTTATTTCCAAACAGCTCAGGCAGAGGGGACAAACACTTATTAATCTTACCCAAAAACTCTCTCCTTCCTCAACACTCTGCCTGGATCATTAGTGTCAGTCCCAGCACGGCAGCTGCCTGACCTCTGCTGACCTAAACGAACGCTGAGCAGCTTTATCTGACAGAGGCATGGAGGGTGCCGAGTACAGAAAACAGAAAGAAAGCAATAGAGGACGAGGTGGTAGAATTGTGTCCTGTGCTTTGAGTAAGTTATGGAAGAGAGGAAGCTGGGCATCGGTAGTATACACAGCACATGTACCACTCCATACTCCTGGCTGGGCGGGATCAGCTGACGACATGAGTCGCAGGGGGCTGACATCATGTTACTCTGGAGTCGGGACTCGGGAGAGAGAGTCTGCAGGCTGCTGCCAGCTCTCTCATCAGCCTCAAAGCTGCACTGCTCACTCCGCTCCTATCAGGCAGCCGCCCCCGCCAGCTGAGCTGTAACACAGGCATTTCCAAACACAGAAAGCGGGCCGGCTGGCTGCGAATTTGCAGAGCGGCTTTTAGTTATGGCAGGGTACAGTTAACCTGTCACCCGCCCTACAGATTCTAGTGAATTCTGTCGCCCTAGTCCCCGGCCTCGGATGCCTGCCCCCAAATCCGGCCCTGTCTGCTGCTCTGAATCTGTCCATCAGTGTTTCTTAACATTTTACTTATTTGCCTCAACATAGATAAACTTCCTGGAGACATAGGCCTCGATTCATCATTGTCTTTGAGATAACTTTTTCCAGTTTGTTAAATTACCGAATTCGAAGTTTAGCGATTTCTAGTTGTATTCATCAAGGTTTTTCTGCATTCGGTGTGAATTCGATAACAATTCGGTAAACATTCGGTAACGTGTCGATATTTCCATTTTACAGCAGTAATTTAACACAAGGCCATAAGATTCCCATGGAATTGTGGGTAAAAGGCAGTCCTTTGAGCACTACGTAGTAACATTCTGAATAGGGCTTAACACCTAGACCAGGATTCTGAAAGTGGTTGGCACAATCCCACAATTTGATAGGAGCCTTTTCTAAAAAATTATAGTGCAGCAGGCAAATTAGTTAACCCTGACACTGCCTGTGTTCTCTTACAAGATGATTCAAGAGAAATGCAGATGTCGTGTTATAGCAAATAAATCTATTCTCTTACAAATTTATATGGTTGCAGACCTTATTCTTGCCCTTCTGCGCCTTTGAATCACTCTCAGCTGATACATAACCACTTCAAATGGCTCCATCTTCTCTGTCAGCAATGATCTGACAGGAATAACGACAGAGCAGTGAAGGAGATAACTAATCCTAAATGTAACGCTAAACCACGCCCACTTTCTTTTTCATGAATTGCACTTTCTTCCGTTTTAGCGAATCGTTACCGAATCGTTAACGAATGTTCGCTAACAGCTGTAGATAACTTTGATGAATCCTGAAATGAAGTTAACAAATTCGGTATTTTACCAAACTGTTGTTAACAAATTTGCTAAGTGTTGATGAATCGAGGCCATTGGCCTCGATTCATCATTCTCTTTGAGATAACTTTTTCCAGTTTGTTAAATTACCGAATTCGAAGTTTAGCGATTTCTAGTTGTATTCATCAAGGTTTTTCCTCATTCGGTGTGAATTCGATAACAATTCGGTAACCATTCGGTAACGTGTCGATATTTCCACTTTACAGTGGTACTTTAACACAAGGCCATAAGATTCCCATGGGATTGTGGGTAAAAAGGCAGTCCTTTGAGCACTACGTAGCAACATTCTGAATAGGGCTTTACACCTGGACCAGGATTCTGAAAGCGGTTGGGACAATCCCACAATTTGATAGGAGCCTTTTCTAAAAAATTATAGTGCAGCTAGCAAATTAGTTAACCCTGACACTGCCTGTGTTCTCTTACAAGATGATTCAAGAGAAATGCAGATGTCGTGTTATAGCAAATAAATCTATTCTCTTACAAATTTATATGGTTGCAGACCTTATTCTTGCCCTTCTGCGCCTTTGAATCACTCTCAGCTGATACATAACCACTTCAAATGGCTCCATCTTCTCTGTCAGCAATGATCTGACAGGAATAACGACAGAGCAGTGAAGGAGATAACTAATCCTAAATGTAACGCTAAACCACGCCCACTTTCTTTTTCATGAATTGCATTTTATTCCGTTTTAGCGAATCGTTACCGAATGTTCGCTAACAGCTGTAGATAACTTTGATGCAGTGGCGTAGCTAAGGAGCTGTGGGCCCCGGTGCCAGTTTGACAATGGGGCCCCCCCAAGCACTCTATACATAACAATTGATACGGCGCACCAAAACCTGCCAATGGCAACTACAGTGTCAGAGGTGCAAGAAAAGCATGGGAAACAGTTTCTTAAGGATTACCAGTATTCAAAGTATCTATGGAAGTCATTATTATGGGCACAGGACCAATAGAGAGCTAATACTGTAGTTGGGGGAGGGCCCTTCGGGGGCCCCTCTGGCCCAAGGGCCCCGATGCGGTCGCTACCTCTGCAACCCCTATTGCTACGCCCCTGCTTTGATGAATCCTGAAATGAAGTTAACAAATTCGGTATTTTACCAAACTGTTGTTAACAAATTTGCTAAGTGTTGATGAATCGAGGCCATTACAAATGCCATGCTTGGTGATTTCACCACTTGCATCTTTGCATATTCAAACAGGGACTCAAAGGGTTACACCACCATTCTCTCTGCTCACTGCCTGGGGGGTCTGGAAGCTTGTGTGGAGAAGCCTGTGTGACCTATCAGCGGCACTTGCAGGAGAACAGGGGCTGTTTCTATTGGCTGCCTGCTCCTGTTAATCATGAAAACATTCACACAGAAGGCTTTCAAAGCCTGTAACGACAGGGGAGAGCTGGAGATAAACACCGAATGTGCTAGCGAATGTGGTAACCTTGATGAATTAACATTTACTGACATTTGCTGACATGTGTTGAGCACAAGTCGGTAATTTATCTCATTGCTCTGTCATTTCAGCTTCTCATTCGGTAACAGCTTTGATGAATTAACATTTTCTTAAGTGCTCCGTTAACTCAGCTGTTTTCAGCATTACCGAATGCGGTAATGCTTGCTGAATTGAAGCCATAGTCTATAAAGTTGGCCGCGGACCCTGAGTCTATGAAGGCCTGAGTGCAAGTGGTCAAATTTCCCCAAGAAATGGAACACGGGAGGAGTAAACAATTATTCTTATTTAGAGGTAACCTCTGCTCGCCTAGGGTATTACCTCTAACTACACCTAGACGGCAGCGTTTCCTGACTTCTTGGGGCAATTTTGAGCAATGTCGGCCTCCTCTGCACAATACAAACAAAGCCTCTCAGCCCTTCTGCGTTTTTTCTCGGCCCGTGTCAACCGGGAATGTCCGATTTGCATCGGTTCATCAGTAGGTTGGGTAAGCGAGGAGGACGCATGAGAGAGTGCCCTTACTGCATTCTTTCCTCTTGATTGACGCTGATAACATAACCGGCGGTCCACTCGCACCGCCAACGAAATAGCGTCATCGATGGACTTAGGTTCAGGATGTCCTAACATTAACTCGGAAACTGCGTCTGATACACCTGAAAGAAAGCAGTCTAACAAGGTGTAGGACCCCCACGTAGATGACACAGCCCACTTTCTAAATTCTGCCGCATAAACCTCAACCGAATCCCGACCCTGCTTGAGAGTTTTGAGCTTCCTCTCAGCAGTGATCGAGGCATCCGGATCATCATAAATTATAGCCATTGCCTTGAAAAATTCCTGAATTGAAGTTAATGCCGCATCATTCGGTGGGAGACCATATGCCCAGTTTTGCGAGTCCCCGGATAATAAGGTGTGAGGAAACGCGGAAAAACAGCCGCAAACACTCAGAGTAAGGCGGCTGTTTCCGCATCTGACATGGCAGCGCAACGCGGAGAAACCGCCGCATGCCGCATAGGGTACTGACAGCATGGGGGAACGCGGGGAAGCCGCCGCCTGCTCGGAAAGCAGTGCGGCGGGCCCCGCGTCCAATTCAGCGCATACATTGCAAGACATGTTTGGTGTGGCTGGGACTACTAGTCCACACAGGTTCAGAAGGACGCGCGCGCACTGAGAGGCAGAACTTATATGGCAGCCAGAAAAGGGTCAGCTGACCAAGCTGGTCAGCTGACAACTCTGCTCCCTTTCATTGGTTCAGCATTTAGGGAGGGGCTGGAGAATGTTTGAGTATATATGTTGCTGGCTGTTCATTTGCTGGTTGTCTGGCGTTGCGATCACTATGTGGTAGCACTCAGACCCGAGTCAGATCCTAAAGTGTGCTGGGACCAGCTGGAGCTGTAATCCTACACTTAGCTAGATTCTGTTGATAGTTCAAAGTACTAGTTTAATTGTGATTATCTGTTATGACCTTCTGCTTGCCTGACTATTCTTCTGAACTCTGATCCTGTACCTTGCTATTCTGATACCCTGTTACCAAACCCCGGCTCACCCTTACACTCTGCATCTGCCTCTTGATTCTGTACCTCAATAATTCTGATACCCTGTTGCCGAACCCTGCTTGTTAGTGACTCCGCATCTGCCTCCTGAATCTGTACTGTATCTGTCTGTGTGGTAACGACCTGGCTTGTCCCACCTCGAGAACCGACCTTACTGTTAGAGGCGGTTCCCAGTCCTGGTAGTGACACTCCCTCCTGAGTGTCACTCTTGGTTTGTCGTTCCTACTTTCAGCCTGACTCCTCCCCCCGGGAGAGTTCAGGTCTTTGGAAGGAATTTGTGCAGTACTCCTTACTGCTCTGAGGCCTAGTCCTCTAAGTATTACGGTTACACCAAACATTCCTACTCTACTCAGGTGTCCAGAGGTTAGCTTATATATCTGATTATCAGTGATACTGCAGATCATCAAAAATCTGGTATATATCTGTATTCCCAGTGATACTGCAGATCACCGGTAATCAGATCCTCTCTGTGTTACACCGATCGTTACATAAGGTCTTAATAAAAGTCACCCGTTGCTGCTCGGAACCTGATAAGCTTGATCTCAACTCAAAATAGGACAAGACACGGTTGCGGAAATTCTGGAAGTCAGACCTATGCCCTGAAAACTTCTCAGGTACTGACATACGCAGATCTGTGACTGGAGGGGATTGCATTGTGGCAACAGCCGTTTGCAAGACCTGCACAGATCCAGTTAGTTGAGCGATCTGGGTCTGTTGTGAATTAACCACCTCAATGAGATTATTAACCGAGGTGGTTAGAGTCTCAACCTGGCTGCGTAATGCATCCATAATGATGGTCTGCTGTTCTGTAATGATCGGTGTCAACACACAGAGAGAATCTGATTATTGGTGATCTGCAGTATCACCAAGGATACAGATATATACTTGATTATTGATGATCTACAGAATCGCCAATAATACAAGTATGACTAACCTCTGGACACCTAAAACAGTGATAACAATAATGACAATGTCAAAACACTAGATCGTGGAAATGTCCAACACACAGCGATTCCTCAGAGGTGTGGTTACCTCTGAATGGGAACCCCGTATGTGAGATCCTCTAAAAGGCTGGAAGAAGAGTCTCAGCCTCTAGCAGTAATTATCTGCTAGGGCCAGTGATTCAAAGAGGCAAGCCTCAGAGATAGCCCACCAGTGGGAGACGTTCCACTGCAGGGAGAAAGGTCAGACAAGCAGAGGTTCGGCAACAGAGAGACGGCAGCAGTACAGGAACGGAAGGCTGATTCAGAGTCAGTAAACAGGCAGGGTCGGCAACTTTGAATCAGATAGGCAGAGGTACAAGATCGATAAGAGAAGAGAGTAGTCAGGGATAGCCAGAGTCAAGACACAGGTAAATATACAATACAATCCTAAACTGAGGTGTGATGTCCTTGGTATCAACACCTAGGTGTAAACGCTCAGACCTTAGCTCAGCTCCTAAGTATTCACGACAGCAGACGAGGAGCAACTGACACCTAGCTCCTTATATGCTGGGAGCGCATCTGCAGCACCACCCAGCCGCCCAGCCAATCCGACAGCTAGCTGGAGTCAGCTGACCAGCAAGTCAGCTGACTCCCTGTCTAGCTGCATAAAGGTCCTGCCGCCGGGATAAGTAGTAATAAAGTTATAGTCCTGGCATGGGCAAACTCGGCCCTCCAGCTGTTATGGAACTACAAGTCCCACAATGCATTGCAGGAGTCTGACAGCCACAGTCACGACTCATAAAGGCAAATGCATTGTGGGACTTGTAGTTCCGTAAAAGCTGGAGGGTCAAGTTTGCCCATGCCTGTTATAGGCGAATAAATGGAAGTAGCGCTATTGCTCTGGTTTTTAAGGGGAAAAAACCCTTGGAGGTGAAGTGGTTAATTTAAATCACTCATTCATATTAAAGCAGTTCCAAAAAGTGCAAAATAGTGCTTCACAATTCCCTCAATAACATTGAGTCATTTCTATCAAAACCTACACAATATTGCTAAACAATCAGCTTGTGAGCACAAATGGGGTTTGCCATCCATCTCCCAGTAATTTCAGTAGAGATTATATAACATCCAATTAATAGGCCAATGCGAGCTCACTGTAATGGTAGAGAAGGATACAGGCACATGTGTGTAAGAGCATGAATCAAAGTGAACCCCACAGCTGTATTTCTACTCCTTCCGACCGGTTTCGCTAAATACCTTTATTAGGGGCCTGTAGAAGCGGTACGGTGGTGCAACGATGACAAATCTATACGTTACCCAACGTGACTTCCAGCATAACAAGTTCACCTACTGCTTGTTTCCCACGTGAAAGGGCACCGAACAGGTCAGGGAAGGGGCCTGTGATTTCACGCCCACTTTTGTGGGCCATTCGGCTCCTGGTCATCGGACAGAAGAGGAGAATTCTGTTATTTAGACTGTAAAATAAACGTCCCGGTGCATTTGGCTATTTCTGTACATATTTCCATTCTATACCTGATTGTGTTGCGATGTATACGTATTTTTATTTCCTAGTGCCCAGCAGTGGAACCACTAGAGGCCATCTCACTGCATCAGCTGATTCCCTTCCAGAAGAAAACATGCTATTTCATGGATTTGCTTTTGTCAGTGCAGAGTGACTCGTGTGGCGAGAAGGGATCATCTTGCCAAGAACCGCAAGAGCCGATCCTTGATTGGGTCAATCGCTCTGAGTCAGGGAAAAGGGAAAAACTGTAAAAATGTTACTTAACTGAATGCAGTTCGTGTAAGATAGAAACAAATAAAGTCCAGTTCAAATGCAGGCATTGATATCAAAAAGTCCTTGAAACAAAGCATGCGCTCGGTCCTCCTTGGAACGCATGCATGGAGAAAGCTCTTGGTGGAATTGTTGAAGACCATGAGGAGTCGGTGTCAAGAACCGCAAGGCCGATCCTTGATTGGGTCAATCGCTCAGATTCAGAAACTCGGTCTCGCTGTCACTTAGCGCATAGATGCCCATATGTGGATCTGTGAACTGACTAGCCGAGTGGAGTGTTCTGACTCCAAAGGATTCACCACACACATACAACTCAAATGCTTGCCACCACGTGTGAGCCAGCACACGACTTTAAATATATTAGCACACTGAGAACACTGTAACTCAACCCTTAGCTGTATGCAGGGATCGGCGCCAGATCTGTCTATCTGTGCCCGATTCAAGCATACGGGTTGTAAATACAAGATACTCTAGAACACAAGGTAACGTTTTCGGAGGAGTAAGTACGATTGTGTATGTTCAGGAACAGGTCTTAACCGTAAAATGATTTTTTAACGTTTTAATAACAAAAATGCATTACACACATTTACATACAACAATTACCATATAAACACAAAGCTTAAAATAAAAGGGGATAATGGTGAAAAGTTTACTTAAAGAGACTCTGAAGTGAGAATAAATCTCGCTTCAGAGCTCAAAGTTAGTAGGGGCACGTGTGCCCCTGCTAAACCGCCGCTATCGCGCCGCTAAACGGGGGTCCCTTCACCCCCAAACCCCCCACTGCAACACTTGGTCGCAGACTTGGTCGCTCCTGGAGGCAAGGCTAACCGCCGCAGCCCTGCCTCCAGTCGCGTCTATCAGCGGCGCATCGCCGCCTCTCCCCCGCCCCTCTCAGTGAAGGAAGACTGAGAGGGGCGGGGGAGAGGCGGATATACACGCTGACAGACACGCGTGGGGCAGGGCTGCGGCGGTTAGCCCTGCCCCAACCAGGAAGCGCTCCACCGCTGCACCGAGGGGGTTTGGGGGATCAGGGACCCCCGTTAAGCCGCGGGATAGCGGCGGTTTAGCAGGGGCACACATGCCCCTGCTATTTATGAGGTCTGAAGCGAGATTTATTCTCACTTCAGACTCTCTTTAACTGAATGCAGTTTGTGTGGAATAGAAGCAAATAAAGTTCAGTTCAAATATGCAGGCATTGATATCAGAGTCCTTAAAACACAACATGTTATGGAAGTCCATGTGCTCTCCGGTCTCCTGGAGAGCACGTGTGTGAAGATCTTTAGTTGATGGAAATTCGGAGACTGTGAGGGGTCGTTAGTGCCCAAACCTTTTATAGGATCTGAATTTTGGGCTGGCTCTACCTGGAAAGTAGGTGGGGTTACCTCCTCTGGAGCATGAGAGGCAGGATTTCTGTACAAGCCTAAAATGACATAATTTACCAATAACCTGCGCCATTTCTGTCTGGATTGGCGCACAGCGAATCCACGAGCAGATTCGTAACTTGCGGCCGATGTGTGATCCGATGACACCAAATAACGTTAGATTAACATGTGTGGTCTGCTAGTGATAAGTAGTTGAGTCCTGCTGGCAGCTAGCAGGCTAGAATTGTATTAGTTATTAGGCTGATTTTTAGGAACCAGAAAATATATTTGTCATTTGTCTGCGATAACCACATCTTGAATTATTAATACATGAAATTTGTCCGTTGTCGGTGGAGGTTTGTAGATTTGAGAAGCGCAAAGTTTAGGGTTCCAGGACATCTGTGCCTATAGGCTGCTGTCAGGGGCACAGCAATAGCCATAGCAGCAGCTATGGGGCCCTGGAGCATAGGGGGCCCAGGTGTTACTTAATGTATTCATCATTAACTTTCTAGTGTTTCTCCACCCTCTGACATTGTCTCAGTGCCCATGAACTATGTACAGTGTTGACTGCATGAGAACGTAAATTTCCCGAATAACTGATATTTATAGGGTAGGAGCAGGTGTCATTAGACTCTGTAATGAAAAAAAGTTCCCCTGGGGGATAATCACCTCGGTAGGGGGAAGCCTCTGGATTCTATCGATGGTTGTCCCGTCCCCCTGTGTCCCACGGCGGTCTCGCTGCGGGCCACTGAATGCACAGCCGTCAATTTGTCAGGCTGAGCAATATTTACCTTCCCTTTTCCAGCGGGGGGCGCTGTTGCGCCTCTCCGCTGGGAAATAAGCGGAAATAGACGATCTCAGTCAGGTCCGCTCTACTGCGCAGGGGCAGGTGTCTTGAGCCTGCCTATTTCCGAGGTGAGTACCCCCAGGAGAATTTTTTAATGTTACAGATCCTCTTTAAGATTGCCTACATCTGAGGGCCCCATGAACGTTTTGCTATAGGACCCCATGATCTCTAACTACGCCACTGGTTCCTGCGATGTAAATCCGGGCCTGAGATCAACCATCTTTCCCCATTTCCCACTTCCTTGTACACCATTCAGAGGAATTTCCTGTTTCCACCATGCTTACATACTCCTATTTATTATACTTCTATACATACTTCTATTTATTATGTTTGTTCTCTCCATTCTGGTTGTGATAATGTGCTGGATGATCGTTTTATGGCTATAGTGATAGCTGTAGCTGCCTTTTACCTAATAAACCAATCAGGGCTAGATTTACTGAAGGCACTGAAGTCACGTGCTTACAGGCGCCTGATGATGGAAAGCCGGCTCACAGACCCATCCTCCCCGAGCGCCTCCTTCCCTATGCAAAGTCCTGATGTAAATTAAGTTACTTAGCCAGCTTTCAGCATTCCACTGACATCTCACTTCAGTTGGGGACACCTCTAGCTACTTAAAGAGAGTCTGAAGCGAAAATATATTGCTAAATTTACCTTTCCATTTGCTTCAGTACTCTCTCCAGCGCTAAACCGCCGCATCCCCTGCGAAAAACGAGGGCTGCCGACCCCCAAATCCCCGGGGGGACTAAGGACGGCGCTTCCTGGAAGGGGCAGAGCTCTCTGCTGTAGCTCTGCCTTTCCTGCTGTCAATCGCCGCGCATCGCCGCCTCTCCCCGCCCCTCTCACTCTTTCTTCACAGAGAGGGGCGGGGAGAGGCGTCGATCCACGTGGCGATCGACAGCAGGAGAGGCGGAGCTACAGCAAATAGCTCCGCCTCTCAGGGCAGCACAATCCACGACCAAGTTGGTCGTGGATGTTTGCCCAGGGGTTTGGGGGGTCTGCAGTGCTCGTTTTTTGCCGGCGATGCGGCGGTTTAGCGCTGGTGAGACTTCTGAAGCAAATGGAAAGGTAAATTTATCCAAAAAAAATTAGCTTCAGAGTCTCTTTAATAATGAGGATACTTCTGGCTATCTTATAATAAGGGACATCCGTAGCGAACTATGACGGGCAAGGGAAGTAAGGCAGAAGCGACAGCTGGGACAGCTAGCATAGTCGTGGTGCAGTTTGAAGGGGTTTGTAGGTTTATGGAAGGTGAAGTCTAAGGTCCCAGAACATCTGTGCCTATAGGCTCCTATAAGGTAAATCCAGGCCTGAAACCAATCACAGATCCGCTCTATTTAACCAGCCCTAGGCACACACTTTGAACAGAATTGTCAGTGGACAAGTATATTTAATTTAACCATACATCTAATCAGAAAGGGGGACCGTTGTGCAGAGAGAGGGCTGGCGCATACCTAGGGCTTTATTCAGTAAACCATAATAACTCATATCACAGCAGCGCTAGCGTTTTTGCACGCAATCGCAAATTTCCATGCGCAATCAAAATTGCGCACGAAATTCGTGATTACGCGCAAAAACACTAGCGCGACCATGATATGAGTTATCACGGTTTCGTGAATCAAGCCCCAAGAGCGCTTCTGAGCACTTTTAAAAATGCTACAGCTTTAAAAAGCGCTTGGCTAATGTATTTGAATGGGATGGATCACACCAGAGCGATGTGATTTTCTCCCAAACGCAAAACGCGGGTCCTGCAGCATTTCTGCTGATTTCTGAGGCGATTCCTCTTCAATGTTAAATATAGGAAAGTGGAAAATCTCTCTGAAAAATGCTAGATCAGAGCGATTTTCCAAGCGTTTTTTGTTACAGAAGCTGTTCAGTAACAGCTGTACTGTAACAAAATATAAAAAACGCTACACCAAAACGCTCCAAAAATTTGCTAGGCATGCTTAGAAAATCGCTAAGCACATGCCTAGAATCACCTTGAAAAATCACTTCAAAAGGCGCTGAGCATTGGCGATTATGCGAGTGCTTTTTGGTGTGCAATGGCCCAGACAGAGGAATATGGGTCTGAAGAAACGGACAACCATCGCACCCCCCAAACCGATGCGTGTGACGAAGATTTAGCCTGAAGAAAAAAAATAATATAAAACGTGCAGTGTTCTGAGCTGTGGGATGAAATGCAAAGTGTGCGCAAGTTCCTGACAGCAGCGCATCCTCAGGAGAATAGACTGCAAAACAAGATGTAGATATTACTATAGTAACCAAAGTATCTGATTATTCGCCATCCTTCAGAAGCTAGGCGGAATGCATGGAGCGGAAGGTACGCTGGATTCAAATGCAAACTACGAGTTCTCCTGAAACGCATAGAATGACTCCCGCCAGTAATGGGTTCCCAGTAAATTCGTGACGCCTTCTCGCCTGTGCGGTGGATCTCATGTAAGTCTAATCGGCACACGCGAGCGGCAGAAACAACAGCATAAACAGCCCACCTGTTTATAATGGTAACAAAAAACACAGAGAGGGAGAATGACGGGATGACAAAGAGAGGAACGCAGCGTAGCTTCATAAAGTGCGAGATTGGAAAATGACACAACGCTTACGCTGGACAAAAATAAAAATCACGCTTTATGGAAAAATCCGACTTAAAGCGGAACTGCAGCCCGGAGAAAAAAGTTTCTCTGATTTTTTAGGCCTTAAAAGGACAACTGTAGTGAGAAGAATATGGAGGCTGCCATATTTGTTTCCTTTTAAACAATACCAGTTACCTGGCAGTCCTGCTGATCTATTTGGCTGCAGTAGTGTCTAAATAACACCAGACACAAGACAATGTCAGGAACACCTGATCTGCTGCATGCTTGTTCAGGGGCTGTGGCTAAAAGCATTGGAGGCAGAGGATCAGCAGGACTGCCAGGCAACTGGTATAAAATCCGGCACAATGTCAACCTCTTCAGATCAAAGGGTCAGACTAGGGGCTTGATTCACAAAAAAGTGCTAACTGTTAGCACGGCCGTTTTCGCGCGAATTTTCGCATTGCGCGCGATTGCGAATTTTCGCGCGAAACGATAACGTTTTCGCGCGCAAACGCGAATTTTACCGCGAAATCGATAGCATTTCCGCGCGAAAATTCGCGTTTGCGCGCGAAAACGTTATCGTTTCGCGCGAAAATTCGCAAGCGCGCGCAATGCGAAAATTCGCGCGAAAACGGCCGTGCTAACAGTTAGCACTCTTTTGTGAATCAAGCCCTATGTCCCCCATCCCGCGCCGCAGTGCCATGTAGTATAAATATTATGTGGGTGCATTTGGGCCGCGTACGAGAAGAATGGACGCGAGAGACTTGGGCGCAGGAGAGGAATCAGCGCAGGGGACTTGGGCGCAGGATACAGCCGGTATATGGCTGATGCTGCTGCTGCACAAGTTCCCGGCCGTATTAAATACTATCCCCCCTCCATGCCGCCATGGATGGTGAGCATGGCCGTTTCTAGCCCCGTGCGGGGCGTGCCACTGCCCGGGGCGCTGTTGGGAGGGGGGCGCTGTAATGGAGGGGAAGCACCGTAGCCGCGGGGAGGGCAACCCGACCTCTCCCGACCTCTCCCGGGCCGCCCTCCGTGCTCCCCCCTCAGATGTATAGTGAGCAGCAGCAGCCAGGGAGGGAGCGCAGTATACCACATACCTCCCTGGCTCCAAGCGCTGCTCTCTCTCGCCGCAGTGGTCTTCTTCTCTCTGCATACACGCTTATACACACGCTGCTTCCTGTTTAGCCGGAAGCAGCGTATGTATACGCATGTAGGCAGATGGGAGAAGACCACTGCGGCGAGAGAGCAGCGCTTGGAGCCAGGGAGGTGAGTTGTATACAGCGCTCCCTCCCTGGCTGCTGCTGCTCACTATACATCTGAGGGGGGAGCACGGAGGGCGGCCCGGGAGAGGGAGGGAGAGGTCGGGTTGCCCTCCCCGCGGCTACGGTGCTTCCCCCCTCCATTATGGGGGACAGCTACCTATCTAACCTACGCTGGGGGGCAGCTACCTATCTAACCTATACTGGGGGGCAGCTACCTATCCTGGGGGGCAGCTACCTAATCTAACCTACGCTGGGGGGCAGCTACCTATCTAACCTATACTGGGGGGCACCTACCTAATCTAACCTACACTGGGGGGCAGCTACCTATCTAACCAACACTGGGGGGCAGCTACCTATCCTGGGGGGCAGCTACCTAATCTAACCTACGCTGGGGGGCAGCTACCTATCTAACATATACTGGGGGGCACCTACCTAATCTAACCTACACTGGGGAGCAGCTACCTATCTAACCAACACTGGGGGGGCAACTACCTATCCTGGGGGGCAGCTACCTAATCTAACCTACGCTGGGGGGCAGCTACCTAATCTAACTTACGCTGGGGGGCAGCTACCTAATCTAACCTATACTGGGGGGCACTTACCTAATCTAACCTACACTGGGGGGCAACTACCTATCTAACCTATACTGGGGGGCACCTACCTAATCTAACCTACACTGGGGGGCACCTACCTAATCTAACCTACACTGGGGGGCAGCTACCTATCTAACCTACACTGGGGGGCAGCTATCTATCTAACCTATACTGGGGGGCACCTACCTAATCTAACCTATGCTGGGGGGCAGCTACCTATCTAACCTATACTGGGGGGCACCTGTCTAATCTAGCCTATACTGGAAGGGGGGGGGGGGGCAGCTACCTAATCTAACCTATACTGGGGGGCACCTACCTATCTAACGTATACTGAGGGGCACCTACCTATGTAACCTATACTGGGGGGCAGCTACCTATCTAACCTGTGCAGGGGGGGCAGCTACTTATCTAACCTATACTTGGGGCACTTATCTAACCTGTATTGGGGGCACCTACCTACCTAGCTAGCCTATACAGGTGACAACTATACTGGCTACCTATATTGGAGACTCCTACCTAAATTACCTATACTGGGGGCACCTACCTATCTAACCTATGCTGGGGGCAACTATTCTGGCTACCTATATTAGAGGCACCCACCTAGCTAACCTGTACTGGGGCACCTACCTATCTAACTTATACCGGGGGCGCCTGCCTATCTAACCTATACTGGGGGCAACTATACTGGCTACCTATACTGGAGGCACCTACCTGGCTAACCTATAGCGGGGGCAACTATACTGGCTCACCTATGCCTGGCTACCTATACTGGGGTACCTATTCTTGGCTACCTATACTGGGGGGACCTATACTAAGTGAAACTAGACCTGGCTAACCTATACTGCGGGCACCCATACCTTGCTCCGGGGGGGGGGGGGGGGGGGAGCGCAATTTTTACACCCTCGCCCTGGGTGCATTTTAGCCTAGAAACTGCACTGATGGTGAGGAATGAAAAAATCCGGCTTCCAGCAATTGCTGTAAGCAGAATTATAGTGTTTAAAAGTAACTTCAGCTCTGTCTTTTGACGGCGCCAGAGTTTCTCTGTGTGCGATGCTATAGCTGTAATTCCTATTATGGCCTATGGTGGCGCCGGCTGCACCCAAGTCTCCTGCGCTGGATTCAGCGTGTTCGTTTGGGCCAATCACTAGGGGTGCCATTGTGAGATCCAGTGGCGTAGCTAAGGAGCTGTGGGCCTCAATGCAAATTTTACAATGGGGCCCCCCAAGCACTCTATACATAACAATTGATACGGCGCACCAAAACCTGCCAATGGCAACTACAGTGCCAGAGGTGCAAGAAGGGGATGGGGAGCAGTGTGTTAGTGATCACTACTATTCAAAGTATCTGTAGAAGTGATTATTACCAGCACAGGACCAATAGAGAGCTAATACTGTAGTTGAGGGCCCCGATGCGGTCGCAACCTCTGCAACCCCTATTGCTACGCCCCTGGTGAGATCCAGTCTAGCATGGCGTCACCCTTTGTGGATTAAAGACTCAGATGAATCCAATTCTTTGATCCTCTTCTGCACCACATAAAATTACGCTGGCGTGCGTTCAAAAGGGGGCGGAGCACGTGAGTGGCGCTGGCCCAGCCCCACCACTGATGCCAGGCCTCCTTGCTTTAGTGAAAGGAGGTACAGACCCTCAAGATGACTGCCGCCAATCCTTTCCCTCTATCACCCATGTAGCCCCCCCAGCACACTGGAAAAAAATGAAGGGGGATGTAGGCGGTCAGGAAAAAGCAGTTTACATTAGTGGTTCTCAACCTTTTCAGCCGATGTACATCTTTGTGGGTCATTACCCAAGCCAATGTGCCATCTATGTTTTTTCGTAAGCCTAGAGCGTTTTTACAGTTATATATTCATGGAAGCAGACACATTGTTTACAGCCTGTGCTTTCAAATAGGCTTATCTGCCATCTCTGACATAGGCAGTCACGTGACACAGGGGAGAGATCAGATTACACCTTGTGATTAGACACAAATTAGGAGGACTAAAGCCGCATCTACACGAGTAGATGCGGCCGCGATGCTCCTTATCAATCGAGCCGCTGATGCGGCTCGATTGATAAGATCCGACAGGACGGATCTCCGCACCGCCGATTCCCTGCTCGCTCCCCGCGAGGGGACAATGGCAGGGAATCGTGCGGGAGATAAGCGGCGCCGGCGTGGACGAGCGGGCACGAGCGGGGAATCGAATGCGGCGCACGCGCGGCGAGCGGGGACGCGGCGGGCACGCGGAAGAGGCGATCCGGTGGCTAATCGACCTGCCGGATCGCTGCAATGTCTCGTAGTGTAGACGGGGCTTTAGACAGGATAAACACTCTAAATACATACAGGGTGCATTTCTCTCTGTTTTTCTTCTGTCCTGTGCAAGAGTTCAGGTCCACTTTAAGGGGAACCTGAAGCGAGTAAAATTATTTAAAATAAACACATGAGGTAACTGTAAATTAACATTACATACTAACCTCACTGTCAGTTCCTATCAGAAGCTCACCATTTTCTTCTTACAGTGATCCCTTCCAGTTCTGACAATATTTTGTCTGAACTGAAATATACCAGTTACTGTCAGTTATATATCGGCAGCTGTCAGTTACAACTGAATGTGCAAGGTAATGTCCATGTTTCCCTATGGTTCAAGTGGGTGATATTACAGTTTAACAGTGTGCTGACCAGGAAGCTGTTATGGGGTAATGGCCATTTTTAAAATGGAGGACGGAGAATTCCATTGATCACAGTGGACAAACAGGACACAGGAGAGGAGAAAGAGATTGAGGAGTAGACTACACAGGAGGTAAGTATGACCTGTGTTTGGTTATTTTCACTTTTTATTTTCAGTTCAGGTTCTCTTTAAGAAAAGAGTTCAACTTGTCTACTCATAAAGGTCAACCAGTATAGGGATCTCATATTGCTGCAGTCCTCCTGCAGATGCCATCAATTACCAGCAGAGGGCGCAAAAGAGATTCTTAATGGAATTTACCGGTCAGTGCAACATCACAGTATTTCTCAGTAGCATTACAGTGTATCCATTACAAAAGCCAAAGCTTACAACTTACCTCTGATGAGACTGATACTCAAGCACTCCTGGACATACACACAAACACACACACTTATTATACTCCAATGGCGTATATTTTCTTTCCAAAGGCTGGCGTAAAGAGGAACTGTAGTGAAAATAACTGAATTAATGAAGTGACTTATTTTTTACGATACTAATTAATAAATTAGTCAGGGGCATCATCTGTAGTCCTGTCAGGTGATCTCTGCGGAATGTCCAGTTCCATAGCCAGCGAAAAGACCTGGTCTCCCACAATGCTGGTGGAGGGTTCCGCATAGCTAAACAGCCTAGGATGTGACATCGCTGGGATTGGAGGGCTACATACAGCAATATACAGATTTAGGAAGTAATGCTGAAACCAGGAAAAGTACTGTAAAAGTGGGTATCCTGATTAAATTTGCTGCACTCTACTATATGTCACTACAGGGCCTCTTTCCTGCACAATTAAACCATTACAAAGAAGAGGTGGGAATCCCAGTAAATACAAAGTACATCCTATGAAACATGATCTAGATCAGGGGTGTCAAACTCGAATACAAAGTGGACGAAATAGAATACTGGGATCTAGTCGTGGGTCTGGCCACCTTATAAAGTTCCCTGGTGTCTAATGGTCCCCCTCACTTCCCTATAAGGTTCCCTAGTGTCTAGTGGTCCTCTTCCCTCCCCTATACAGTTCCCTGGTGTCTAGTGGTCCTCCTCCCTCCCCTATACAGTTCCCTGGTGTCTAGTAGTCATCCTCCCTCCCCTATACAGTTCCCTGGTGTTTAGTGGTTCTCCTCCCTCCCCTATACAGTTCCCTGGTGTCTAGTGGTCCTCCTCCCTCCCCTATACAGTTCCCTAGTGGTTAGTGCTTTCCTCCTACCTCCCCGTATGGCTTCCCTGGTGTCTAGTGGTCCTCCTCCCTCCCCTATACAGTTTCCTGGTGTCTAGTGGCCCCCACCCTCCCCTATACAGTTCCCTAGTGGTTAGTGCTTTCCTCCTACCTCCCCTGTATGGCTTCCCTGGTGTTTTAGGGTTTCATCTTCAATATAGTCTATAATCAATATGGTCTAGAGTGGGCCAAACATAGTGCAAAATGGGCAAACCACTTGAGGGCCAAAGTTTATGTCTCTGAGGGCCAGATTTGGCCCATGGGCCGGAGTATGACGTGCATGATCTAGATGCTCAAATGTTTGAATTCGTTGTTTTTCCCCTGGTCAGCCTTAGGCATCTTTACTGGCTGGCAAGACAAGGCATACAAAATTGTGGCATACAGTCCACAGAAAAGTATAACCAAGGAGATTCCATGTCCAAACTGGGGAAGCTGGTTAACATCGGGCAAAAGAAATCCAACTCCACAGAACCCTGGGAGTCAGGTCCACCAGCTGGCTTCAGAGTCAGATGGATGTCGGCACATGGGCATGGATAGCACTCTGCAGCTCAGTGGACTCCTAAATGGACAGGAAATAAACAGAGGGTGTGGGATTGCAGCACATACAGTGGGATGCGAAAGTTTGGGCAACATTGTAAATCGTCATGATTTTCCTGTATAAATCGTTGGTTGTTACGATAAAAAAGGTCAGTTAAATATATCATATAGGAGACACACACAGTGATATTTGAGAAGTGAAATGAAGTTTATTGGATTTACAGAAAGTGCACAATAATTGTTTAAACAAAATTAGGCAGGTGCATAAATTTGAAATTAAATCAATATTTAGTAGATCCTCCTTTTGCAGAAATTACAGCCTCTAAACGCTTCCTGTAGGTTCCAATGAGAGTCTGGAATCTGGTTGGAGGTATTTTGGACCATTTCGCTTTACAAAACATTTCTAGCTCATTCAGGTTTGATTGCTTCCGAGCATGGACAGCTCTCTTTAACTCACACCACAGATTTTCCATTATACTCAGGTCTGGGGACTGAGATGGCCATACCAGAACGTTGTACTTGTTCCTCTGCATGAATGCCTTAGTGGATTTTGAGCAGTGTTTAGGGTCGTTGTCTTGTTGAAAGATCCAGCCCCGGCACAGCTTCAGCTTTGTCACTGATTCCTGGACATTGGTCTCCAGAATCTGCAGATACTGAGTGGAATCCATGCTTCCCTCAACTTCGGCAAAATTCCCAGTCCCTGCACTGGCCACACCGCCCCACAGCATGATGGAACCACCACCATATTTTACTGTAGGTAGCAGGTGTTTTTTCTTGAAATGCTGTGTTGTTTTTCCTCCATGCATAACACTCCTTGTTATGCCCAAATAACTCAATTTTAGTTTCAGCAGTCCACAGTAACTTATTTCAAAATGAAGCTGCCTTGTTCAAATGTGCTTTAGCATACCTCAAGCGGCTCTGTTGGTGCTGTGGGCGGAGAAAAGGCTTCCTCTGCATACAGCATCTCCTTGTGTAAAGTGTGCAAAACGGTTGAACGATGCACACTGAGTCCATCTGCAGCAAGATGATGTTGTAGGTCTTTGGTGTTAGTCTGTGGGTTGACTCTTGACTGTTTTCACTATTCGTCGCTTCTGTTTATCCAAGATTTTTCTTGGTCTGCCACTTTGAGCCTTAATTTGAACTGAGCCTGTGGTCTTCCATTTCCTCAATATGTTCATAACTGTGTAAACAGACAGCTGAAATCTCTGAGACAGCTTTCTGTATCCTTCCCCTAAACCATGATTGAACAATCTTTGTCTTCAGGTCATTTGAAAGTTGTTTTGAGACCCCAATGTTGCAACTCTTCAGAGAAATTTAAAAGACTTACAATTGACCCCATTAAATACTCTTTCTTATAATTTGATTCACCTGTGTATGTAGGTCAGGGGTCACTGAGCTTACCAAGCCAATTTGAGTTCCAATAATTATTTCTGAAGGTTTTGGAATCAATGAAATGACAACGGTGCCCACATTTATGCACCTGCCTAATTTTATTTAAACAATTATTGCACACTTTCTGTAAATCCAATAAACTTCATTTCACTTCTCTAATATCACTGTGTGCGTCTCCTATATGATATATTTAACTGGCATTTTTTATCGTAACAACCAACAATTTATACAGGAAATTCATGAGGATTAACAACATTGCCCAAACTTTCGCATCCCACTGTATATACTCTGTGGCTAATTTGAATATTTTATCCTACTTCCTGTCCAGACTGGGGTAGAGAGGCCCTTTCATGGGTGCTGTCCTGATAAGCCATTGTATTATGTTATTTTCACTACAGTTCCTCTGTATAGAATTCTTATACTTATACAGTAACTGCTGATTCCATTAAGTGTGATAGGATCAGTAGAGATGGCCCGAACGGTTTGCCTGCAAACTTATTCCCATGAACAATGCGGATTCACGTTCGTGTCAAGCCGCTAACACTTAGCAAGTTCGACCCGCCCCGTATACTACATCATTGGGCTAAACTTTGACCCTCTACATCACAGTCAGCAGATACATGGCAGCCAATCAGGCTGCACTCCCTCCTGGAGCCCCCCCCCCCCCCTTATAAAAGGCAACAGTGCCATGTTCTCACTCTGTCTGCTGCCTGCTTAGTGAGAGAAGGGAGAGAGGTTGCTGGAGAGATAGGGACAGCTTAGTTAGGTTTTGTTAGCTTGCTCCTTGCTGATATTTGTTGCTGAAAAGTACCACAAAACAGCTCTTTTGAGAGCTAATGTTCTTGTGATGTTTTTTTTGTGTGTGTGTGTGTGTGTGCCACTGACACTGCATATACAGCCCTATCTGTTGCAGCTGTCCCTTGTTAATTGCTGTACTGTGCAAGGCCCAGCACATTCAGTGCATACCTTTTCACTACACCTGTGTGACTGCACATTGTATTATAGCACCAGTCACTGCATACCTTTCACTGCATCTGTGTGACTGCGCACTGTTTTATATACCAGTCAGTGCATACCTTTTCACTGCACCTGTGTGACTGCACATTGTATTATACCACCAGTCACTGCATACTTTTCACTGCATCTGTGTGACTGCACACTGTTTTATATACCAGTCAGTGCATACCTTTTACTGCACCTGTGTGACTGCACATTGTATTATACCACCAGTCACTGCATACCTTTCACTGCATCTGTGTGACTTCACACTGTTTTATATACCAATCTGTGCATACCTTTTCACTGCACCTGTGTGACTGCACATTGTATTATACCAGCAGTCAGTGCATACCTTTCACTGCACCTGTGTGACTGCACATTGTATTAGACCAGCAGTCAGTGCATACCTTTCACTGCACATGTGTGACTGCACATTGTATTATACTAGCAGTCAGTGCATACCTTTTCAATGCACCTGTGTGACTGCACATTGTATTATACTAGCAGTCAGTGCATACCTTTTCACTGCATCTGTGTGACTGCACATTGTATTATACCACCAGTCACTGCATACTTTTCACTGCATCTGTGTGACTGCACACTGTTTTATATACCAGTCAGTGCATACCTATTCACTGCATCTGTGTGACTGCACATTGTATTATACCAGAAGTCAACATACCTTTTCACTGCATCTGTGTAACTGCACATTGTATTAGACCAGCAGTCAGTGCATACCTTTCACTGCACCTGTGCGACTGCACATTGTATTATACCAGAAGTCAGTGCATACCTTTCACTGCACCTGTGTGACTGCACATTTTATTATACCAGCAGTCAACATACCTTTTCACTGCATCTGTGTGACTGCACATTGTATTAGACCAGCAGTCAGTGCATACTTTTCACTGCACCTGTGCGACTGCACATTGTATTATACCAGAAGTCAGTGTATACCTTTCACTGCATCTGTGTGACTGCACATTGTATTAGTCCAGTCAGTGCATACCTTTCACTTCATCCCCCCAATATGGACAAAACAGGCAGAGGCAGGCCACCCGGCAGGTTTGTTTGAGGTCATGCTGGCATGATTTCGTGCGGCCCTCTACCAAAGTACAGTGTTCAGAAGGCACATGCCATCAAGCCCCAAGATTGTCAGGACGTAGTTGAATATTTAACACAGAACACCCTATCTTCCTCAGGTCCCCACACAGCATCTCTGCCTGCAGGCCGCTTGACTGCCTTCTCCGCTACCACCAACAGGGTCCAGGACTCCAGGTGGATTCCTGAACTTTTGCTAACAAAAAGAATAATATTTTTTTCTGGTGCACGTACATGCCTAATTTTTCTGGCTGCCCTACGGCTGCAACAATAAAACAAAAGGCATGTACAAGTGTCAAATTAATTCCCCTTCGTGATTGTTACCTTGCTGTGGTGAAGGGGCTTGCGTATCACAATGAAGCAATGACCTATATGAGTGTGTTGGGGGGCACACCCAAGATAATAAGGTCCTTGCTTCATTGTGGAAAGACCACATTCAGTCAGCTGGACAGCGATAGTCACTGTTGTTCTGTCATTGAGCTACCTCAGCCCGACCATATGGGCTTGAAAACCGCCATCGCCTGCACTCTCACCATCATGCACACCAGTCCAGCAGGGCCATCACTACACAAACAGCTGTTTGCGGTGCGTTACACAGTGAGTTTGGTCTGTCAGTGTGAAGCAGTACACTAATTACACTACCTGCTGATCCATGTCTACACATGGAGGATGTTTCCAAGCAATTTATGCCTCCAATATAGGAATGCAATGTGATTTCTGCCCTTTTTCCATCACTTTTGTGGCCAGAAACAGTGTTTGTAGTTTTTCAAGTTCGCCTGCCCATTGAAGTCTATTGCGGTTCGCGAAGTTCGCTGGTTTGCGAACTTTTTCGCAAATTGGGGGTTCGAACCATCTCTAAAGATCAGCTCTGCAGAGCCCTCTCTTGCAGGTATCAGCTTAAAAACCTACCTGGTTTGCCTATGACTAAAAACTGTCCTGAGGGAGGGGAAAGGGATTGGCTAGGATCCACTGTTCAGATATTACCACCTAGATACTTTAGTTATTGGAACAAAACAGAAGCCTTGTGGCACATTATAGTAACTTCTGTCCTTTTAAAGCAGACGGGACAGCCATACTATCCCAGGGGGGGAAAAGCACATATATCAGATAATAAATACTTGTTCTGCTTACAGAACATCTGTATTGTACTTTCATTCTGGTATTTTCCATTTTGACTTCTGACTGAAGCCAATCCTGATGTCATTGTCTCCCTTATTCTTTTATCTCTTAAAAAATTGCACTGTCATATCTACCTGGCTTTGCAAACGTGAGCACAGCATAGATCCGATTTCAGCAGCTTCACACTGAACTGCACTCAGCCAATCTAAGTGGAGCAGTAATATGGGAGGGGTGATGTCAAGCTTCACTCATCGGCAATGTACCAAAATAGAGCCAGGCTGACTGTGAGATAAGATTACAGCAGAAACAGTTGTGATTATACTGGAGTGTTTGCAATGCAGGGTCAGATTGCAGGCTGAATAATAATCACAGAGCAGTGGGTAAATGGAACTTGATTTTGTGGCTGACAAGCTCGCTTTAAAGAGAATCTGTACTGTAAAATTCTTACAATAAAAAGCATACCATTCTATTCATTATGTTCTCCTGGGCCCCCCTGTGCTGTTTCTGCCACTCCCTGCTGCAAACCTGGCTTGTAATTGCCAGTTTTAGGCAGTGTTTACAAACAAAAGACATGGCTGCTAACAGCATGTGATAGGCTGAGAGTAGCTCAGTGTGTGAGTCATACAGAGATTGGAGGGGGCCTAGAGACGGTGTGTATAGCTTCTATCCTATCACAAGCAGACCTGCACATTCCAGCCTGAGTGCCTGAGCCCGACAGAGCCGACAGAGGAAAGAAGATTAGATTATATAACAGAGATAATACAGCCACTGTGCAACTAGAAAAGGCTGCAGTTAGACAGACCACATTCGAACAGGTATAGGAACTTATAGGATAGAAGAAATAAGGCTGAACATTTTGTTACAGAGTCTCTTTAAGGTGCTATAGTACATTTTAAGTGTAGTTTCGGCCACCCCCGAGACTGGATTCTAGCTTGAAAGTGAAAAGTAGATGCCGACCCAGTTTAGGAACCACATTTAGCAAAAGTGGAAAATCCCTTGAAAAGGAGTTGGGTTGATTTCAGCGTATTGCCACCCGCGGGGACATTATTACTGGAGGTATAATGGCATAATAGGGAGAGGTGGGTGTGTGAAGGTTGGCGATAGCTGCGAGCAAACAAGGGGTGATCAGATTTGCACGTAATCCAAACACCAAATACAAACAAAAATCAACACAAATTGTTCTTTTTCCCCACCAGTACGCCGGTTTCCCTCACGAATGAACAGCCCCCTGAACTATATTAATAGAGCACAGCGAGCTAATAAAATTTAACAGTTTCCCCCCTACTCACATATGCCATCCAGAGGCATCAGCCATGTGCTTTCTTAAAGGACCTCTGTCGCAAAATTCTTAAAATGTAAAATACATGTAAACATACACAAATAAGAAGTACGTTTCTCCCAGAGTAAAATGAGCCATAAATTACTTTTCTCCTATGTTTCTGTCACTTACAGTAAGTAGTAGAAATCTGACATTACTGACAAATTTTGGACTAGCCCATCTTCTCATGGGGTGTGCTCAGGGTTTTCTTTATTGATTTAAAAGAACTTAGTGAATGGCAGTTGCTCCATCCAACTGCCAAAAAAGTGTGCAGCGAGCAGGGAGGCTGGCCAGCATCTTTGTATAAATCTTTTTCAGGGAATCTCTTTATAAAGAATAAAGGCCATGCTGAGAATCCCCCATGAAGAGATGGACTAGCCCAAAACCTGTCGGTAATGTCAGATTTCTACTATCTACTGTAAGTGACAGCATTAAAGGAGAAAAGTGATGTATGGCTCATTTTACCCTGGAACAAATGTACTTCTTATTTGCATATGTTTTAAATTTTAAGATTTCCGCGACAGTTCCTATTTAACCACTTGAGGACCACAGTGGTAAACACCCCTAAAGACCGGGCTATTTTTATCAAAATTGGCCACTGCAGCTTTAAGGCCAAGCTGCAGGGCCGCACAACACACAGCACACAAGTGATCCCCCCTCCCCCATCTCCCCACCAAAAGAGCTCTCGTTGGTGGGGTCTGATCGCCCCCCTGTGTTTTGTTTTTTTTAATAAATATTTATGTTGTTTTTTTTTTTATATATATATATATTTTTGATTATTTCTTTGTTTATACATTTTTTGAAAATCCCTCCCTCCCCCCAGGCGGCCAATCCATGCAATCGGCTGTCATAGGCTTCTGTCTATGAGAGCCGATCGTTCTCTTCTGCCCCAGGGGGACAGCCGTGTCACACGGCTGTCCCCAGTACAGTGCTGCTGCTGATCGCATCGCTGTAATGTGTGTAAAGACGGCGGTTTCCCCGTCTAAAAAGTCTCCCGAGCGATCGGCGCTTGGAGACTGAAGGCGGGGCAGAGCTCGGCCCCCCGAGCAGGAGATGCGCGCGCAATCTCCTGCAAAACTGCAGCCCCAGGACTTGACGCCAATTGGCGTTAGGCGGTCCTGGGGCTGCCGCTGCGGTCGTGCCCATGGGCGTAACCCAGTCGTTATGTAGTTAAAGAGTACTAGAGGTAAAATAGATAGAGCGTGTAAAAACAGGCTCTGTCTGAATGAGATCAGATGGGGGGTGAGGGGCGTTGCGGGGTTAAATACGCACCTGTCCTGACGTCTTTGGGGGGGATGCTCCGCCCCCTCTCCTCAGCAGTGCAACCGTCATGTTTCCAAAGACCGCCAAAGCTCTTTGGAAAACTCCGCCTGCATGGCCACAACCTGCCCCCCAGCTCAACAGCCACCAATCAGGCCATAGCTGCCGAGCTGGGGGCGGGCTACAGCCACACAGGTGTGCACGATCTAAGCCTTTGCAGGGAGTTTGGAAAAAAAATAGCCAGGGCCCATTCTGAGAGGAAGGCGGAGCGATCACTTGCCTGAAGGGAAGACACCAGGACAACTGAATATTTAACCCCACAACTCCCCCTATCCTCCATCGTTCAGACAGAGCCCTTCCTTCAACACACAGTCTGTTTGGCTTTAGGTACTTTAGGTGCCCCTGAACGGTACCATTTGTAGTGAACAATCCTTTTCGATCAGATTATTCTGATCGCATTGCATAAAAACAAAGAAGCTAAAGGGTCTAGTCGATCCTGAAGGATCGCATTATCAAACAGTTTCCTAAAGGGGCTGAGCGATGACGAACGCTCTTTTGTATTTTGGATCGATTCTTTTTGTCTGATCAGGTTGCTTATCATTTTTCCCTCTGTTGGTGGGCCCAAATGATTGACCACAACCATCAATGGGCACCTTTAAAGCACACCTGAAGCAGAAAAAAACACCCAAAATTTATGATATAACGAATTGTATGTGTACTATGGATAATGAATAGAACATTAGTAGCAAAGGAAAGTGTCTCTTTTTATTTTAAATTATAAAGCTTTTCTACATATCATTGCATCATCCTGTCATATTTGCCGTTTACAAACTACAGTCTGTATATATGTATGTTTGTGTGTATGTATATATATATATATATATATATATATATATATATATATACATGCTGTATATCCTTCTGCCTTACTGTTACTGAAATTTGCCTGGATTTTGACTACTCTCAGCCTCTCAGCTTGCCGCCTGCACCGACGTTTGCCTGGATTTTGACTACTCTCTGCCTGCCGCCTGCACCGACCTCTGCCTGGATTTTGACTACTCTCTGCCTGCCGCCTGCACCGACATTTGCCTGGATTTTGACTACTCTCTGCCTGCCGCCTGCACCGACGTCTGCCTGGATTTTGACTACTCTCTGCCTGCCGCCTGCACCGACGTTTGCCTGGATTTTGACTACTCTCTGCCTGCCGCCTGCACCGACGTCTGCCTGGATTTTGACTACTCTCTGCCTGCCGCCTGCACCGACGTTTGCCTGGATTTTGACTACTCTCTGCCTGCCGCCTGCACCGACGTTTGCCTGGATTTTGACTACTCTCTGCCTGCCGCCTGCACCGACATCTGCCTGGATTTTGACTACTCTCTGCCTGCCGCCTGCACCGACCTCTGCCTGGATTTTGTCTACTCTCTGCCTGCCGCCTGCACCCGCACCGACGTTTGCCTGGATTTTGACTACTCTCTGCCTGCCGCCTGCACCGACGTTTGCCTGGATTTTGACTACTCTCTGCCTGCCGCCTGCACTGACCTCTGCCTGGTTTTTGACTACTCTCTGCCTGCCGCCTGCACTGACCTCTGCCTGGATTTTGACTACTCTCTGCCTGCCGCCTGCACTGACCTCTGCCTGGATTTTGACTACTCTCTGCCTGCCGCCTGCACTGACCTCTGCCTGGATTTTGACTACTCTCTGCCTGCCGCCTGCACTGACCTCTGCCTGGATTTTGACTACTCTCTGCCTGCCGCCTGCACTGACCTCTGCCTGGATTTTGACTACTCTCTGCCTGCCGCCTGCACCGACGTCTGCCTGGATTTTGACTACTCTCTGCCTGCCGCTTGCACCGACATCTGCCTGGATTTTGACTACTCCCTGTCTGCCGCTTGCACCGACCTCTACCTGGATTTTGACTACTCTCTGCCTGCCGCCTGCACTGACCTCTGCCTGGATTTTGACTACTCTCTGCCTGCCGCCTGCACCGACGTCTGCCTGGATTTTGACTACTCTCTGCCTGCCGCCTGCACCGACGTTTGCCTGGATTTTGACTACTCTCTGCCTGCCGCCTGCACCGACCTCTGCCTGGATTTTGACTACTCTCAGCCTGCCTTAGTTGTACACAATGTTTTAAGTTTATTCATAAATGTAATTATTTCAACAATTTTATGTTCCAGTCTTTTATTTATATGCAGAATGTCTGCCAGACCTTTATTCTGATATATTTTGGTGAGTTATGACTTAAGAATTGGAGGCCTAAAAATCTTGAAAAAAATGTACCGCTCATAATTCCAGACAGAAATGCACCGCCAGGGAGGTTAAGTACACTAAACTGCTAAAGTTTCTCTTTTCTTTCCTTCAAGTATAGATAATCCTTATGGGATCATCCATATCTCAAAGTATTATAAGGACTTGCATTACATTGACATACCTGGGCGTACGTCAGCCCCACTCTCAGAGCTTTCTGTTGGTGGGCCCTGATCACTGCTGCCAGTTTTTGTTTTTGCAATTCATTTTTTGTTATTTTATTTTGAATAAAATTGTTCTTTTTAAAAAATGTTCTCCTTCCCCCGCCAGCCATTCACGGCGATCCTCTCTCATATGCATCAGCCTATAGGAGGGGACCGCAATCAGAGCCTCGCCAGGGGACAACCGAGTGTCACAGGCTCCAGGGCCGGGCCGAGGCATAGGCTGGAGAGGCTCCAGCCTCAGGGCGCAGTGTAGGAGGGGGCGCAAAATTCATTCAGCTGTCATTCCTAATTGTGAATGAAGCAGAAAGAAATAAGAAAAGGGCATACATGGCAGTGACTGCAAGCCAGATAACTAGATATTAAGGTGTTGTGGAGGTTGTGGGCCCTGTGGCCCTCTTAGTCTAATAGCAATCAGTGTGTGACGGCTGGGGTGGGAGGGATGAAGCGGCGCACTTTGGTGTCTCAGCCTTGGGTGCTGGAGGACCTTGTCCCGGCTCACAGCGGTCCCCAGTACAGCGTTGCCATAGATCGCAGGGCTGTACAATGTAAATAGACATCGGTTTCGCCGTCTAACAATCTAATAGCACCGATCGCCGCTGGCTGACCCCCTCAGGCGGGGATGTAAGCTATCCCTGCTAATCTCCGCCCACTGCTCTTAGCACCTTTTCTGAGGCTGCCACCTTTCCAACGCCTATTGGCATTAGATGGTCGAGAAGGAGTTAAAGAAATCCTTAAGTCACCTAAAAAAAAGGTTTCACTTATCTGGTGCTTCTGCCAGCCCCCAGCAGCCGTCCTGTGCAGGATTGCATGCAAAAATATGCCTGGACAGGGCTGCACAGGCATAGTAGCCCGCCTGTGAGTCGGCGAAAACAAAACTAACCCGTGGCAGGGGACCGGAGCATCGGTGAGTGGCTACGCGGGCACAGAACAGCTGCAGAGGGCTGGCAGAAGCCCCAGGTAAGTGAAACCCTTTTTTTTAATGTGACTTAAGGATCCCTTTAAGCCCCCTTGAGGCTGCTCAGTCTCTCGCTGTCTCCCTGGGTGGCCCCTGTCCCCTGCAGTAGCCTTGCCGAGTTGGGCTTCATTGCACATGTACCCCAGCTACGCTCCCGCCCACGCTATGCGCAATTCATCGCGACTTGGCCAGGCTACAGGACCATACTGCAAGATGACAGGAGCCACCCAGGGAGACGGCGATGGACCGAGCGGCCCCTCAGGGCTTAAAGAGAAACTTCGACCAAGAATTGAACTTTATCCCAATCAGTAGCTGATACCCCTTTTTACATGAGAAATCTATTCCTTTTCACAAACAGACCATCAGGGGGCGCTGTATGGCTGATATTGTGGTGAAACCCCCTCCCACAAGAAACTCTGAGGACCGTGGTACTCCTGGCAGTTTCCTGTCTGTGAACCTTGTTGCATTGTGGGAAATAGCTGTTTATAGCTTTTTCCAACTGCCAAAAAAGCATGCAGCAGCTACATCACCTGCCAACAGTAAAAATGTCACCATGTAATAAAAGTCAGAATGTAAATCAGGGATTTAAAAGATTTTACAATGGGCAAACACTGACTAAATCATTTATACATAATTATTGTAAAAATGAAGCACTTTTTTATTACATTATTTTCACTGGAGTTCCTCTTTAACCTCCTTGCCGGTTATCCCGAGCTCAGCTCGGGGTAACCTGCGTAGGAGGATTTCTCAGGCCCCCTGGGCCGATTTTCACATTTTTATTTTTTTTTACTGTACGCAGCTAGCACTTTGCTAGCTGCGTGCAGTTTCCGATCGCCGCCGCTTGCCGCCGATTCGCCGCTACCCGCCGCCCCCCCCCCCCCACTCCAGACCCCTTGCGCAGCCTGGCCAATCAGTGCCAGGCAGCGCTGAGGGGTGGATCGGGATTCCCTCTGAAGTCCCGACGTCCATGACGTCGGTGACGTCATCCCGCCCGATCGCCATGGCGGGATTTCCTGCTTACTCTGATCGCCGAAGGCGATCGGAGTGGATAGGGGGATGCCGCTTGTCAGCGGCTATCATGTAGCGAGCCCTGGGCTCGCTACATAATTTAAAAAAAAAAATTTAAAAAAAGTGCTGCGCTGCCCCCTTGCCGTTCCAATTCTGGCGGCAAGGGGGCAGCGCAGCACTTTTTTTTAATTTTTTTAATTAAGGAAGCTCCAGGTAAGTAGGGTACCTAAGATGTCTCATCTCAGGTACACTTTAAATGCAGCGGTGTATCACCAAGTATATCAAGCGCTGACACGTGGTGGCGTTACCCAGCGGCAGAGATCCGCAACATGTTACATGATCTGAGCACTTCTACAGGATTATTGGTTGTTCCTACAAAGGCACGATTTTGCTGGAAACAAAATGTTAAATGGACTGTTTGGACAGTGGTATGGTGGGGGGGGGGGGGGGGGGCACAGTGAACTTTAACCCGGTTTCTATTTATGCCTTACACTGGCCTTGATCTGCGCTGTATGTAAACCTTTTCTTCCTTTGTGCTTGCATTGTGAATATGTGTGACCGCTGATTTTATTCTGCAGAACATGTGTCCTTGAGGAAGAGGCTGCTAGCGCAATGTGGATTGTGGCTGACGGTCTAAAAAAAAAAAAAAAAAATACGAATAATGGAAAATTACTGGAATGATGTTAGCTGCTGTGCAGGGGAGACGTGGGGTCTTATTTATCAGTGTTAGAAGAAAGCTACCAAAAGCAGCGAATCAGATTCTAATGATGGAGGTTTGGAGTACCTGTCCTTCCAGATTAGGAGAGAAAAGGGGAGTAATACCAATAGGAAGGATAACAAATAAGTAATGACAAAACTGGGTTGCAGAATGGCATCCAGGGATTTCACCTTGAAAGTGGTGGAACCAACCACCAACAGAGGGTTAACTTGCTTCAGAGTCAAAACAACCCCCAAGGTGTGAGACCGGGAGGGAGGCAACCAAAAGGATGAATAAAATAATTAACAACTAGTACAGCACCGCTGTATTGTGTATCTACGCCTCTCTAGACTTCACTACAGCCCCGGGGTGTAGATACACGTATCGGACTGTTTGCAGAGGCGCGTGTGCTTGGGACACTCCCTCTTCCTGCTGCAGGGTACTGATCGGTATATGGGAATATATGTTCCCAAAGCCAATAAAAGTAATGGCACCAGCATCAATGAAATGCCTGTGGTTATTTATAAAGTGAAAGTAAAAAGAGTTTCACACTACTTCCCGTGTACTGTTCAGTACACAGGAAAATGTGGGGCCATCTAGTGGTCAAAAAGTAAAAATACACCTACATATATCAAAATACAGTAATTTAAAAAAAAAATTCCCCATGAATTTCCCCCCTTATCCCCCTCCCCCCTATAATTACCAAAATAAAACAATTGTTAAAAAAAAAAGTGACAGCAAGGAAAAAAAATCCATAAATAGTTACCTTAGGGGCTTTTTCTAATATATATGTCATTATGTATATCACTATTATTTTTTCAAATTAGGGCTTGTAAATATTGATATAGTATAAAGAAACATAAAATGGAAAAATACACCTTTACTTCCACATAAATTATTGTTGCCATACATTGTACTAGGAACATAATTTAAACGTTGTAATAACCGCAACAAATGGGCAAATAAAATGTAGGTTTTATCGATTGCAGCATATTTTGTTTTAAAATTATATTAGCTGAAAACTGAGAAATAATGATTTTAGTTCATATTTTTTTCTTATTCCCTTAAAAATGCATATAAAATAAAATAATTTTTAGCAAAAAGTACCACCCAGAGAAAGCCTAATTTGTGATAGGAGCCCCCATATACAAGAATTAGATAGTATTAGGTAATCAGATGATACCCCAGATAGTAGTAGAAAGCAAGAGCGTAACTAGACTTAATAGGCCCCCCCCCAAAAAAAAGCATGGGGCCCTCTTTGTCCCCGAACCACATGAGGGTCATGTGATCGGCAGCTGGCGCATGGCAGCAGAGAGTGTTCTGCTGTGGAGCAGCATCTGGGAGCAGGAAAAAATGACACATGCTCCTGCACACGGTTTTCGTAAGCGAACGGGGAGGTTTCTTTGCTAATTGGCTGCACTTGCCATTGGGGAGAGGGAGGAGGAGGGGCCTCTGGGCCCCCCTGCGATGGCAGAGGTTGCAGGTGTGATTGTTATGCCCATGGTAGGAAGCCAGAACTCTCTGCCAAATTTTAAACAAATGAAAAACATTTATAACATAACTACACACCTGTGATTTTTGTCACCCATCTGGGGTCGGGTAACCATCTCTCAGGCAAAATAGGGGGCTGTACAGACACAACACCAGCTTTCAGGCTAGCGATGCATTCTGTCACAATGGAGGGGGGCGGAGGGATGATGATCAACGCATGACAGAGCAGCTTCCCGCGGTCATGTGGAGTAAAAAATAACATCTAACTTGGGCATACTCAGGCGTTGGGGGGTTGTTAAGGATTCAACATGGATTCTTAAAGGGAAGGTTCAGGGACTAGCTAAAAAAAATAAAAATCCATTTCCACTTACCTGGGGCTTCCTCCAGCCCGTGGCAGGCAGGAGGTGCCCTCGGCGCCGCTCCGCAGGCTCCCGGTGGTCTCCGGTGGCCGACCCGACCTGGCCAGGCCGACGGCCAGGTCGGGCCTCTTCTGCGCTCCATGGTGCGTTCCACGCCGGCGCGCTGACGTCATCGGACGTCCTCCGGGTTGTACTGCGCAGGCTCAGAACTACTGAGCCTGCGCAGAACAGCCCGGAGGACGTCCGATGACGTCAGCGCGCCGGCGTGGAACGCACCATGGAGCGCAGAAGAGGCCCGACCTGGCCGCCGGCCTGGCCAGGTCGGGTCGGCCACCGGAGACCACCGGGAGCCTGCGGAACGGCACCGAGGGCACCTCCTGCCTGCCACGGGCTGGAGGAAGCCCCAGGTAAGTGGAAATGGATTTTTATTTTTTTTAGCTAGTCCCTGAACCTTCCCTTTAAGCGGCATCAGTTGTACACACATTAGAGAGGCTAACAAACGTCAGCCAAATCAGTCCTTTCAGCCAAGTGTGTGTACCTGCCTATCTATATATATAATAGAGTAAGTGCCTCAACCTTCAAGCAAGAAGAAGAAGTACTTTTCATGAGAAAATGTATGCATGCTCAAACACCAAGTTTAACCCTAGCAAGTCTGGCTTTGCAAATCCGGCCTAATTGGCTATTCATGAAGCAATGCTCATGCAAATATGCATTTGCTTTCGCATGCCAAACTATGCAGGGTCAAAAAACCAATACTGCAAAGCGGTCGCCCTGCGGGAATTAGTTCATGCTACATTAGCACTATCCAGGAGCGCCACGTGAAGGCTTCCCGCTTTGCTGTATTGTTTTTTTGACCCTGCATAGTTTGGCATGAGCAAGCAAATGCACATTTGCATGAGCATTGCCTCATGAATAGCCAATTAGGCCAGATTTGCAAAGCCAGACTTGCTAGGGTTAAACTTGGTGTTTGAGCATGCATACATTTTCTCATGGAAAGTACTTCTTCTTGCTTGAAGGTTGAGGCACTTACTCTATTAGATAGAGAGATGCGGCATATTCTACGACACGGGTCGGCTAGTAGTGTATAACTGTGTTTCAATGTCCCTCAGTCTTCCAGTGTCCCCTCTTTCACAGTGTGCCTTACTCAGCAGTGTCGGGCAGTGGTGTAGCTAAGGAGCTGTGGGCCCTGATGCAGGTTTTACATTGGGGCCCCCCAAACACTCTTATACATAACAATTGATACGGCGCACCAAAACCTGCCAATGGCAACTACAGTGTCAGAGGTGCAAGAAGGGGATAGGAAATAGCTTGTTAATGATTACTACTATTCAAAGCCTCTATAGAAGTGATCAATACCAGCACAGGACCAACAGAGAGCTAATACTAAAGTTGAGGGAGGGCCCCTTGGAGCTCCTCTGGCCCAAGGGCCCTGATGCGGTCGCAACCTCTGCAGCCCCTATTGCTACGCCCCTGGTGTCGGGCAAATGCTGAGGTGTGGCCACACCTGATGGACCAGCTGCTTGCATTGTTTGTGATACACATGCCAACTGGTAAAACCCTCAAACTAGCATTAGAACGCAGAATCACTCCACAACTGTGCTAACTGCCAGCCCAGCCACCACCTCTCCCTCTGGCTAACCAGGGTGGAGCTGCACTGAGCTGCTGATGTCACCGCCCCCCACCAGCCCATCTGTCACCTCTCCCTCTGGCTAACCAGGGTGGAGCTGCACTGAGCTACTGATGTCACCGCCCTCCACCAGCCCATCTGTCACCTCTCCCTCTGGCTAACCAGGGTGGAGCTGCACTGAGCTGCTGATGTCACCGCCCTCCACCAGCCCATATGTCACCTCTCCCTCTGGCTAACCAGGGTGGAGCTACACTGAGCTGCTGATGTCACCGCCCTCCACCAGCCCATATGTCACCTCTCCCTCTGGCTAACCAGGGTGGAGCTACACTGAGCTGCTGATGTCACCGCCCTCCATTGGCCCACCTGTCACCTCTCCCACTGGCTAACCAGGGTGGAGCTACACTGAGCTACTGATGTCACCGCCCTCCATCGGCCCATCTGTCACCTCTCCCTCTGGCTAACCAGGGTGGAGCTGCACTGAGCTGCTGATATCACCGCCCTCCACCAGCCCATCTGTCACCTCTCCCTCTGGCTAACCAGGGTGGAGCTGCACTGAGCTGCTGATATCACCGCCCTCCATCGGCCCATCTGTCACCTCTCCCACTGGCTAACCAGGGTGGAGCTACACTGAGCTGCTGATATCACCGCCCTCCATCGGCCCATCTGTCACCTCTCCCTCTGGCTAACCAGGGTGGAGCTGCACTGAGCTACTAATGTCACCGCCCTCCATCGGCCCATCTGTCACCTCTCCCTCTGGCTAACCAGGGTGGAGCTGCACTGAGCTGCTGATATCACCGCCCTCCACCAGCCCATCTGTCACCTCTCCCTCTGGCTAACCAGGGTGGAGCTGCACTGAGCTGCTGATATCACCGCCCTCCACCAGCCCATCTGTCACCTCTCCCTCTGGCTAACCAGGGTGGAGCTGCACTGAGCTACTGATATGTCCGCCCCTCCACCGGCCCATCTGTCACCTCTCCCTCTGGCTAACCAGGGTGGAGCTGCACTGAGCTACTGATGTCACCGCCCCATCTGTCACCTCTCCCTCTGGCTAACCAGGGTGGAGCTGCACTGAGCTGCTGATGTCACCGCCCTCCACCAGCCCATCTGTCACCTCTCCCTCTGGCTAACCAGGGTGGAGCTGCACTGAGCTACTGATATGTCCGCCCTCCACCGGCCCATCTGTCACCTCTCCCTCTGGCTAACCAGGGTGGAGCTGCACTGAGCTACTGATGTCACCGCCCTCCATCGGCCCATCTGTCACCTCTCCCTCTGGCTAACCAGGGTGGAGCTGCACTGAGCTACTGATGTCACCGCCCTCCACCAGCCCAGCCACCACCTCTCCCTCTGGCTAACCAGGGTGGAGCTGCACTGAGCTACTGATATGTCCGCCCCTCCACCGGCCCATCTGTCACCTCTCCCTCTGGCTAACCAGGGTGGAGCTGCACTGAGCTACTGATGTCACCGCCCTCCACCGGCCCATGTGTCACCTCTCCCTCTGACTAGCCAGGGTGGAGCTGCACTGAGCTGCTGATGTCTCCGCCCCGGCTGGCCCACCTGTCTCCTCTCCCCCCAGCTAACCAGGGTGGAGCTGCACTGAGTTACTGATGTCACCGCCCCCGGCTTTCCCATCTGTCACCTCTCCCTCTGACTAACCAGGGTGGAGCTGCATTGAGCTCTTGATATCAATGCCCCCCCCCCCCCCCCACCGACCCATCTGTCACCTCTCCTTCACTTCTGGCACACCAGCCCAGAGCTGTTCTGACATTGCCCCCCATATCTCGCCCATCCAGCTCTCTATGCTCCAGAGGTGATGACCTGACAGCCCACCCATCCAGCTCCCTATGCTCTGGGGGCGGTGACTGGACAGCCCACCCATCCAGCTCTATATGCTCTGGGGGCGGTGACCGGACAGCCCACCCATCCAGCTCTCTATGCTCCGGGGGCAGTGACCGGACAGCCCACCCATCCAGCTCTATATGCTCTGGGGGCGGTGACTGGACAGCCCACCCATCCAGCTCTCTATGCTCCGAATGCGGTGATCGGACAGCCCACCCTTCTGCTCCGGGGGCGGTGAACGGACAGCCCACCCATCCAGCTCTCTATGCTCCGGGGGTGGTGACCAGACAGCCCACCCATCCAGCTCTCTATGCTCCGGGGGCGGTGACCGGACAGCCCACCCTTCCAGCTCTCTATTCTCCGGGGGCGTTGACCAGACAGCCCACCCATCCAGCTCTCTATGCTTCAGGGGCGGTGACCAGACAGCCCACCCATCCAGCTCTCTATGCTCTGGGGGCGGTGACCAGACAGCCCACCCATCCAACTCTCTATGCTCTGTGGGCGGTGACCGGACAGCCCACTCATCCAGCTCTCTATGCTCTGGGGGAGGTGACCAGACAGCCCACCCATCCAGCTCTCTATGCTCCAGGGGATGGTGACTGGACTGCCCACCCATCCAGCCCTCTATGCTCCGGGCACAGTGACCAGACAGACCACCCATCCAGCTCTCTATGCTCCGAGGAACAGTGACTGGACAGCCCACCCATCCAGCTCTCTATGCTCCGGGGACAGTGACCGGACAGCCCACCCATCTAGCTCTCTATGCTCAGGGGACAGTGACCAGTCAGCCCACCCATCCAGCTCTCTATGCTCAGGGGACATTGACCAGACAGCCCACCCATCCAGCTCTCTATGCTCTGGGGGCGGTGACCAGACAGCCCACCCATCCAACTCTATATGCTCTGTGGGCGGTGACCGGACAGCCCACTCATCCAGCTCTCTATGCTCTGGGGGAGGTGACCAGACAGCCCACCCATACAGCTCTCCATGCTCCAGGGTATGGTGACTGGACTGCCCACCCATCCAGCCCTCTATGCTCCGGGGACAGTGACCAGACAGACCACCCATCCAGCTCTCTATGCTCCGGGGCTGTGACCAGACAGCCTGCCCATCAAGCTCTCTATGCTCCGGGGGCGGTGACCGGACAGCCCACCCATCCAGCTCTCTATGCTCCTGGGGTGGTGACCGGACAGCCCACCCATCCAGCTCTCTATGCTCCGAGGGTAGTGACTGGACAGCCCACCCATTCATCTCTTAATGTTCCAGGGACAGTGACCGGACAGCCCACCCATCCAGCTCTCTATGCTCAGGGGACAGTGACTGGACAGCCCACCCATCCAGCTCTCTATGCTCCGGGGACAGTGACTGGACAGCCCACCCATCCAGCTCTCTATGCTCCGGGGGTGGTGACCAGACAGCCCACCCATCCAGCTCTCTATGCTCCGGGGGTGGTGACCAGACAGCCCACCCATCCAGCTCTCTATGCTCCAGGGGTGGTGACCAGACAGCCCACCCATCCAGCTCTCTATGCTCCGAGGGTAGTGACTGGATAGCCCACCCATCCATCTCTTAACGTTCCAGGGACAGTGACCGGACAGCCCACCCATCCAGCTCTCTATGCTCAGGGGACAGTGACTGGACAGCCCACCCATCCAGCTCTCTATGCTCCGGGGACAGTGACTGGACAGCCCACCCATCCAGCTCTCTATGCTCAGGGGACAGTGACCAGACAGCCCACCCATCCAGCTCTCTATGCTCAGGGGACAGTGACCAGACAGCCCACCCTTCCAGCTCTCTATGCTCCGGGGACAGTGACCAGACAGCCCACCCATCTAGCTCTCTATGCTCAGGGGACAGTGACCGGACAGCCCACCCATCCAACTCTCTAAGCTCCGATGACGTTAACCAGACAGCCCACCCATCCAGCTCCCTATGCTCCAGGAGCGATGATCGGACAGCCCACCCATCCAGCTCTCTATGCTCCGGGGGCAGTGACCAGACAGCCTACCTATCAAGCTCTCTATGCTCTGGGGGCGGTGACCGGACAGCCCACCCATCCAGCTCTCTATGCTCCGGGGGTGGTGACCAGACAGCCCACCGATCCAGCTCTCTATGCTCCAAGGGTAGTGACTGGACAGCCCACCCATCCATCTCTTAACGTTCCAGGGACAGTGACCGGACAGCCCACCCATCCAGCTCTCTATGCTCCGGGGGCAGTGACCGTGTAGCCCACCCATTCAGCTCTCTATGCTCAGGGGACAGTGACCAGACAGCCCACCCATCCAGCTCTCTATGCTCAGGGGACAGTGACCGGACAGCCCACCCATCCAGCTCTCTATGCTCCGGGGACAGTGACTGGACAGCCCACCCATCCAGCTCTCTATGCTCCGGGGACAGTGACCGGACAGCCCACCCATCCAGCTCTCTATGCTCAGGGGACAGTGACCAGTCAGCCCACCCATCCAGTTCTCTATGCTCAGGGGACATTGACCAGACAGCCCACCCATCCAGCTCTCTATGCTCAGGACCAGTGCAGGGCTTCGACAGCCATCTTGCCGTAGCCCTGCTCTGTCTCCCGGGAGAGTGCGGGGCTGCAGGGAAGAAGTTCTACACCTGGCTGGGGGGTCCCGCAATCGGGAGGACGACAGCGCTCCTCCCACACACAGCTGGCGGGCCCCCCTGCGGCCGGAGGGGGTTGTATCCCCGGCGCACATACATGAGCAGGCGGCAGCTGCCGCTGCTCAGATTTAGGAGGTACTTCCGGTCTCGGTGCGAGGGGGTGGTTCCAAACACCCGGAACACCCCCTTCCGTGCGCCAGTGGGGGCCGGCATCCAGCTCTCTATGCTCCAGGGGCAGTGACCGGACAGCCCACTCATCCAACTCTCTACGCTCTGGGGACGTTAACCAGACAGCCCACCCATCCAGCTTTCTATGCTCCAGGGGCGGTGACCAGACAGCCCACCCATCCAGCCCTCTATGCTCCGGGGACAGTGACCAGACACCCCACCCAATCAGCTCTCTATGCTCCAGGGACAGTGACCAGACAGCCTACCCATCCAGCTCTCTATGCTCCGTGGGCAGTACATTCGACTTGAAAAAATAAACACACATAGAAGTAAAAACGATCATAGGAGTGAAACAATCGCTAAATTACGTCTTTTGATTGCTATTTAAAGGACAACTGAAGAGAGAGTTATATGGAGGCTGCCATATTTATTTCCCTTTAATGAACACCAGTTGCCTGGCAGCCCATCTGTTCTATTTGGCTGCAGTAGTGTCTGAACCACATCAGAAACAAGCATGCGTCTAATCTTGACAGATCTGACAGTAATGTCAGAAACACCTGATCTGCTGCTCAGGTGTTTCTGACATTACTGTCAGGAGAATGTACCTGTTTGAACCTGCACTCCTTTATATCCAAAGCCGAGAAAGAGAAAGTCGTTTTTTAGCGATTACGATTTTGGGAGCGATTTCAGAGTGATTGTGAATTTTTTAAACGATTGTAGAATGTTTGTGTTTTTCCTGCAGACGTGATCTCAAGATGGATGCTTAATATAAAGAGAAGTATTTCCCATGATGCCCGGCTTCAGACGCAGGAAAAGACGTTACAGGTACAATGTGGTTATTGTGAGGCTGGCAAATATTGTTTTCTTCTTATTCCTCATGTATAAAGTTTATTCCCACTTTAAAAAGGGTTAAAATGTTATCAAAAGATCGTACTGTGCTATCATCTAACATTTACGATCGTTTTTAAAGGACACCCGAGGCGAAAATAAACGAATGAAATAAATGATTGTATCGATCTTCCTTCTCCTAAAAATGACTTTTTAAGATATTCCACAGTTTTATTTTATGTTTTAATCTATTTTTTAAGTTCTAACTGTTTAATTTTTTTGCACAATGACACATTCATTGAATTATGCCAGAGCTAAAATCTGTGAACTATTGATCCTTTTTATCTCGTTTCTGCTCTCAGAAGCCATTATCTGCTAGGAAAGTGTTTTATAGTTGTAATTTCTTATCAGTGAGGGTCACACTGTACTCTGATCCAGTCCTGACTCAGACAGGAACTGCCACTTACATACCTGATATTTAACTCTTTCAGGCAGAGAAAGAAAAAAAGGAACACAGCATAGTTATTTGTGTGCTTGGCACTGTACATGCCCATGTCAGTCTCATCATGTAACAGGTCACCTCGGGTATCCTTTAAGGAAAATCCAAATTTTAACATTGAATCTCAAGTAATCTATGCTTACGGCTGCTTCACACTGGGTCGCTTTTCATCGCGATCAGCAAAGCGCTGTTAGTAATGTATCCCTATGGGATCATTCTCACTGCAGCGTCTGCAATTTGCATAAACCGCAAGCACGCTGCATGCAACATTTTGTGGGCGATTGCGAGTTGCAACTTGATCCTCATTCTATTGAATGAGGATCCCGAATGCAAATAGGGGGAAAATCGCATCATTTTGCGATGCAAAATCTCGATTGCGATCACGATTTGCGTTCCAAGTGAGAACCAGTCCTTATCTGGAAGCAGCCGATCCCCATTGGTGCCTGATAACAGAGAGTTTACTGTATATATGTATTTATGTATTTACCAGTAAAAAAAACCTGCCCGTTAAAGTGGACCTGAACTCAAAACTTCTCTCTGCTCTATAAATGCACAGCAGCATAATAACCTTTAGGCCTCTTTCACAGTGGGACGTTGCGTTTGATGCGACGTTAAAGTCACACAACATGTCCCTAATGCAGCGCATGTAGGTTATAAAATTGGCCGTTATTTTGTACTACGTTATGTGTCTCTTGGTGCGTCGTTTTCGTCGCATACTGATGGAACGAAAACGGCGCATGTGTTACATTTAAAAATAAAAAAAAACATTACTGAGCATGTGCAACACACATGACGCAGCAAATGTATTGCTAAACGCACAGCATGCAGCACGTTCTAAATATTGCTACACGTCACACACAACGCAACGTGTGCACTGTGAATGTCGCACAGACTTTGTATTGCTGTGCTGTGTATAATTTTTTTTCCCTGGTGCTTCCATGGCAGCCTACTATGGGTTATGGTCCGCCCCCTTAACCCTATTGGACATCGTATCTATAAATCTTTTGCGTGCCCCGCTGACCACCATTCTTTTTTTTATTTGTCCTCCCTCTCTATAGGACATCGTTTTTTGCTTGGACTTAGGTTCCCCCAGGGTTTATCCCTTTCCCTAGGGAGGACTCCCGTGGGTGCTAAATGCACTCCAGAGAGGCTGGCTATATAGCTGAGCGCCTGGTGTCTGTTAAATACAGACGAGCGCGCGTGCTGCAGGGTGAACTTTTTTTTTTTTCTCCTCTCTCTCTCTCCGTTTCCCCTCTTGCTCCTCTCTCTGCCCACCTTATGTGCTGGAGGCCCGGCTGCGGGGTCTGGACGCCGGGTCCGTCGGAAGGCAGGCCCATGCTCGGGGGAGTATGGAAAGGAGGCTCCTTCCTCCATAGCGTCGGCGGTGTCTGGCGTCCTCTCGCTCGCGCGCGCGCGCGCGCGAGATTTCCTGTCAGTTGTACTGACGGCGAAAACCCCGCCTCTTTCCCTTCCTCAGTCTGGGGCGGCCATCTTGGACGTGGGCAGTCGCTCTACGGAGCATGCCCACAGCTCCAGCTCCTATTTAAACGGCCGTCCTCACCCTGACAGGTTGCTTTCTGAAGCTCCTGTCGGGAATTGAGGAAGGCTACAACACTGAAAGTTCGTTATCAATAGAAAACAGTGAGTGGGGAGCAGAGTACATTTCCTATTGTAGCTATATGCCTGCATACACTAAACTATGCAGGGCATATATACTTAGTTAATGTTTTGTTTTATTCTTTCTTTCCTTTCTCTTTCTGCTTGTTTATCCTGCAGCACCTTGTGGAATACCTCATTATGGGTCGGTCAAAAGACAAGAGAAAAGATAAGAGGTATTCTTTTAAAAAAAAAAAAAAAAAAAAAAAAAAAGGAGGGTCAGTGGCTTAGTGGATACTAATTAGTATTCCCTCTTTTCAGCCCTTCTAGACCTAAAACGTCGGAAGCATATCGTGCTCAAAATTCTTCAAGCTACTATCAACCAGCCTCCAGGAAAGGCCGTTCAGAGTCCCGACGAGATACGTCACAGTATTACTATCGTTCAAGGTCAAGGTCAAGATCAAGATCGAAAAGACGTTCTCCTACCCCGCAACGTCACTATACCCCACCACCAAGACATCACGTTACCCCACCACCAAGACGTCATGCTACGGATTGTTGGATGTGTGGGAAAAGGGCGATTCCTGGGAAAATAGTTTGTGAAGATTGTTTGGAAGCAAATACGGCTACTACTTCGGAGGACTCTTCTAGAGTTTTGGATCTCATCAGACAGGTTGTTAGAGAGGAAATTGCCTCAAAACCTTCGGCTAGCGTTACGGGTCCTGATATCGTAATAAATGAGGAATCATCAACTTCTCAAGCAGCGGCAGCACCGCATATAGAAGTCGCAGAGGAGCGTCATTCAGCAGAAGAGCACTCTGATATTGAAGAACCTCTGGCTTTCCACTTTTCATTGATTGATCCACTAATCAAGGCCGTCAAGGATGCAATTCAATGGTCTGAGCCGGACGAGGCGGAAGTAGAAGTAGGAAAGTACTATCCTCAGTTAACCAAATCTGGTCCTACCTTTCCCCTCATGAAGGAGATCAAGGGTATTATGGATGACGAGTGGTCTAAGGTAGAGGGAAAAGCTTCGTTTACTAATCGCTGGGCAAAATTGTATCCTCTAAAAGACTCTGATGCGATCCCGTTACAATCCGCACCAGCAGTAGATGCCTCTATTGCCAATCTGGCGAAACATGTAACTCTACCCTTAGAAGATTCTGTAGCTTTTAAAGATACCTTAGACCGGAAAATCGAAAGTGATCTAAGAAGAACGTATCTTTCAGCGGGGGCTGCATGTAAAACTTCTATTTCTTTAACTTCAGTATCATTAGCGATGAAGGTCTGGACAAACAACATCCAAGAAGCTGTGAAGTCTGGTGCTGACATAGAACATATCGTGTCTGCCCTGGAAGATTTGAAGATTGCAGCCGACTTTGTCGGTGAAGCAGCCATAGACGGTGTTCGTGCCTGCTCTAGAGCAATGCTGTCTTCCGTTACAGCCAGAAGGGGGTTTTGGTTGAGACCGTGGAGTGCCGACTCAACTTCCAAACAAGCTTGGATTAAAATTCCGTTTAATGGCAAAATGCTCTTCGGAGAAAAACTAGACGCAGCGATCTCTAGAAAGTCCGGAGGAAGGTCGGGCGATATTCCGCAAGACAGAAAGATCAGAAAACAGCGCTTTAACCAGACGCAGCAATTCCAAAGGTACAGAAATATAAGGTCTTATAGGCCAGGAAAAGAATATCAAAGAAAGTGGCAAGGAGGCCAATCTTCTCTTCCAAAGTCCACAAAATCCACCTCCACTGGTCGGCAGGCTCAGGGTAAGTCCTTTTGAGGCCTTGTCCGTCCACACTCTGCCTGTTGGGGCGAGGCTCAGTGCCTTTGCTCGAGTGTGGGCGGACAAGGTTTCGGATCCTTGGGTCTTGTCGACCATAAAAGACGGTCACAAATGGCAATTCAAGACCTATCCAGAGGACATATACCTGACAACCAGACTACCTTGCCAAAAAGAAAAAAGATTGTGTTTAATCCAATACGTGAATCAATTAATCCAACAGAACGCCGTCAAGAATGTTCCCATCTTACAAAGGGGCAAAGGCGTCTACTCGCCTCTCTTTTTGGTCGCAAAAAAGACTGGAGACTGGAGACCAGTAATAGATCTAAAGAGACTGAACAAACACATACTACTTCCAAGATTCAAGATGGAGTCCCTTCAGTCAATCATATTAGCAGTCCAGCCGAACGACTTCATGGTCTCTATAGACCTAAAAGATGCATATTTCCACATACCAATCCATGCTCGGTTCCAGAAATACCTGAGATTCGTGATTCAAGACCTCCATCTTCAGTTCATAGCTCTGCCGTTTGGTCTCTCCACATCTCCCAGAACATTTTCGAAGGTTTTGCAAGCACCAATAGCAATCTTGAGACAGGATGGTGTACGAATTTTCCACTATCTGGACGACATGCTAATTTTGTCAGCCTCCCGGGAGCGTCTACTTCAACACACGAAGAAATCACTCTCGTTACTGCAAGAGATGGGCTGGGTAATCAATCTGCAAAAAAGTCAGTTGACCCCGTCCAGAACAATGACGTACCTGGGTGCATGTTTCAATACAATCACAAATACAGTGTCTCTGCCTGTAGCGAAGGTCCCGGTCATTCTTCATTGGATTCTCAAAACTTTGACTTCGTCTCGTATGACGGCAAGACAGTGTCTGCAACTGTTGGGAACTCTAGCAGCAACTATCCCAATGATAAGATGGGCACACTGGCACATGCGCGGTTTTCAACTTCCTTTCCTGCTACAGTGGAACAAGACGGACATGAATCAACTAATACTTATCTCTACATCAATGAAGAACTCACTGCTGTGGTGGACCAAAGAGGAAAACCTTCTTCGCGGTTTTTCCTTACTTCCGATTCCATGGATATTCGTGACTACGGATGCCAGCAATCTCGGCTGGGGAGCCTGGTGCCAGGACAGGATAGTCCAGTCACGCTGGCCGTCTCGCTCTGTCAGAAGCAGTTCGAACTTCTTAGAATTGAGGGCAGCACGTCTAGCGCTGGAAGCTTTTGCGCCTCTGATACAAGGCAGCCCGGTTTGCTTGAGGACCGACAACACAACTACAGTAGCATATGTGCAGAATCAAGGAGGGACTCACAGCCACATACTGTCTCAGGAAGCAGCTCTCCTGTTTGTCTGGGCAGAGAAGAACTTGTCATATCTCAAGGCAGTTCATATTCCTGGTGCTCTCAACAGCAAAGCGGACTTCCTTTCGCGATCTATAGTAGACAACAACGAGTGGGCTCTGGATCAAGAAACCTTTCACCAACTCACACAGAGGTTTGGAGTACCAGTGATAGACCTCTTTGCCTCGGCACACAACAGCAAGTTGCCCCGGTTCTTCTCCAAAGCTCCTTGTCCAACAGCCCTGGCGGTAGACGCACTATCCCAGCCCTGGCCACCCCTACTTTTATATGCCTTTCCACCGGTTCCGCTGATCTTTCGGTTTCTCCGCAAAGTGTCGTTGGAGACTTCAACAGTTCTAGCGATTCTACCACACTGGCCATGCAGGATTTGGTTTCCTCTGCTAATGCAGCTATCACAGTCCCAACCACTGTTCCTTCAGAACTCCCCCAGACTGCTGTCTCAAGCGGGGATATTCCATCCAGCACCACACAAGCTCCACTTGGCTGCCTGGATGTTGAGTGGAAGAGGCTTTCGGCTCTAGGTTGCTCAAACGCGGCTGTAAACACTTTGCTGAAAGCAAGGAAATCTTCAACAAACACAGTTTACAAGAAAGTCTGGGAGAAATTTTCTCAGTTCGCCTCTAGGAATAACTTTGATCCTCTCAAAGCTTCAGTGGCCAACGTAATAGATTTTCTGCAGGCGGGGCTGGATATTGGACTAAGTTACAATACCTTAAAACTTCAGGTAACAGCATTGTCTACTGCCTCAGGGCAAAAATGGTCACTGAATACCTTCATCCAACAGTTTTTGAAAGCAGCCCTGAAGTTGAAGCCACCCAGGAGAAATTGTTTTCCAAAGTGGGACTTGCCAGTTGTGCTTGATTACTTAAGCGCGATCCCGTTTTGTCCGCTGGAAGATTGCTCAATTACAAACCTAACACATAAGTTGGCTTTCGTGCTTGCAATTACATCAGCAAGGAGAGTTTCGGAGATCCATGCCTTAGGGTGTGCTGACCCCTATGTTGTATTTCATCATGATAGGGTAGTTCTAAGGCCTATCCTGGAGTTTTTACCGAAGGTCGTGACAGTTTTTCATTTGGACAATGAATGGACTTTACCTGCCTTTGTGGATAAAGACAATCCTTCTACTCCTCATGCACTAGATGTAGTCTCCTTATTAAAGAGATACCTGGAAATATCACAGCCATTCAGAAGCTCCCAGCGCTTGCTGATACTCCCAAATGGTAGCCGGAAAGGAAAGGAGGCTTCAATTAGAACTATTGCAGCTTGGATCCGGAAAGTCATCAGCGATGCATACAGGTCTAGAGGGCTTGCTCCTCCTGTTAAAACTACGGCCCATTCTACTAGAGGTATAGCAGCTTCGTGGGCAACTTTGGCCGGAGTATCACTTCCGGCAATCTGCAAATCGGCAGGGTGGTCTTCTAGTAACACCTTCATTGACCACTACAGAATTGATCCTTCATTACTTACCTCAGCCTCTGTTGGTCGATCAATTATTGATGTTGCTTCTGCTATGCAATAAATACTTTTTTTTTCCCTCCCTTTGGCGTTTTCCTTGTGGATAGTTAAATCCCATAGTAGGCTGCCATGGAAGCACCAGGGAAACAGGAAAATTGAAATACTTACCTACAGGAAATTTTCCTTTCCTGGTGCAATTCCATGGCAGCATACGAACCCACCCATTTCGGGAGGACGATAGTAACAAGAATGGTGGTCAGCGGGGCACGCAAAAGATTTATAGATACGATGTCCAATAGGGTTAAGGGGGCGGACCATAACCCATAGTAGGCTGCCATGGAATTGCACCAGGAAAGGAAAATTTCCTGTAGGTAAGTATTTCAATTTTCCTGTATAATGTGCGACTTTAACGTCCCACTGTGAAAGAGGCCTTAAACAAAAACCATTTATTTGTTACAGCTGATACAAATACATAAAATAAATCTGCACAGTTTCTACTTCCTGATTCCTGGAAGCAGACATATTGTTTACAGCCTTTACTTTCAAATGGGCTTATCTGCCATAGGCAGTCATGTGACACTGGGGGGAGATCAGATTACAACTAGTGATTAGACACAAATTAGTGGGCATTAGACAGGCTAAACTCTTTAAAGGATACCTCAACTGAAATGTGACATGATGAGATAGACATGTGTATGTACAGTGCCTAGCACACAGATAACTATGCTGTATTCCTTTTCTTCTTTCTCTGCCTGAAAGAGTTAAATATCAGGCATATAAGTGGCTGACTCAGTCCTGACTCAGACAGGAAGTGACTACAGTGTGACCCTCACTGATAAGAAATTCCCCCTTTTTTTTTTTTACCTCTTTCTTGCTCTCAGAAGCCATTTTATGCTAGGAAAGTGTTTTATAGTTGAAATTTTTTATCAGTGAGGGTCACACTGTAGTCACTTCATGTCTGAGTCAGGACTGAGTCATCCACTTGCATACCTTATATTTAACTCTTTCAGGCAGAAAAATAAAAAAGGAACACAGCATAGTTATATGTGTGCTAGGCACTGTACATACACATGTCTATCTCATCATGTCACATTTCAGTTGGGGTATCCTTTAAATACATACAGAGTGCATTTCTGTTGTTTTCCTTGTGTCTGTGCAAGAGGTCAGGTCCACTTTAAATAACGCGCGCTAAGCCAATCAGTGCATGTTGCGCTCACGCGCGACCCTCCTCTGTAATGTGCGCATATATATATATATATATATATATATATATATATATATTTAATTCCCCATTACATTACACCTAAACAGCCCTCCCTACTGCAGCGCCAATGCATTAAAAGCAGCAAAAACCCTGCATAGGAATCAGGCCTGGCTCTCTGTCAGTACATAAGATACACCTCATTGATAAAAACACACACACATTTGGCAGCCCCCCCTTCCTCCTCTGATCACCAGCTTGTCCCCTACTTGTCCTCCACTGGAGATTTCAGCTACAGAACACAAGCCGCAATCATCGCCTTTGAGAGAATATCCCCCCTCATTCCAACCAGACCGCCGGCACCCGCTTGGGTCAGCTGATGGTTAAATATTTAACGCAACCCCATAATACAGCTATTTTTTCTGAGCCTGGGAAATACCACAATTCTGGCGCTGCCTGTGGCGAAAGCTTCAGCTTTGTCTGCATTGCTGAGCTTGGCTGTTCATTCATACTAAATTCTCTCCCTCTCTCTCCCCCCTCCCTCCTCTCATCAGTCTTTCCATTTTTTTTTTCCTATTTTCTATTCAGGAAAAAAAAAAAATGTGTGGGTGGGAAACGCAATCCTTCCTATCAATCAAGTTAGTGATCTGACAAGAAAAAAAAAAGAGTAGAGAGAGAGAGAGAGAGGGAGAGAGAGAGATTGCAGCAAGGGAGGTGGGTGTACATAGGCAGTGCTGGGGTAGGATGCTACCATAGAGAGAGGCAGTCATAATATACAACACAACATCCTCTCCTCAGCATCACAAGCTGCAACCTGATTCATAAAAGGATGCGTCTCATTCGCTGCCCTGACATATGAGCCCGCCAGAGGCCAGGGATAGCACCATTCTTCTGGAGGAAAGGAACAACAATTCTACAAAAAGAAGAAATTGAAAATAGGGGATAACAGGCAGAGCAGAAACTTCCTGGCGGATCAGGTAATGATGATGTTTAATGGGCATTTTATTTTGATTTGTTTGTTTTGTTTTTTTGCCTTTGAGCATGTTGGGGTTTTTATTCTGTGCATGCGTTTTATGCTGGCGTTGGGCTGTGTGGTGGGGATGCTGGGCTAGAGAGAGGGGCTGGATATTGCCATGCGTCTTACAGTCAATCCAGTCAGCTGGGGAGCAGATATTGTATGTGAATTATATATGTCTGAGATCTGCCAACTTCATTTCAGCCTACTGTAAATCTGTAGCTCACATTTATTGCCTATCTATCTATCTATCTATCTATCTATTTATCTATCTTGAGTGTTTTGTTACATCTTGCAATCTACCTTCTATCCACCTTACCAGTTACTCTCCTTCCTCTGCCTGTCTACCTCTGCACCCTTTCTAGATATGCCACTACTCAGTGTAGTGTCTATCTATCTATCTATCTATCTATCTATCTATCTATCAATCAATCACCATCTACATAGATCCATTTATGTATCTACCTACCCACCAACCTAATTGTGTATTTTTCTCCGACTATCTACCTGCTCACCAACTCTAAACCTATCAAATTTCTCTGATTCCCCCCCCCCCCTTAATGCAATATGCCACTATCTACCTGCTATCTATCTATCTATCTATCTATCTATCTATCTATCTATCTATCTATCTATCTATCTATCATGTTATGGTTCAGCACTAGGAATTGAATTTCAGCACTAGTACTGTGGACAGCTCCAAAGTCCATTTACATAGCCTGTCTATCTATCTATCTATCTATCTATCTATCTATCTATCTATCTATCTATCTATCTATCTATCTATTTCTACATCTAGGTTTGTCTATACATATATAAAAGTGTCTATTTATCTGCCTATCCTGCCTGCCTACTTACTTAATTTTCTATCTATCTATCTATCTATCTATCTATCTATCTATCTATCTATCTATCTATCTATCTATCTATCTATCTATCTATCTATCCATCTATCCATCTATCTATCTATCAATCTATGTCCTTCAACTATTACTAAATATGTCACTATGTGATCTTCATTCTACCTGCACTAGCTATATATCTGTCTGTCTATCTATCTCTCTCTCTATTCAGCTTTCTATTTCTCTACCTATCTCGCCTCTGCCTCCCCCTCCTGCATCTATCTATCTATCTATCTATCTATCTATCTATCTATCTATCTATCTATCTATCTATCTATCTAGAACACACAGTCATACAAACTGACTCTGGTGGATTTTCTGATGGTATCTCAGTGGATTTTTAGAATTATATCATTCTGCAGTACAGCCATAGGAGATATGACTGAACTCATCTCAATGGTGGTGACATGATCTTCCAATGTTTTTTGTGTAGGTCCTGGTGACCACCTCCCCCCCCCCCCCTACACCATCAGTGGGATAACAAGTAAATAGCAGCTAGTGTGTTAGCTGTGTTGGGGGGTCACTGGTGAGGGGGGCTCTCTTCTTGGGGTACATGGTTGAAGACAGACTCTGATAGGTGTTATGTATGAGGTTTTGGTGGGATTTCTCCTGTTGGGTGAGGTGTGATGAGGCGTCCCTGACCAGAGAGGGGACACGGAGGGATGCTATGTGCCTGTATGTGATGACATGCTCTGTGTACATGTATGTGTACCGTGTGTGGCTCCAGGCAGCGTATTGCGAGCCGCTGATTGAATATTCTCTGCACACTGTCACCGCAGTCTTCTTATCCACGGGCAAGTAACATTCACAGAGGAGAAATGAATCATCACCGGCAGATAGAAGGCGCAAGGCTGCCTTATATTACCTAATTTGGGGAAGTTCTGGATTACCGGGGGCTATCAGTGCAGTCGTCATTGGGCTTTAAAAAAAAATACATACATTAAAGTACCCAGTATCCGGCACTGGCGGGGGTTCCTGATGCCGGATACTTGTGCTTGCCTGTTGCTTGAGCAACCGCACAAACCTCCCCCCCATAAATACTCACCTATCCTCCAGCGACGTCTTGCAGCCATCGTGTTGCTCCTAGTAGCTTATGGGCGTCCTCCATGCACAGGAGCCGCCATGTCACCTGACCCACATTGGGTCACGTGACACTCCAGGAGTGACACTGACAGCAGAAGCCACTAGAAGCCCTATAGGAGCTGCAGGAAGACTACAAGACATCGCTGGAGGCTCGGTGAGTATTTTAATACCTGCAAGAAAAAACCCAAAAACAAGTCCTCGTTATCCCCTGAGACATGGCGGTCAGTTGAGACTTCCGGTTGGGTTCCGGATAACGGGGACTTTGCTCTTTATGGACTACTTTTGAATATTTTGCTCTTTATATAAGCCGGCATCAGCAACACAGAGCAGCAACAATTTGAAAACGGCAATGACGCTCAGCAATCAATCAAATATTCCGTTCTTCAGGCTAGAGGAGGAAGGACAGTGAAAGGTTAGACCTGATTGGCTGATACGGGATAGTGAGACTAGTATAGACGATGTGGGAGGTGAATGGTGCGACCTAGCAAATGGACAGATGCCTGTTGGAAATGGTAGGAATCCTCGTTCAAATTAGGTAATCCCCTGGTGAAGGAAAGCCCATTATTGGGTTTTGGTTTTTTTTAAATGATGCCAACATGAACTGCTAACCTAACCTAGCAGTTTTCATTCCAGTCTTTCAATTAGACTTGCAAGTTATGACATAACGGTCAGGGTAGGTTCTAGACTTTCTGCTGTCTGAAGGAAATTTAGAGGACATCTGATAGTTCACTGCTACTGATCGAGTGCAGGGATTGGCCCAATGATGGTTCTGTGGTCCCACCCACGAGATCATCGGCACCAGTTAACAAACGGAGCAGCAGGTGGTTGTGATTGGCTGGTATAGTGCCAGCACCCCCGCCTGATTGGTCGCGTGCCAAAGCTTCCCCTCTGACTGGGCATGCCTCGATAAGCGGCACATATATCAACACCTCACCTGCTTATGATGTCAGAGGAAAGGGCGGCAGATGCCACCGGTCGAATGAGGATGGGGATTCGGGAATGCGTGGATAAGGAGGGTAGTGTGTGCGCCAGGAAGGTGGGCTGGAGAGAGGAAAGGAGGAAGGCGCCAGGTTGCCCACACTGTTTGTCCAAACTGTGATTTATGTGGCTTCATGGTAGCTCTGCCCCTGATAACAATACCTTAATGAGAAACTCTGACCAAGAATTTAACTTTATCCCAATCAGTAGCTGATACCCCCTTTTACATGAGAAATCTATTGCTTTTCACAAACAGACCATCAGGGGGCGCTGTATGACTGATATTGTGGTAAACCCCTCCCAGAAGAAGCTCTGAGGACCGCGGTACTTTCGACAGTTTGCCACAATGTAACAAGGCTCACAGACAGGAAATAGCTGTTTACAGCTGTCTCCAACTTCCAAAACAGCTAGCAGCAGCTACATAACCTGCCCACAGTAAAAATGTCACCATGTAATTAATGTCAGAATGTAAATCGGGGAGAGGAAAGATTTTACAATGAGCAAACACTGACTAAATAATTTATACATAATTATTGTAAAAATTAAGCACTTTTTTTATTACACTATTTTCACTGGAGTTCCTCTTTAAAGGACATCTGACCTGAGGCAAAGCTTCCTAAGGAAAGAGGTGTGTTCATGCTGGATCCACATACCTCTGTGCGTTGTCCATTCCTTCCCCCGCTCCTCCGTAATCAGTACTTTAACAGTTTGACTTTTGACTATACTTACATTTTCAGACAGGAAGAGGCGGGCTTGCTGTGATGATCCCTCCTATCACCCTCCCATTCCCTCCTCTTAAAGGGAGTGAATGGGGCGGGAAAGAGGAGGAAATGGGTGGGTGATAGGAGGGAACAAGCCTGCCTTTTTTTGTCTACCTTTATTCAAAACTCACATTTTTCAAGGAGTGATTACAGAGACGGCAGAGAATGAGGATAGAAACAGAAAGAGGTATGTGGATCTGGCATAGATGTACCTCTGTGCTTACCTTAGCTTTGCCTTGGCCCAGGTGTGCTTTAAAAAGCATATTTATTCATCAACCAATAACTCTTCTGTATACAGAATGTTCTATTAAATACATATTGAAAAACTGAACAGAAACTTGGGTGTTGACAAATAACTTTTGGTTGATCTTGAATACCATTTTAGTAACACCTAAAACATGCTAGTTATGGTAAGTCCACTATGCTTAATATCTACTTGGCTAATCAAATTACCATAGAGAACAAAATACGTTTTTTTTTACATTTTACACGTAATTTTAAATGGGCAAATAGGAGGGGTCAGTTTATAATTTGGTCAGCCTATATTCTTAGGGCCTAATTACAAATGGGTGAAGGTTTGCCTGCAAAATCAGAAGCATATTGGCACTGGATGTAGTTTTGTTTGACATCACGGGTGCAAACTTCACATCTGTCTATAATGTCTGACTCTTGCAGCTCTCCTTCTATGTTCTGAAATTATTCCAGTCTTAAAGTGTAACTGTCGGGCATAAAATCAAAAATCAATTCTTTATTTTTATCTGGTAAACAAGTAATAAGGATGCTAACCAGGCAATTCAAACGTTTAAATCTCTATTACTTTTCTTGTTTATAAATGATCACTCCCCAGTTTACCTGACTCTTATTTGGTACACACAAAATTTGGTACACAAAAAGGAAGTTGCAGGGCATGCTGGGTTGTCATTTTTTGCTTCTGCACATTGGTTAAGTCTGAGGGGAAATAAAGAAGCAAAAAAAGACAACCCAGCATGCCCTGCAATTACCTTTGTGTGGCAACGTACCAAATAAGAGTCAGGTAAACTGGGGAATGATAATTTATAAACAAAAAAAGTAATAGAGATTTTAACTTTTGGATTGCCTGGTTAGCATCCTTATTACTTGTTTACCTTTATCTTCATCTCGGGTTCTCTTTAAGAATTTTGCAAGTAGGTTATATGTAACATTTAAAGGGAACCTGAAATGAGAATGGAGGCTGACATATGTATTACCTTTTGAAAAATACCTGTTGCCAGGCTGTCCTGCTGATCCTCTGCCTGTAATATTTTTAGCCATACACAATGAACAAGCTTGAGGATCAGATATTTCAGACAAAATGTGATCAGATTTGCTTGTTTAGATGCTAGATTCAAATACCACTGTTGCCAGAATGATCAGGACTGCCAGATTGTTTAAAATGAAATAAATATGGAAGCCTCCATGTTCTCCTCACCTCAGCTGTCTTTTAAAAAGACCCTGGGGGGTACTCACCTCGGGAGGGGGAAGCCTCAGGGTCCCATTGAGGCTTCCCCCTCCCCTGTAGCTGCAGGCAATCCAGCGCAGGCTCCCCTGAAGAGTCCTGCAATCCTGGCTCAACAAGCCTGACAAGCGCTGATATATTTACCTACCCTGGCTCCAGCGGGTGGCGCTGTTGCGGCTCTCAGCACGGAGATAGTCAAAAGTAGCCGATCTCCGTCGGGTCCGCTCTACTGCACAGGCGCAGGAGACTTGCAGTAGAGCGGCCTGACAGCGATCGGCTATTTCCACCTATCTCCGAGGCGGAGAGCCGATACTGCACCTGGAGCCGGGGAGGTAAATATTTACATCCCGCCGTTCCCGGAGCTTTATCTCCGCCGCTGTGGAACACAGGAGGACGGGGGAAGCCTCAATATGATCCGGAGGCTTGCCCCACCCGAGGTGAGTACCCCCCAGGGGTGGTTTTTGTCAATTTCTTTAAAGAGACACTGAAGCGAAAAAAAAAATATGATATAATGAATTGGTTGTGTACTATGAATAATTACTAGAAGATTAGCAGCAAAGAAAATATTCTCATATTTTTATTTTCAGGTATATAGTGTTTTTTCTAACATTGCATCATTCTATAATATGTGCAGATTACACAACACTCAGCATTCAAAATGATTCTTTCAGAGCAGTCTGTGAACTAATGACCTCTCCTCTGGCAGAGAAAAAGTAAATAGTTAACTAACACTTGAGATAATAAAAGTCAGAAAACAGCCCTCTCCACGACTTTGAAAGTCGTAGAGTTTAATGGCTTTTTTGTATAGAGATAACAATTGGAGTTTCTTAACTCTTCCTGTACTGGAAACAATTAGACTGATGTATCTGATCTTAATGTTTTATTTCTTAGCTGTACTACACATACAAATCATAATATCACAAATTTTTTTTCGCTTCAGTGTCTCTTTAAAGGGTATGTCCAGGCAGCCCCAAAAAATGACATCTGCTTACCCAGGGCTTTCTCCAGCCCCTAGCAGCCACTATGTCCCTCGCCGCAGCTCGGACCTGGTAAGGTTGGCCTCTGCACTGTCAGGGACCTCCAGTGGCTGAGAGTAAAGCTGCGGCGAGGGACATAGCGGCTGCTACCTCCCAGGGAGCTGAAGTGAGGAGAACATGGAAGCTGACATATTTATTTCCTTTTAAACAATACCAGTTGCCTGGCAGCCCTGCTGGTCTATTTGGCTGGAGTAGTGTCTGAATCACACCAGAAACAAGCATGCAGCTAATCCAGTCAGTACACCAATACATTTACAGCAGAAAATAATGTGTGTAGTGTGATATACAACCTGGGCAATGATTAGCACTAATTCACACATAGAAAGATACCCTTTAACGGTTGTGGGTCAGCAAATACCCCATATGGGCCCATATGCAATTCACTTTTTCACCTGAATTATCTCCTAGGAGATCATTTTCATCCTCTCTTTAAACTAACTTTTGAGCATTTTACAATTGAAAAAGTGCCCAAAAGTTGTTGAAAAAGTACTATCAAATGTATTTTGAGTATTTTTTTTTGCTTGCTGGTGCGTTGTGTGTTGTGAAAATGGGATCAGTGAATAATGGCGCACAGCACCTATGCATAAGAATGGCGCTGCATTAAAAAGATACGCTTATCGCTATATATCGTTAGTACTGCATAATAATGGCGCGCAGGGAAAAAAGAAGAAAAACGGCACACACTAACGTTATTTATCAATAGTGGCACACACTAACGTTATTTATCAATAGTGGCACACACTAACGTTATTTATCAATAGTGCTGTTCATTTGCCAAACAGCAGACGTTATACGTTATTTAACTGCAAAATGGTGAATGGATTTAATGTACCGTATTTTTCGCCGTATAAGACGCACTTTTTCTCTCCAAAAAATGGGGAGAAAAGTCCCTGCGTCTTATACGGCAAAGGCAGGGAATCCCCGACTTCCTAACCCCCGCCGATAGAAACCGCCGACCAGCCGCTACCTCGGGGATTCCCTGCCTGTGTGCCTGCTCTGTCCCCTGCTACTAGCATCTGTCCCTGTGTGATGGTAAATGTGTAAAGTGTAGCTGATGCATCCCCGCTATGTCCGCCGTGTCTCTGCTATGTTAGCCGTGTCCCTGGCATGCAAGCCGTGTCCCCGTTATGTCCGCCATGTCCCCGCCATGCAAGCCGTGTCCCCGCTATGTCCGCCGTGTCCCCGCTATGTCCGCCGTGCAAGCAGTCTCCCCGCTATGTCTGCCGTGTCCCCCGCTACTAGAATTTGTCCCTGTATAATGGCAGAGGTGTAAAGTGTAGTGCTGCTGCAGGCTCTTACCTCTCCAGCAGCGCCCGCAGGGATTGCCGACCTCTTCTCCTGCTGACTTCTTGCTCTAGTGACCGCGGCTTGTACTGACCTCAGTCACTAGAGCGAGAAGTCAGCAGGAGAAGAGGTCGGCAATCCCTGCGGGCGCTGCTGGAGAGGTAAGAGCCTGCAGCAGCACTACACTTTACACCTCTGCCATTATACAGGGACAAATTCTAGTAGCGGGGGACACGGCAGACATAGCGGGGAGACTGCTTGCACGGCGGACATAGCGGGGACACGGCGGACATAGCAGGGACCAGTGGTGCTCAAATACCCCTTTTAAAAATTCGAATTTGGTCGAATTCGAATAGTAAATTATTCGAGGTCAGTCGAATATTCGAGTCGAATATTTTTTACTATTCGATTCGACCTCGGACTTCGAGCTCACTATTCGAGTCGGTATTCGAGCTCACTATTCGAGCTGACTATTCGAATTGGCCCAAAATAGCTTCCAACACTTGTTTTGAGGGTGAATGATGCAAGAAACATCTTTTTTTCCAAGTAACAACAGCAAGTGATTATGTGGGGATGTTCCTTTAAAAAAAAATGTGGAAAGAGAAGTTGTGTCCTTAATTTGGTTCAGTAGTGTAGTGTTACTGTATATACTTGTTCTTCTTCTTCTTTATCTTTCTTAATCTTCTTCTAGATCTTCTTCTTCTTCTTCTTCTTCTTCTTCATCATCTTCTTCTTCTTCTTCATCTTCATCTTCTTCATCTTCTTCTTCATCTTCTTCTTCTTCTTCTTCATCTTCTTCTTCTTCTTCATCTTCTTCATCTTCTTCATCTTCATCTTCTTCATCTTCATCTTCTTCATCTTCATCTTCTTCTTCATCTTCTTCATCTTCTTCATCTTCTTCATCTTCTTCTTCTTCTTCTTCATCTTCTTCTTCTTCTTCTTCATCTTCTTCATCTTCTTCTTCTTCTTCTTCATCTTCTTCATCATCTTCTTCTTCTTCTTCATCTTCATCTTCTTCATCTTCTTCTTCATCTTCTTCATCTTCTTCTTCATCTTCTTCTTCTTCATCTTCTTCTTCTTCTTCATCTTCTTCATCATCTTCTTCTTCTTCTTCATCTTCATCTTCTTCATCTTCTTCTTCATCTTCTTCTTCTTCATCTTCTTCTTCTTCTTCATCTTCATCTTCTTCATCTTCATCTTCTTCTTCTTCATCTTCTTCTTCATCTTCTTCTTCATCTTCTCCTTCTCCTTCTTTTTCAATATCGTCTTCTTCTTCTTCTTCACGTATTTCTCTTTTCAAATTTTTTTTTAAAGAAATGCAGCTATTTTTGAGCGTAACAAATAGCTGGTGGGCGCACGCATGTTGGAAGCGCCATTGTATGTGCTCCCTGGCAGTGGAAACACAAAGACAGCAGGAGGTAAATTCAGCAGCAGGAGGAGGAGGATGAGTGTGTGGCAGCAGGCAGTCAATGAGGCAGGCAGCTCGCCGTGACATAATAGCCCTGGTACCTAGCGGTGATACCAGGGCTGTAAATAAACACAACAGGAGGTCCCAGACAGCGGTCGTGCAGCCCACATTGTGTCCAATACACAACTGGGACAACACAGTTTTCAACCCGGGCACCTCAGAAAAATTAAACCTTTTTTTTTTTGTTATTGGTTTTTTTTGGTTTTGGTTTTACAACCAATATAGCTATTGTTTTGACGTAATAGCTGGTGGCAGAGTGGCAGCAGAAGGTAATTCTGTGTACCCTGGCAGTGGGAAACACAGACAGACAGCAGCAGCAGGAGGAATGGAGGAGCAGTGTGAGCAGCTATTGTTGTGACGTAATAGCTGGTGGCAGAGTGGCAGCAGACGGTAATTCTGTGTACCCTGGCAGTGGGAAACACAGACAGACAGCAGCAGCAGGAGGAATGGAGGAGCAGTGTGAGTGTGGCAGCAGGTAGGCAGCGTGACATAATAGCCCTGGTACCTAGCGGTGATACCAGGGCTGTAAATAAACACAACAGGAGGTCCCAGACAGCGGTCGTGCAGCCCACATTGTGTCCAATACACAACTGGGACAACACAGTTTTCAACCCGGGCACCTCAGAAAAATTAAACCTTTTTTTTTTTTTATTGGTTTTTTTTGGTTTTGGTTTTACAACCAATATAGCTATTGTTTTGACGTAATAGCTGGTGGCAGAGTGGCAGCAGAAGGTAATTCTGTGTACCCTGGCAGTGGGAAACACAGACAGACAGCAGCAGCAGGAGGAATGGAGGAGCAGTGTGAGCAGCTATTGTTGTGACGTAATAGCTGGTGGCAGAGTGGCAGCAGACGGTAATTCTGTGTACCCTGGCAGTGGGAAACACAGACAGACAGCAGCAGCAGGAGGAATGGAGGAGCAGTGTGAGTGTGGCAGCAGGTAGGCAGCGTGACATAATAGCCCTGGTACCTAGCGGTGATACCAGGGCTGTAAATAAACACAACAGGAGGTCCCAGACAGCGGTCGTGCAGCCCACATTGTGTCCAATACACAACTGGGACAACACAGTTTTCAACCCGGGCACCTCAGAAAAATTAAACCTTTTTTTTTTTTTATTGGTTTTTTTTGGTTTTGGTTTTACAACCAATATAGCTATTGTTTTGACGTAATAGCTGGTGGCAGAGTGGCAGCAGAAGGTAATTCTGTGTACCCTGGCAGTGGGAAACACAGACAGACAGCAGCAGCAGGAGGAATGGAGGAGCAGTGTGAGCAGCTATTGTTGTGACGTAATAGCTGGTGGCAGAGTGGCAGCAGACGGTAATTCTGTGTACCCTGGCAGTGGGAAACACAGACAGACAGCAGAAGGGCAGTACACAGCAGCAGCCCACTGTAGGTGTGAAATGTGTGGCTGCAGGCGACGTAATAGTCAAAGTGAACCAGGCTGGCTTAGTGAGCAGGAGCCAGGAGGTGGTAAAGGGTGGTAAGGCACATTAACGATGGTACTAAGTTCCGGCAGCCAGTTCATGTCCCCCTCTCGCCGACAACAGGGGCCAGGAACTCGCCTTCCACCCACGCCTGGTTCATCTTGAGAAACGTCAGTCTGTCCACAGACTTGTGAGACAGACGTGAGCGTTTCTCGGTGACCACGCCACCAGCTGCACTGAAGCAGCGCTCGGACAGCACGCTGGAAGGGGGGCAGGACAGCACTTCCAGGGCGTACTGCGCCAGCTCGCTCCAGATCTCCATGCGCTTGACCCAATACTCCATGGGATCAACAGGGGCATCGCTGTCAAGCCCGCTGTAGGACCCCATGTAGTCAGCCACCATGCGGGTCAGGCGCTGGCTGTGACCGGAGGAGGATGCTGCTGCATGCATCTCCTCTCTAGTCACTGCTGCCGGAGCCTCTACAGTCCTGTAGAGCTCGTGGCTGAGAGACAGCAGGTCTGTGGGGCGCTTGCTGCTGCTGGATGCAGGCACCTGCTGCTGCCTCTGTGCTGGCTGCTGGACAGTGGGGGTGGAAGGCTGGGGGAAGGCTTCCTCCAAGCGCTCAACAAGGGCCTGCTGCAAGCTCCTTATTTGTTGCGCTGGGTCTCCTCCTGCAGGCGGCAGGAACTGGCTCAACTTCCCCTTGAGGCGTGGGTCCAACATCATGCTGATCCAGATGTCCTCCCTCTGCTTCATCTGGATCACCCTGGGGTCCCTGCGCAGGCACGTCAGCATGTGCGCTGCCATTGGGAAGAGGCGGGCCACGTCTGCTGGCACATCGACGTCAGTGCTGTCCTCCTCATCCTCCTCCTCTGCTGCCTCATCCTCTCTCCACCCCCGCACCAACTCAGCTGCACTGCGCTGATCCCCCTCATCAGCAGCCAGGTCAGGGACCTCCACCAAGTCCTCCTCCTCCTCCCCCTCAGAGGTGGACTGTGCAGCTGCTTGCCGCTCCTGCTGGTCCAAGGCTGCCGCTCCCTGTGCCAGCAAAGCATCGAGTGCCCTGTTCAGCAGAGAAACCAGGGGCACCCACTCGCAGACCATAGCATGGTCCCTGCTCACCATGTTTGTGGCCTGCAGGAAGGGAGCCAGCACTAAGCACACCTGCTGCATGTGCCTCCAGTCATCATCGGGGACGATGGACGGGATGTTGCTGGTCTTGTCCCTTCTCTGAGCTGCGGAAACAGTGGCCAGGGCAAGGTAGTGGTTGACAGCGTGCTTCTGTTCAACCAGACGCTCCAACATCGCCAGGGTGGAGTTCCAGCGAGTCGGAACGTCAATGATCAGCCGATGGCGTGGCAGATCCAGCTCCTTTTGCACGTCTTCCAGGCTCGCACAGGCTGCAGCCGAGCGCCGGAAGTGACGCACAACGTTCCTTGCCGTTTCCAGCAGCTCGTCCATCCCCTGGTAGGTGCGCAGGAACTTCTGCACCACCAGGTTCAGCACGTGGGCAAGACAGGGGATGTGGGTCAGGTTTCCCCTGTCTATGGCAGCAACCAGATTGGCCCCATTGTCGGACACCACCTCTCCGACTCTGAGGCCTCTGGGGGTCAGCCAAATCCGCTCCTGCTCCTGGAGTTTGGCCAACACGTGGGCTGCCGTCAGCTTGGTCTTGCCAAGGCTGACCAAGTGCAGCAGCGCTTGGCAGTGGCGGGCCTTCACACTGCTGCTGAGGCGGGGGGTTTGGCCAGGTGTGGCGGAGGATGGCAGAGGATCGGAGGAACCCGCTGCAGTTCCCCTGACCCTGCGGGGTGGCACCACCCACTGTGTTGCTGCTGCTGCTGTGCCCGCTGCTGCTCTCCCATCCTCACCCCCTTCCACCAAGCTGACCCAGTGGACAGTGAAGGACAGGTAGCGGCCTGTCCCGAAGCGGCTGCTCCAGGAGTCCATGGTGACGTGGACCCTTTCACCAACCGCGTGCTCCAGCCCTCGCTCCACATTGGCCATCACAAAGCGGTGCAGTGCAGGAATGGCCTTGCGGGCGAAGAAGTGTCTGCTGGGGAGCTGCCAGTCTGGGGCTGCACAAGCAAGCAGCGCCCGCATGTCGCTCCCCTCCTGCACGAGCGTGTACGGCAGGAGTTGGGAGCACATGGCCCGTGCCAGCAAGCCGTTCAGCTGCCGCACGCGACGGCTGCTGGGAGGCAGAGCCCTAACCACCCCCTGGAAGGACTCGCTCAAAAGGCTCTGGCGTGCCTTTTTGCTGGCACGGGAATCAGCAGACGGAGCAGAGGAGGCCAATGAGGACTGGCTGCCAGAACAGGCCTCAGTGTCGGCGGCAGGAGTTGCAGAGGGGGGAGGAGCAGGGCGTTTCCGCACTCCTGCTGGTGCTGCTGGAGGAGCAGGAGGGCGGGTGGCTGCTGTTGCTGCTGCTGCTGCTGAAGGCTGTGCAGTGATGGGATTGGTGCCACTGCCAGCACCAGATGCCTTCAGCCTCTGGAACTCCTCATGCTGGTGGAAGTGTTTCGCAGAAAGGTGGTTGATCAGCGAGCTGGTGCTGAACTTCAAGGGGTCTGCACCTCTGCTCAACTTCCGCTGACAGTGGTTGCAAGTGGCGTACTTGCTGTACACTGTGGGCATGGTGAAAAACCGCCAGATTGGTGACAAAAACATCCCCCTACGGCATGGAAGCGCTGCTGCCTGTTTCCCTGTGGTGGTTGGGGGGGGGGGGGGGGTCTTGGGTGCGGCTGGTGGTGGTACTGGCTGATGCTGCTGCTGCTGCTGCTGAGCCTGAGACACCAGCAGGCTGTGGGACGCTGCCAATGCTTGCAATGATGCGCCTCCTTGCAAGGCCCACAACCGCATCCTCCTCCTCCTCCTCAGAGCTGCTGAGGACGACATCCTCTGGATGTGTTGGCACCCAGTCTCTGTCTGTCACCGGGTCATCATCATCATGCCCCTCCTGAAACATGTCCTGCTCTGATGATGACCCCCCAAACTCCTCTGCTGATGCATGGATGGGACGCTTGACTGTCGCCACAGTCTTGCTGTCCAATCCCTCCTCCCCCAAAGTGCCCATCAGCATCTCCTCCTCCAAATCGCCAACAACAGCATTCAATTGACTCATCATGCCTGGGGTCAAAAGAGTGCTGAATGAGAGGTCGGCGACTGACGGTGAACTGGCCTCCTCCCCAGACCCTGCTGGGCGGCTGCTGCGAACAGGGGTGGTGGTGGTGGTGGTGGTGAGGGTGGAGGCCTCGGATGCAGAGCTGATGGCGGGCTGCTCATCCTCCGTCATGAGTTGCACCACAGTGTCTGCATCCTTTTCCTCAATGGGACGTTTCCGACCCGGCTGGAGGAAAATGGGAGCAGGTGCTACACGCTGCTGCTGCTGTGTCTCTGCAGCGTGAGTTGCAGATGCTCCTCCTGGGCGGCGCCCAAGGCGTCCACGGCCAGTGGCTATGGGAGGAATGTTAGCCACTGACGCTGCTGCTGCTGCTGCGGAACTGTGCATGGTGGCGCGCCCGCGGCCGCGGCTTGCCACAATGCTGCTCCCTCTCTTCCTGATTCCCTTGCTGCCCTTCCCCTTGCCCAAACCGCGCTGGCTGCCACTTCCAGACATCTTCAATGTTTTGGGCGTATAGACAAAAGTTTTGTAAAAGGGCGGGTGAAAAGTGGGGTACTTTAATGGAGTGGGTTGGTTGGTGAGGTGACTGAGTGAGTGTCCCCTAGTACAGTAAGTAAGTATTAACAGTCAGGAAGTACAACTAGCAGTTACAATAATCAGTAGTAGTAATCACAAGTAAATTTAGTGTGTGTACACTCAGACAGTGAGTGCACGCACGCAGGAGCTAGTAGCCTATGGACACAGTGACTGAGTGTCCTAGACTCCTAGTACGGTAAGAGTAAGTAAGTAGTAACAGTAAGTAGAACTAACTAATAACAATAATCAATCAGCGATCAGAAGGAAATGGAGTGTGGGTGGTGTGTGTACACTCAGACAGTGAGTGCACGCACGCAGGAGCTAGTAGCCTATGGACACAGTGACTGAGTGTCCTAGACTCCTAGTACAGTAAGTAGTAACAGTAAGTAGTAGAACTAACTAATAACAATAATCAATCAGCGATCAGAAGGAAATGGAGTGTGGGTGGTGTGTGTACACTCAGACAGTGAGTGCACGCACGCAGGAGCTAGTAGCCTATGGACACAGTGACTGAGTGTCCTAGACTCCTAGTACAGTAAGAGTAAGTAAGTAGTAACAGTAAGTAGAACTAACTAATAACAATAATCAATCAGCGATCAGAAGGAAATGGAGTGTGGGTGGTGTGTGTACACTCAGACAGTGAGTGCACGCACGCAGGAGCTAGTAGCCTATGGACACAGTGACTGGGTGTCCTAGACTCCTAGTACAGTAAGAGTAAGTAAGTAGTAACAGTAAGTAGTAGAACTAACTAATAACAATAATCAATCAGCGATCAGAAGGAAATGGAGTGTGGGTGGTGTGTGTACACTCAGACAGTGAGTGCACGCACGCAGGAGCTAGTAGCCTATGGACACAGTGACTGAGTGTCCTAGACTCCTAGTACAGTAAGTAGTAACAGTAAGTAGTAGAACTAACTAATAACAATAATCAATCAGCGATCAGAAGGAAATGGAGTGTGGGTGGTGTGTGTACACTCAGACAGTGAGTGCACGCACGCAGGAGCTAGTAGCCTATGGACACAGTGACTGGGTGTCCTAGACTCCTAGTACAGTAAGAGTAAGTAAGTAGTAACAGTAAGTAGTAGAACTAACTAATAACAATAATCAATCAGCGATCAGAAGGAAATGGAGTGTGGGTGGTGTGTGTACACTCAGACAGTGAGTGCACGCACGCAGGAGCTAGTAGCCTATGGACACAGTGACTGAGTGTCCTAGACTCCTAGTACAGTAAGTAGTAACAGTAAGTAGTAGAACTAACTAATAACAATAATCAATCAGCGATCAGAAGGAAATGGAGTGTGGGTGGTGTGTGTACACTCAGACAGTGAGTGCACGCACGCAGGAGCTAGTAGCCTATGGACACAGTGACTGAGTGTCCTAGACTCCTAGTACAGTAAGAGTAAGTAGTAACAGTAAGTAGAACTAACTAATAACAATAATCAATCAGCGATCAGAAGGAAATGGAGTGTGGGTGGTGTGTGTACACTCAGACAGTGAGTGCACGCACGCAGGAGCTAGTAGCCTATGGACACAGTGACTGGGTGTCCTAGACTCCTAGTACAGTAAGAGTAAGTAAGTAGTAACAGTAAGTAGTAGAACTAACTAATAACAATAATCAATCAGCGATCAGAAGGAAATGGAGTGTGGGTGGTGTGTGTACACTCAGACAGTGAGTGCACGCACGCAGGAGCTAGTAGCCTATGGACACAGTGACTGAGTGTCCTAGACTCCTAGTACAGTAAGTAGTAACAGTAAGTAGTAGAACTAACTAATAACAATAATCAATCAGCTATCAGAAGGAAATGGAGTGTGGGTGGTGTGTGTACACTCAGACAGTGAGTGCACGCACGCAGGAGCTAGTAGCCTATGGACACAGTGACTGAGTGTCCTAGACTCCTAGTACAGTAAGAGTAAGTAAGTAGTAACAGTAAGTAGAACTAACTAATAACAATAATCAATCAGCGATCAGAAGGAAATGGAGTGTGGGTGTGTGTACACTCAGACAGTGAGTGCACGCACGCAGGAGCTAGTAGCCTATGAACACAGTGACTGAGTGTCCTAGACTCCTAGTACAGTAAGAGTAAGTAGTAACAGTAAGTAGAACTAACTAATTACAATAATCAATCAGCGATCAGAAGGAAATAGAGTGTGTGTTGTGTGTGTACACTCAGACAGTGAGTGCGCACACGCAGGAGCTAGTAGCCTATATGAACAGTGACAGTGAGTGTCCCTACGGGTACAGTAAGAGTAAGTAGTAAGTAAGTACAACTAACAATAATCTATCAGTAATCAGAAGGAAATAGAGTGTGTGTACACACAGACGGTGAGTGAGTGCACACACGCAGGAGCTAGCTAGTAGCCTATAAACAGTGACAGTCAGTGAGTGTCCTACTCCTAGTACAGTATAACTACAATACTATTAGTAAAGGACAGCAGAAATACTGGTATAGATGATGAGAGAAATAAACAGAGGACAGCTGCCCACAGAGGCAAGGCCCCCCTGAGGCCTAAACCTGTAAGCTTGCAGCAGCTGCCTGTCTCTAATGTAACACACAAGCTACTAACTAAAATACAATGTCTATCTAAATAACAACAATACAGGTGTATATGGCAGGTGTAGGTGAGCAAAAACGCTAGGTAAATGAACACAATAGAGCACTTGCTAAGCCAAAGCACAAAGGAGCAGATCTCTCTCTGTACAAGTCTCAGGCAAGCATGGAAAACCCGAACATGGCGGCCGCTATTTATAGGGTAGGGGCTGGCCAGGGTCCCCCTCTGTGATTGGCTGCCGTCAGAGGGCCTGGGAGCCCTCTGATTGGCTCTAAGCACATCAATCTGGGCTATGACGCTATTCGAGCTCGGTACCGAGCTCGAATAGCGCCGGTTTGCTCGAATAGCTCGAATAGTGAATGGGCTATTCGAGTGTTCTCGAATAGCCCATTCGAATAGCTCCAGCTATTCGGAGCTCGAATACCGAGCTCGAATAGCTGAAAAAGAGCTCGAATATTCGAGCTACTCGAATATTCGAGCTCTGCTGAGCACCACTAGCAGGGACACGGCTTGCATGGCGGGGAAATGGCTGACAACAGGAGGGGGGGGGACAGCGGGGATGCAGCAACGTTACAATATATAACGTTACCATCATGCAGGGACAAATGCTAGTAGTGGGGGACATAGCAGGGACATAGTGGAGATACAGCAGGACTACACTGTATATATTCAAACATCGAGCACGGACACGTGCAAGTAGCGGGGACATGGGGGAGAAGAGCAGGGACATGGCCGAGACCGTAGGGACACGGGGAAGAAACAGACACATGGGACATAGCAGGAACACCTGGGGACATCTGGGAGGACAGAAGGGGACATAGGAGGATACCAACTGGGGGAGAACATCTTCAAGACGCTCCTGGAACATGGACGCACCAGGTTTAGTATATATATATTTTTTTCCCTGGTTTTTGCCCTCTAAACCTAGGTGCGTCTTATAGTCCGGAGCGTGTTATATGGCGAAAAATACGGTAACACTGGCAAGGTTAGGGTTAGGCACCACTGGGGGGGTCTTAGGGTTAGGCACTACCAAGGGGGTGGTTAGGGTTAGGTACAGGGAGGGTTCTGTGTGAGAGGGTACTGTATTTTTCGGACTACGAAGGGGCCACACATGCACAGTAGCTGCGACTTCAGCCAAAGTCGTTGCTCTAACGGAGCCGCCGGACAGGGCCGGTTCTCTCATGAAGCAAGGTGAAGCATTTGCATCAGTTGCAGAGATTACAGGGGCAGCATTTTTGTAACAGCATGCAGTCAGAGTAGGAGGAGAAGAGAGAGGAGAGCGAGGCGAAGAGGTCATCATTGGGGAAAAGCAGCTTGTTGTGCTGTGTGAGTCTGACAGTGAGTGAGGAGAGGGGAAGCAGGAGAGCACCATTGGGGAAAAGCAGCTTGTTGTGCTGTGTGAGGAGTCTGACAGTGAGTGAGGAGGAGGGGGAAGCAGGAGAGCAGCAGTGTTTCATTTGACTTGCGCAGCAGAAGGGAGGAGGTGGCACTGCTGTCCTGACTGAGGAGAGGGCACAAGTTTGCCTCAGGCAGCAAGAACCGGCCCTGCCGCCGGGGGAAAGAACAGAAGGAGCCTGGAGGACACAGAGGGACGTCTCGGACTACGAGGAGCTGGAGAAAGCCCCAAATAAGTTCATTATGGCTTATTTTTTGGTCCTGCTCAGGGTCCACTTAAAGGGGAACTGAAGAGAGAGGTATATGGAGGCTGTCATGTTTATTTCCTTTTAGACAATACCAGTTGCCTGGCAGCCCTGCTGATACTCTGCCTCTAATACTATTAGCCATAGCCCCTGAACAAGCATGCAGCAGATCAGGTGTTTCAGTGGTTCAGACTTATAAGTCTGATCTGACAAGACTAGCTGCATGCTTGTTTCTGGTTTTAATCAGATACTACTGCAGAGAAATAGACCAGCAGGGCTGCCAGGCAACTGGTATTGATTAAAAGGAAATAAACATGACAGCCTCCATATACCTCTCTCTTCAGTTCCCCTTTAAGGACCAGGCTATTCTGCTCTGATCTGTGCTGCGTGGGCTCTCCAGCCCACAGCACAGATCAGGTTTCAGCCAGGGCGATCAGACTTCCCCCTTTTTTCCCCACTAGGGGGATGTCCTGCTGGGGGGGGTCTGATGTTTGTGTTGTGGGGGGGCTCCTCAAAGCCCCCCTCCGCAGCGGTTTCCGCCCTCCCTTCCTCTCCCTCCCTCTCCCTCTGGGCTGCGCAGGACGGAAATCTGTCCTGCGCTGCTTAGGATAGGCTTCAGCCTATCAAATGCCGGTGATCCCCTGCCAATCAGAGGCCGGGGATCGCCGATCTCCTTTACAGCGCTGCTGCGCAGCAGCGCCGTATGATGTAAACAGCGGGGATTTCTTCCCCGCGTGTTTACATATAGCCTGCGAGCCACGATCGGAGGCTTGCAGGCTGTTCACGGAGACAGCCTCCATGAACTGACATGGAACGGCCGTTTCAATGGGAAACCACTAACGACCTGCTGACTCCTATCGGCGTTAGGCGGTCGTTAAGTGGTTTTTAATGCAGTACAATGTTATGCAGCGGTTGATATTACTGATGCATTGTTAGGAATTTACAGCCAGTGTTACTTTCTCCCTTGTGCTCTCCACGTGGTACAACGCCTGGTTGGCACATTGACCAACCACTATCCGAATCTTTGCTGACAGTATGAACCTGAAGCACATCTGCCATATACTCATTGAGATGAAGTGTTAGGGTAGGAACACACTAGACAGAATCGCATAGGCGCGTTTTCCACTATGTGCTATGGAAAACGCATATGCAATTCTGCCTAGTGTGTTCCTTTAGGTCTGTTTTCCACGAACTGTTGACAGGCAGTGAAATCATGCCTCCTAAACTCTCACAACTGTTCACTGCTGCCTGGTAACTGCTTGTTGCTGCATGGTAATTGCTTGCTTAGCACACAGCTCAACAGTTCGTGGAAAGGAGGCCTAAGTCAGGCTCATACACAAGCCTGACTTAAAGGAATACTGTAGGGGGGTCGGGGAATAATGAGTTGAACTTACCCGGGGCTTCTAATGGTCCCCCGCAGACATCCTGTGCCCACGCAGCCACTCACCGATGCTCTGGCCCTGCCTCTGGTTCACTTCTGGAACTTCAGACTTTAAAGTCTGAAAACCTCTGCGCCTGCGTTGCCGTGTCCTCGCTCCCGCTGATGTCACCAGGAGCGTATTGCACAGATCCAGTATGGTCTGTGCCTGCGCAGTAAGCTCCTGGTGTCATCAGCGGGAGTGAGGACACGGCAACGCAGGTGCAGTAGTTTTCAGACTTTAAAATCTGAAATTCCAGAAGTGAACTGGAGGCGGGGCCGGAGCATCGGTGAGTGGCTGCGCGAGCACAGGATGTTTGAGGGGGGACCATTAGAAGCCCCGGGTAAGTTCAACTCATTTTCCCTGGACCTCCCTACAGTATTCCTTTAAAGAGAACCTGTACTTTAAAAAAGCCCTCTGGGGGATACTTAAAAGCCCCCATTGGGGCCTCGGGGAATCCAGCGCTGACTCCCCGAAACCTCCCCCAACAAGCTTGATAAGCGCTGATTTATTTACCTCTCCGTGGTCCTGTGCAGGCGCTCTAGCGGCTCTTTGTTCAGGTAAGGCGTAAATAGCCAAGAACTGTAAGGACTCCCACCTGCGCAGTAGAGCGTATCCAATCGGTTTTGGCTATTTCCGCCTTAACCTGAACGGAGAGCCTGTAGTGCGCGTGCGCAGGACCGAAGTAGGTAAATATGTACCTCGCCGTTGTTCGGGGGCTGCAGTGCTGGGTTGCCAGGACACCGGAGGATGGGGGAAGAGCCTCGTTAGGATTCTGTGGCACCCCCCGTCCCCCGGTAAGTATCCCCCAGAGGGTTTGTTTTTTTATTACAGATTCTCTTTAAGTTGGTTGAGGTGGCTGATAATGACCGCCTCAGCTGACAATCAGGCATGTGTGCAGGACTCAACAACCCCGGACACCCAACCCACGAACCGCCAGCTGGACCTACTCAACCCCAGCGATGCCAATCTCCCCACCAATCTCATTGTGAGCGTTGCTCCCACGCCTGCCACATCACTTGAGATCTCGCATGCGCTGCTTGTCATCTCTCGGTCGCCCACCGCATGGCAACACAGCGCGTCGTCAGCTACACAGCTGCATGTGTGCAGCACGGCCCAGCGATGTCGCCCAAAGAGATCAGGTGCTGATCCCCGATTAACAACATGCGTTGGAAGTGTGTACGAACCCTTAGAGTTTGATGGAGGACGGAGGGGAGGGGTCCAACAAATGTGTAGGAGGACACTCTAGCCCCTGTTTTTGACTGTATTCAAAGCACCCTGCCAGTGGCATAACTACAGTTCTACACTTTGTAGAGAATTTATGTGTGCATCAAAGCAAGTAACACCTGACAAATCTGGCTTTGCAAATTTGGCCTAATTGGCTACTCACGAGACATAGCTCATGCAAATATGCATTTGCTGTCGCATGCCATATTTTGCAGGGATAAAACCAATACCACAGAGCGGTTGCCCTGCGGGAATTAGTTCATGCTACATTAGCCCATCTCACAAGGGTCATACAACAAGTGTGGCCATCAGGATCTTCACACCTATAACAAGTGTAGCCACAAAAACACCTGATTTGAAGTATTGTCCCCTGTATTGGAGAAAGGGAAATTTAGGTCAGGCCCGCCACAGCTCTGAGCCCCCTGAGATCGCAGGCTCTGCTTCCCTCTAGTTACAACCCTGCACCCTGCCTAGCTGCACTGGTTGTACATATCAAAGGCTGGGAGGGGGGATAGTATGTTCCTGGGGACGTAGAGGTAGAGGCAGGGCCGGCCCTAGACTTTTTGCCGCCTGAGGCAAAATTAGAAAAAATCGCCGCCCCCCCCCCCCCAGCCGGGGGGGGGGGGGGGGGGGGCGCCGAGCTGGAGGGGTAGCTTGCAGAAAGCAGGTATTGGGCCTAGCGGTGGGGAGGGGGGGTCGGACCCCCCCTCCCTCGCCTGGGTCCCCCGATCTGCTCTCCTCCTCCAGCGTTGAGTACCAGCCTGCATATGATGAAGAGGCAACGGGCGGGGGAATCACTCACCTCTTCCGCGTTCCATCGTGCGCTCCACTGACGTCACTTCCTGCAAGGCCGTCCACTTACAATACAGTGAGCGGTGTTGCCGGAAGTGACGTCTGTGGAGCACACGATGGAACGCGGAAGAGGTGAGTAATTCCCCCACCCATTGCCTCTTCATCATATGCAGGCTAGTACTTAACGCTGGAGAAGGAGCGCAGATCACGGGCCCCAGGCGAGGGAGGGAGGGGGGGGGGGGCCGACCCCCCTCCCCACCGCTAGGCCCAATACCCCCTTTCTGCCAGCTACCCCTCCAGCTCGGCGGGCCACAGCATCCATGGACAGGCAGGTGCCGCCCCCCCAGATCTGCCGCCTGAGGCAAATGTTTCACCCCGCCTCATGAGCGGGCCGGCCCTGGGTAGAGGCCTGCACCCGACCCGCACTGCTATACACACCCAACCTGCAACTCGATTAAATCAAAATGGGTACCGAAACCCGACCTGCATTTTGGGTAACCCTTTGGTACCCAAACCCGACCCGCAACCCACTTTGTGGTGACTCTGGTACTTGTCCCCGACCCGCATACCCACTACCGGCACCCGACCAGCAATCCAATTAAAATCAAAACGGGTACCCGAACCCGACTCACATTTTGGGTAACCCGCGGGTACCTAACCTGATGCAGGCATCCACGTAAAGGAGGCTTGATTCACTAAACCGTGATAACTCAAATATCACACCTTATGAAAAGATATCACACCTTATGAAAAGATATCACACCTTATCAAAGTTAACACGCCTTATTAGAGTGGCATAGTGAGCACTATGAACTTATGCCTGATAATTGGCAATGGCACTCGTCCTGCCCTGAGCCCCTGTGGGTTCGTAGCGCTCGCTACGCTCTTCTGATAAGGTGTGTTAACTTTGATAAGGTGTGATATCTTTGATAAGGTGTGATATCTTTTCATAAGGTGTGATATCTTTGATAAGGTGTGATATCTTTTCATAAGGTGTGATATCTTTTCATAAGGTGTGATATCTTTTCATAAGGTGTGATATCTTTTCATAAGGTGTGATATATTTCATAAGGTGTGATATCTTTTCATAAGGTGTGATATCTTTGATACGGTGTGATATCTTTTCATAAGGTGTGATATCTTTGATAAGGTGTGATATATTTACATAAGGTGTGATATCTTTGATAAGGTGTGATATATTTTCATAAGGTGTGATATCTTTGATAAGGCGTAATCTCTTTTCATAAGGTGTGATATCTTTTCATAAGGTGAGATATCTTTCATAAGGTGTGATATCTTTCATAAGGTGTGATATCTTTTCATAAGGTGTGATATCTTTCATAAGGTGTGATATTTGAGTTATCACGGTTTAGTGTATCAAGCCCAGGGAGTGCAACCATAAGGAAAACATTTGTTGATCATCTGCTTCATCTTACAGCAACCAATCAGATTCCAAGTTAGTATGGTCGTGATGCACCAATTACGATTTTGCTAAATTCTGCATAATTTGCGTAATTATGATTCCGATTGTAATGGAGCAATCATAATCAGGAAAAATTATGCGAAATTTTTTGTAATTACGAAACAAATTTTTTGATAATTATGATTTTTTTCCAAACGCACGATCATTTTCGTAATCACAACCGTTTTCGTGATGAAATTTTCGTAATTACTAAAATCTTTATAATTACGAGTATTTTTTGTGATAAATTGTTGTGTAAAACCCACAATTTTGAAATGTTGTGTAATTTTCTTACCCTCTTTCTACCCCTTCCCAAGTGCTGTGTACTGTAGAGATGCTGGAGGAGTCTGCAAAGCCCATTCTGCCCCCAGCCTCTCCACCCCCATCCAACGTTTTGCAGGGGGGCCCAGTGATTTCTAGTTACGCCACTGAATGAGTGGGCAGTGGGCAAACTTAGTATTTTATTACCAGGCTTTGCTGCTTCCATTACCCAGATTCTGCTGTCAGTGTGAAGCCTCGATGTCTCTCTACATTTTATCAGTCTCGCACACAACGCCGCTCCCCCCCACCCCCCCAGTTCAGGTTAAACAATGCGATGTATACATTGTTCACTGAGCCTTTATGTCTTAGGCAGCTGCACAAGCAGCATTTGTTTGGTTGTGTGAGCTCAATCGATGCTATTGATCCACCCTAGTTCTATAGAATACATAAATTGAGGTGCATTTGCTTTGGTAATGGCTCATCACAGATGAATTATGGGCAGGCCTTGTGGTCATTTTGGTAAGCTGAAGTGAAAAGAGGACAAAGAAGTTGGTAGGTGGGTCCCTTGACACCAACTTGGCCCCAAGCACCTGCCAAGTTTTTTGTCTTTTTTATAAAAACTTTTTTCACTCATTATTCATACAAAGCAACGTTCTGGTAAATGCCATTAAAGAGAAACCGTAACCAAGAATTGAACTTCATCCCAATCAGTAGCTTTTCCCACGAGAAATATATTCCTTTTCTCAAACGGATCATCAGGGGATCTGTATGGCTGATATTGTGGTGAAACCCCTCCTACAGTGTGATGTCAGGACCATGGTTTTGACATCACACTGTGGAAGCCTTGTTGCATTGTGGGTAATTTCCAACTGCCAAAAAGCAAGCAGCATCTCCTTCCACTGACATCACCTGCCAGCAGTAAAGATGTCACCAAGTGATAAAGGTCAGAATGTAAATCAGGGAGAGGAAAGCTTTTACAATGAGTAAAGAAAGACTAAATCATTTACACATAATTATTGTAAAAAATGAAGCACTTTTTTATTACATTATTGTCACTGAAGTTCCTCTTTAAAATCTTCCCTCTGATATTTTAAATGATAATGAGGGTTAAACGTCTAGTCTGTTGCGCTGCGGGTCTTTCCATTCTCCTTCTGACCCATTACCCTTCCCTCCCTCAAACTGTCAGAGTGGGACCCCGTATTCCCCCGGCGAGGAAGGCTAGCTCCATGCAAACCGCTCTGTTTATAGTCTGTCAGGCCCGGTTTAGCCGCTTCTGTGATAAACCAATTTGCAGGCCTCCCCCGGGCAGCCCTTCAGAAGTCCCCTGGAATCCGGAGGACTGTCATCGGTAACAGGATGCTAAACGCTGGAGATGGAACTTTGATGAGCAAAACTCTGTGACAAGCTGGACTCAGAACTGAACATCCCCCTTTCCTCCTATCAGCACTCTGGACAGCCAATCAAGGCAGAGGGAAGTGGTATGTTGGGTATATTGTAGTGGCTGGATAGTGTACTGGTTAAGGGCTCTGCCTCTTTTGCACTGGGGCACGTACAGTGGGTTGCAAAAGTATTCGGCCCCCTTGAAGTTTTCCACATTTTGTCACATTACTGCCACAAACATGAACCAATTTTATTGGAATTCCAGGTGACAGACCAATACAAAGTGGTGTACACTTGAGAAGTGGAACGAAAATCATACATGATTCCAAACATTTTTTACAAATAAATAACTGCAAAGTGGGTTGTGCGTAATTATTCAGCCCCCTGAGTCAGTACTTTGTAGAACCACCTTTTGCTGCAATTACAGCTGCCAGTCTTTTAGAGTATGTCTCTACCAGCTTTGCACATCTAGAGACTGAAATCCTTGCCCATTCTTCTTTGCAAAACAGCTCCAGCTCAGTCAGATTAGATGGACAGCGTTTGTGAACAGCAGTTTTCAGATCTTGCCACAGATTCTCGATTGGATTTAGATCTGGACTTTGACTGGGCCATTCTAACACATAGATATGTTTTGTTTTAAACCATTCCATTGTTGCCCTGGCTTTATGTTTAGGGTCATTGTCCTGCTGGAAGGTGAACCTCCGCCCCAGTCTCAAGTCTTTTGCAGTCTCGAAGAGGTTCTCTTCCATGTTTGCCCTGTATTTGGCTCCATCCATCTTCCCATCAACTCTGACCAGCTTCCCTGACCCTGCTGAAGAGATGCACCCCCCGAGCATGATGCTGCCACCACCATATTTGACAGTGGGATGGTGTGTTCAGAGTGATGTGCAGTGTTAGTTTTCCGCCAAACATAGCGTTTTGCATTTTGGCCAAAAAGTTCCATTTTGGTCCCATCTGACCAGAGCAACTTCTTCCACATGGTTGCTGTGTCCCCCACATGGCTTGTGGCAAACTGCAAACGGGACTTCTTATGCTTTTCTGTTAACAATGCCTTTCTTCTTGCCACTCTTCCATAAAGGCCAACTTTGTACAATGCATGACTAATAGTTGTCCTATGGACAGAGTCTCCCACCTGAGCTGTAGATCTCTGCAGCTCGTCCAGAGTCACCATGGGCCTCTTGACTGCATTTCTGATCAGCGTTCTCCTTGTTTGGCCTGTGAGTTTAGGTGGACGGCCTTGTCTTGGTAGGTTTACAGTTGTGCCATACTCCTTCCATTTCTGAATGATCGCTTGAACAGTGCTCCGTGGGATGTTCAATGCTTTGGAAATCTTTTTGTAGCCTAAGCCTGCTTTAAATTTCTCAATAACTTTATCCCTGACCTGTCTGGTGTGTTCTTTGGACTTCACGGTTTTGTTGCTCCCAATATTCTCTTAGACAACCTCTGAGGCCGTCAAAGAGCAGCTGTATTTGTACTGACATTAGATTACACACCGGTGCACTCTATTTAGTCATTAGCACTCATCAGGCAATGTCTATTGGCAACTGACCGCACTCAGATCAAAGGGGGCTGAATAATTACGCACACCCCACTTTGCAGTTATTTATTTGTAAAAAATGTTTGGAATCATGTATGATTTTCGTTCCACTTCTCACGTGTACACCACTTTGTGTTGGTCTTTCATGTGGAATTCCAATAAAATTGATGCATGTTTGTGGCAGTAATATGACAAAATGTGGAAAACTTCAAGGGGGCCGAATACTTTTGCAACCCACTGTATGTGTAAGATATACTCCTGCCGCCTAATGTGCAGAAATCAGGGCTGGATTTACCATAAGGCATTGTAAGCACATACCTACAGGCCCATGATGATGGAAAGGCGGCTCACTTCCCTCCCTAAGTGCCTCCCTCTCCTTCCTTATGCAGAGTCCTGAGTGGAGTGTAAATCAGAGGATACTCACCCAGCTCTTGGAATTCCACTGATGAGATCTCCCTTCAGTCAGAGGTGCCTCTGGCTACTTAAAGGACAACTGAAATGAGAAGACTATGGAAGCTGCCATGTTTATTTGCTTTTAAACAATACCAGTTGCCTGGCAGCCCTGCTGGTCTGTTTGGCTGCAGAAGTGCCTGAATAAGAACAGAAACAGGCATGTAGCCAATCTGTCAGATCTGATAGTAATGTCAGCAACACCTGATCTGCTGCATGCCTGTTCAGGGTCCATGGCTAAAAGTATTAGAGGCAGGGGGTCAACAGGGATGCCAGGCAACTGGTATTGCTTAAAAGGAAATAAACATGGCAGCCTCCATATACCCTCTCTCTTCAGTTGTCCTTTAATACTAAGGGTACGTAGGTCCATGGAGGGCGGAGTCTAAGGTGCAGGAAATCTGTGCGTATAGGCTCCTGTGATGTAAATCCGGGCCTGTCCAAAATGATCAATCCATCACTGATCTGAATCTGATCAGAGAGGTATCAATCTCTTCCAGCACTGCACAGATTTTCAAAAGACTTCAGCATAGAGGCTATATTTAGCGAAGCAGGTGCCCCATACATGGGCGTAACTAGAAATCACTGGGCCCCCCTGAAAAAAATTTGGATGGGGCCCCTTGCACACTGAATAGGGACTGTGTACAAATCTTTGTCTACAAAACTTTGTATGATTCGTTATCAGTGGCTGAGCAGATGCAGTCATTAGAACAATTGTGCAGAGAGCAGAAAGCTTTTTCTTTCCTTGCCCTTAGTTGTCAGTCACTTAGGACAGGGCCCCTGCGGCTACTGGGCCTCCTATGACTGCATTCCTTGCAGAGTCTATTTTTACGCCCCTGGCCCCATAGCAGCAATGTTACGCTGTTGTGGTGCGTGGGGCGCGTAAGAGTAATTTGGGGCTCCGGCGATTGCTGGACCCCAAATTATACCTCCCTCCGAGTTGCGACCACTCGGAGAGGGAATAGCATTTTATCTCGCTGGGGAGTTTAGCGGTAGCAGGGTGAGCCGTCATTCGGCTCTCCCTGCGCCCAACTCACTGACGGCGTATTAATATGCGACTGTTTAACTCCATAGCAACGTACTGCAATGATTCCACAATTTGCACATAATAATAATCGTAATGTGCTATTATGATTTACCGAAACTTTGCATAACTTTCAGAATTATGATTCATTAAAACCATACACAAATTTTTCGGAATTACGATCACTTTCCTAATTATGATAGTTTCTGAGATTAAATTTTCATAATTACGACTATTTTTTTAGGGTCTAATTTTTGTGTTACTCATAATTTCCTAATTTTCATGTAATTTTCCTGTTTTACTAAATAATTACGGAATTACGATGAACACAAAATTAAATACAAAATTACCGTTTAATGCAGAAAAATTACAAATCATGAAATTACAATTTTTGTAATAATTAAGAATTACAATTTTGTTTCTTAAATTGCAAATTTTGTATCGGAATGACGGAAACGCTAAATTCCTGCTCATCACTATTGGCGCATTCACACTGTCGCGCAGGCTCAACAGTGCGTTGCGTTCTGTGCGGTACTGGACACCACTTTGTAGAGGGCTGGCGATATGATAATGTACAACACTATGAGCCATTAATCGGTCAATGCTTCTCCTCTGTCCCAATCGATCGAGATTTTTTATCCTCTCCAATAGATTGTTTTGATAAATTTTTGATAAAAATAGCATACTGTCCCCAGAAAAACATAGTTAGGCAGGCTTGTCCCTGCAAATAAAAAAATTAGACAGGCATGCATCCTAAACAACATAATTAAGCAGTTATGACTGCCATAAACATCATAGGGTAAACTGGGTTGGGGGATTTAGATATTTTCCAAATATGAAGCCAGTTTATTATAAGTCTGTAGTCATTGTTATATGGTTAGCTTTTGTGACTTTTTTTCCATTTTATTTCTGCATTCATCTGTATAGTAGATACACTATATTCTTGGTAGAGGCAGCCCCACCAGAAAACCTGTGTTAAAACCCAGTACTGCAGATCTATCTTCCGATTTATTCAAGTCACTAATATAGATTGTAATATTGATCAAAAACAAAACCGAGGTACAATTGAATAGCGTATGTCCAGTTTAAAGTGTAACTGTCGGGCATAAAATCAACAATCAATTCTTTATTTTTATCTGGTAAACAAGTAATAAAGATGCTAACCAGGCAATCCAAAAGTTAACATCTCTATTACTTTTCTTGTTGATAAATGATCACTCCCCAGTTTACCTGACTCTTATTTGGTACACACAAAATTTGGTACACTAAAAGGAAATTGCAGGGCATGCTGGGTTTTCCTTTTTTGCTTCTCTACTTCCCCTCAGACTCAACTAATGCAGTCTGATTGGCTGAAGCCTCTTTCCCTCCTGTTCTCCCCTCCCACACCTCTGTTCCTCTCTGATTAGCCAATATTTCTCATGCTGAGACAATGCACTTTCTAGAGTGCTTTTTTTACTGTAGAAAAATCACAAAAATGTAGACGGTGCAATACTTATGTTATGTAAGTAGAGCAAGTATTTATCTACTTATATATGTGTTGTTTGTTTCTGAGATTGTATGGCTGGCAGCTCCTCTTTAAAGTGAACCAGAGACGAAGCACCCTTGTGTATTTTACCATAGAAATCAGTGGGAACATTAGAGAAAACATTTACCCTGCTCTCTGTTCCATCCTCACTTCTAAAAGTGTCTGTTATCTAGCTGAGATAAGAATCCCGGACTGAGCATTGAGTCTGGCTTTGCTATAATGACTCAGCTATAATGATTCCTGAGCAAAGCCAGCAGGGGGCAGGTTTGGACTTGAAGACAGCAAAGAACACAGTCTCAGCTATAATTATTCTGTAGCAAAGCCAGACCGACTGCTTAGTCGGGGATTCTTATCTTAGAGGTGATAACAGGCAAATTAAACAGAGAACAATGTAACAAAGAGCAGATTAGGTGTTTACTGTCATGTTCCCACTGATTTATAAGGTAAAATACATGAGGTTGCTTCATCTCTGGTTCTCTTTAAGCTTGATTTAATATTTGCAAACTTCTACCTAATGTATAGAACAAAATCATTTTATTGTTTGCCAGTAAAAACAAATGATCACTTTAAAAGATACATGCACCGACAACATGCATATGCAAGATCATACAGCATATGTTGTTACTCCACACCTGTACTGATAGTAAACTGTACTGATAACTTTCACAAATCACTGCGCCTTTATCACCCTGTAATAGAAATCAAAGATTGCACATAGTGCCCAGTATTGCCTAGGACAAATCACTATAGACACCCCGTGCCGCACTCCAGGAGGTAGTGCCACCACCTTATAGGGATTATAACTTGCGTCACTGAATATAACAACCACATCTCTGGCCAGCCAAGAAGTAGAGGTACGCGTTGTCACAGCACTCACTTTATTAAAATCCTTGCTCGCAGGCTTACAGTTCATGTGTATCGGCTCCAGCCGCGGACACTATCGAGCCACACGTCCCTGTCTTTCCTGCTTCCTGGTATGACGTCAGCGCGCCTCCGACTCCGCCCTACGCGTTTCGTTACACTACGTAACTCATTCAGGGGCTCCTTCCCGGTGGAGAATGGGGGCCCTCCGGAGCTTCCAGTGTATAATAGATTTGAACCCCTACAATCCTATGTAAATGAGGATAACACCCTTTTTTTCACAAACCACGTTATCGTCAAGACGAGTGGTACACAACAAAAAAAAAAAAAAAAAGAGCAAGTCAGGCTATCGCAAATCAGGCGTCTCACGGGCAACTTGTTCCTCTGCTGAATGTCCGCAAAGAATGCCATGGCTGTGTAAGATCACCTGAAATGCCAACACACCTTCCTGAGATCGCTGCCATTGTCACACACCACGTTACCAATCAAACCAAGCTGAGCCCCCCTGGGGTGATGGCACTATGGTGGTATCAGCAGCTGACGTGAAGGGCATGTTGGCTGGTTGTCCATTGGTGGCCGGACACTGCCACCAGCTGTTTCTGACAATGAATTCCCCCTGCTTCTTTCAGGAACTCGTCTCCTCCTACTCCTCTCTGACTCCCCCTCTGAACTGTCTCCCTGTTCATCTCCTCTATTGGGAACATACGTGGCATCCGTATCATCGTCATCATCATAATCATCCTGCCCAGCTTTGCTTGCCTCAGACACCTCATAAACTGCACCAACAGCAGGTACTTCATCATCCTCCTCCTCACACGTAACGTGTGAGGAGGAGGAGGATGAAGTACGTAACGTCCATAGTGTCCATAACGTCCATAACGTCCATAACGTCCATAGTGTCGCCTAACTCAGACATATGAGGTGGTGTAACTTGCTTAGCGCCTTCATCTGGTTGTAACAATAATGGCTGTGCATCAGTGATTTCCCCACCAAATAACTCCTGCGAACTGTCAAAAGCAGCGGATGTGGTGCTTGTAGTAGCGCTGGTGGCTGCAGAAGATGAGGTGTTCTATGTTAAATAGTCAACCACGTCCTGACAATCTTGGGAGTTGATGGGACGTGCCTTCTCTGAGCACTGTACTTTGGTCCAGGGCCACACTAAATCACATCAGCATGACCTCGCACAGACCTGCCAGGTGGCCTTCCTCTGGGTCCGCCTCTACCTCTGCCTCTACCTGTTTTGTCTGTTTTGTCCATATCGGGGGGGGGGGGGGGGGGGGTGAAGTGAAATGTATGCACTGACTTGACTAATACAATGTGCAGTCACACAGATGCAGTTACCAGGTATGCACGGAGTTGTATATCACACTGCGTGCACTCACGTAGGTAGGTGGGTGCACTGAACACAACAGGTAGGTATATGTAGTGATGGAGGTAAAAAGAAAACAGGAGCGCACCGCTGATGCAATAAATTATGTAGTGATGGGTATTACAAATGTGCACCTGTCACACACACACAGGTACCGAGCAGGTACAGTGACACTGCGTGCGCTCACATCGGTAGGTTGGTGCACTGAAATGAACAACAGGTAGTAGGTATATGTAGTGATGGGTATTACAAATGTGCACCTGTCATACACACAGACAGGTACCGAGCAGGTACAGTGACACTGCGTGCGCTCACGTAGGTAGGTGGGTGCACTGAACACAACAGGTAGGTATATGTAGTGATGGGTATTACAATGTGCACCTGTCACACACAGACAGGTACCGGACAGGCACAGTGACACTTTGTGCGCTCACGTAGGTAAGTGGGTGCACTGAACACAACAGGTAGGTATATGCAGTGATGGGTATAACAATGTGCACCTGACACAGAGACAGGTACCGGACAGGCACAGTGATGCTGCGTGCGCTCACGTAGGTGGGTGGGTGCACTGAAGTGAACAACAGGTAGGTGTATGCTGTGATGGGTATTACAAATGTGCACCTGGCAGAGCAGTAATTATACCACCAAGGGGCCAAAGGCCAGCTGCGACTGACTGTGACAGGGCTGTATATAATGCAAGTAGGCCACACACACAAAAAAATAGATCACAAGAACAAGATGAGCTCTCAAAAGAGTTGTTGTGGGGTGCTATTTTTTAGCAATAAGAATCAGCAAGGAGCAATGTAACGATTGGTGTAGCAACACAGATGTCTGATTATGTGTGATATGCAGAATCACCAATAATACAGATGTTATACCTGATTATGTGGTGATCTGCAGTATCACCAATAATACAAGTATAGCAGGTAAGCAATGAGGTATGTAGTGCTTGGTGCAACAGTAACAGAATAGTAGCTAAACCTCACCAGAGGAGCTGGTGGGTCCTTATAGAACAGTATAACTGAGTAGTTAGACTTAACCTCACCAGAGGAGCTGGTGGGTACTATTAGAACACAGTAACTGATAGTTTGACTAAACCTCACCAGAGGAGCTGGTGGGTACTATTAGAACATAACTGATAGTTTGGCTTCACCTCACCAGAGGAGCTGGTGGGTACTATCAGTAGAGCACCTCACCAGTGACAAGGGCTCACTGGTGAGTAGAGAGGTCAGACAGGCTAAGATCAGTAACGAGCGAGCAGGCACAGTACAGAATCGACAGGCAAGAGAATAGTAAGATATCAGGCAGGGTTCAGCAACAGAGTCAGATAGGCAGATGTACAGGAACGATAAGCAAGAGCAGAGTCAGAGGGTAGCAAGAGTCATACACAGAATATCAATAACAGTATACAATATCCTAGTCTTGTGTGTAATCCCTGGTTTCCTCCCAGATGAAAGCACACCGGATACTAGTCTAAGATCTGAGCGCTAGCACATAAGTATTCGCAACAGCAGACAAGTTGCGAGTGAACAGAGAAGGCTTATGAAGCAGAGGAGACCCCCACCGCCACGCCCACAACAATCAGCCAATCCGGAGCGCCGTGAGTCTCCTCTGACGTCAGCCGACCGGCCGGTCAGCTGATGCACCTCCTCCCTGCATAAAGGTCCTGTCTCCGCGCGCGCCCACGTGATACGGCAACTCTATGTGCAAACGACAGACCCGTCCTCGGCGTACTAGACGCCAGAGGCACGGGCGAGGTCCCTGAACATGAAGGCAAGGCGGCTGCGGAAACACCCTGAGTGTCCGCAGCCACCATTACTGCGGGTGTTACAAGCAAGCTAATAAGCCTACAAGAGCCTAACTAAGCTTTCCCTATAGGTCTCTGCACAGCAGCTCTCCCTTCTCTAATTACTGCAGGCACACGAGTGAGTGAAAAGCCTAACGCTGCCTGCAGCAGCTTGTCTTTCTCTTACTATAGCAGGCACACGAGTGAGTGTAATGGCCGGCGGAGCCTGCCTTATATAAGGGGGGTGGGGCTCCAGGAGGGAGTGTGGCCTGATTGGCTACAATGTGCCTGCTGACTGTGATGTAGAGGGTCAAAGTTGACCCTCATGATGCACTATGGGGGCGAACCGAACTTCCGGAAAAGTTTGCAGTTCTCCGCGATTGCGAACCCCGGAAGTTCGCCGGGAACTGTTTGCCGGCGAACCGTTCGGGCCATCTCTACTGCTGATCTCTGCTACCTCCAGTATGTACAATATAAGTTGTTACTCTGTGCATGTACTGATAGTAAACTAGCGGCAATGTGTGCTGATCTCTGCTTTCCCCTGTATGTACAGTATAAGCTGATACTCTGTGCCTGTACTGATAGTAAACTAGTTGCAGTGTGTGCTGATCTCTGCTACCTCCAGTGTGTACAGTATCGGATCAGAGAATAATGGCGCACAGCGCCGATGCATAAAAATGGCGCCGCATTAAAAAGATAAGCTTATCGCTATTTATCGTTAGTACTGCATAATAATGGCGCACTGGGAAAAAAAAAAGAAAAATGGCACACAGTAACATTATTTAACAATAGCGCCGTTCATATGCCAAACAGCAGACATTATTGCGCGCAGTAACGTTATTTATCAATAGCGCCCTACATAAGCCAAACTGCAGACGTTATTTAACTGCAAAACGCTGAATGGATTTAATGTAATAATGTCAAAAATTCTAAAGATGTTGCAGATCGAGGATTTAAAAAAACAATATTAACGTTATTAATGTTATCAACTTTTTTCAAGTAATGTTCAGTACTGTAAACGTTAACTAACATTAAACATTTGTGCAGGATCGGACTGTGCACTGCATTACATTTTAAATATGAGTAAAGTGTATTATACTGCGATGTGTTTATATGTAAATATTAATGATTTGAAAATAAAAAATAGCAATTAATCCAGTTAAAAATAATGACTTTAACCTCCTTGCCGGTCTAATTATTCCGGCAAGGAGGCAGCGCAGCACTTTTTCTTTTTTAAAACATGTAGCGAGCCTAGGGCTCGCTACATGATAGCCACTGAGCGGCGGCATCCCCCCACCCACTCCAATCACCTTTGACGATCAGAGTAAGCAGGAAATCCCGTTCAGAACGGGATTTCCTGCAGGGCTTCCCCGGTCGCCATGGCGACCGGGCGGGATGACGTCACCGACGTCATGGACGTCGTGAAGTCAGAGGGAATCCCGATCCGCCCCTCAGCGCTGCCTGGCACTGATTGGCCAAGCTGTGCAGGGGTCTGGGGTGGGGGGGGGGGGGCGGCTCGGCGCGGCGGGTAACGGCGAATCGGCGGCGATCGCGTACTACACGCAGCTAGCAAAGTGCTAGCTGCGTGTAGGAAAAAAAAAATTATGCAAATCGGCCCATCGGGGCCTGAGAAATCCTCCTGCGCAGGTTAAGACGATTTCTTAACGGTAATTAACGATTAACCCTTAACGTTAAATAACAATAAGCGGAAGACGGATTAGCGGCATCACTGTGCGCCATTATTCGCAGGCACGATTTTCATATGGATCCGTACAGTATAAGCTGTTACTCTGTGCCTGTACTGATAGTAAACTAGTTGCAATGTGTGATGAACTATGTTACTTCCAATATGTACAGTGTAAGTTGTTATTCTGTGCCTGTACTGATAGTAAACTAGCTGCAGTGTGTGCTGAACTCTGCTACCTCCAGTATGTACAGCATATGTTGTTACTCCGTGCTTGTACTGATAGTAAACTAGCTGCAGTGTGTGCTGAGCTCTGCTTCCTCCAGTATGTACAGTATAAGCTGTTACTCTGTGCATGTACTGATAGTAAACTAGCTGCAGTGTGTGCTGAACTCTGCTACCTCCAGTATGTACAGCATATGTTGTTACTCCGTGCTTGTACTGATAGTAAACTACCTGCAGTGTGTGCTGATCTCTGCTACCCCCAGTACGTACAGTATAAGCTGGTACTCTGTGCCTGTACTGATAGTTAACTAACCTCAGTGTGTGCTAATCTCTGCTATCCCCAGTATTTGCATTATAAGCTGTTACTCTGTGACTATACTGATAGTTAACTTGCTGTAGAGTGTACTGATCTCTGCTGCCTCCAGTATGTACAGTTTAAGCTGTTTCTCTGTGTTTGTACTGATAGTAAACTAGCTGCAGTGTGTGCTAATCAATGCTCCCTCCAGTATGTACAGTATAGGCTGTTACTCTGTATGTATATTGATAGTAAACTAGCTGAAGTGTGTACTGATCTCTGCTGCCTCCAGTATGTACAGTTCAAGCTGTTTCTCTGTGTCTGTACTGATAGTAAACTAGCTGCAGTGTGTGCTGATCTCTGTTGCCTCCAGTATGTACAGTATAAGCTTTTACTCTGTCTGTACTGAGAGTAGCTAGCTGCAGTGTGTGCTGATCTCTGCTCCCCCCTGTATGTACGGTATGTGCTGTTACTCTGTGCCTGTACTGATAGTAAACTAGCTGCAATGTGTGCTAATCCCTGCTACCTCCAGTATGTACAGTATAGGCTGTTACTCTATATGTATATTGATAGTAAACTAGCTGCAGTGTGTGCTGATCTCTGCTACCTCCATTACATTCTGTATAAGCTGTTACTCTGTACCTATACCGATAGTAAACTAGCTGCAGTGTTTGCTGATCTCTGCTCCCCCCTGTATGTAAAGTATGAGCTGTTACCCGGTGCCTGCACTAATAGTAAACTAGCTGCAGTGTGTGCTGCTGAAGTGACCTCCAGTAGTCTGTGCAAGAAGAAGAGCAACAGATATTCGGGAGAGTCCAGATAATTAATCCTGTCATAACTCTAAGGACAGGAGATAAAGGTGCAAAGGCAGATGGAGAGGGGACACTGAACAGGAGGAGAAGCTACACTCTTCCTTTACCACAGTTGGCTTGGCGTCCTGCAGCATGTCACTGTACACGTGACACCTCAGGTCATTTAGGAACCCAGTGGCATCCCCGTGCCCACGGCCAGTGACAATCTGAATTTACTGCCGTGGCGCAGACATGCCTCCACACTGAAGGGCCGGGCAGGAGAGCAGCTGTTGATCCAGTTTCTGTCTTATCGCCAGGAACGAAGTATCAGGCTGCCAGACACAGGCCCCGCTAACAGAAGGCTGCAAAAGAGGCAACGCAAGCTGCTGATTATACGCTGTAAATGTAAAACACGCTAAATTGGGGACTGTCTCCTGACAAGGAGGGCTAGATGCACCGTGTCAGTCACACATGCCCATTAGATGACTAACTCCACTCCCACACATGACGTGTAGGCAGTGAATGCTCTCATCATTCGCACAGATACCGTCTCCTATTTACTTATTACCAGATGATAAAAATACCCGGCTTGTGTCATGCACAGCACGGCGGTCCTGTCAGGGGCAGCACAGGGCAGGTGACGGCCCGCCAGAGGGGGCAGAGGGGATGCCAGCATGGCTTGTGGTGGTGCCATGATGTGTTATAGGCCGCCAAACAGCAAAGGAGCTTAGTACTGTGTTCCGGAAATGTCAACTGCCCCTATTTTGGCAGAAGGTTGCTCAGAAATTCCATCTGGCAGCAGGAAACGGTGGGCAGATGGGTGCTCAACGGGGGCACATGTCGCGGGGCCTGTTCTGGGCCTCTCAGCTGTCCCGAATTTAGTGGGACTTTACCTCTAAATCTAAATGCCTGGCTGTAACTCACTCAATGCCACTGTAGTGTCTGATAACTCCCAGAGGTCCCTCTTTGCTGAGAGACAGTCCCTCTTTTTGGGATTCAAGTCACTCTTTCCTCATCATTTGTCCCTCTTTCGGGACTGATGTAAAGATCTGTATAAATAGTTACCTCTCTATGACTGAAAATGGGATTCTGTGACTCTAAACTTAATTTCTGTTTTCTGAATAGTTTTTTTTTTATTCCCCAATAAGGGGCGCAAATTGCATATGCCACAATTTAGTAAAAAAATAAGCAAACATGGTACTTTGTGTGCGCTCCCGAACTCTCCTCCCATCCTGCCAACCCCTCCCCACCGCCCAGATTTTGCAGTGCAGCTACTGTACCTCCTCACACGTACATACTGTATATGGTGGTCAGCTGGACACACGGAGAAGCCGAGAGGTGGCTCTCCCTGCGCTTGTCAAAGTAGGTCAATATAACAATTTTATGCCGCCCGTCTCCTCCCCGACTGGTTTCGTCATCCTCAGATGACACACGATTGTGAAACCAGTTGGGAAGGGGACTGGTGGCACCTTTTACCTTTTTTACCTGTCGCTGGCCAGCACACACGCACAATTTGATATTTGGGTTCATATATTTATTTTTTAAGCAGGCGACACTGTGTGCTTACTATCCATACTATATAGTTGCCGATGGGAAAAGAATACCGTAACCTTGAGTTTGGAGTGGAGGACCTATACTACCATCTTCAGCTTTCCGTACAACCTTATAATGTGCATAGGCAAGCGCAGGGGGGGGGGGGGGGTTACAGCTGCCCAGAATCCCCCCTCAGATCAGGGCCAGTGCAGGGTCTGGGGACAGGCAAAGGTTGAGATACCAGAATATCTGCAGGCATCCTGCAGCTCACAGCACTGCCCCCTTTCTTTCCCTGCTACAGTTGACTTTGGATGGAGCAGCAGTGTGTGCACAGAGCATGGAGCAGCTCTGGAGAACTTAAGAGAGTCAGGTATGAGCACAGCCCCGTGCCCGCTGGGTGAATACTTCACTTTCCCCTTCATTACCAATGTCAGCTGTCCTCATTATTATCTGCATCCAAACTGCTCCTGATCGATCCCGTTGTTGATTGGGAGCAAAACAGACATTTAGGAAATAATTGTCAGATCCTGTCTGTCGGAGGGGAAATTGCATTATGTGTACCCAGCATAGTGTGTGGCTGAGGGAAACCTTTCAGGAATCCCCCCCCCCCCCCCCCTTGAAAATCCTGGGTTTGCCCCTGATGTGGGTTGTATGTGACTGGTAAGCCTTATTCCTCTGATTGGTGTTGGGACGCACTGCTTGCTGCGATAAGTTGGAGACCTAGGCACGGTGAAATCCTAAATACCTAAAGTGATCTGTGCTGATTTGTTTTTAAACGTTATTTGGGACTTTGGACAATGTTCTTGTTTTTTGGCTGCGATCCTCAGATACTGTCCATTGGCGCTTATTTTTGTCTTTTAACCTCCCTGGCGGTCAATTAAATCCGCCAGGGAGGCAGCGCAGCAGTTTTAAAAAAAAAAAAAAAATTAAATCATGTAGCTAGTGCTAGCGTTGAGCAGCGGCATCCCCCCACCCCCTCCGATCGCCTCCGGCGATCAGGCCCGTCAGGAAATCCCGTTCTGAATGGGATTTCCATTAGGGCTTCCCCCGTCGCCATGGCGACAGGCGCGATGACGTCACTGATGTCATGGACGCCGTGATGTCAGAGGAAGTCCCGATGCACCCCTCAGCACTGCCTGGCATTGATTGGCCAGGCTGCGCAGGGGTCTTGGGGGGGGACACCCTCTAATGCGGCGAGCTGCGGCGATCGGTGAGTTCACGCAGCTAGCAAAGTGCTAGCTGCGTGCAACAAAAAAAAAGGAGGTTAAAGGACCACTGTCATGAAAATCTTGAAGTTTAAAAAGACTCTGTAACAAAAAAACCCCAAACCTCTGTGGGGATACTTACCTCCGGAGGGGGAACCCTCAGGGTCCCAATGAGACTTCCCCGTCCTCTGTAGCTTGGGGGAAACCAGCGCTGGCTCCCCCAAAACCTTCTTGACAAAGCCTGACAAACAGTGCTCAGGCACGGGCTATATTTACCTACCGCGATCCGCCGCAGGTGCAGTAGTGGCTCTTCGTTCAGGCTAAGGCAGAAATAGCCGAGCCAGATCGATTCTCTCTACTGCGCAGGCGCAAAATGACTCGCACCTGCTTAGTAGAGCGGATACGATCGAGCTCGGCTATTTCTGCCTTAGCCCCGCTAGTGCGCCTGCGCTGGATTGAAGGGACAGAGGAGGACGGGGGAAACCTTGTTAGGATCCAGAGGCTTCCCCCTCCCGAGGTAAGTATCCACCAGAGGGGTTTTTTTTGTTACAGGTTTTCTTTAAAATACATGTAAGCACATACACAGGGGCGCAGCAATAGCCATAGCAGTCACAGCAGCTGCTATGGGGCCCTGGATTCTCATCATGGTGTTTATTCTTTTATAAAGACACTCCTTGAAAAAGATTTATACAAAGATGCTGACCAGCCTCCCTGCTCGCTGCACACTTTTTTGGCAGTTGGACGGAGCAACTGCCATTGACTAAGTGCTTTTGAAAATAAATAAAACCCTGAGAATACCCCATGAGGAGATGGGCTAGTCCAAAACCTGTCGGTTCTGTTAGATTTCTACTACTTACTGTAAGTGAAAGCAATATAGGAGAAAAGTAATTTACGGCTCATTTTACTCTGCAGGATACGTACTGTACATCTTATTTGTATAGGTTTACATATATTTTCAATTTTAAGATTTTTGCGACAGAGGTCCTTTAAATCTCTTTTGCTGCTTTCATTCCTAGGAAAACCAATTCCGATTTATTCAGAAACCAAACTCCCCTGTACACACAGTACTAAAAAATGAATGAGATATATATGAGTTAGAGACGATCACGACATCAAAACGAAATCGCCTTTTAAGGAAGGTGGTTTGGTACGGAAATCTCCAGAACTTGCGCGTCATTATGTAACCGAATGCCATTAAATCATTTCTTATAACTAAAGTCTGTAGCTGCTATAACTTTTGGGAAACTTGCTGGAAACCATGGCAACAGTATAAGACTTAGTATTAAAGATACCCGGTATTCTCTGCTCTCTGTCTCCATGGTTCAGAAACTTTTACACAAGGCTGGATTTATACTGTTTTTTTTGCCCCTAGGCCAAGTATGCTGTGGCTCCCCTTCCGTGAGAAGCAGCCTTCTCCCATTCCATGTGCAGCCCCCTCTTCCATGTGTACCATCCCTGTACAGCAGCACCTCTCCTTCATGTGCAGCCCCCTCTTCTATGTGTAACATCCATGTAATATAGCCCCCTCCCATTCCATGTGCAGCCCCCTCTTCCATGTGTACCATCCCTGTACAGCAGCACCTCTCCTTCATGTGCAGCCCCCTCTTCTATGTGTAACATCCATGTAATATATAGCCCCCTCCCATTCCATGTGCAGCCCCCTCTTCCATGTGTACCATCCCTGTACAGCAGCACCTCTCCTTCATGTGCAACTCCCTTGGGCATCAGCTTCCATTTTCAGGATTCTTTTTCATTATGCAGCAACCCCTATTTCATGTCCAGGTGCCCACTTAAGGACCACCGGCCTACACCCCCCCCCCCCCCCCCCTCCCTAGTGACCAGACTGTTTTTTACAATTCAGCACACTGCAGCTTTAAAATGAATTTTGCCTCCTTTTCTGCCCACCAACAGAGCTTTCTCTTGCTGGGCTCTGATCGCTGCTGCATGTTTTTTTTTTATTTTTTTATTTTGATTAATTTAACAGTGTTTTTAAAAAATAAAAAATACAAAGGATTATTTTTCTCCCCTCCCCCCGAGGTCCAATCAGGGCAATCCTCACCCATAGGCATAAGCCTATGAGAGGGGATTGCGTAGTGAGCCGACCCAGGGGACAGCTAAGTGACAGGGCTGTCCCCACTACAGCGCTGCACTAGATCGCAGTGCTGCACAACAAATAAAAAACGTTTTTATTTTTTACAGTCTGCCAGCAACGATTGCGGCTGGCAGACTGTTAACGGAGCGGAGCTCCATCACTCAACCGGGAATGCGCGCGTCCGCTAATCTCTGCCCCAGGACTTGATGCTGATTGGCGTTGGACGGTCCTGCAGAAGCCACCTTCTGGACCCTTATCAGTGTTAGGCGGTCGGGAAGGAGTTAAAGGGACGCTATTAAACCAGGTGTTCTAAAATGACAATGTATAAATAATGTCTAAGTAGCTGTGTAAACATTTTCCTACTTTCCATGTTAAATAGCGGAGGCAAAAGCTGTCATTGTGTGTAGATTTGAGCTACGTTTGGAATGTCTCATTTGCAGAGGTGAATCTCTGCAGTCTGACATGCTAAGAACAGTGTAATATTGAAGCAGAGTTATATGAAAAGCCTGTCAGGTGTCAGGTTTCACACACACAATTACAAATGTTTATGTTGCATATACAGTGGGATGCAAAAGTTTGGGCAACCTTTTAATCATCATGATTTTCCTGTATAAATCGTTGTTTGTTACAATAAACACAGTGATATTTGAAAAGAGAAATTAAGTTTATTGGATTTACAGAAAGTGTGCAATAACTGTTTAAACAAAATTAGGCAGGTGCATAAATTTGGGCACCACAAAAAATAAATGAAATCAATATTTAGTAGATCCTCCTTTTGCAGAAATTACAGCCTCTAAACGCTTCCTGTAGGTTCCAATGAGTCTGGATTCTGGTTGAAGGTATTTTGGACCATTCCTCTTTACAAAACATCTCTAATTCATTCAGGTTTGATGGCTTCCGAGCATGGACAGCTCTCTAACTCACACCACAGATTTTCAATTATACTCAGGTCTGGGGACTGAGATGGCCATTCCAGAACGTTGTACTTGTTCCTCTGCATGAAAGCCTTAGTGGATTTTGAGCAGTGTTTAGGGTCATTGTCTTGTTGAAAGATCCAGCCCCGGTGCAGCTTTAGCTTTGTCACAGATTCCTGGACATTGATCTCCAGAAACTGCTGATACTAACTGAGTGGAATCCATGCTTCCCTCAACTTTGACAAGATTTCCAGTCCCTGCACTGGCCACACAGCCGCACAGCATGATGGAACCACCACCATATTTTACTGTAGGTAGCAGGTATTTTTCTTGGATGTCTGTGTTTTTCCTCCATGCATAACCCCCCTTGTTATGCCCAAATAACTCAATTTTAGTTTCATCAGTCCACAGCACCTTATTCCAAAATGAAGTTGCCTTGTGAAAATGTGCTTTAGCATACCTCAAGCGTCTCTGTTTGTGCTGTGGGCGGAGAAAAGTCGTTCTCTGCATCACTCTCGCTTACAACATCTTCTTGTGTAAAGTGTGTCGAATGGTTGAACAATGCACAGTGACTCCATCTGCAGCAGGATGATGTTGTAGGTCTTTGGTGCTGATCTGTGGGTTGACTCTGACTGTTCTCACCATTCCTCACTTCTGTCTATCCGAGATTTTTCTTGGTCTGCCACTTTGAGCCTTAACTTGAACTGAGCCTGTGGTCTTCCATTTCCTCAATATGTTCCTAACTGTGTAACCAGACCACTGAAATCTCTGAGACAGCTTTCTGTATCCTTTCCCTAAACCATGATGGTGAACAATCTTTGTCTTCAGGTCATTTGAGAGTTGTTTTGAGACCCCCCATGTTGCTACTCTTCAGAGAAAATTAAAAAAAGAGGAGGGAAACTTACAATTGACCCCCTTAAATACTCTTTCTCATAATTGGATTCCCCTGTGTATGTAGATCTGGGGTCACTGAGCTTACCAAGCCAATTTGAGTTCCAATAATTAGTTCTAAAGGTTTTAGAATCAATAAAATGACAAATTTATGCACCTGCCTAATTTTATTTAAACAATTATTGCGCTCTTTCTGTAAATCCAATAAACTTCATTTCACTTCTCAAATATCACTGTGTGAGTCTCCTATATGATATATTTAACTGACATTTTTTTTATCGAAACAACCAACGATTTATACAGTAAAATCATGAAGATTAACAAGGTTGCCCAAACTTTCGCATCCCACTGTAAGATACATTTCCTCTGCTCTCTGCAGAGAGCTCAGTCAGAGACACAGGCAGAGCTTTCTCTCTCACACTCGCAGAGTTAACAGATTCACTGTGAGGGAATTCCCCCTTTCCCTCATCAGTCTGTCCTCAGAATTGCAGTCAGAAATAAGAGAAAGGAATTAAACAGTAAACAAAGCTATAAGAATGCAAATGTATAAACTAGTGCTTAGCAGCACTTCTCAAACATTTCCTACCTCAATTGAAAAAAAACTGTTAATCGATAGTGTTTCTTTAAAGAGTAACTGTCAGGCTGCAGAAGCTAATTTAAACCTCCATTCTCCTGTGTTAAACAGTTTAGAAGGAAGCCAAAAAGGCAATACTGTAGTTAAAAATCTCTCTTACATTTGATGTGTGCTTATCAGCAAAGCTGTTAGACCCAAGCTCTTAAGAAGCCGAGAGCCGCATACCATACTGCAAAGCATTCTGGGGCCCTCCCCTCGGCTGCTAATGAGAAGTTAAAGGATCAAGTTTCAGCAGCTTGTAACTCAGTCCAGGCACAGCACTGATAAATCTCCAGGCAGAGTACACTGCAGGAGTCCGCTATTGTTCCTAGCCACATGGCTAATTAATATTCACTGCACACTAGTGTTATTCAGTAGGAGCTTTTCTGTGATCAGGAAGCAGGGAGGACATGACGACACATTTGGCTTCATAGGAGACAGACAAACATGGAACCTGCCATGAGCTGTCAGGAGCATCTATCTCTGCATATACTATATACAAATTCTGTGAAATCCAAACGTGGACAGTGAAATGCATATGTAATGTAAGTACAGCCAATATTTAGCTACTGATATATGTGTTTATTTTCTCTGAGACCTTATACCTAACAACTCCTCTTTAAGCTGCAGCTTCCCAAGGCCCAGATCTTTTTTGCCTTCCCAGAAGCAATTGCAGCTTCAGCACACCTACAGCTGTGCTGGCTTTACTATAATAACTAGGGATGGTCTAGGAGATGCAAGTAAGTTCTCCTTGCATTCAAATTATGTGTAAATGTTATGCAGCTTGAACTTGGACCAGTAAATATTGACAGGAAGTTAATCTGATTGGTTCAATTTCAAGCTGCAAGTAATTTTCATGAAATTTAAATGCAAGGAGAAATTATTTGCATATTATCTGTAATCCTTCCCAATAATACAATAATACAATAACATTTCTATAGCGCTTTTCTCCCATAGGACTCAAAGCACTTAGGCTCCCCAGATTCAGTAGTTGGTAGTAGGATGAAGTATTCACACAATAAAAGTTATATTTCTGCAAATGCCAAACTGAACTGGGGGGTTTTCAGTCTGGATTTAAACACGTCCAGGGATGGAGCTGTCCTGATCTGTTGAGGTAAGGAGTTCCAACACGTATGGGCAGCATGACAGAAGGCTCTGGGACCAAAAGTTTCCAAGTGGAATCTGGGTATGACTAGATTATTAGAACCTGTGGATCTGAGAATGCGGGGATTGTTACGTAGCTGCAACATATCTTTCATGTATCCAGGGCCTAGATAATTCAGGGATTTAAATGTCAGTAGGCCGATCTTGAATAGGACCCTCCATTCTAGTCTAGTCCTTTTTTGGAAGGCGAGTGTAGAGAGCATTGCAGTAGTCCAGTCGGGATGTGATGAAGGCATGGACTAAGGTTGGCAGATCTTCTGGGGGGATGAGGTGCTTGATTTTTGCAATGCTCTTTATACAATAACGCTCTTTATACATGGATAAGGGTTTGTCGCATCAGTGGGCAGCGCTGGTTTGACATAAATAGTGGCCTGCGAAGAAGTTCATGTATAGCAGTGTTACTCACCCAGATAGCATTAGGTTGTCCCAGTGCTGGGCGTAATGGAAAAAGCTACGCTTACGGATCATTACGCGTAATTTTACGCTATTACGCATTACGGAATTACGCTTACGGCGTAGACATTCATTTACGGTACATGTCTGTAATTACGCATAGCCCTTACGCAATTACTCGTAAGAATACCGTAATTCAGGTTGTTACGTTATAGGCTTACGCGTAAAATCCTACTAGCAATTAACGCGTAAGGTCATGCTGCCAAGCGGAAAAGTTGACGCATGGATCAATGTTAGGTAGCCGCCGACTTTAAGTGTTAATAGCAAAGCCCCCTTAATTGCTAAGAGCCTCAAATTTGGAGAATATATTAAGGAGATCAGAAGGAATAAGAGGAAAAATCAGAAGGAACCCCATTGGTCTGCTAAGGACCAATGGGGCTCCTTGGAGCCCAAATACAAAGATGCTTTAGAGAGCTCTGAGCTATATAGCTCAGAGCTCTGTCGGGTTTAGGACGCTAAGTCCCCGCCGGCTCCGCTGCCCTCCCCGCCTCTCCCACATGTCACCTATATACATGCTGGCACCCATGGGTGCCAGCATGTATATGGGTGACAGGTGTGGGCGGAGTGGACGGCGGGAGCCGGCGGGGACTTAGAGTGTATGCGGCGGCCGGCGGGTGAGCGGCGAGTGACGTCGGGTGCGGTGGTGTTACAAAGTAACAAAGTTGTTACATTGTAACAACTTTGTTACATTGTAACTGATTAGTATATTTCCGAGGATATTGCGTGGGAACTGGCTTTTAAAGGGACAGGTAAGTATTAATGGTTAATTAAGAATATTAAAGGACTTTTTTCGTGGTTATGTTTTTTGTTCAATTAAAATACTTTTTCTATGTGTTTGTGTGTTTATTTACTTTTAACTCTTAAAGGAAATGGGTAAGGGGTACAAGTACCTCTATACTCATTTCTCCTGGGAGGGGGGGTGGGCATCTGGGGGACCCCTTTTTAAAGGGGACTCCCAGATGCCACCATGAACCCCCCCCCCCCCCCAGGAAGTCGCGGCCTCCACCGCCCATCGGAGGTGGAGAAGAGCCCCTTGTCCTTGGATTGGACAAGGGCTCGGAGGGGGAGGGGAAAGCTTGGCTGCCCCTCCCCTTCCGAGACCCCCCAATCCATGGACCATGCGGGCTGGTATAGTCAGGGTGCGGAGCCCCACGCGGCCGGTGCTCCGCATTCTGGCTATCCCAGTCTGCATGGGGGACAAGGGGTTAAAGAGGTCTGGGAGGGGGGACCCCACGTCGTTTTTTTTAATATTTCCCACACTCAGAACGAAGTAAGTAAAACTCTTCCCACTTGGGGGAATCTATGAAAATAAAACACTATTGTTACCTGTGCAAAAAAAACTGACATTTTCCGCATTTAAAAGACATTTTTGCCCTTGAAACTTAAAAATCGATTTTCTCAAAAACTATAAGATCTTTTTGAAAAAAAATCTTTTCCTCTTATTCCCACTGATCCCCTTAATATACCCTGTGAATTTGGTGTTCCTACATTTTAAGCAGGCTTTGCTATTAACCGTTAAAGTCGGCGGGTTTTTAAATGTATATATTTTTCCTTTGAAACTTTAACATCGATTTTCTCAAAAACTATAAGGTCTTTTTGAAAAAAAATTTTTTCCTCTTATTCCTTCTGATCTCCTTAATATATTCTCCAAATTTGAGGCTCTTAGCACTTAAGGGGGCTTTGCTATTAACCCTTAAAGTCGGCGGCTTTTTTATATTATACGGGAGCGTAATATTACGCGATTACGGCAGACTGTGTAATTTCAATGGGAGTTTACTGTATGTAGAGGTGATTCCAGGAGCACCGAAGAATTAAAGATGAAAAAAGTGTGCCACGGTCCCACCCCAGTACCAAGGGGTCACAATGATGAACTCCAACAAGGACCGGCACCACTCCAGTGTGTTTATAGCTCAAATACTTTAATGATACATCACAAGCAACGACAGACTGCTGTTTCGGCCTACCATAGGCCTTTGTCAAGTTGCACAAGAAGATACAACCATAAAATGCATGACATCACATTTATATACACACATGCACCACCCATTGGGTGCCATGAAACCAAAAATGACCAATCCTGACCAGACTGTCAAGGCGGACCTGATGGGGAACAACTAATGCACCATAACCACCAATCAGGTGAACGAGATTCAAACAAATATACCCACCTGTGGCAGGCTGGCGGAAAACCGCCGCTCAGATGACCCCAGACGCGCCGCCAATGCACTCAATACCGCCAGGTACACGTCAGGCGGGGGCGGAAGTGACGTCATGATCACATGACACACCAACGTCCAATCATCGTAGCCGGCAAGCGTCCAATGGGGACACCGAGCGGCTCCATCGTGATGACAGTGGGCGGTGCGGCAACCCAGCGTAGCCATAGCTACACAAAACATAAACATACATACGCTTATTCCGCACTATACTCACAACCCACTGTCCGCAATGGAGCGCTGCCACATAGACTGTCAGGTCAGGATGATCTGAAAGATAAAAGCAAATAAAAACAACATTAAGTATAAGAGCAGTAACACACATATGTAGAATATAGTAAACAGTAGAACGAATATTATAAAAATATATTCAAATACAAAAAGAGAAATCAATTTCTCTATTTAAGCCTGCTCTATCCATAGCACCCAGTCTCTTGATCCACCCGGCTTCCCTGCGGAGTAGCTCCTTAACACGATCTCCTCCCCTCCAGTCCCTGGGCACCCCATCAATGGCCATCACTTTGAATTGAGCTACACTATGCTGGCACATGGTAAAATGATCAGACACTGCTTGTCCTGCCGTGTAATTCCTAATGGCAGTTTTGTGTGATGAAACACGGCTTTTAAGGGTTTGTGTAGTCATACCTACATAGATGTAACTACAGGGACACTTAATAAGATACACCACGTGAGTAGAATCACATGTGTATATAGACGGATATGAAAAGTAGCCCCTGAAGTGGGGTGATGGAATGTATCACCACGCATGACATTACCACACATGTGGCATGCCATGCAAGGAAACATACCATTCCTACCCCTTGGAACATGTGGTCTGCAAGCAGTACGGATGCGTAACTTATTCCTGACCGTTGGGGCCCGGCGAAAGGACATTTTTTAATATTTCCCACACTCAGAACGAAGTAAGTAAAACTCTTCCCACTTGGGGGAATCTATGAAAATAAAACACTATTGTTACCTGTGCAAAAAAAACTGACATGTTCCGCATTTAAAAGACATTTTTGCCCTTGAAACTTAAAAATCGATTTTCTCAAAAACTATAAGATCTTTTTGAAAAAAAATGTTTTCCTCTTATTCCCACTGATCCCCTTAATATACCCTGTGAATTTGGTGTTCCTACATTTTAAGCAGGCTTTGCTATTAACCGTTAAAGTCGGCGGGTTTTTAAATGTATATATTTTTCCTTTGAAACTTTAACATCGATTTTCTCAAAAACTATAAGGTCTTTTTGAAAAAAAAAATTTTCCTCTTATTCCTTCTGATCTCCTTAATATATTCTCCAAATTTGAGGCTCTTAGCACTTAAGGGGGCTTTGCTATTAACCCTTAAAGTCGGCGGCTTTTTTATATTATACGGGAGCGTAATATTACGCGATTACGGCAGACTGTAATTTCAATGGGAGTTTACTGTCTTACGCGTAATTTGTTACGCGTAATAACATAACCTACGGTCTACTTGTAATTAATTACGCGTAATACCGTAACCTTACACGTAACGCTTACGGTGCATTTGTAGTGAATTACGATGCGTAATTACGCTAATGCGTAATTTCGGCCCAGCACTGGGTTGTCCTTCCCAGGCCAGGCCCCAATTTGCTGCAGAGAGCGAACAACAGAGCGTTTTCATCTAATTGGCCAGCAAGCCCCTCCTTCCTTGCGTCGCCATACCCACTGGTCATGTGACCGTTTTATTTAGAGCAGCTCCTATTTGCATTCGTTGCTATTTACACAACACATCCTCCTCCTGTGGGAAGACCCCTTGTATGTTCTACATCAATCAACCTTTGAATTATGAGGGCTATAAAAATACTGAGCTTCTCAACAAGCTATGGGAGAGTGAGGGGAAATCTATGTCTATAGTTTGGGGAAAAAATGCAGAAAACTGGATAAAGGATTCGTAATTAGTGATGTGAAATTGAGAATTTGGTGCTGTTCTGTTTACCAATGTGCTGTTGCTATGGTTTCCAGGAAGCACAGATTGTATCTTTTTGAATTCTGATGCACTATTTTACTATTACTGACTGTATAGGACTCCTAAAGGATGAGGGGGGAGGGACTCAATGGTGGATGACGAAGGTAAGGCAGAGTTATTAAATGCTTTCTTTGCTTCTGTCTTCACAAAAGAAACAGCACTGTTGCAAATTACAGTGGCAGAAGAGTCTCAATCTTCTAACTGTAATATTAAATACTTAACGCAGGAAGAAGTGAAGGCAAGACTAAATAAATTAAAAATAGACAAGGCACCTGGCCCGGATGGCATGCATCCTCGGGTCCTAAGGGAATTAAGTTCAGTTATAGATAAACTCCTTTATCTTATCTTTTGTGACTCTCTTGCAACTAGCAGAGTCCCAGTGAATTGGCGTACAGCCCACGCTTTCCCATTATTTAAGAAGGGCAAAAAATCTGATCCAGGAAATTATAGACCTGTAAGTTTAACATCAGTTGTATGCAAACTATTTGAGGGGTTACTAAGAGATACTATACATGACTTCATAGTAGAAAATAATCTTATTTCTCAGCATCAACATGGGTTTACTAAAGACAGGTCCTGTTTGACTAACATGCTCAGCTTTTATGAGGTAATGAATGCTAATATGGATATTGGGAATGCTGTAGATGTGATATACTTGGACTTTGCAAAGGCCTTCGACACTGTTCCCCACAGAAGTCTGGTGCAAAAGTTGAGGATGCAAGGACTGGGGAAGAGTCTGTGTGCATGGATAGGGAATTGGCAAAATTGTGCAGAATCATCAACTCTCAGGAAGATAGTGTCATATTGCAACAGGATCTGGATAGGATGGCTATATGGGCACATACATGGCAGATGAAATTCAATGTTGACAAATGTAAAGTCATGCATTTTGGTCGTACCAATGGTCTAGCACCATACAAAATAAATGGGATACAGTTGGGGACATCAGACTTGGAGAAGGACTTAGGAGTACTCATCGACAACAAGTTAAATAATCGTACTCAATGCCAAGCCGCTGCAGCTAAAGCGAACAAAATTTTGGGATGCATTAAAAGGGAAATAAAAACTCGAGATACTAGCATAATATTGCCCCTGTTTAACTCTCTAGTAAGGCCACATCTGGAATATGGAATTCAGTTCTGGGCACCACATTACAAAAAAGATATTGCAGTTTTAGAGCAGGTGCAGAGACGAGCAACAAAATTGATATGTGGGATGGAAGGTCTCGCTTACCAAGAAAGGTTAGATAAACTGGGTTTATTTAGTCTAGAGAAAAGACGCCTTAGAGGAGATCTAATTAACATGTATAAATACATCAGAGGGCAATATAATAGCTTGGCGGATGAGCTTTTTGTCCCTAGGCCTTCTCAAAGGACTAGAGGACATGATCTGCGCATGGAGGAAAAACGTTTTAGCCATTTATTTAGGAAAGGGTTCTTTACAGTAAGAGTGATTAAGATGTGGAATGCATTGCCACAGGAAGTCGTTATGGCAAACGCTATACCTGCATTTAAAGGGGGCTTAGATGCGTTCCTTGCGTTGAAAGACATCCATGGCTACAATTACTAGGTTATACCTAATGATGTTGATCCAGGGATTTTATCTGATTGCCATTCTGGAGTCAGGAAGGAATTTTTCCCTTTTGGGGCTAATTGGACCATGCCTTGTAAGGGTTTTTTCGCCTTCCTCTGGATCAATAGGGATATGTGAGGGAGCAGGCTGATGTTGTACTTTATACTGGTTGAACTCGATGGACGTATGTCTTTTTTCAACTAAAATAACCATGTACTATGTAACTATTAAATGAACCCACAGAGCCTGATCTGTATCACCTATCTTTCTAGGGTTCTGGAACGCCGCTGGAACGCTGACGGGAGCAGGACATCATTTATTGCAGACATGAGGTGGTGATAAACATTCCATATTCTCTTCATGGTGAGTAAAGTCTGAATTTTCTTTACAACTTTGGACAACAGATTAAATACTACACAGAGTCAGGGTTATCACCCATCATATACGTACGGCATATACTCCTGCTCTGCCCCGTGTTCATGGCCTCGGTTTCTATTTCCAAAGTACTTTTATTTTCATAGAGAACTGGCAGTTTCGTGACCACTTTAAACACTTCTTCTTTCCTGTGACTGAGGAAGAGTCTAGCTAGGGTGAATGACAGACAACTACTGTATGGCCCGGAGAGGGCAGGGTACTGTCAAAAATGGCGTCTGTGAAAAATGGCGCTGGGTGATGCCGATAATGGCATCTTGCTACTAAAGTTATTCAACGTTTCAGAAATGTCCTGAAACTTTAAATAACCTTAGTAATAAGATGTCATTAGAGGCATCTCTCATACATTACCTGGTCCCGGCGATCCTGTCTTCTCTCCACTTCCTGTTTGGTTTCAAAGAGTCCTGCAGCCAGCCAATCACCATGTGGGGACTGAAGCCACGTGGTGATTGGCTGGCTGCTGGTCTCATTCAAACTAAGTAAGAAATGTAGAGAAGACTCGACGCGATTAGGGACCAGGTAATGTATACAAACCCCTCTAGCTGTGTCTGCCTCTCTCACACTAAACCCTCCCGCTGCCTAACACTCTGCCCCTCCGACCTCCGCTGCCTAACACTAGCCCCCCTGCATTTTTTAACACTTATAACGCTATTTAGCGTTATCAGTGTAAGTCACTCTGCGTGCGCCATTTTTTAACACTTAACGCTAAATTGGTGGAGTGGGCGTAGTGGGGTGAGCTGGGTACAGTTTCGCTGAACCCAAAGTTTTATACTGATGTGCTTATTCTTAATTAATCTGTACGGCTTATGCTGGCTTCATTTTTCTAATCTGTATTTCTATCTGGTCTTGACTGATTGTCTAGTTAAAGAGAGTCTGAAGCGAGAATAAATCTCGCTTCAGACCTCATAGCTAGCAGGGGCATGCGTGCCCCTGCTAAAACGCCGCCATAGCGCGGCTTAACGGGGGTCCCTGTCCCCCCAAACCCCCTCCGTGCAGCAGGGGAGCGCTTCCTGGTTGGGGCAGGGCTAACCGCCGCAGCCCTGCCCCATGCGCGTCTGTCAGACGCGTATCTCCGCCTCTCCCCCGCCCCTCTCAGTCTTCCTTCACTGAGAGGGGCGGGGGAGAGGCGGCGATGCGCGTCTGATAGACGGCACTGGGAGGCAGGGCTGCAGCCGTTAGCCCTGCCTCCAGGAAGAGAGACAGCCAGCGACCATTTTACGACCAAGTATTGCGGGGGGTGGGTTGGGGGTGAAGGGACCCCCGTTAAGCTGCGGGATAGCGGCGTTTTAGCAGGGGCACACGTGCCCCTGCTATATATATGAGAGCTGAAGCGAGATTTAGTCTCGCTTCAGTGTCTCTTTAATAGTATGGACAAACATGAAATTCCTATCCGCTCCTCTCTGGTTGTAAAATTGGAGGAAGACTGACTTTATTAAAACAGGTATCTGCAGAAATATATTGTATCTTCTTCAAGGGTTACTCCACTTTTGTACAAAAAGCGGGTCTCTTGCCCCAGGTGCAGTTTGTTGAATTCTTAAAAAGGCGGCAAAATTTGGATGGGGAATGGCAGTTTAGGCGCCAAAACCTGACCTTGCCCCAGGCGCAACTTTGGGCAACTTGGTCTAGATCCGTCCCTGGATTGGGATGAAGTTCAATTCTTGGTCACGGTTTCTCTTTAAGTGGCAAGACAATATACTCTGTAATGTGCTGTGGAAGATGTCGGCGCTACATAAATACATAATAATAATGTTAATAATAGTAATAAAATAGTATGAAAATATAATACAATTTGTATGTAGCTTGGATCAATCAAAACTGAGAGGTAGTGCGCTTGATTGGCCCAATTTTAAGCTTCATACAGTCTGCATTAGTGGTGGGAAACGTGGCACAGTGTGGTTTGTTGAACTAACTAATTTACCCCTTGCCCCACACCCTAACAAAACAAGAATGCTTGTGCATTAAAGGGAACCTACAGTGAGAAGGATATGGAGGCTGCCATATTTAATACCTTTTAATCAATACCAGTTGCCTGGCAGTCCTGCTGATCCTCTGCCTTAAAGGATACCCGAACTGACATAGACATGTGTATGTACAGTGCCTAGCACACAATTAACTACTGTATGCTGTGTTCCTTTTTTTTCTTTCTCTGCCTGAAACAGTTCAATATCAGGTATGTAAGGGGCTGACAGGAAGTGACTACAGTGTGACCCTCACTGATAAGAAATTCCCTTTTTACCCCTATCTTGCTCTTTAGAAGCCATTTTCTGCTAGGAAAGTGTTTTATAGTTGGAATTTCTTATCAGTAAGGGTCACACTGTAGTCACTTCCTGTCTGAGTCAGGACTGAGTCAGCCACTTACATACCTGATATTTAACTGTTTCAGGCAGAGAAATAAAAAAAAGGAACACAGTATAGTTATTAGTGTGCTAGGCACTTATACATACACATGTCTATCTCATCATGTCACATGTCAGTTCGGGTTTCCTTTAAATACTTTTAGCCTGAACAAGCATGCAGCAGGTCAGGTGTTTCTGACAATATTGTCAGATCTGACAAGATTAGCTGCATGCTCATTTCTGGTGTGATTCAGACACTAATGTAGCCAAATAGACCAGCAGGACTGCCAGGTAACTGGTATTGTTTAAAAGGAAATAAATATGGCAGCCTCCATATCCCTCTCACTTCAGATATCATTTTAAAGGAAACCTTTTTGGAAAGAATAATGGAGCCTGCCATTACTAGACGCTGCTAGTCCTACTGTCATCCTGAACCCTTTTCTTCAGAGGGAGTTGGGGGAAGTCAGGGGCCATTCACTTCATAAAATTTGCGTGTGTCGTGAAGAATTGCGATTTTCCATTCATTGCACATCTAATGTATTTCAATGGCATCGCATGTGACCCGATTTTTTTCTTATTTTTTTGTGTTGTTTAAATCATGTTGCAGTGATTTTTTTTTCTGTGTGCGATTCGCAGGTAATGTAAGTCAGAAAAATCGCAATTGTTACACCAAAATTGCATCCGATTTTGAGGCTGGGTGCACACATGGCTGTGCGTGAAAGGTTGAGTTTTACGTCATGTGCGGGTTTTTTTGTGTGCGTTTTTACTGCCTTTGCTTTACCGTTTTTTTCCGCATGTGCGTTTTTCAAGCGTTTTGCGTGCATTTTTGTGCATATGCGTTTTTCAAGCATTTTCCAATTGCGTTTTATGCAAATTACTAGGAAGCGGAAATACATAATTTTTTTTTAAAGCATATAAAAATGCATGAAAAACGCATACAGCGTTCCTACTGACTTTCATTATGTGCAGTTTGATGCGTTTTTGAATATTATGCAACAAAACCAGCATTTTAAAAACGCATATTTGAATATATGCGTTTTTTATATACATTTTTATATGCGCTTCTTCATGCAGCCAATAGACTTCCATTAGCGGTAACAGCGCTGCGTTTTCCGCAAAGCTAGTTGTTTCTGCTGGGTGTGTTCCTAGCCTCAACTGTATTAGCTGCATTGGCCACAATTCACCAATGGCAATTTGGTAGAAGCTTGGTAATTTACCGAACAAACATGCTTCAATTCACGAAGCCCTGCTCGGTAAGTGTCATTCACCAGCTGTGTAGCAGGTCAGCAGTGAGGCAGGGAGCTGTGCGCATGAGTCAGGGTCTTCTGTCCTGTGCATCCTCCGCATTCCTTTAGATGTGCTGCAGACACCAGAGGGAGCTCTTCTGTATAACAGTATACATATATTTATATCTAAAGGGATACAAAAAAACCTCCTCTCCCCCTTTCTGTGTGCTGAAGTCCCATCCTTCAGAGTATTGGATCAAATGGGATAAGAAGCAGGGCTGTGTGGAGAGAGTGAGTTATCGGCTGGACAGAGCTGTGGGGTAATACAATAATAGAATAAAATAACATTTGTAGCTTTTCTCCCATAGGACTCAAAGCGCATAGTTGTGTCTCAGATTAATACAGGGTTGCAGGCTGGGTTGTGTTACAGAGGAGATAGTCAGGTGTTCATCAATGCCAGACTGAAGAGGTAGGTTTTCAGTTTAGACTTAAATGCTTCCAGGGATGGTGCTATTCTGATTGCGTGTGGCAGGGAGTTCCAAAGTCTAGGGGCAGCATGACAGAAGGTTCTGTCTCCAAAGGTTTTGAGGTGGACTCTGGGGGTGACCAAGGTGTTACAACTTTTTGATCTAAGATTGTGGGGGGTATGATGCAGTTGCAGCAAGTCCTTCAGGTATCCAGGGCCCAGATTGTGCAAGGATTTGAATGTCAGTAAGCCAATCTTAAACAAAATTCTCCATTTTATCAGTAGCCAGTGGAGTGAGCTCAGGGTTGGTGTTATCTGGCAATGGCAGGATTGGCTCGTTAACAGCCTTGCTGCGGCATTCTGTGCTAATTGCAGGCAGTGTAGGTCTTTCTTATGAAGGCCTGTGTAGAGAACATTGCAGAAGTCCAACCTTAATGTGATGAAGGCATGAACTAGGGTTGGAAGATCCTCTGAAGGAATGAGGTGTTTAATCCTTGCAATATTCCTTAGGTGAAAGAAGGAATGTTTCACAACAGCTGAGATTTAATTCCTGAAGCTTAATTTCCCATCAATCAGTACTCCCAGGCTGCGCACACAGTCTGAGTTGTTCAGGTCTGAGCTCCCTATCCTTAGCGGTGTTGGTTGAGACTGGGGCTGCTTTGCTGTCGAGCCCTGATCTTCGATAACATGAACCTCCGTTTACAGCATTAAAGGGAAGGTTCACGGACACTGTGAAAAAAATAAAAATCCAAATCCACTTACCTGGGGCCTCCTCCAGCCCGTGGCAGGCAGGAGGTGCAGAGGGCTCCGCAGGCTCCCCGTCTTCTTCGGTGGCGCACCCGACCTGGTCGGGCCGGCTGCCAGGTCAGGCTCTTCTGGGCTCCAATGTGCGTCTCACTGGTGCGCGCTGACGTCATCGGACGTCCTCCGGGCTGTACTACGCAGGCTCACAACTACTGCACCTGCACAGTACAGTCGGGATGATGTCAGTGCGACTCTGAGAGCCACTTGTGCAGGTGCAGTCGATATCCTGTGCTGGAGGGGACCCCCGGCCACCGGCGGGGAGGGGAGCTGTGGCGAGGGCACAGGACAGCTGGCAGGGGCTGAAAGAAGCTCCAGGGAAGTACATTTTTTTTTTATTTTCACTTGCTCGGATGTGTCCTTTAACTTCAATGATGGGTACGGAAAAATTGTAATCATAAAAAATTACTAAAAAAGAAAATAAAAAAAAAAAACCCCAAACAACAAAATGCCAGAGGAAGAACTCAAAGGATAAAACCCAAAAAGTTGCAAAACGCAGAATGGAACGTGTGGAAAATCGCAGACGGAACCAGCAGGGATAAGTGTGACCGCTGCCTCAGAGGCTTATTACGTCAGCGGGGGGAATCCAAGACCAGTAATGGCGGCGGCCGCGATTCCCCCCTCGCTTCCGCTAACCCCCGCTCTGTATTTCCCAACACCTCTTTCTCAAGTGACGCCTCTTGCCGCCGTGCGTTCCGAGATCCGCTGCAATTAGCGGCGATGTGAAAATGAGCTGCTAGCCTGTAAAATATAAGGCATCCTAATGATACCGTCTCCTGTAAACTGTTAATTTAATGTCAGGAAATGAGATGTTACTGAATGTTCCTGTTATTCCCAAGCGAGTGTAAAGCAAATACTGAGATAATACCTCCGATATTTATTATTCCTACTATAGCGCCAACATAGAGCAAAACACACAATGGGCTGACCACCCCGCATTCGTAGTGACTTATGGGGGACCATTACTCCTGCAATCACCTAATAATGGGTAAAGATCTCACACAGACGAGACCCGAGTTCGAATCTTGGCTCTTCCTGTTCAATAAGCCAGCATCTATTCAGTAAGGAGACCTTGGACAAGACTCCCTAACACTGCTACTGCCTATAGAGCGTGCCCAAGTGGCTGCAGCTCTGGGGCTTTGAGTCTGCCAGGAGAAAAGTGCAATATAATGTTATGTTTCTTGTCTGTGTCTAAAGATACGCTTACTGATTTATTGTTCACTCGTTCGATTTTCAGACAAAACCGGTTAATTGCTCTGCACGCAACTTTTTGGTCAATCGGCGGGTAGGTTGAGAGTGATCAACAGCCCATAGCATTGCACTTTATCGATCAATGCAATGCTGCGGTTCAATAGATTTTTTATAGATTTCATACTAAAATCCATTAAAAATCTGTTCCTATTGTGTGGTACACATCAGATAGATCATGGTACAATCAGATGGTTTGATTTTCCAGGTTATTCAAGCAAAATGATCGAATAGAGAAGAAATTGAACAGAATCTTTTTTGCGAGCAATAAAAAAATGATCAGTTATTCTGTTTTGTTTTGTTTGTTTTTTATAAAAATCTCATGAAAGGTGTTGGAAAAATCCGGTTGATTGCTTTGAAAACTGAATGGTGTAGGATTGATAAAATAAGCTAATAGATCAAAATCGTATAAAAAAATTAACTAATTGAATCCTGTATGGCATGGCCAGATATGGCGTCCGAAAACATAGAACAGGCTGTCCGTTTTTTTTTCCACGCAAACAATTTAATGCGAACATTCACATGACATGGTAACTAGCCTATTCACAATCATTGATTTTCATACACATGCAAATTTTCATTGCGAAAATTTCCTGGAGAAATTGTGGAAACCTAGCCTTAGGCAGGGCCGGCTCTAGACTTTATACTGCCTGAGGCAAACTTGTGAGGATGCCCCCTGCCCCAATTTGGAATGATTGTACAGCACCGGACAATTTACTCTGCTTCATTTAATGTTCTCACATGACATGCTGCAGCTCAGCACAATAGCACACTGGCTGGCTGTGACAAACAAACTGCTCACCCTCAGCCACTCCATTCCTCCTCAGTCAGGACAGCAGTGCTACCTCCCAGTGGCGTAGCAATAGGGGTGCAGAGGTTGTGACCACATCAGGGTCCTTGGGCAGAGGGGCCCCGAAGGGTCCGCCCTCAACCACAGTATTAGCTCTTTATTGGTCCTGTGCTGATAATATTCACTTCTATAGATGCTTTGAATAGCATTAACAAACTGCTTCCCATCCCCCTCTTGCACTTCTGACACTGTAGTTGCCATTGGCAGGTTTTGGTGCGCCAAATCAATTGTTATGTACGGTATGCTTGGGGGGCCCCCAATGTAAAACGTGCAGCAGGGCCCACAGCTTCTTAGCTACGCCACTGCTACCTCCTACCTTCTGCTGTGCAAGTCAAATGAAACACTGCTGCTCTCCTGCCTCCCCCCTCCTCACTCACTGTCAGACTCCTCACACAGCACAACAAGCTGCTTTTCCCCAATGATGCTCTCCTGCCTCCCCCTCCTCACTGTCAGACTCCTCACACAGCACAACAAGCTGCTTTCCCCCAATGCTGCTCTCCTGCCTCGCCCCTCCTCACTCACTGCCACACTCCTCACACAGCACAACAAGCTGCTTTTCCCCAATGATGACCTCTTCACCTCACTTCTCCTCCTACTCTAAGGCCCCATTCACACTAGAGCGTTTAGCCGGTGAATTTGAAAGTGCTAGTTTAATAAAACCCTATGGGCCTATTCTTACTTGGGCAATTTGCGCTAATCGCTGCAAATCGCCCAATTTTCAGGCGATTTCCCGGCGATCGCGTTTCAGTGCTAAAGAAGCGCTAAACGCGATCGCAGAGAAATCGCTGCACTGTCCAGTGATTTTTTCCACGTGAAATCGCAGAAAAATCACTCCCGAAAAACGCCAGCGAAAATCGCTGCCCCTGTAATCACTGCCGCCTGATGCAAATGTTTCACATTGCTTCATGAGAGAACCGGCCCTGGCCTTGGGGACCACAGCAAGTCTACAAGATAAACTGCCCACCCCACGAGTGTGTTCTGGATTGTTCTGTTGCCGAGACACACGATAATGTTCTGTCTCTACGCTGGAGTACTTTTGTTCTGATTCCGTTAGAGTTCCAGATGAAAACGCTGCTGTTTCCTGTGATCTCTGCTGCATTGTGTAAGAACAGCATCAAGGCCACAGTCGGAAAAATCTTCAACAACAAACGATCGTAAAGCAGGATCAGATAATACCAGCGATGGGCTGTTTACGATTAACGGTTTTAACAGTTTCAGTGCTGTGCTCAGCCATCTTTCACCAGAACCACATGATGGCGCTCTCTGTGGTCCCTCAAGTGAGGTAAAGTTATTGAAAATTTTTGAAAACTTTGAAGTAAGACTTAAAAAGAGGAACTGTAGTGAATAAAAAGGTAATGAATACAAATTTTTTTTTTACAATATTATTTAATAGATTATTTAGTCAGTGTTTGCCCATTGTAAAATCTTTCCTCTCCCTGATTTACATTCCGACATTTACCACTGGTGATGACATCTGTAGTTCTGCCAGGTGATCTGTACGTAATGTTTGTTACTGAGAGTTCTATGCACAGAGGGAGATGCTGCTTGCTTGGCACTTGGAAAAATTTCCCACAATGCAAATAGGTTCACAGACTGTCAGGACCATGGTCATGACATCATACTGTGGGAGGGGTTTCACCACAATATCAGCCATACAGATGTCCCTGGTGGTCTTTTTTCTTGTGGGAAAGGAGGTATGGGGTACTGATTAGAGATGGCCCGAATGGATCGCCGGAGAACGGTTCCCGGCGAACTTCGGCCGGTTCGCGGTCGGCGGTCGCGGTGAACCACAAACTTTTTTCTTGTTTGCATTTTTCCCATAGACTTTAATGTCCGCCGTCTTTAGTGGTTAATAGCAAAGTCCCCTTACATAGTAAAAACACCAAATTTACAGGGTATGTAGAGGAGGGCAGTGACTACGAGAGGAAAACATTTTTTTTTGACCTTTTTTTGAGAGTTTTTGAGAAAATCGATTTTAAAGTTTCGATGTAAATTCTCCTTCTCACTATGGGAAAATCTCCCATAGGCTTTCATTGGGGCCTAGGTTTTGAGGGTACAAAAGCGCAGGTTTCTGCCAAATGGTACGGCTGAGCGGCCCCAAATTTTCAGGCTTTGCACGGAGTTTAGGGAGGCTCGGGGCTGGTGAGTTTCGGGCCCTTACCTCACCGTTCGGCAGAAACCTGCGCTTTTGTACCCTCAAAACCTAGGTCCCAATGAAAGCCTATGGGGGAATTTAGCACTTTTGCACCCCCATAACTCTGGTTTGAAGAGATGTAGGGAACCCAAACGTTGGAGTGCAAGTACAACAATATGCCTTCTACCTGCATGCGACATGTCGTGAGCTTCAGACTTTGCTAACGGACATGGCGAGGATTTACATTCGTCGCTGGCATCATTGCCAAAAAAACAAGCTTTTGTGTTGGGGCCCCTACGCTATGACCTCTTTGGCCTAGGGGCCCCAAACTCACCAGTCCTGAGCCCCCTAAAAGTCCCTACAATGCTAGAAAATTTGCCACTGCTGAGCCATTGTCCTTTGAAAAGATTTGACATTTTTGAAAGTGAAATAGGGAGCCCAATGAAGGCCAATATTCAATATTTAAAAAAAATATATTTTTTAATTATTTTTATGTGCTGAGTGTGGGAAATCTGGAAAAAAATGACGTGGGGTCCCAACTACCGAGCTCTCTGTAACCCCTTGTCCCCCATGCAGGGATAGCCAGAATGCGGAGCCCCGGCCGCGTGGGGCTTCGGACCCTGAGCTATACCAGCCCGCATGGTCCATGGTATGGGGGGGGCTCCGGGGGAGAGGGGCGGCCAAGCCTTCCCCTCTCCCCCTGAGCCCTTGTCCAATCCATGGACAAGGGGCTCTTCCCCACCTCCGGTGCCCCAGGAGAGGGGGGAGGTTCATGGTGGCATCTTGGAGTCCAGATGCCCACCCCCTCCCAGGAGAAATTAGTATAGGGGTACAAAGTACCCCTTACCCATTTCCACAAAGGGTTAAATGAAATAAAAACACAACAACGAAAAAAATCCTTTAATGTTCTTAATTAAACTGAAATACTTACCTGTACCTGTAAAAAAAAATTCCCACGCCAATATCCTCGGTAAATGATCCCACAAATACAGTATTCTCTTATCTTGCGATCTTCAAGTAAGTTGATTGAAGATCTCTACCGCCCCCCACATAGCAGAGAATGCGTCCTTTGTAGGGATGGGACGAATCCACAATTTCTTCGAATCCGAATCCGGATCCGAATCTAAAAAGGTTCTCGAATATCTCGAACCTTTCGAATCCCGAATCTAACGAATCCTGCACATACGAATTGTGCGATCCGTGGTATAGTTGCCCGCAGTATAGGTAGCCAGGCATAGGTAGCGAGGTAAAGGTGCCTTCAGTATAGCTAGCTAGGTATGGGTGCCTTCAATATTGGTAGCTTTCAGTATAGGTAGCAAGGTATATGGGCCTTCAGTATAGGTAGCAGGGTATATGGGCCTTCAGTATAGGTAGCAGGTTATATGGGCCTTCAGTATAGGTAGCAGGGTATATGGGCCTTCAGTATAGGTAACAGGGTATATAGAGGCCTTAAGTATAGGTAGGTATGTAGGTAGGTATAGGGGCCTTTAGGTAGGTAAAGGGACCTTCAGTATAGGTAGCAGGGTATAGGGCCTTAAGTATAGGTAGGTATGTAGGTAGGTATAGGGGCCTTTAGGTAGGTAGGTAGGTAGGTAGGTAGGTACGTATAGGGGGCCTTTAGGTAGGTATAGTGGCCTGAAGGTAGGTAGGTAGGTATAGTGGCCGGTAGGTAGGTATAGTGTCCTGTAGGTAGGTAGGTAGTTAAAGGGACCTTCAGTATAGGTAGCAGGGTATAGGGCCTTAAGTATAGGTAGGTATGTAGGTAGGTAGGTATAGGGGCCTTTAGGTAGGTAGGTATAGGGGCCTTTAGGTAGGTAGGTAGGTAGGTACGTATAGGGGGCCTTTAGGTAGGTATAGTGGCCTGAAGGTAGGTAGGTAGGTATAGTGGCCGGTAGGTAGGTAGGTATAGTGTCCTGTAGGTAGGTAGGTAGTTAAAGGGACCTTCAGTATAGGTAGCAGGGTATAGGGCCTTAAGTATAGGTAGGTATGTAGGTAGGTAGGTATAGGGGCCTTTAGGTAGGTAGGTATAGGGGCCTTTAGGTAGGTAGGCATGTATAGGGGGCCTTTAGGTAGGTAGGTAGGTATAGATGCCTGTAGGTAGGTATAGGGGCCTTTAGGTAGGTAGGTAGGTAGGTACATATAGGGGGCCTTTAGGTAGGTATAGGGGCCTGTAGGTAGGTAGGTATAGTGGCCGGTAGGTAGGTACGTATAGGGGGCCTTTAGGTAGGTATAGGAGCCTGTAGGTAGGTAGGTATAGTGGCCGGTAGGTACGTATAGGGGGCCTTTAGGTAGGTATAGGGGCCTGTAGGTAGGTAGGTATAGTGGCCGGTAGGTAGGTAGGTACATATAGGGGGCCTTTAGGTAGGTATAGGGGCCTGTAGGTAGGTAGGTATAGTGGCCGGTAGGTAGGTATAGGGGGCCTTTAGGTAGGTATAGGGGCCTGTAGGTAGGTAGGTATAGTGGCCGGTAGGTAGGTACGTATAGGGGGCCTTTAGGTAGGTATAGGGGCCTGTAGGTAGGTAGGTATAGTGGCCGGTAGGTAGGTACGTATAGGGGGCCTTTAGGTAGGTATAGGGGCCTGTAAGTAGGTAGGTATAGTGGTAGGTAGGTAGGTGTCGCTCCCCCCGTGCCTCCTCCGCTCACCCCCACGGCCTCCTCCGTCCCCCGTGCCTCCCCCTTGCATAGAAGTGAGCATTGGCTCACCTAACACCTGGCTGGGATTCCCTACCTGCCGCCAGCGCAGAGCCGCAGACCCGCAGACCTCTTGCTTCCTCCTCTGTTCCCTCTAGTGATCGGCATTTGCATACGCGTCATCACTGAAGCGCCGGGCGGTTACTAGAGGGAACAGAGGAGGAAGCAAGAGGTCTGCGGGTCTGCGGCTCTGCGCTGGCGGCAGGTAGGGAATCCCGGCCAGGTGTTAGGTGAGCCAATGCTCACATCTATGCAAGGGGCAAGCGGAGGAGGCGCGGAGGGGTCGGAAGAGGACGAGCGGGGGATCGGCGGTTGCGCGCGGGGATTCGGCGGATTCGTTAAGGGGGAAATGGCGTCGGGATTCGAATCCACGAATCTCGAATATTTCCCAATATTCGAGGGATTCGTGGATTCGCCGGATTCGTCGTCCCATCTCTAGTCCTTTGCGACGTATAGCTGCCGGCTCCCGCTGTCTCTCCCCACCTGCCTTCACCTGTCACCCTCACCTAGGCTGGCACCCAGTGCACCCATGGGTGCTCCGGGTGCCAGCCTAGGTGAGGGTGACAGGTGCAGGCAGGTGGGGAGAGACAGCGGGAGCCGGCAGCTATACGTCCTGCACAGGACGCATTCTAAGCTATACTAACGGTTCATGAATCATCCGGTTCTTTTTAATGAATCGGCTCTTTTTTAATGAATCGGCTCTTTTTTCTTTGAAACTTTAAAATCGATTTTCTCAAAAAGTATAAAGTCTTTCTGAAAAAAATGTTTACCTCTTGTTCCCACTGTTCTTCTTATATGTTACCCAAACTGAAATGTGACATAATGAGATAGACATGTGTATGTACAGTGCCTAGCACACTAATAACTATACTGTGTTCCTTTTTTTCTTTCTCTGCCTGAAAGAGTTAAATATAAGGTATGCAAGTGGCTGACTCAGTCCTGACTCAGACAGGAAGTGACTACAGTGTGACCCTCACTGATAAGAAATTCCAACTATAAAACACTTTCCTAGCAGAAAATGGCTTCCGAGAGCAAAAAAAAGGTAAAAAAGGGGCAGTTCTTATCAGTGAGGGTCACACTGTAGTCACTTCCTGTCTGAGTCAGGACTGAGTCAGCCACTTAGATACCTGATATTTAACTCTTTCAGGCAGAGAAAGAAAAAAAAGGAACACAGCATAGTTATTTTTGTGCTAGGCACTGCGCATACACATGTCTATCTCATTATGTGACATTTCAGTTCGGGTATCCTTTAATATTCCCAGCAATTTTGGTGTTTCTAGCTTTTAAAGGGACTTTGCTATTAACCGCTAAAGTTGGCGGGCGTTTAATTTTTCCACGGTCAGAAGGAGAATTTTAAAATCTGTTTTCTCAAAAACTATCAGGTCTTTTTGAATTTATTTTTTTTTCCCCACTTGTAGTCGCTGAAAACACTCAGGTGTTAGACCCTTGAAACATCTTTTCCATCACTTTTCTGGCCAGCATAAATGTTTCTAGTTTTCAAAGTTTGCCTCCCCATTGATGTCTATTGCGGTTCGCAAAAGTTTGTGCGAACCGAACTTTTGCGGAAGTTCGCGGTTCGCGAACAGAAAATCGGAGGTTTGGGCCATCTCTAGTACTGATTAGGAAGAAGTTCAATCCTGGGTTAAAGTTCTTCTTTAAAGTAAATCTGGGAGAACTTTGGGTGGAAAATTTAGATCCTTACCTTGGGAGAGGGAAGCTTCCATCCCTCTCCGTCCCTCTGTTTCAGCTCTGGGACCCCCGAACAGTTCCACGGAGCTTGCCCGCACCGCACAGGTGCAGACGGCTTGCGCAGTGCTGTAGCAAGGAGCCACCATTCGAGCTTGACGGAAAAAACGAAGCCTGTTCAGCTCTGAGCTAGTGTGCACAGTGCGTGCAAGCTCCATTAACAAGCCCTTATAGACGAGCTTGCGGTGATCTCGGCGCTGGAATGGCTAATAGGAGGATGACGGGGGAAGCCTCTGATGGATCCAGAGGTAAGTACCCAAATTAGGAATTTTTTTTTCCCTTCAGGTGTCCTGGTTCGAGTACACTATATCTACGCTCCTTGAGACTTCATCTTAGCCTTAGAGGCATAGATATACATACTCCGACGCCATCGCCCTTTGCGAGCATGCTCCAGCTTCTATGTCGTCATCCATTACTGCACTGATCGGTAGATGGGAACGGGTGTGCCCAAAGCTAATCAAAGTGGCTGTAGTCAATGATCACCGGCATCAGTGAGATGCTGGTGGTCATTAACCAAGTAGAAGTAAACACACACATGCCTTACTTCCTGTGCACTGTTCACCAGTACACAGGAATAAAGTAGGGGGCCTTCTAGTGGCCAAATAGTAAAATTACACTTACATTGGATTAAATAAAAATAATTAAATCCTTCATTAATTAACCCCTTTCCTCCCACCCTCTCCCATAGTTACCAAAATAATACACTTGTTTAAAAAAATAAAATAAAAAAATAAAAAGTGACATAAATAAAAAATCATAAATACATAGGGACTCAACTTTTTTAATATGTATTTTATGAGGGTATATTACTGTTATTTTTGCAAATATGGGCTTGTAATTAGTGATACAGTCTAAGCGAACAACAAAATTGAAAAAATTCACCTTTATTTCCAAATAAAATATTGTTGTTATACATTGTACTAGGGGCATCATTTAAACGTTGTGACAAATGTGCAAATAAAATGTGTGGGTTTCATCCACAGTAGCACGTTTTATTTTAAAACTATAATGTCTGAAAACTGAGAAATAATGAATATTTTCCATTTTTTTCTTATCATTCCTGGTAAAATGAATGTAGAATAATTCTTAGCAAAAAGTACTACCTAAATAAAGTCAAACTGGCGGCAAACCCCCCCACCCCCCCATGATATAGATCATTTCGGTGTGATAAGTAGCAATAAAGTTATTGGCAAATGAATGGGAGGAGTGCTGTAAGGTGATAATTGCTCTGGTCCATAAGTGGTTAAGTGGTTAAAGAGGCACTGTAGTGACATATAGTAGAGCATAGAACATGATTCAGGATACCCACTTTCATGTTAATTATACTGGTTTCAGCGTCAAATTACTCATCAATAACGCTTAGAAAAGTGCTTACACAAAATCGCTCAATGCTCAGAAAACGCCGGGAATCACTTGAAGAAATTTGCACACAAAAATGCTAAGCGCTTGCGATCGCGTTTGTGATTTATAATGTGAACAAGGCTGTAAGGCTGGGAGTACACCAGACAGTGCGGAAAACCATGTGTTTTCTGCATTGTGCATTTTTTATTTTTTTGTGCATTTTTGTTTAGCGGTTTTTCAACATTTTCCCTTTAAAAATCGCGTAACATACAGTATCATATTAAAAAAATGCATTCAAAAACCTATGTAAAAATGCAGTCCTCTGCAACTCCATTGATATACATTATGTGCGTTTTACAAAACCTTTTTGAAAAACGCACATCTATGCATTTTTACATGGGGGGGTCATAGACTTTAATTAGCAGCAAAAACACTAGCAATTTTGCCTAGTGTGTTCCTAGCTTCAGTAACTGAACAATCCGCAGAGATCATCTGACAGGACTAGAGATGTCGTCACCATGTGATAACTTTCAGAATGTAAATCAGGGAGAGGAAAGATTTTACAATGGGCAAACACTGACTAAATAAACTATAAATTAATATTGTAAAAAAAATAAGCAATTTTAATCGTTGTGCTATTTTCACTACAGTTCTGCTTGGATACTTCCATAGATGGCGATTCACGATGACTGAACATTGCATGGCTTGCCCTGAGCTGAGCGGCTGGGTCGGGAGGATAATACTGTATTATATCAGCGGCTGTCAGCTCACCCCATCTTCTTCTTTCACTCTTTTATCGTGGTCCTTATTTCTCTTAGATGGAAAAGTACACAGAGCGGACTGTGTCAACACAACTCACAATGCGAGTGACGCGAGAGGGCTGGCGGGTTGTGTGGGGATAGCAGCTGGGACATATAGCTCTCCTATATGTAGAAAAACTACAGTCTGAGCCTAAGCAAAAAATTAGATTTAAAAAGTAGATCCTATATAATAATATTCAAGTGTCTCTGCGTCCCTGCACTTTCTGTGTGTGTGTGTGTGTGTGTGTGTGTGTGTGTGTGTGTGTGTGTGTGCGTGCGTGCGTGCGTGTTTTGCACTACTGCGCATTCCGCAAGTGCAGGGAGGGACAAAGACACTGAGGAGAGCTGAGGGAGGACGGGGCCAGAAAGGGCAGGCGTGTATGCGTGACGTGTGCGCGGTGTGTGTCGGGTATCCTTTAGGGCTCATTCACACTTGAGCGGGAATCGCGCGATTCCCGCTCAGTGCAAAACGCTAGTGGTTTTTAAACTAGCCCATGTGAGCCTATGGCAGTGTTCTCACTGCCGCGTTTGCGGTTAGTGTTAACCGCAAACGCGTGACATGCAGAGATTTGCCGGCGATTAGCATGCATAGCACCGCTAATCGCGATCACTCCCGAAACGCTGCAGTGCCCAGTGATTTTTGCGCGTTAATCGTGGAAAAATCACTCCCGCAAAACGCCAGCGGTAATCGCCGGCATTTTGCGGTTTTAGGTGTGAATGGGGCCTTAATGTCCTGAGTGAGAAAAGGTCGAATGAGAGATATATTTTTGAGTTGGAGTTGATTAGGGAGCTGGTTAGGGAGTGAATGTGAGGAATAAATAGAGAGGTGTCAAATATTAACCCTGAGCAATTTTGCATTATGCGATTTTTTTTTTTTAATTTTTTTTCATCTGATTCTTTTTTTATTTTGAATCGCATTCTAACACCAATGCAGTCAATTCACATGGAATTGTATGAGACGAACCTCACATTCACATGTGAATTTTTCGCATTTGTAAATACGTCAATGTGTATCTTTATTGACTTGCATTGTGTGCGAATTGTATGTCCGGCACGGAATAAAGCATACACATAGGCCATTTTTCTCCTGCAGAGAATTCAGATGCGAAAATTCTGACAAAACAACCCAAGTCAAATGCGGTGCTGCTAAATTGCATTAGATGTGCAGCAAATTTGCAAAACCAGAAGTTGCACACAAATTCTGTCATGCGTGAAAGGGGCCTTAAAGAGGAACTCCAGTGAAAAATATGTAATAAAATAAGTGCTTCATTTTTACAATAATTATGTTTAAATGATTTAGTCAGTGTTTGTAAAATCTTTTAAATCCCCGATTTACATTCTGACATTTATTACATGGTGACATTTTTACTGCTGGCAGGTGATGTAGCTGCTGTATGCTTTTTTGGCAGTTGGAAACAGCTGTAAACAGCTATTTCCCACAATGCAACAAGATTCACAGACAGGAAACTGCCAGGAGTACCACGGTCCTCAGAGTGTCTTGTGGGAGGGGTTTCACCACAATATCAGTCATACATCGCCCCCTGATGGTCTGTTTGTAAAAAGGAATAGATTTCTCATGTAAAAGGGGGTATCAGCTACAGATTGGGATAAAGTTCAATTCTTGGTTACGGTTTCTCTTTAAAGCGAACCCGAAGTGAGAGGGATGTGGAGGCTGCCATATTTATTTCCTTTTAAACAATACCAGTTGCCTGGCAGCCCTGCTGATCCTCTGCCTCCAATACTTCTAGCCATAACCCCTGAACAAGCATGCAGCAGATCAGGTGCTTCTGACATTATTGTCAGATCTGAAAGGATTAGCTGCATGCTTGTTTCTGGTGTGATTCAGACACACTGCCGCCAAATAGATCAGCGGGGCTGCTAGGCAACTGGTATTGTTTAAGAGGAAATAAATATGGCAGCCTTCATATCCCTTTCACTTCAGTTGTCCTTTAACCTCCTAACGACCGACGTCAAGTCCTGGGGGAGTGTTTTGCCAGAGATCACACGTGCCGATGCGCGTGCATCTCCGCTTGGTAGGCGGAGCTCCTCTCCGTTATCAGCCTCCCAGCTGCGATTGCCACTAGGAGACTGTTAGATGCCGAAAACGCCGTCTATTTACATTGTACAGCGCTGCGATCTACAGCAGCGCTGTACTGGGGACAGCCGTGTCACTCGGCTATCCCCTCTGGAGGCTCAGCAGCGATCGGCTGTCATAAGCTGGTGGGGGTAGGGAGGGACTGATATAAAAATAATTTTAAAAAAGGGTACATTAATTTAGAACATAAATATATATTAAAAAAAATAAACCAGCATCGCAGGAGCGCTCTCAGCCCACCAACAGAAAGCTCTGTTGCTGGGCAGAAAAGGGGGTAATCACTTGTGTGCTGAGTTGTATGGCCCTGCAGTGAGGCCTTAAAGTGACCCAAAGATGAATAAAGCTGCCGTTTTTTTAGTTACCCGGGGCTTCCTCCTGCCCCATAAACACGGAGGTGTCTCTCTTGCCGTCCTCCTGCGGTCCTGCCGGAATCCTCCATGCAGTCGCAATCAAACCCCGGTACGCGGCTCAGTCGGACTCAGTCTGATTGACGTCAGCCGGGGTCTTCTGCACTTGCACAGAAGGTCCGTGCATGCTCATAAGGTCCTACGCTAACGTCACTGAGCCGCTTACCGGGGCTCACCGCGGCTGAACGGGACATCGTAGGAGGACGGCGAGGGACACAGCCATGCTTATGGGGCTAGAGGAAGCCCCGGGTAAGTAAAAAATGGCAGCTTTATTTATCTCTGGGTCACTTTAAAGCTGCAGTGGCCTAAATAGTAAAAAATAGCCTGGTCACTAGGGGGTGTAAGCCTATGGTCCTGAAGAGGTTAAAGAGGAGCTCCGGCCTAAACAAACATACTGTCATTAAGTTACATTAGTTATGTTAATTAAAATAGATAGGTAATATAATCTCTTACCCACACTGATTTAAAAGAACAGGCAAATGTTTGATTTCATGACGGCAGCCATCTTTTTGGTTGAAAGGAGGTGACAGGGAGCATGAGACACAGTTCCAACTGTCCTGTGTCCTGAGCACCTCTCCCAGTTGCTAGGCAACGTGAATAACAACATAGGAAATCCCATCATGCTCTGCACAGCATCAGGGGGAAAAAGCCCGGGCTGTTTTTCTTTGATGGGTGGAGCTTAGCTAAAAATGCAGCTAAAAATGATGCTTTGGTAAGAAAAACAAAGTTTTGATGCTGTGAAACTGTTAAAGAAACACCAAGCCTTTTCAGTTCTACTGAATAGATTTTTAGTCCGGAGGTTCACTTTAAGAGGGCTAATGCATGAGAAAGACCAGGAGGGAAAGATCTGGAAGTCAGATAAAATAATGCAGTATAATTCATAAGAAAAGCTTAATGCAAGCAGAGTGAGCTGTATGTTCCCAGAACTGACGCTGTGACAGGTTCATCCTGGATGTTTTGTCATGGGTAATCAGTGTAGAGGCCACACAGAAGGCACCGGAGGGGGGTAGGTGGTCGCAGGTTGGACTCAGAGTTCAGGGGAAGGTTCTCAGTAACGGCTGTATATGAGAAGTGCAGCAGGAAGGTGAGGAGAGAGTGTAGCAGGGATACAGTGATTCATAACACCACCGCCAGCATGACTAATTGTGCCTAATTAAGCCGCGTTCAGGTGACTGCAGCGTTACACATCGGATCCATGCGGGGAGCTGAGCGACGAACGCTTACCCGATTCCCCGAACCAATTACGTAACGCAAGAGCAGCTTACTTCTGTGCAGAGCGATGGCAGCGGAGGTCAGCATTATACGGCTATTCATGACATGGGGAAAAGGACACCTGGAGTGAAATTATTGTGCAGTTGTACAGAGGCGCCAGTAGTGTAAAAAGAGCTAACACATTTAAAATGAAGGCGGTAGTGGTGGACTTACTTCCTTGAGGTAGACACAGGATGCTGTTGATTTTTTCAACAAAAAACTATTTATTTACATACTCCAGATGAGTGCAACACGTTTCGTGGGCATGTCCCACTTCATCAGGCTATAACACTTCATCAGGCTTGTCTAGTAGTAAGCTTAGCGCCCCTGACAGAGGCGGGAAATGCGTTGTACTTGTCTGGAGTATGTAAATAAATAGTTTTTTGTTGAAAAAAATCAACAGTGTCTTGTGTCTACCTCAAGGAGATTAGTCCACCACTACCTCATTTAAAGTGTTTTAGGTCTTTTTACACTACTGGCGCCTATGTACAACTGTACGGTTAACATATCCACCCCTGGGAGAGGGGATTTGGCCCCTTTCTTCTGATCTACAGAGAGTGATTTCTTATTCCTGAGAGGGGACAGGTCTAATACTCCCCACCTGCCTATATGGTGGTTACCTGGATGGTAACCCTGACTTGTGAGTATAACATTGTACTTACCCTCTCACATCCACATTTCCAGTACATACTGCACTATATTGGGCTCTCGGTGTCTTCTTTTATATAGTTACCTAGAGTGAGAGGTATATGGAGGCTGCTGTCGTGTCTAAATCACATACCTGAAGCAAGCATGCAGCTAATCCACTCACAGTTCAGTCAAAAACATCTGATCTGCATATGCTTTTTCAGGGTCCATAGCTAGACGTATTAGAGGATCAGCAGGAACCTTGCCTTGTTTAAGGCTAATTTCACACCAGGACGTTGCGTTAGAGGGGGCGTTAAGGTCGCATAACGTCCCCCTAACTCAACGCCTGGTGGTGCTGGATCTTGACGTCAGAGTGAGCCGCGTTGTGCAGCTCACTCTGGCGTCAGTGATGCCGTGGTGCGCACTCTTGTGCGCATGCGGCATCACGTGGTCCCGCCGGCCAATCGCCGCACAGAGCGGCTGCTCCAGGAAGTAAACACTGCACGTCATAACGTGCAGTGCATATTAATTAGCCATGTGCCTGGCCGCTCTCCGCTCCTCCCCAACATTACTGAGCATGTGCAAGCAGTCTAACGCGGCTCAGCCGCGTCCAAAGTACTGCATGCAGTACGTTGTCTTGTGATGCAGCGTTACAATGTAACGCAACGTCCGCACTGTGAACAGCCCCATTGATTTTTCATTACTGTGCGGTGGGCTGCGTTACAGGCTGCTCTAACGTGCGCCTGTAACGTCCCACTGTGAAACCAGCCTAAAAGGAGATAAATATGGCAGCCTCCATATCCTTGTCAGGTGTCCTTTAAGAGCTGAAAATCTAACTTTGAAGCCCCTTTCACGCTTATACACTTTTTCTTGTGTTGCATTACCATTTCTGCAACGCAACAGTAAATAAAGTGGTAGGGCCTGGGACACTGACCACGGCGCGTTGTGCCAGAAGCTTCCGACTCACCGCCGTCCCACCGCAATGTCAACACTGCATTTCTGTGTGACTTCCGCAGTAACGCAGCGATGGTGGCATGAATGCAAAAAATGTAAATTTGTTGAGGGCGAGCATGTGCAGAACGACAAAAATATGAAGGGGAATCCCAGTGACATAGTTCCTGTCCAGCAGGAAGTATGTCACTGAGCGAGGGGCGGTGAAGGGCGTGTGGGGGGCAGCGCTATGCATAGGAACCCTGTTGGCGCACTCTGCCACAGAGTCATATGAATCAGGGACAACACATCGCACCACAACTCTTTCCACTGATATATCACCAGCCTGAAGCTTCAACCAGATTTAACATCATCCCTTTTATTACCGCCGTTCATTCTTCTCCCACACAAAGACAAATGTGTTTGCACAGCTACAGGAACTCTTTATGACTTCTAATTAGTTTTCAGGAGAGCTGCAGCTGCGGTCTGACTGCAAAGATAAAGCATTGGTTTAGTAACCCTTGCAACTAGAAAATGAAAAAGTCAACCAAGGCAAGTTGTAGGTAGGATTGGTACTATATGTACACATATTCATCCCATTAAGGCACATCACTTCAGGTACACTTTAAACCTTGCAGATGCCTTACAGAGCTTGCAGGAGCAGTGAGGCTGAGTTACACCCACCCTTTGCCCTAGAGCCTTTAAAGTTAAGTACACACTTGCAATCCCTGTTGCCCGGCATCGGGGGACAGTTCAGGGCTGAGTTCGATGGAAGAAGCATTGCTAGCCTGCAGGCTCTGTTGCTGTGGAGGAAGGGGGAGGAGCAACGAGCGGCGCACAGTGGAGCATCTTACTATGGGCAAGGAGAGTGGTCAGAACAATATGATCGGGGGATGCTCAGGGGTTGAAGACTTGCCGAGATTTGGGCTGCTAGATCTTTAGATGACATCGGGCACGTCGTTGTAAGACTCACTACCGCTCACTTCCTCCTTCCGGCTTGAAGAAAGAAGTGTGCGTAGTGAGTCTTGAAATGCGTCCAATAGGACATGGGCCTGTCTCGCTCCGTCATGGGCCTGTCTCGCTGCGTCACGGGCCTGTCTCGCTTTATCATGGGCCTGTCTCGTTGTATCACGGCCCTGTCTCGCTGTATCACGAGCCTGTCTCGCTCCGTCACGGGCCTGTCTCGCTCCATCACGGGCCTGTCTCGCTCCGTCACGGGCCTGTCTCGCTGTATCACAGGCCTGTCTCGCTCCATCACGGGCCTGTCTCGCTCCATCACGGGCCTGTTTCGCTGTATGATGGGCCTGTCTCACTCCATCACGGGTCTGTCTCGCTGTATCACAGGCCTGTCTCACTCCATCGCGGGCCTGTCTCGCTCCGTCACGGATCTGTCTCGCTGTATCACGGGCCTGTCTCGCTCCATCACGGCCTGTCTTGCTCCGTCACGGGCCTGTCTCGCTCCGTCATGGGCCTGTCTCGCTGTATCACGGGCCTGTCTTGCTGTATCACAGGCCTGTCTCGCTCCATCGCGGGCCTGTCTCGCTCCGTCACGGATCTGTCTCGCTGTATCACGGGCCTGTCTCGCTCCATCACGGCCTGTCTTGCTCCGTCACGGGCCTGCCTCGCTGTATCACGGGCCTGTCTCGCTCCATCACAGCCTGTCTCGCTCCATCACGGGCCTGTCTCGCTCCATCACGGGCCTGTCTCGCTGTATCACGGGCCTGTCTCGCTGTATCACAAGCCTGTCTCGCTCCATCACGGCCTGTCTTGCTGTATCACGGGCCTGTCTCGCTGTATCACAAGCCTGTCTCGCTGTATCACGGGCCTGTCTCGCTGTATCACAAGCCTGTCTCGCTCCATCACGGCCTGTCTCGCTGTATCACGGGCCTGTCTCGCTGTATCACGGGCCTGTCTCGCTCCGTCACGGGCCTGTCTCGCTCCGTCACGGGCCTGTCTCGCTCCGTCACGGGCCTGTCTCGCTCCGTCACGGGCCTGTCTCACTCTGTCATAGGCCTGTCTCGCTGTATCATGGGCCTGTCTCGCTGTATCATGGGCCTGTCTCGCTGTATCATGGGCCTGTCTCGCTGTATCACGGGCTTGTCTCGCTGTATCACGGTGTTATGATCATGTCTGCAGCGTTTACTGCTGGCTGCAGTGGTATTGTAACCCAAGCAGTTCTGGTGTCATTACATGCATTTTCTTGCATAGTTTGGTTTGCACTTAAACTAGTTGCTGATTCCATCTGCAGTCGCTCTGAAGTTAATGACAGTTTAATATGCTTTTGTGTAAACAAACATTGTCTGCTGCAATGGAGGGGCAATCCCTTTCCTGCAGGCTGCATATCATTGTCTGCCTTTTCCTGCTGTCAGCCTGTGATTAATTACCATTCACTTGTGTGGGAATCTGCAGGTCTGCTCCCATTGGATGACCTCAGTATAAAGAACTGCTTCCTGCAATGCTTGATGGGCTACCATAGTCTCAGATTCTGTCTGTTACTCTGCCCGTGCCCCACCTCGTTCCTAGTCCGTGTGGACTGCGCTGACTCCTGCGAAGGGGTCAGCGAGTCCTCCTAGTTCTGCTCTTGTTCTAGAAGTTGTTACTCTGCTTGTCTTGTGTCATATATAGTGGTTCATCGCCAATATATACGCATACTTGCGCATTTTGTTATTTTCTTTGTATTCGTGTTACGTTGATACATCAGTGTCGCTGATATATACGTACACGAACTGTTTATTTCCTGTGTTCAGTCAGTCAGCCTTCCAGCACGCTTTGGTAGTTTGCGCGTATCGTGAGCACCCGTGCTGAGGTAGTATCCTGTTCCTGGTCCTGTTTGTGGATTGCGTTCATCTCTGCGAAGAGATAGCGAATCCTTCTGAGTCCTGTTCCCTGTATTACTCCAGTCTTAGTCAGAGTTCCTGCTTATGTCATATATCGGTTCATTGCCGATATATACATATGTTAGTCAGACGTTACAAATAGTTTCATTGATAGCTGTAATTGTAATACGCTAGGAAATCATACTTATTGTATATTTATCTATGTTACGTTCATCTATCTTGATCCTGCTATTTCCTGACTATCCTGTCCTGTCTTTGTGAGGCACGCCATTGCTGCAAACGCATTGGCTACCTCATTCCAGTCTGTTTTATTGTGGACGCTTGCTGTCACTAAGTAGTGGCTAGTTAAGCAAGCGTTCATTCTGTCTACCTGTCCTGATCTCCTCAGTCCTGGTTTATGCGCTCAGCGCTACTTTGCGCTGAGACGTTATTACGAAAGTGTTGTTTGTGGCTGTTCGGATCTGCACCGGCTCTGTGCACCACAATCTCCTATTGGAGTCAGTCCTCTCCTCCACTAAACTGGGGATATCCTGATTCCTTGTGCTAGTGTGTGTACCTCCTTCACGTCAGCTTATGTGTTGCATGCTGACTGTGGAGATTACACCTCCAAGCGTGACACACGGGCTTGTCTCGCTGTATCACGGGCCTGTCTCGCTGTATCATGGGCCTGTCTCGCTGTATCATGGGCCTGTCTCGCTGTATCATGGGCCTGTCTCGCTGTATCATGGGCCTGTCTCGCTGTATCATGGGCCTGTCTCGTTGTATCATGGGCCTGTCTCGCTGTATCACGGGCTGGTCTCGCTGTATCACGGGCCTGTCTCGCTGTATCATGGGCCTGTCTCGCTGTATCACGGGCTGGTCTCGCTGTATCATGGGCCTGTCTCGCTGTATCACGGGCCTGTCTCGCTGTATCACGGGCCTGTCTCGCTGTATCACGGGCCTGTCTCGCTGTATCACGGGCCTGTCTCGCTGTATCACGGGCCTGTCTCGCTGTATCACGGGCCTGTCTCGCTGTATCACGGCCCTGTCTCGCTGTATCACGGGCCTGTCTCGCTCCATCACGGCCTGTCTTGCTCCGTCACGGGCCTGCCTCGCTGTATCACGGGCCTGTCTCGCTCCATCACAGCCTGTCTCGCTCCATCACGGGCCTGTCTCGCTCCATCACGGGCCTGTCTCGCTCCATCACGGGCCTGTCTCGCTGTATCACGGGCCTGTCTCGCTGTATCACAAGCCTGTCTCGCTCCATCATGGCCTGTCTTGCTGTATCACGGGCCTGTCTCGCTGTATCACGGGCCTGTCTCGCTGTATCACAAGCCTGTCACGCTGTATCACGGGCCTGTCTCGCTGTATCACAAGCCTGTCTCGCTCCATCACGGCCTGTCTTGCTGTATCACGGGCCTGTCTCGCTGTATCACGGGCCTGTCTCGCTGTATCACGGGCCTGTTTCGCTCCGTCACGGGCCTGTCTCGCTCCGTCACGGGCCTGTCTCGCTCCGTCACGGGCCTGTCTCGCTCTGTCACGGGCCTGTCTCGCTCCGTCACGGGCCTGTCTCGCTCTGTCACGGGCATGTCTCGCTGTATCATGGGCCTGTCTCGCTGTATCACGGGCCTGTCTCGCTGTATCACGGGCTTGTCTCGCTGTATCACGGGCCTGTCTCGCTGTATCACGGGCCTGTCTCGCTGTATCACGGGCCTGTCTCGCTGTATCACGGGCCTGTCTCGCTGTATCATGGGTCTGTCTCGCTGTATCACGGGCCTGTCTCGCTCCGTCACGGGCCTGTCTCGCTGTATCATCGGTCTGTCTCGCTGTATCACGGGCCTGTCTCGCTGTATCACGGCCCTGTCTCGCTGTATCACGGGCCTGTCTCGCTGTATCACGGGCCTGTCTCGCTCCGTCACGGGCCTGTCTCGCTGTATCACGGGCCTGTCTCGCTGCATCACGGGCCTGTCTCGCTCTGTTACGGGCCTGTGTCACTGCGGAAGTAGGTTTGACACAGAGGATGGCAGCGTTGAGGGGGCATATGGTGTCACAGTTGTGAACCTCCAGACTCCAGTGATGCAGATCCGGCCCTGCTGTAGGGGGGAAATACATTATTAGGAGAAGGCTGGTCTCTGAGCGCCTGGATGCGGTTACACACTGAACACAATTCTCTGCTTCCCTTTCCAGCCCACTCTCCATCTTCCCCACGCAGGCTGCGCACACGCTCAGAATTCAAATATATTCTTATGAGTCACCGTGCAGAGGAGAGCACAGAAACCCCGCGCACAGACACAGCGAGAGAAACAGATTCTGTCTGTGTGTGTGCCAGTGCGTGTGACTGTAACGTGTGTGTATGTGTGTAATGTATGTGAACAGTGTGTGTATTGTATGTGTATAGTATACATGTGTGTAGTGTATGTGAACAGTGTGTAGTGTATGTGTATAGTATGCATGTGTGTAGTGTATGTGAACAGTGTGTATAGTATGCATGTGTGTAGTGTATGTGAACAGTGTGTATAGTATGCATGTGTGTAGTGTATGTGAACAGTGTGTAGTGTATGTGTATAGTATGCATGTGTGTAGTGTATGTGAACAGCGTGTGTATTGTATGTGTATAGTATGCATGTGTGTAGTGTATGTGAACAGTGTGTGTATTGTATGTGTACAGTATGCATGTGTGGCGTAGTGGTTAGCTCTCTCGCCTTGCAGCGCTGGGTCCCCGGTTTGAATCCCAGCCAGGGCACTATCTGCAAAGAGTTTGTATGTTCTCTCCGTGTCTGCGTGGGTTTCCTCCGGGCACTCCGGTTTTCTCCCACATTCCAAAAACATACGGATAAGTTAATTGGCTCCCCCCAAAAATTGGCCCTAGACTACAGTACTTACACTACATAATATAGACATATGGCAATGGTAGGGATTAGATTGTGAGCTCCTTTGAGGGACAGTTAGTGACAAGATATATATATATATATATAGATATATATATCTATATATATCTATATCTATATATCTATATCTATATATATCTATATATATATATATATATATATATATATATATATATATATATATATATATATATATATATATATATACAGTGGTGTGAAAAACTATTTGCCCCCTTCCTGATTTCTTATTCTTTTGCATGTTGTCACACTTAAATGTTTCTGCTCATCAAAAACCGTTAACTATTAGTCAAAGATAACATAATTGAACAGAAAATGCAGTTTTAAATGATGGTTTTTATTATTTAGTAAGAAAAAAAACTCAAAACCTACATGGCCTTGTGTGAAAAAGAAATTGCCCCCTGAACCTAATAACTGGTTGGGCCACCCTTAGCAGCAATAACTGCAATCAAGCGTTTGCGATAACTTGCAATGAGTCTTTTACAGCGCTCTGGAGGGATTTTGGCCCACTCATCTTTGCAGAATTGTTGTAATTCAGCTTTATTTGAGGGTTTTCTAGCATGAACCGCCTTTTTAAGGTCATGCCACAACATCTCAATAGGATTCAGGTTAGGACTTTGAATGGCTGAAGAAAAACAAAATGAAGACTTTGGAGTGGCCTAGTCAGAGGTGGATTTTCTGGTGTGTTTTGAGTCATTGTCCTGCTGCAGCACTCAAGATCGCTTCAGCTTGAGTTGACGAACAGATGGCCAGACATTATACTTCAGGATTTTTTGGTAGACAGTAGAATTCATGGTTCCATCTATCACAGCAAGCCTTCCAGGTCCTGAAGCAGCAAAACAACCCCAGACCATCAAACTACCACCACCATATTTTACTGTTGGTATGATAGTAGGAGAACAGAGGCGCCAGCAGGATAAAAGTGGATAAGGCGCTACACCTGCTATTGCTGAAATTCTGTCTTGTCCCCATTTTTATTGCCTGATGAAGCGGGCTGGGCCTGCGAAGCGCGTTGCACTGTTTTGGGGTACTAATTAATAAATGTGACTACTATTCAGACAGTCTTTCGTGTCTGCTTTATGGAGGTAAGTCCACCACTTCCTCCCAGCAAATTTTAAAGTTTTCATCCACTTTTATCCTGCTGGCGCCTCTGTTCTCCTACTGCTATACCGTGTCCACCCCTGGTGGAGGGGTGATCTACCCCCTTTCGCATCTACAGAGAGCGACTTCTTATCCCTGAGTGAGGACAGGTCTAATCTCCTCACCTGCCTATACAGTGGTTGCCTGTGTGGTAACCCATGTTTGTGAGTATAATTTTCTCACGATAACCTTTACTTCATTTATGCTTAACATACTACACTATATTGGGCTCTCGGTTTCTCTACACTTGTTGGTATGATGTTCTTTTGCTGAAATGCTGTGTTAATTCTACGCCAGATGTAACGGGACACGCACCTTCCAAAAAGTTCAACTTTTGTCTCGTCGGTCCATAAGGTATTTTCCCAAAAGTCTTGGCAATCATTGAGATGTTTTTTAGCAAAATTGAGACGAGCCTTAATGTTCTTTTTGCTTAAAAGTGGTTTGAACCTTGGATATCTGCCATGCAGGCCGTTTTTGCCCAGTCTCTTTCTTATGGTGGAATTGTGAACACTGACCTTAATTGAGGCAAGTGAGGCCTGCAGTTCTTTAGATGTTGTCCTGGAGTCTTTTGTGGCCTCTCGGATGAGTTTTCTCTGCGCTCTTGGGGTAATTTTGGTCGGCCGGCCACTCCTGGGAAGGTTCATCACTGTTCCATGTTTTTGCCATTTGTGGATAATGGCTCTCACTGTGGTTGGCTTGATACCCAAAGCTTTAGAAATGGCTTTATAACCTTTTCCAGACTGATAGATCTCAATTACAGTACTTTTGTTCTCATTTGTTCCTGAATTTCTTTGGATCTTGGCATGATGTCTAGCTTTTGAGGTGCTTTTGGTCTACTTCTCGGTGTCAGATAGCTCCTATTTAAGTGATTTCTTGATTGAAACAGGTGTGGCAGTAATCAGGCCTGGGGGTGACTACAGAAATTGAACTCGGGTGTAATAAACCACAGTTAAGTTATTTTTTAACAAAGGGGGCAATTACTTTTTCACACAGGGCCATGCAGATTTGGAGTTTTTTTTCTCACTAAATAATAAAAACCATCATTTAAAACTGCACTTTGTGTTCAATTATGTTATCTTTGACTAATAGTTAACGTTTTTTGATGAGCAGAAACATTTAAGTGTGACAAACATGCAAAAGAATAAGAAATCAGGAAGGGGGCAAATAGTTTTTCACACCACTGTATATATATATATATATATATATATATATATATACACACTTTACAGCGCTGCGTAATATGTCGGCGCTATATAAATACTAAATAATAATAATAAAATAATAATAATAATATGTGAACAGTGTGTGTAATGTATGTGTATGGTATGCATGTGTGTAGTGTATGTGAACAGTGTGTGTATTATATGTGTATGGTATGCATGTGTGTAGTGTATGTGAACAGTGTGTGTAAATGTATGTGTATAATATGCATGTGTATAGTGTATGTGAACAGTGTGTGTAATGTATGTGTATAGTATGCATGTGTGTAGTGTATGTGAACAGTGTGTGTATTATATGTGTATGGTATGCATGTGTGTAGTGTATGTGAACAGTGTGTGTATTATATGTGTATGGTATGCATGTGTGTAGTGTATGTGAACAGTGTGTGTAAATGTATGTGTATAATATGCATGTGTATAGTGTATGTGAACAGTGTGTGTAATGTATGTGTATAGTATGCATGTGTGTAGTGTATGTGAACAGTGTGTGTATTATATGTGTATAGTATGCAGTGTGTAGTGTATGTGAACAGTGAGTGTAATGTATGTGTATAGTATGCATGTGTGTAGTGTATGTGAACAGTGTGTGTATTATATGTGTATGGTATGCATGTGTGTAGTGTATGTGAACAGTGTGTGTATTATATGTGTATGGTATGCATGTGTGTAGTGTATGTGAACAGTGTGTGTATTATATGTGTATGGTATGCATGTGTGTAGTGTATGTGAACAGTGTGTGTAAATGTATGTGTATAATATGCATGTGTATAGTGTATGTGAACAGTGTGTGTAATGTATGTGTATAGTATGCATGTGTGTAGTGTATGTGAACAGTGTGTGTATTATATGTGTATAGTATGCAGTGTGTAGTGTATGTGAACAGTGAGTGTAATGTATGTGTATAGTATGCATGTGTGTAGTGTATGTGAACAGTGTGTGTATTGTATGTGTATAGTATGCATGTGTGTAGTGTATGTGAACAGTGAGTGTATTATATGTGTATAGTATGCAGTGTGTAGTGTATGTGAACAGTGTGTGTATTATATGTGTATAGTATGCAGTGTGTAGTGTATGTGAACAGTGTGTGTAATGTATGTGTATAGTATGCATGTGTGTAGTGTATGTGAACAGTGTGTGTATTATATGTGTATGGTATGCATGTGTGTAGTGTATGTGAACAGTGTGTGTAAATGTATGTGTATAATATGCATGTGTATAGTGTATGTGAACAGTGTGTGTAATGTATGTGTATAGTATGCATGTGTGTAGTGTATGTGAACAGTGTGTGTATTATATGTGTATAGTATGCAGTGTGTAGTGTATGTGAACAGTGAGTGTAATGTATGTGTATAGTATGCATGTGTGGAGTGTATGTGAACAGTGTGTGTAATGTATGTGTATAGTATGCATGTGTGTAGTGTATGTGAACAGTGAGTGTATTATATGTGTATAGTATGCAGTGTGTAGTGTATGTGAACAGTGTGTGTATTATATGTGTATAGTATGCAGTGTGTAGTGTATGTGAACAGTGTGTGTAATGTATGTGTATAGTATGCATATGTGTAGTGTATGAGAACAGTGTGTGTAATGTATGTGTATAGTATGCATGTGTGTAGTGTATGTGAACAGTGTGTGTAATGTATGTGTATAGTATGCATGTGTGTAGTGTATGTGAACAGTGTGTGTAATGTATGTGTATAGTATGCATGTGTGTAGTGTATGTGAACAGTGTGTGTATTATATGTGTATAGTATGCAGTGTGTAGTGTATGTGAACAGTGTGTGTATTATATGTGTATAGTATGCAGTGTGTAGTGTATGTGAACAGTGTGTGTAATGTATGTGTATAGTATGCAGTGTGTAGTGTATGTGAACAGTGTGTGTAATGTATGTGTATAGTATGCATGTGTGTAGTGTATATGAACAGTGTGTGTAATGTGTGTGTATAGTATGCATGTGTGTAGTGTATGTGAACAGTGTGTGTAATGTATGTGTATAGTATGCATGTGTGTAGTGTATGTGAACAGTGTGTGTATTGTATGTGTATAGTATGCATGTGTGTAGTGTATGTGAACAGTGTGTGTGTGGATAGTGTGTATGTGTCATGTATGTGTTTTGCATATATTTGTGTATGGTGTGTGTGTATGTAAGTAAGTGTAGTGAACGTGTACAGTTTTATGTTTGTGTGTGTGTGTAATACATATGTGTGCAAGGTATGTATGAGTACTATGGGAAAGGTGTATGTGCGTACAGTGTATTGCTTGTATGTGTATACATTTTACAGTATGTGTGTGTACATACAGATGTGTATACTGTAGTGTTTGCGTATGTGTGTATATTGTGTGGCTGTGTATTATTATTATTATTATGTATTTTATTTATAAAGCGCCAACATATTACACTGCTCTGGACAATAATACATACGATACAAAGGATGACAGATGTAACAAGGTTATACAACACAGGACAAAGCTATACAAGGCAAACAGGGTACAGCATGAGCATGCAATTTTGGGCTTGATACACCCACTAAGGGTTTTGAGTAGAGATGGGCCGAACTGTTCGCCCAGCGAATAGTTTGTGGCAAACATAGGGTGTTTGCATTAGCCCCTCAGGTAATAGTTCACTGATCTTAACCCAATAATCCTTCACACCACTATTGGCATCTAGTATCCACTACTGGCCCCTGTATAAGACCTCAGTGCTTTGGAGACAGATCTGCTGGTCCTAGTAGTGCACCGACTATCCTATAAAATAATACCCTACCTGTCCCTGCGTCGCGTACATCAAAAAAGGGTGTCTGGAAAAAAGGGCGCGGGTTGTAAACGATAAGCGGTAATACCGTTTAAAAAAATATTGTGTTGTATTTCGTTTACAAATAATGTTTTACAAATTTACAAATTTAAAAATCATTAAATAATGTGTATGAAATTGCCAATTGTGAAAACGTTAATCTTCCCTGTTTCAAAAGTGAAACTTATAATTACGTTTGTTAAAAAAAGATAACATATGTTTAATTGTTATAATTGTATATTATTGTGAATAACCTTCATTTATCGTTTCTTCTTATAATAAAATCTGAAAATATTGTTTATAACGATGATATTAATATATAACTACGTTCGTAATAAGTGTTGTAAAACATTAGTAAGTATTACTAAAATTTTACTAAAACTAAACCTAATCCTACTCTCACACAGAACCCTCCCTGTATCTATCCCTAACCCTAACCACCCGCCTGGTGGTGCCTAACCCTAACCACCCCCCTGATGGTGCCTGAACCTAACCACCCCCTGGTGGTGCCTAAACCTAACCACCCCCTGGTGGTGCCTAACCCTAACCACCCCCTGGTGGTGCCTAAACCTAACCACCCCCCTGGTGGTGCCTAACCCTAACCACCCCCCTGGTGGTGCCTAACCCTAACCACCCCCCTGGTGGTGTACATTGTACTGTAACTATACCTAATCCTACTCTCACACAGAACCCTCCCTGTACCTATCCCTAACCCTAAGACCCCCCTGGTGGTGCCTAAACCCTAAGCACCCCCCTGTTGGTGCCTAACCCTAACCACCCCCCTGTTGGTGCCTAACGCTAACCACCCCCCTGGTGGTGCCTAAACCTAAACCCCCCCTTACTGATAGCTTTATTGTGTATATAATAATGTTTTACAAATAGTGACTGTAAAAGATATATTACAATTTACGTTACGTACTGATCGCTTTATTTTGTGAATAATAATGTTTTACAAACAGTAAGGGTTACAATTTTAAATAATGTTTTAGTTAAAGAGTAACTGTTAGGCTAGAAATGTAAAATTAAATCTCTATTCTCCTGTGTTAAACAGTTAGGAAGGTAGCCAAAAAGGCAGTACTGAAGTTAAAAAACAATCTTACTTTTTGTGTGCTGAATAATAATCTTCATTTTCCCCAAGCTCCTAAGGAGGACGCAAGCCGCACATAAGAAGTTGCAGAGCATGCTGGAAGGTGTTTCTTTTCTCTCTGCTTAGCTCCGTTCCTCCCCTTCATTTCCCTATTCCTCCCTAATTCATTGCTGCAGCCTGATTGGCTGCTTCCTCTATCCCTCCCGGTTTCCCCACCACGCTTCTGTCCATCTCTTATTCATCCTCCTAGGGTTGCCAGGCATGCAGGGCTGGATTTGTTAGAAGACCCCCAGATGTCCGCAGCTGCCCCTTTACAATCTGCCTGGCTTTGAAGCAGCAGGGTCACTCAGCCGCAGCCCGCACCCCCTCCCACCGGGAGATCAGACCAGATGCTGTCCCCTGTCCGCTCTCTCCCCCCCCCCCCCCCCCCCCAGCAAGAGCCTGTGCGATTATCTTCTCCCCCATAAACAGGTGTGGGTGTCTTCCCCCCCAGGCCCCCACCCCCGGGCAGAAACAGGTGCGGATGTCTTCTCACCTTAAAAAGTAAGCACTGAGAGAGAGAGAGAGAGAGGCCAAAGAGTGCATCTCCAGCTTCCAGCGCCGCCACCGCAGTTTCCTCTGTCAGTCGCCACCGTGCATCTCTCTCTCTCCTGCTGGCATCCCTCACATGTGACTCGCTGGAAAGTTACCGGCGAGTCACATGATAGGAATCACCAGCAGGAGAGAGAGAGATGCACGGCTGACAGAGGAAACTGCGGTTGCGGCGCTGGAAGCTGGAGATGCACTCTTTGGCCTCTCTTCCTCTCTCTCAGTGTTTACTTTTTCAGGTGAGAAGACATCCGCACCTGTTTCTGCCCGGGGGTGGGGGCCTGGGGGGGAAGACACCCACACCTGTTTATGGGGAAGAAGATAATCGCACAGGCTCTTGGCGGGGGTGGGGGGAGAGCTGACAGGGGACAGCATCTGGTCTGCGGCTGAGTGGCCCTGCTGTTCCCAAGCCAGGCAGATTGTAAAGGGGCAGCTGCGGACATCTGGGGGTCTTCTAACAAATCAATATAATCTGTATATCTACAGCATCTGACAGCCTGTACTGAAGGGGCGGGTGACTTCAGCTTGGTGGGAGTGTCTGAGGGCTGGGAGTTGGGAGGGCTAATGCATACTAAATCAGGGGGATGAGTGGAAGCAGGGTAAGGGAGGATATTACATCACGACTGGCTTCAGACACAGACAGTAGAGATGGGAAGTTCGGATCTTTTCAATGATCCGGATGATTCGAATCGGATCATTGAAAAGATCCGGATCTTTGATCCGAATCTCGGATCATTTTACTACCGAAGCATTCGGGGGTGAAATGACTAGCAGGACAGGAGTAGGGTTGCCAGGTCGGCTGATGGAGAAAACCGGACAGGGGGTGGAGTTAGGGGCGGAGTCAGAAGCGCACTTTTATGTAGAGTGGGGCTAAGCAATGGGCTTTTTAAAAAATGTTTTTTACAGTATTTATATCACACTGACATCTTCTGCAGCACATTACAGAGTACATAGCCATGTCACTAACTGTCCTCACCAGTACATGCACATAAGAGACCATTTTTCACTAGTAAATGCACATAATAAGAGACCGCTTTTCACCAGTAAATGCACATAATAAGAGACAGAGCAGAAAACTATTACAAAACTGGAAAACTATGCAAATAATGCAATGCATTTATAGCGTTTTTGCACAGTGAAGTGGTCGATTTCTTGCGGGAAGTTTTAAAATTTATTTTTTTTTTCCCACCAAAATTTTTTATTGAGAACAATAAAGTGGACATACATAGGCATAAAGTTAAAATATAAATCTGCGCATACATGTATGTACACATTTTGAGCAAATATAACAAATATAACAGTATAACAGTATAAATTGTGTTGTACAATAGTATGAATTCAAGTGTAAAGTCTAGTAAGCAGCGGGCTCAGGCGAGATTGAATGAGATTGAAAGTCACGCCTGGACTATACGGAGGGGAGATAGAGCGGAGCCAATGCACACAAAGAGCGGAAATACAACCAGAGAATTATGGGTCACTCACTCACCATATCTCCAGACTCCTGACCTTACCTTGCTTCCTTCGCAGATGCAGAATCGCATTGCAAATGACGTGAGTGACGCACGTCATGTGTGCGTTGGCAACGCAGCGTTGGCGTTGCCGTAGCAACGTCGGGAAGCGCGGGCTCGGGGGCGGTACTTAAGCTGGCGTAACTTACGCCGCGTAAGCTGGCTGGCTGTGCCTTTGACTGACAGCCAGGCAGCGAATCAGCGGTCGCGCAGCGCTGGCGGACGGGTGGCGGCAAGTGGCAAAAGGCATAAAACCGGACATCTTAATTGTCCGGTTTAACATGCCTTTTTGGACAGGACACAGCGGCCAAAAACCGGACTGTCCGGTCTAAAACCGGACACCTGGCAACCCTAGACAGGAGAAGGGGAGGGGGGTGGACACACAGAGAAGGGGAGAAGTTGGACAGAGGGCAGGGAGTGGACAGAGAAGGGAGGAGGGACGAGCAGAGAGCAGAAATGTTTGTGTGCACACAATACCCACATGCTGCAATCATATGCTTTACATGTATTTCACCTATATGTTCATCTGTGTCGCACAGTGAAAGAAAGCATTCCCAGAAGTGAAGTGCAGCTGTTTAGTGCCCAGTGCAGAAGGATCATATTGCCCTGCAATCTCAGTGCCTGCCAAGTTACTGAGCTGTGCTGAGCTGAGCAAAAAGTTTCCAATGTGATCACTGTGCACAACTACGGAACAGACAGCCTGTAATGAGCAGCATATTGCAGCCAGTATGTGTGCTCTACACATATCTGGCAGTGGCACCCATGTCCCCTCTACCTGTCCCTGCAAGGCTGGCTCCCCTGAGTCCCCTCCAACAGAGCGATCCATCTCTGCTCTCTGCTCTGCTTCCAGGACCCCGCTGCCCGCTGAGAGGGGGGCGTGTCGCTCCTGGCCCCGCCCCTTTTGCGATTCGAATCACTCATTTTGATGATTCGGATGATTCGACTCACAAAATAGATTCGGATCAAAGATCCGAATCGTTCATGATCCGGACAACACTAACAGACAGTCAAAGATGAAACCTGTCAGGAACTGTCAGGAACATAAATCTCTGTATATACTATATAAAAATCACTAAAATCAAAACGTGGACAGTGTAATGCATATGTTATGTAAGTACAGCCAGTATTTATCTACTGATATATGTGTTTTTTTTTCTCTGAGACCTTATACCTAACAGCTCCTCTTTAAATAAGATAAATATGTTTAGTATTTTTATAAACGTTATTCATCACGGGCGCATTTTCTAAACTTGAATCATCACAAGCGTCGTTATAAAACATTAAAAATCTCCGGGTGCCGTTTGTAAAAGGTTAATAATCTCCAGCGCCCTTTTTTCCTGTTCGGCGCCCATTAAATGATATTTATTATGGGAGTGAATGGCGGCGCCCTTTTTGTCCACTAGCTGCCGGCGCCCTTTTTTCCTGTTACCCCCGCGTCATCCTCCTGTCCCTGTGTTTTGGCTACTGCACATGTGTAGCCGTTGGGACAGGAGGAGGGCGGGGCCAGGACGGGCATGCGCATGCTGACATGCGGTGGTGGCGGCGGTGAGATAGACCTAGAGCCGCTTTTAAACGGACTTAGGTCTACTAGTAACCCAATAATCACCACTACTGATAACTAGTATCCACTACTGCCCCCTGTATAAAGTCTCAATGCAGAATCAGTGTTTTTTGGTCACTTAACTGACCTCCCTCAGCCTGACCATAGAGGCGGGAAAACTGCGATCGCCTGCACTTCCACGATTGTGCGAACAAACACAGCGGCCACTACACTCCACTACACAAAGATTGTCACAGATTGTCACCGAAAAGAATTAACATTCATGTCCTGGAGGTGTCAACTAGTAAAAACAAAGATATGCTCACCTGGCGTAATCACTGCGGTTGTTTGCAGATTGCGGTGCGTTAAACGTGGCATTTGGTCTGTCACTACCTGATGGATGTGTAAACACGCCGGACGTTTTAAAGCACTTTATTCTACCAATTTAGGAATGTAATGTGATTTTTTTTCTGCCCTTTAGAGATGAAAACACAACTCTTTGTAAATTACGTAATTTTTGGCGGGAATTTTGCCATGAATCCCCCTCCGGCACGCCCCCCTCCAGGTGTTAGGCCCCTTGAAACAACTTTTCCATCACTTTTGGAGCCAGAAACAGTCCCTGTAGGTTTTAGAATTCTTCTGCCCATTGAAGTCTATTGAGATTCGCAAATTTGATGTTCGGCCCATCTCTAGCTTTGAGGGCTTGCTTGAATGTGTTGAAGGAAATGGCAACTTGAAAAAAAATTAGCAACACAAATCCATAGCCATGGAAGTGAAATCAAACATTCATATAAATAATTTTTTTTTGCGCAATTCATATAAATAAGGCAACCATGACTGAAATAGTCAAATATTGCACTGACTAGTATCCACAATGTAATGTAATACCTTTATTAGGGGCTTATACCATAAGTAAAAACAATTAAAAACAAGGGCAGCAAACGGTCAGACACTATGCAGAATTGCCACCTCATCCCTTTAAATACTGGCACATGTAAATGATATATGCCTTGTGGCTAGTTTGATGCAGTTTAGGCACTGATCATGTGTGAGTATCCCCAGAACCTGTATAACTTACATGTGGCGGTATTTAAAGGGATGAGGTGGCAACTGACATATAACGGAAAATTGTATACTTACCTAACGGTAATTTTCCTTTCCCGATGCCTACATGTCAACACCTGTGGGTAGATGCCCCGCCTACTCTACCCAGGAGGACCAATATCTATAAAAGCTGTTACCTGAGCCACCTCCCCAGTCTTATGTGAACCTCGGACTCGCCGAAGTTGAAGGGAGGGAATCCCTGTGTTGACATGTAGGCATCGGGAAAGGAAAATTACCGTTAGGTAAGTATACAATTTTCCGTTTTCCCTATGCCTCCATGTCAACACCTGTGGGATATAACTAGTAACTTAAAGAAGGGAGGGAGACTGTAGGCTTTGTGCAGAAAATAATCTTTTTAATTCAAGAAGGTTGTCCAGTTAATACAACTTTTCCAAAGTTAAGTAAGGAGTTGGCCGCCATGTCCACTCTATAATGATGCATAAACGTATTTATCGTCGTCCAGCTTGCTGCTTGGCAGATGGTATCTGCTGAAACTCTGTTCATGGCTGCCCAGGATGTAGAAATGCTTCTAGTGGAGTGCACCGTCAGCTGTCCTGGAGGTTCCAGGTTGAGAGCCTTGTAGCAATCTTGTATTATTCTCACTAGCCAGGATGATATCGTCCTGGTGGTAGCGGCTTGCCCCCTTCTGTATCCAAGAGGAATTATCCATAATCTTTCCGTCTTACGGATTTCCCTCGTCTTGTCTATGTATGCCCTTAATGCTTGGGCTACATCCAATGACTCTGAACCTGGGTCTGTTAGAGTGGGTAGCGTCCAGTCCTGGTTTAGATGATATGTGGAAGCGACCTTCGGTATGAACTGTTGTATCGGTCTTAGTACTACCCTGTCGGGGTAAAACGTTAGATATGGTTCTGCTGAACCTAGCGCCTGGAGTTCCGAGACTCTTCTGGCGGATGAGACTGCGACCAGAAATAAAGTTTTTAACGTTAAATCCCATAGTGTACAGTTCTGTAATGGATGATATGGTGCCTTAGATAATGTTTCCAGTACTAGAGAAAGGTCCCACTTGGGAAACATCGCCTTTTTAGGAGGTTTTAGCTTTAATACTCCTTTGATGAACTGTTTGATAACTGGGAGTGAGGCCCAGTCTGTTCCTGTAAAGGCCGCCAAGGCTGAAATCTGTCCCTTTATTGAATAGTAACTTAATCCTTTTTCAACTCCTGTCTGCAAGAATCCCAGTATATGTGGCTGTTCCGGCTTTAAAGGATCAAAGTTCTGTAGTGTGGAGTACTCTACGAACCGTTGCCAAATATTATTATATTTGGTATTGGTGTTCGGCTTTCTTGCCTTCATAATCGTACCAATGACCGCTTCTGAGCACCCCAATTCTTTTAGCCTTTGCCCTTCAACCTCCAGGCCGTCAGCCTTAGTCTGTGCGGATTGGGATGGTAAATCATTCCTTGGCTCAGCAAATCCGGCCTGTCTGGTAATGGTATTGGAGGATGGGTCCTTATTTCCCAGAGTAACGGGAACCATGGCCGTCGTGGCCAATGGGGAATGATCGCTATTAGTGATACTTTCTCCCTCAGTAATCTGCACAAGATGCGGTGTATCATAGGAGTCGGAGGAAAAACATACCCAAGCGTGAACTCCCAGTGAGCTGTGATCGCATCCACTGCTTCCGATTGATGAAATCGGTACCTGGAATAGAATCGGTTGCACTTCTTGTTGTAAGGGGTTGCCATCAGATCTAGGACTGGTTTCCCCAATTTGTTGCAGACCATCTGGTACACCTCCTGGTTCAGACTCCATTCGTTGTTGTTGACAGTATGGCGACTTAAGTAGTCTGCTCTGAGATTCTGTTGACCTGGAATATAAGAAGCACTGATGTTCCACAAGTTCTGTTCCGCAAATTGGAATATCTTTGATACTTCCTGCAGCAGGGAGAGACTCCTCGTGCCTCCCTGTCTCCGAACATATGAGACGGCTGTCTTGTTGTCCATCATTAGTAAGATGTTCTTCCCTAAGATGATGTGTCGAAAACTGCATAATGCCATGTATGCTGCCCTGATCTCCAGGATGTTGGCGGGAGTATTGCATTGCTCTGTATCCCAAGTCCCTTGGGCTGTTAAACGTCCACAGTGGGCTCCCCACCCTCTGCCACTTGCGTCCGTTGTTATGGTAAGGGGAGGGTCTGGCTGGATCTGAAGGTGTCTCTCTAGATTGGCTGCCTCTGTCCACCACTCTAGACTGTTCTTCATTAAGAATGTTAATTCTATCCATTGGTGCATGCTCGAGTTGTCCCACTGGTTGAGGAAGCCCCACTGGAAGGGTCTGGACTGCCAGTGGGCCCATCTCACCATCGGAAAGGTTGAAGAAAACGTCCCTAGGATACTGAGACACTGCTTGGCCCGCAGGTGACTCACCGACTGAATTTGACGAACTCTGTTGATTATTAGTTGTATCTTTTGTATTGGGAGTCTCAATACGTTGTTCGCCGTCTGGATTTGTGCCCCTAGGTATATTAGGTCCTGAGTTGGAGTTAAATTGCTTTTGGTTAGATTTATTATCCACCCAAAGTCCTGAAGAGTGGTGATCAGAATCTGTCTGTGTTCCTCTAGAGTTTGAACATCTTCTGCTAGCAGCAGGAGATCGTCTAGATAATGGAATAATCTCAGGTTCCTTAGTCGCAATAACTCCACTACTGCTACCAATACCTTCGTGAAGGTTCTGGGTGCTGTTGAAATTCCGAATGGTAAACAGGTGAACTGAAGATGTGTCTGTGTCTATTGCGAAACGGAGGTACTTCTGGAACTGTCTGTGTATCGGAATGTGCAAATATGCGTCCTCCAGGTCCAGGGAAAGCATATAATCGAACTTCCTTATAGATTGTGTTACTGTTTGAAGGGTCTCCATCTTGAACTTCTGTAACTTTATTGAGCAATTTAGGTTTCTTAAATCTAACACCGGTCTCCAATCCCCCGTCTTCTTTAGTACGAAGAATAATGGGGAGTAGACTCCCCTCCCTCTTTCTCTTTGAGGTACTGGTGTAACTGCTCTCTTCTGAAACAGAGTGTTCACGTAATCGTACAGGATCTGTCTCTTCTCTGTATGTTGCGGGATTCTTGTCTGTACAAACTGATTTGGAGGCGGACCATCTTTGAACTTCCAACGATGTCCGCGAGTCACAGTGTTGGCTACCCATGGGTTGTGAATGTGTTGCGTCCAAACCTGACCGAAGGACCAAAGCCTTCCGCCAACTGGCCAGGTCCGGACGGACACACCCTCAAAAGGGCTTTTGTTGGCTCGAGGAAGCATTGGAAGTCTTTTGCTTAGTTAGTCTCTGAAGGTTGTTCTGGGAACTCTGCCAGTTTCTCTTATAATCTCGCCCTGGCCTATAAGACTTGGCGTTCTTGAAGCGGTTATGTTGGAACCTAGTATTTTGTTGAGGAGTCTGTCTTCTTGATCTTCTCTCTTGGGGAATTAACCCTGATTTTCCCCCTGTGACTCTCCTTATAGCTGAGTCCATTTCATCGCCGAAAAGATGTTTCCCATCGAATGGTATTTTGCACCAGTCTTGACGCGAAGCTAAATCAGCCGCCCATCCTCTCAACCATAGGGCTCTCTTAGCGACAACAGAGAAATCATATTTCTGGCTGAGCATCTTACTATGTCCACTGCTGCTTCGCCGATAAAATCGGCTGTAATCTTTAAATCTTGTAATGCTGAAAGAATAGCTTCCTTATCTGTGTCGGCGAGGATGGCCTCCTCTATGTTTAGAGTCCAGGCATGTAGGGCCTTTGCAACTGCTGTTAGGGCCACTGCTGGTCTAACTGAGCCGCCTGACGTTGTGTAAATCTTCTTCAACTCACTGTCAACCTTCCTTTCCAAAGGATCCTTAAAATTTGTAGAGTTCTCTCTGGGCAAAGTCATATGACGTGCCAACCTGACTACTGACGCGTCAACTGTTGGAGAATTATCTAGATTCTTCACTTCTTCTTCTTCTAATGGATAGAGTTTGGAGAATCTGTTTCCTAGGGGGGGTTTCTTTTCCACCTTCTCCCATTCCTCCTTTATTATGCCTTTTATTTCATCCATGAATGGAAATGGTATAGTTCTTCTCTTGAGATGCGTGTAGTACTCCTTTTTCTTCTTTCCCCTTTCATCCGTCTGTTCCTGGTCATCTTCCCATTCCAATGCTTCTCGCACTGCCCTGACGTAAGGCTGAACCAGTGCGAAGTCGAACCCTACCGCTAGTTGATCAGGTTCTGGTTCGATTTTCTGCTGTGGTGCTGATATACTCGTAGATGTTCCTTCTCCTGGAGGAAGTGACTCCATATATTCTCTCATGGAGTCCTGAACTGCCTGTCTTATCATTTCCGAAACATCCATTGGCTGTTGAGCGGGTTCTGTAGGCATCTCTCCAAAGCACTTGCTACATACAAGTTTTCCAGGCAGAACCTCCTTTCCACAAGCCCAACATTTCTTCGGGATCTGGTATGAGGTTACATGTTGGTCTATAGGTGATCTGCTCCTCTCCTGGCTTTGGCTGGTGGAAGCATGTCTCTTAGATTCCGACTTGTCCCGAGATGACTTCTTCTTGTGAGATTTTCTGTGGCAGTCAAAAGAAAATAATGTGATTACTCTTCAGCTCTTTCAGGTATTTAGATAAGAACCTACCTATGAGCCCCCTACCTCTCAACCTGTTGCTGGTCTGTATCAGGCGCTTTGGGATCCGTAGTGCAGCCAAAACAAGGCTGTGGAATGAAAGGAAAGGATAGGGAGAATGAGTTGTACCAGCAGGCAAAGTCACATTGATAAAGATTATGCAGGCATATTACTCCTCAAACCACTTACTTTGTAAGTTTGGTAATTATGTACCCGTCCGGTAAGGGTGTCAGGAAGCCTGCTGCCGCGCGTGACTACTGCTGCGGAGACCGGCGCTGTTCTAAACACAGCGCCGGCTCTTATAGGGGAGTAGCTCCGCCCATTCCTGGCGTCATGGCTACCCAGCGCACCCAGCGTCTGGAACGCAGCGCTCCGGCAGCCCTATAGCATGCTGGGGCGCACGCCAGACCATCCGGAAGTGTCCTGCACGCTGGGACGCCGGCCCCCTAGTACACGGAGGAGAAAGACACAGGGAGGAAGGATCGTGGCGCAAACACTACACGCATTTAGCTTGAAAAACCGGAGCTACAGGAGCGGACACTTCAGTGCGTACATTGCTACCCCCAAGACCAGCAGAATGGGGTAAGAATTAGGTTAATTTATAACCTGTAGTCATCGCTAGGAGAGCCAGCCAAGCGGGGGGCTGGAAGAGCCAGCCGAGGTAGGGGAAAAATAAAAAGTTCTGAGCACAAAGGCTCCCTAGGTCTTCCTGAGGTGAGTACGAGGACAGAAAAAAAGACTGGGGAGGTGGCTCAGGTAACAGCTTTTATAGATATTGGTCCTCCGGGGTAGAGTAGGCGGGGCATCTACCCACAGGTGTTGACATGGAGGCATAGGGAAAATCATGAGGCAAATATATAATAATACATCGGTCAACCCGGTGGTGGCTGGCTAAATAGCAGTAATGATCAACAAGGTACACACACACACACTCAATGACTGTGTATGGCCAGTATTGGTAGCCTGCAGTATGTCCCTGCAGCACAATAGCAGAGAGTGCACAAGTACAAAGCTGCATGCAGTGAAAAGACCACTAACCCAGGGCAGAACGGGACCACGTGTAGTTAAAACTACGGCACACTCGGGGGTGTAACAATAGACCCTGCAAAGGGCCCAGAAGCCACAGGGGGCCCCATCCTGAGAGACTGACAACTAAGGGCAAGGAGAGAAATAACTGTCTGCCTTCTGCACAATTGTTCCAATGACTGCATTTGCTCAGCCACTGATAAGGAATCATACAAAGTTTTTCAGACAAAGATTTGTACAGTCCCTATTCAGTGTGCAGCAGGGTCTTTTGTAAAGCACTGTTCTACCCCCAGCCTTTCTAACCCTCCCCAAGTGCGGTGTCCTGTAGTGATGCATGAGGAGTCTGGGCATGGAGAGAAAAAAGTTTTCTATTCTCTGCACAATTGTTCTAATGACTGCCTCTTCTCAGCCACTGATAACAAATCATACAAAGTTGTGTAGACAAAGATTTGTAGACAGTCCCTATTCAGTGTTCAGCAGGCTCTTCTGTACAGCACCCAGCCCCCAACCTCTCCACCCCTCCCCAAGTGCTCTGTACTGTAGTGATGATGGAGTCGTCTGCAGAGGCAGTTCTGCTCCATCTGAGATGGACAGAGTGAGTGTAATAAGTTGAAGCTGGGAGCAGACTCGTCTATCAGTTTTCTGTATGCACACCATGTGCATATGCATGTGTGAAAACATGCACGCTTTATCACAGAAGCTAATGTAATTGATAGAAAATGTGTGCAGTGCTTCACTGCTGTCTGTTTTTATATGCATGGGGAAAACACATTCAAGTGTGCACTAGCTGACTGAATAACATCGGTTCTCAGTTTACCTGTGCAGAATGAGGAAGGGGGGGGGGGGTTGAAGGGTGTTTGGCGGGAAGGGATCCCCATCCAAAGTTTCACAGGAGGGCCCAGTGATTTCTAGTTACCCCCTGACCACACTTATGGCTGCCTAAGCCTGACCCGGCATACTTTTATGCCGCCTGATCCCGAGCACGGAACGCAATAGCGCATCCCCACCGGCAAAGATCTCCGCCGTCTAAGACAGCCGAGCTCCGTAACTTAGACAGGAGCTGTTTTCATTGGCCCCTGACCCCCTGATCACTGTGAGCCAATCACAGAGATCAGGAAGTATAAAAATAATTTTTAAAAAAGCCTCTGGTCCTTAAAGGGACTAGAGGCTCCAACCCTAAATAGGTTAATGTATTATGTCATGCAGCAATAAAAGCAATTAGCTCTTTTATCAAGCTATGCTGCATGAAGTGTCTCAGGTTATTGACACGTTTAGTTGCTATGGGTTGGTGGGTAGATGACACAGCGGCATGGAGCGGGCAGGATGAGTAGGAAAGCAATGGCCTCGACCTCGCCCTGCCTGAGACATTCCATTTGGCTGATTGCTCACCGGTGCAAGGAGGATGTGGGGCTGCTGTACACACACTAGAATCTAGGTCAACCTGGTAGTGGCTGGCTTAGTGCTCGTTCACACCGAGGGCGTTTTGCTTTTCTTTTTTTGAGCGCTTGGGATTTTTAGAAACGCCCTTAAATCGCTAGTGCAATGAATCCTTATGGGATAGTTCATATCAGCACGTTTTGTCCACTTTCCGCTCAGCAAAGCGATGCATGAACCGTTTTCCAGGCGATTTTGCTAGAATGGAAGGTATAGGAAAAAACGCAAAACGCTCACAAATCGCTTTATCCGGCAATTGCGTTCGCGCTTTTATTAATAAATACACTGTATTTATTAATTTCCGGGTGAAAGAGTTCACTTCCTGAATGATGTCAGGAAGTGAAAAAACGGAATCACTCTGCAAAAACGCTTACACAGCTCTTTGCACAAAATCGTAGTGCGCAGTGGAGTGCCGGGAGGGGGGAAAAAAACGCCCCCCAAAAAATCGAAAATCACTGGCGTCAGTGATTTCCATTTTAGATGCGAACCGAGCCTATGGGCTGGAACCCACTAGAGGGATTTTTTAGCGTTTGGGGAGCGCTTTACATCGATAGTGCTTTCTATAAATGCTCTGCCAATGTAAATAAATGTAATCAATTCCACAGAAGCGATTGCGATTAGCAAAGTCACAATCGCAGGACAAGCAGCATTTTGGGAGCGTTTCAAAGTAATGGACTGGAGCGTTGGCAAACACATAGAGATTTGAGTACAATTTGAAACTGTAAAAAAATGATGATACGTTGAAAGGACCAATCAGAATTAAAATCGCTAATCGCAAATCGCTACACAATTGTTGACAAAAAGTTTACACTTTTTAAAAATCGCTCCAAAAAGCTGCGGGAAAGGCTCATGAAATCGCTTACAAAACGCTAATTAAAACCGCTAGCGATTTCGATTTGTAGTGGGTTCCAGGCCTTAAAGTGAACTCAACTATAAAGTAGAGGGTAGTCCAGAGGTTTCCCCAATCCTCCAGGTGCCCACTATTGCAGCGCGGGGACCCTCTGAACATATGCGACAAGGGCCTGTTGAATATGTTCTTGTGGCTGCCCTCCTGTCCACGGGCATACTGGACTTGCGTAAGTACGGTCCTGATCCCTGTGGGCAAAATGCCTTGTGTATGGGTGCGCACTTTCAGGCCCCTTTCACACGTGAAAGAATTTGCATGTGAATTACATTTTGCAAAGTTTTTATGGGAATTTTCGCATTTCTACAGAAAAAAAATGCCTACATGTATGATTTTTTTTTTCTACAACGAACATACAAATCGCATACAACACAAGTCAATAGAAATGCATTCCAAATACGCATATTACATAAATAAGATGGAAGGTAGTAGCAACACTTCCAAAAAACCAAACACAACCTCAACGCCCCTGTGGAAAACCCACAGGAAATAGAGGGGAGGGACAGGAAGTTATAGGTTTATAAAAAATATATACATATCCATTGTATGTACATACATACCTTCTATACTTGCATATAAGCCTAATTTTGCAGGCAGAGTTCAAGGGAGTCCTTAATCAACCAGGGGTCTATCCCAATATAATCAGAGGCCAGGTACAAAGCAAAGTCTGCAACAGGAAATCCAATTGAAGACGAAGTCAGGAACAAGCAGTGGTCGGCAACAGGAATCAATCTAGAGTAAAGCTTGGTCAGGAACTCAAGATACAAGGCAAAGTCGGCAACAGAGATCAATCAGAGTGTGAGCGCATACCCAGCAACAAGCCACAGCTAATGCTATCACGGGTCATGTCTGGGGCGCTCACCATGCTTAAATACAAACACTAACCAATCAGAAACAAACAGAACTGAAAACAACCAATAGAAGCTCAGCGTGTCAGCTGACACGCAGGCAGACACATGGCTACTGTTTACATCGGCGGAGCGCGCACTGAGAACGCGTTCTCCGCCTGCTGGCCTACGCAGCATGTGAGTCAGCGGCAGGGCCGGCAGCATTATGTGAGTCAGCGGCAGGGCTGGTGGCGACATGCACACTCCTTACAGGTACATTGGCCAATCACTGGCCAATTTTACCACATCCATGTACTGTATTATGAGGGTTTACCTACACAATGCACAATCTGCTCATAGTATTCAATATCTGTTGGCCCTCATAGGACATAGGAGGTGGTAAAATTGGTCAGTGATTGGCCAACCATAATTGAAAGTGTGTACCCAGCTTTATTCCCTACTTCCAGGAGACTGCAGTGGGGACCAGTCAGGAAGCCTATGTGATTTGTTCTGGTTTTGTGCTGGATGGACAGGCATGATATGATGTTAATGGAACCTCTCCCTCTTGTCTTGGACCAGGTCCACCCATGACAGATCCTCCCCGGCAGATATGGGCTCTGTGGACGAGGCAGATGACCAGCAGGACCTGCAGACCCGGACGGAGCGTTCTCAGGAGGTGGAGCGAGACAGGCAGTACAGCTGGGCCGCGCTATGGAACATACTGACCATCGGGGGCAGTATTTGCCTACTCGCTCTCTCGCAGATACTGGTGAGTCAATATCTCCCCTCTGCCCCTCAATGGGGACAACTAACCCTTACAGAACAGCTGTTCTGTGACCACTAATGTTACAATCTTGATTGTACACGCTTACCAATTCACATGTACTATAATGGACTATCTAAAGGATTAATTCTCACGGGCAGCTGACAAGCAGTGAAGTCACCGCCTGTCAGCTGCTCTCCTGCACAAGCGCCCGGTTCCGGTGTGGTGAAAAGTTTAGCAACTCTATAATATTTTGCAACCATTTGCAATGATTTATACTTATAGCTATCAGAAAGTGCAACCTAACCATTGTTTTCAATGTATTTAAACTAATAACCCCCCTGGAGTGAACGAAACACTGGCAGTTGCAAATAATGACATTCGGGAAATGTGAAAGAAGGCGGGGCACATGCAGCTAATCACAGTCCATGGAAGTTGCAAAATATTATAGGTTGCAGTATTTTTCATTACACCGGCGCTGTACAGGCGGCCCTCTAAGGAACCACACTCAGATTCCACATGTCGTGGTGGCTCTCTGCTGCCCAGTAACCCCACCGCATGTCATCGCTTCAGACGCTTGGTGTTACCACCAATGCAATTTCGCTGCATGTAAATTGCATCCGAATTACACTGGCGGCAAGCAGACAGGAGGCGGAACTGCTCAGCAAGTGCGCAGTTCAGCCGTCCGTCTGAAAGGGACGTTACACGAAATAAATTTAAATAAATTAAGCATATAATCAGGTAAGTGGGACCAGTAGCACTTGCAGAACCACGGGTGTAACAATCGCCCTTGCGACGGCAGCTTGGGGGGCCGTTCCTGTGGGTATGAAGAACGTTATAAGGTACCTTACCTGCTCCCGGCGGCCATACAGGTCCTCTTCATTCCTCTTTAGCGTACAAGTGCCGTGCAGTCAACCTCTCATTGTCACATTTCATGGGATGGAAGAAGCATAGTGTTTGGCTGGTTTCATGGAACGTGCATGCTGAAGGGGAAGGAATAAGATCTGTATCACCGGGCCTGCTAGGTGTGTGCTGATTTCTGCTACCTCCAGTATGTACTGTATAAGCTGTTACTCTGTGCCTGTACTGATAGTAAACCAGCTGCAGTGTGTGCTGCTCTCTGCTACCTCCAGTATGTACAGTGTAAGCTGTTACTCTGTGCCTGTACTGATAGTAAACTAGCTGCAGTGTGTGCTGATCTCTGCTACCTCCAGTATGTACAGTATAAGCTGTTACTCTGTGCCTGTACTGATAGTCAACCAGCTGCAGTGTGTGCTGCTCTTTGCTACCTCCAGTATGTACAGTGTAAGCTGTTACTCTGTGCCTGTACTGATAGTAAACTAGCTGCAGTGTGTGCTGATCTCTGCTACCTCCAGTATGTACTGTATAAGCTGTTACTCTGTGCCTGTACTGATAGTCAACCAGCTGCAGTGTGTGCTGTTCTCTGCTACCTCCAGTATGTACAGTGTAAGCTCTTCCTCTGTGCCTGTACTGATAGTAAACTAGCTGCATTGTGTGCTGCTCTTTGCTACCGCCAGTATGTACAGTGTAAGCTGGTACTCTGTGCCTGTACTGATAGTAAACTAGCTGCAGTGTGTGCTGATCTCTGCTACCTCTAGTATGTACAATATAAGCTGTTACTCTGTGCCTGTACTGATAGTAAACTAGTTGCATTGTGTGCTGGTCTCTGCTATCTCCAGTATGTACAGTGTAAGCTGTTACTATGTGCCTGTACTGATAGTAAACTAGCTGTAGAGTGTCCTGAGCTCTGCTATTCCCAATATGTGCAGTACTATGTGCCTGTAATGATAGTAAACTAGCTGCAGAGTGTGCTGATCTCTGCTTCCTCCAGTATGTACAGTATAATCTGTTACTCTGTGCCTGTACTGATAGTAAACTAGCTGCAGTGTGTGCTGATCTCTGCTACCTCTAGTATCTACAATATACGCTGTTACTATGTGCCTGTACTGATAGTAAACTAGCTGCAGAGTGTCCTGAGCTCTGCTATTCCCAGTATGTACAGTACTATGTGCCTGTACTGATAGTAAACTAGCTGCAGTGTGTGCTGATCTCTGCTACCTCCAGTATGTACAGTATACACTGTTATCCTGTGCCTGTACTGATAGTAAACTAGATGAAACATTTGAGCACTCTGCTTACAGTGCTGCCACCAGAGGGGTATGCTCACATCTGGTCTTAGATCTGGACTTTGAGGTCACTTTTTGCTGTCATTTGGCTACATTTGTACCACGCTATGAATTATTTTACTACAGCCAGCCCAGGCCCGGATTTACCTCACAGGAGCCTATAGGCACAGATGTCCTGAGTAATCTCTCATTTATGCTCTGTTCAAGACTCCGCATAAGGAAGGAGGGAGGATGCAGTAGGGGAGGGAACTAAGCCTTTCCGTCATCAGGCGCCTGTAGGCACGAGCCTACAGTGCCTTATGGTAAATCCGGCCCTGAGCCAGTCTTTTGAAGAATTAGCACAACGGCGACACTTGCCTATAAATCTAGCAGCACGAGGCTTATTAATACCAAACAGAGAGGCTGAAGCATAGCTGGCTGTGTAAGACGCGCGCAGTGCCTCCGTCATCAACACTATTGGAGGGTCTCTGTAATGAGAAGCGCGATGAGGGGGGAGGCCTTGTCATTTTCCAGAAGATCCTAAATGAGATTTTCACCTCAGACCATCTGGAACCTCCGAGGCAATTCGGGATTCAAATAAGATCACGTCCCGATTCACTGCGGCTGCTTAATGTCACTTAACAGAAGCCGGCCACCTTTCGCCCAGGGCGATACGCTTTTTCCAGGTCAGAGACGATTATTGTAGACCTCTGATTCCGCACGGCGGCAATTTATAACGGGGCAAAAATCGTGGAGAAACGCCAAGCAAAACACTGAAAAGAAGAAATGTTAATGTTAAAGTGAACCTCCAGACTAAAAATCTACTCAGCAGCACTGAAAAGGCTTGGTGTTTCTTTAACAGTTTCACAGCATCAGAACTTTGTTTTTCTTACCAAAGCATTATTTTTAGCTGCATTTTTAGCTAAGCTCCGCCCCATCAAAGAAAACTGCCCGGGCTTTTTTCCCCTGATGCTGTGCAAAGCATGGTGGTATTTCCTATGTTGTTATTCACGTTGCCTAGCAACTGGGAGGGGTGATCAGGACACAGGACAGTTGGAACTGTGTCTCCTGCTCCCTGTCACCTCCTTTCAACCAAAAAGATGGCAGCCCCCATGAATCACAAACATTTGCCTGTTCTTTTAAAATAGGGTGGATAAGAGATTATATTACCTATCTATTTTAATTAACATAACTAATGTAACTTAATGATAGTATGTTTGTTTAGGCTGAAGTTCCTCTTTAATGTTAGAAATGTTAGATGTAGATATTGTTGTACCTTTGCTTTGTCGGTTGTATTTTCCTGTGTAACTTGCTGAAAAATACCAGTATGGCTGTACTGCCTGTGTGAGGGGCTAAAAGGCTACAATATGACTCTCTGAGTTTTATTGTTTTTCATATTCCGTGTTATGTGCTGCTTTTCTACTCTACTTTATTGTTGTTTCTTCTAGTTGTGTTTTTCGCCCACTGTGTTAGATGATCCTGCTGTAATACTGTTATCCATTGGTAATGCACAAGTAAAGGTGACCTACTGATGATACAATCTTGATGTACAATCTCACTAAATATATGCTGTAGAAGGGAAAACTGAGTGAATAGACTTTGAATGGGTACTTTCGGTAGTCCCTCATATTACACAGAAGTGGTAAGATTGTACAATCAAGATTGTATCATTAATTTAATTCATTTCAATTAATTTGCATTTGAAAAATCGCTATGGCAATCACTATGACTTTCTATGGGAGACTATTATTCAATATAGGCAAAATTTTATCTACTCCACCTCCCTGATACCCGTTAACCTCCATACAGAATTAAAAGGCTAGTTGTAACGATTGACCATGCAGATCAGGTTCGTGACAAGACCCAGACTGACAGATCCACGACTTCTGCATGGTCAACCCTTAGGTTTAAACAAAACCAGAAGATCACACTGAAATACAAACGTCTGTACAACGGAGTAGAAATGATAGATGTGTTTATTAACAATTATACAATGTGTGCTAACACAGATCACCAAACACATACAATCTATATACAACCTACACGTGGTGCACCACAACTAACTGAACCTATCAGTCTATCTATACAGAATAAATACAAAACATACAATGATGCATATCACACACTATATACAGGAGCATATAACCAAATCAGCATACCAGAGAATAGTCAGACAGGCAGTAATCAAACCAGGCAATCAGAATGAATGAGAAGTACCAAGACAGAAGGCAAGAGAATAGTCGGACAAGCAAGGGTCAATATACCAGCAGTTCAAGACACAGGAGTGATGGCCAGAGTCACAACACTGCAGGGGAGTACATTTGAAATCGGCGCCGGTAGACTTGGGCGCACGATACAGCCTGTATATGGCTGATCCTGCTTCTTGCACAAGTCCGGGCCATGTTAATTACTATTCCCCCTCCAGGCCGACATGGATAGTGGGGGAATGAAATAATTCGGCTTCCAGCGATTGCTGGAAGCCGAATTATTGTGTTTTTTAGGCAACTTCGGTTCCGTCTTCTGACGGCGCTGACATTACTCACTGAGCGCCGCTATAGACTGATTGCCATTATAGTCTATGGCGGCGCTGGCTGCGCCCAAATCTTCCTGCGCTGAAAAGCACTGCTCCACTGCAGGGAACCAAACAAAATGATCTAGCAATTAGTGTTGTCCGGATCATGAACGATTCGGATCTTTGGTCCGAATCTCTTTTGTGAGTCGAATCATCCGAATCATCAAAATGAGTGATTCGGATCGCAAAAGGGGCGCGGCCAGGAGCGACACGCCCCCTCTCAACGGGCAGCGGGGTCCTGGAAGCAGAGCAGAGATGGATCGCTCTGTTGGAGGGGAGCCAGCGACAGGTAGATGAGAGAGGGGACATGGGTGCCACTGCCAGATATGTGTAGAGCACACATACTGGCCATAGTGTGCTGCTCATTATAGGCTGTCTGTTCCGTAGTTGTGCACAGTGAACACATTGGAAGCTTTTGGCTCAGCTCAGCACAGCTCAGTAACTTTGCAGGCACTGTGATTGCAGCGCAATATGATCCTCCTGCACTCGCTCTGAACAGCTGCACTTCACTTCTGGGAATGCTTTGGGGAATGCTTTCTTTCACTGTGCGACGTTTTCATTCAGAGTACACAGATGAACATATAGGTGAAATATATGTAAAGCATATGATTGCAGCATGTGGGTATTGTGTGCAAGCAAACATTTCTGCTCTCTGCTCGTCCCTCCTCCCTTCTCTGTCCACTCCCTGCCCTCTGTCCATCTTCTCCCCTTCTCTGTGTGTCCACCCCCCTCCCCTTCTCCTGTCCTGCTAGTCATTTCACCCCCGAATGCTTCCCTTCGGATCAAAGATCCGGATCTTTTCAATGATCAGATTCAAATCATCCGGATCATTGAAAAGATCCGAACTTCACATCTCTACTAGCAATGTGCTGCTAGGAAGTCCAGCAGCACATTGATCAGGTGATCTTTCAGGAAGTTCCTATAGTTCCATCTGCTGGCGATCTGGGAAACTGCAAAGTTCTCAGCAACACGGGAGACACCTGCTGGCTGATCGTGGAAGTCCACAGCACAGTTCATCAGAAAAGTCACCAGCAGGATAACCGAGACACCGATCATAACACTAGTATTCTGGGAAGATTGATTGTGATCATTTGGGGTGACAGTTTGATCGCCGTATCTTGTCCTGTACCCTAAAGATTGGTGAACTTCCGGCCGTGTTGATGGTTTGCTAGGCGATTGGAGAGCAAGTTTGGCCCCCTTCACAAATGGACATGGGCCAGTTCTGACATCAACACGTTTGCACATGAACATACGTTTACATGCAAACTCTGACGCAGCCATGTATGCGCTCTCCACCTTAATTTCTATTGGCCATTCTAGCCTAGCTGATCTTTGTTGACAGATTATGGGATAAAAGTTTGCCACTGCGGAATGCTGCCAATAATCTGTCAGTAGAGATGGCCTGAACTGTTTGCCGGCGGACAGTATTCGGCGAACTTCCGCTGTTCGCGCCCGCGGTGAACAGCAAACATTTGGCATGTTTGACCCGCCCCCCATACATCATCATTGAGCTAAACTCTGACCCGTTCCCTTACAGTCAGCAGACACATGGCAGCCAATCAGCTAGCACCCTTCTCCACCCCCCCCCCCCCCCCACCCTATTAAAAAGTAGCTGCAGTGTTAGTGAGGGCAGGGTCAGACTTGCTGCAGTCAGGTATGAAAAGCATTAGCAAGGCCTGTGTTCTTTTTCCTCACTACTTGCTGTGAAAGCACTCCAAATAGCCCCTTTGAGGACTAGCACATCAGGGGTGTGTGTGTGTGTGTGTGTGTGTGTGTGTGTGTGTGTGTGTGTGTGTGTGTGTGTGTGTGTGTGTGTGTGTCACTCTGCAGCCCACTGACCCCCCCCCCCCCCCCCCCCGAGCTGTGTGCACACTACTGCTTTTTGTTGCCACATTAAGTTGCAGGCACAGAGTACCGGTTTTTGCGTATGCACTATTTTTCACTGTATTCTTATAGTTCTATTGCATTTCTCTGTGTGTGACATTCCACAGCCCACTGACACCCTCCCAACTTTTTGAGATGAGAAAGAGGGACACTTAGGCCCGGTTCACATTAGCATTCGCCTGATCGGATCCGGACCGTATACTGTACAAACGGAACGTACGTTCCGCATAGCAATGTAAAGTCTATGCGGACAATCACACGCGTCCGTTCCGTACAGAACGGAGTCGGATCGGATCCGGACTCTGGACACTTTTCCAACATGCTCTATTTTTTAGGTCCGGATCATCCGGCCCACGCACCCGGACCGGAGCCTGACTGCACCATCCGGAAAAAGAAACCAATGGGGAACGGAAAGCACAGAACACACTGGCCTTAAAAAACTGACGTTCTACCCCACTTCCTATGCGTTTTCTAGCGGCCATTTTGGATGGGGATACATGGGCACAGCATTTCTGGAGTGGAGCAGCAGTGACTAATTGCTGGAGCTGTTTGGCAGAATGTCAGAGGTGGAGGTGAGGCCCTAAACAGCGGAGGACCTGATTCTACAGGTGCACCTTCTGCTGACCTCCCAGACCCCAACATTTTTATTTATTTTTGTATCTCTTTTACCAAACAGATCCGGATCACAGCCGTATACCTACCTGATCCGGATCGGATCCGGTCATCCGGTCAGTTTGGCACAGAAACGCAAGTGTGAAATAAGCCATGCCCTTGCCACACCTCTAATCACGCCCCCTAGTCACCCATACCATAAAGATTTCATAAGAAAAATAAGTTGTTTTATCATTCAAACCACACTGGTTCCTTTCTATCCTGGTTCATTTTCCTTCATTTTAACATTTTAAAATGAGTAATATATCAATATAAAGGATGGGAATAAAGTTTAGAGTCAATAAAACACATTTTTAGTAGAGAAATATATATATTTACATAGAAAGAGGGACAAAGTCCGGAAAGAGGGACACATGAGGAGGAAAGAGGGACAGGGCTCCCAAAGAGGGACTGTCCCTTCAAAAGAGGGACAGTTGGGAGCTATGCCAGAGCTGTGCACACTACTGCTATTGTGGCCACATTAAGTTGCAGGCACAGAGTACCACTCCAGTGCATTTGTAGGAATGTAATGTGATTTCTGCCCTTTAGCGATTAAGACCCGACTCAACTCCATAATGTTTGGTGAGACTTTTGCCATGGATCCCCCTCCGGCATGCCCCCCTCCAGATGTTAGACCCCTTGAAACAACGTTTCCATCACTTTTGTGGCCAGAAACAGTCTTTGTAGGTTTTAAAATTTGCCTGCTCATTGAAGTCTATGGCGGTTCGCTCAGGCTTGCAATATCTCTATCTGTCAGTTCGCAGTTTGGGATTAATGGTTACTATACATCCAGTGGCGTAGCTAAGGAGCTGTGGGCCCCGATGCAAGTTTTACAATGGGGCCCCCCCCCAAGCACTCTATACATAACAATTGATTCGGCGCACCAAAACCTGCTAATGGCAACTACAGTGTCAGAGGTGCAAGAAGGGGATGGGAATCAGTTTGTTAAAGGGGAACTGAAGAGAGAGGTATATGGAGGCTGTCATGTTTATTTCCTTTTAGACAATACCAGTTGCCTGACAGCCCTGCAGATCCTCTGCCTCTAATACTATTAGCCATAGCCCCTGAACAAGCATTCAGCAGATCAGGTGTTTCAGTGGTTCAGACTTATAAGTCTGATCTGACAAGACTAGCTGCATGCTTGTTTCTGGTTTTAATCAGATACTACTGCAGAGATATAGACCAGCAGGGCTGCCAGGCAACTGGTATTGATTAAAAGGAAATAAACATGACAGCCTCCATATACCTCTCTCTTCAGTTCCCCTTTAATGATTACCACTATTCAAAGTATCTATAGAAGTGATTATTATAAGCACAGGACCAATAGAGAGCTAATACTGTAGTTGAGGGAGGGCCCTTCGGGGCCCCTCTGGCCCAAGGGCCCCGATGCGGTCGCTACCTCTGCAACCCCTATTGCTACGCCCCTGTATACATCTAGCGATGATGGGCAGATTCACCAAGACACAAATCTCTCTCTGATCGGATCTGATTGGAGAGAGATCTGTTGGCTGTCCATATACTGCAGGCCGATTCCGGAATCAGCTTTGTGACGCCACATCCATCACCTCTTCAGCCCGATGCTGTTTAACGCCACCGGGGAGTTTTGCAGCAACAGGGTGAGTTGTCATTCGGTCTGCCCTGCGCCGACTCACCGGTGACAAGTACATATGTACGCAATGAAAGGGCACATTTTACATTATGGGGGACAGTGTTGGGGGTTTCTTTGTGTTCCTCGCTCGACCCAATATCGCACGCCATTACCGTTGTGCAATCGAGTGACCACGACAGCCCAACATCTTGCAGCATGTCCGATCGACATATTCAGACCGAAATTGGTTATTATTATTATTATTATTTATTAGATTTATATAGCGCCAACATATTACGCAGCGCTGTACAATACAAACCATTTTCAGCTGATTCAATGCTAATTATCAAATCGGATGGTCGATTGGCCGCCAAGTTGATAGATGTATGGCAACCTTAAGCCTTCTCACAGTTAGTGACGGTCATGTCCATGAGAACTCATGGAGAAGCATGGGATTTGTTTGATCAGCTGATTTGCAAAGCTCTGGTTTGCTGTGATCACATCCTGCTATAGTACATGATCATGGCTAGCAAATCAGAGACTTGGATAACTATCACCTGACCACACTGATCACATGCTTCTCCATGAGTTCTCCTAGACACGCCCATCACTACTCACAGTAATGACAGCAGACAGAGCCTGACTGATCACTTGTTTCTCTTATTTTTACAGGATCTGACAACTCTGCAAAGCGGATTTTGGAAAATTGAGATGTCTGGCTTTGTGCTGGTGATCCTCTTCTTCCTGGTGGCCCTGATAGGTACCATGGTAAGAGGGCAAATGGGTGGCCGGGAGGTGGGGGGGGGGGGGGTAGTTAGAAAGCTGGGTCATTTTAGAGATAAAGAATGATATTATAAAGGCAGAGATCACACTTAGGCCTTGTTCACATTGCGTTCGGCTCGCGTGTCCGTCCGCATTGGGCTGTTTTTGAGACGTCTTTTTTTTCCGATTCCCGACGCTTGGGTGAGCGGTTCGTTTTTGTGCTTAGCGGTTTTCTAAGCGTTTTTTTCCAAGCGGTTTTGTAATTCACTCCCGGACGCAAGTCAGGAAGTGAACTCTTTGACCCGGAAAATAATAAATACAATGTATTTAATCGCTGCACAAAGCGATTTTGTGAGCGTTTTGTGTTTCTCCTATACTTTCCATTGAGGCAGAATCGCTCAAAAATGGTCGGCGCACCGCTTTACTGAACAGACAGCGCACGACCCGCGCTGATATGAACCTTCTCATAGACTTTCATTGCACAAGCGCTCGTTGGACAATTTTAAAAATCGCACGCGTTAAAAAATATCCGAAAATGCCTATAGTGTGAATGAGCCCTTAAAGTGTACCATAGAAAAGGAAGGCTTTATACTTACCCAGGACTTCCTCCAGCCCCGTAAGCACTGCTGAGTCCCTCACGGCCCTCCGCTCAGCCGCAATCAGCCCCGGTAACTGACTAAGTCGCAACACTCAGGGTCTTCTGTGTATACACGGTCCCTCTGCACATGCACGGGAGACCCCAACTAGCGCGACTCAGCCAGTTACCCGGACTGATTACAGTTGAACGGAGGCACGTGGGACGATGGTGAGGAACTCAGTGGTGCTTATAGGTTAGCCATCACTGTTATAGGGCTTATAGGAATCCCTGGAAGCAGTAAAAGTATAAAATCTTTGTTTTGTCTCTGGTTTCCTTTAAGACCTTGTTCACAATCGTTTTTACATGTGTGTTTTCCATTGAGGGTAACCATCAGTTTGTTTGCAAAACAAACTGGCAAAACAATGTTTTTTCTACACAAAATACAAACCTGTGTGCAAATAAGCAGACGAGCAAGGGATATTAGTCAATCACTAGCTATTTGCCCCAATAGAAAAGTAGTAAACATTTATTGGACATGAATAAAAATGCATGTAACATCCTGACGCGTTTCACAAGGATCGCCCTCGCTTCATCAGAGGCAGTTTGGCAATGATTGTAACGTGATGAGATAAACTAGTTAAAATTGTAGTGCTAATCCTACATAGAACTTGCATGTGTTTCCTGTTTTGATATGTTTTTTCATTGTAAGGGTTTATTAAAGTCAGTTATTTTATCTTAGCAAATGAGGCAGCTGAACAGCAGTGGAATGCAGCCCCGCCGCTCCTGAAAACGAAATCAGAGCCAAAACACTTGTGTTTGGCTGAGGAACACTGCTGATAAGTCAGGGCTTTACGGCTATGCTTTCCTTTTGTTTTGCAACTGAATGAATCAGATTTTATGTTACACCGACATGGCTGCTGTTTAGAATCCAATCTTAGAAAATCAGACCTTAAAGGATACCCAATGTGACATGTGACATGATGAGATAGACATGTGTATGTACAGTGCCAAGTACACAAATAACTAGGCTGTGTACCTTTTTTTCTTTCTCTGCCTGAAAGAGTTAAATATCAGGTATGTAAGTGGCTGACTCAGTCCTGACAGGAAGTGACTACAGTGTGACCCTCACTGATAAGAAATTCCAACTGTAAAACACTTTCCTAGCAGAAAATGGCTTCTGAGAGCAAGAAAGAGATAAAAAGGGGAATTTCTTATCAGTGAGGGTCACACTGTAGTCACTTCCTGTCTGAGTCAGGACTGAGTCAGCCACTTACATACCTGATGGTTAACTCTTTCAGGCAGAGAAAGAAAAAAAGGAACACAGCATAGTTATTTGTGTACTAGGCACTGTACATACACATGTCTATCTCATCATGTCACATGTCACTTCGGGTATCCGTTAAACTGAAATGTGAGACTCCAGGAAAGTTCTGTTTATCATCAGTACTACTAGGGCCTGTCCTACCATGAAGCCACCTTCATTACTGGATTCTTGTTTGCCGAGAGTTTTTATACCGTCCGTGTTGTTGGTGGAAAGCCAGAAGTCTACAACACGGGTGCCAAACTCAGCATCATCAGCATAACAAATTCGGCTGCAAATAGGAGCCAACAATTCTCCACAATTACTTGGCAATTATGGAAGCAAAGAGGGAAAAGATATAAAGAAGTGGAAAAATGCGAAGGTTTAAAGGATTATTTAGTCTCATCCGGCGACCCTGTATGCAATTTCCTCCATTCTGCGTAACCAGACAGTTTTAGTAATTGGCATTTCTAGCGAGGGGCCATCCAGAGACTGGTGATGAGCATCCAGGCTCCTGCATGGAAATACCAATTTATTGGCAGCGTAAATGATTTGTGGATCCTGACAGCCAGAAGAACGGTTGTAGCATCCGGTACAACTGTTTTCTATCAAGAATAACTGTAGTGCTAAAATCCACATAGAGCTCAACCCAGCACTCCAGCACAGGGTACCTCTTTATCTAGCCGTGCCCATGGAGTAGGGGGTGTAACAATAGCCGCTGTGACCCTCCCAGTCACGTAGAGATGGGAAGTTCGGATCTTTTCAATGATCCGGATGATTCGAATCGGATCATTGAAAAGATCCGGATCTTTGATCCGAATCTCGGATCATTTTACTACCGAAGCATTCGGGGTGAGATGACTAGCAGGACAGGTCTTTCCCTGCTGTGGACAGGAGAAGGGGAGGGGGGTGGACACACAGAGAGAAGGGGAGAAGATGGACAGAGGGCAGGGAGTGGACAGAGAAGGGAGGAGGGACGGGCAGGGAGCAGAAATGTTTGTGCACGTAATACCCACATGCTGCAATCATATGCTTTACATGTATTTATTTCACCTATATGCTCATCTGTGTACTTTCCATGCAAACGTCACACAGTGAAGGAAAGCATTCCCAGAAGATAAGTGCAGCTGTTTAGTGCCGAGTGGAGGAGGATCATTTTGCCCTGCAATTACAGTGCCTGCAAAGTTACTGAGCTGTGCTGAGCCAAAAGCTTCAAATGTGTTCACTGTGCAGCACTACGGAACAGCCAGCCTATAATGAGAAGCACGTTTCAGCCAGTATGTGTGCTCTACACACATCTGGCAGTGGCACCCATGTCCCCTCTCTCTTATCTACCTGGTGTCCCTGCAAGGCTGCCTCCCATCCAACAGAGCGATCCATCTCAGCTCTGCTTCCAGGACCCCGCTGCCCGCTGAGAGGGGGCGTGTCGCTCCTGGCCCCGCCCCTTTTGCGATCCGAATCGTTCATTTTGATGATTCGGATGATCGACTCATTAAATAGATTCGGATCAAAGATCCGAATCGTTCATGATCCGGACAACACTAAGTCACAGTGAGGCCCAGGAGCTAAGGAACGAGGTTCAGCCATAGTGGTGTTTCACACTGTACCTGGTTTTGGTGGTGGACAGGTCCTCTTCTCCATCTCTTCAGCGGCCGCCATGCAGCTGATCACCAAGTGGCTACCGATACACTGAAGAGAAAGTAAAGAAGACCTGTCCCGCTGCCGGAACGCGGTACAGTATGAAGCTCCACTGAGGGGGAAGGAGGGAGGAAATGTAATCGCTGCACATGGGGGGTGCACACAAAACAACATGGGAAGGGGGGGCTCAGTCTGCTGAACTTTGCAGGGGTTGGGGGACGTGGGATGGTCGCGTGCATCCGGACCGGTCATGTGCAAGTAAAGTCCGCACATGCCCAGTAGAACGAAGCTGCTCATGCACAGCTCTTTACCTCCATGCACAAGTACTTTGCTCTACTGGGCTTGCATGGACCGGATTCAAGCATGCCCAGTCCGGAAGGGCTTGTCCACGATGGGAGCACGGCCAGGGCTGATCAAATCCGGATCCGGGAGACATCCAGATAATTCTATCCGGATATCTCCCAGTTACCTGTGCGGGGTGGGCGGGAGGGTCAATCTTACCTGTCTGATGTCTTCTTCGGTCCGTCCCTCGGCGCCTCCCACGATGCGGTCCAAGCGGCGGTCACGTGATTACAAACACTTCCTCCTTCCGGGTTGAAGGAGGAAGTGTTTGTAATCACGTGACGCGCTTGGAGCACATCGTGGGAGGCGCCGAGGGACGGACGAAGAAGACGTCAGACAGGTAAGATTGACCCCCCTCCCCCGCCCACCCCGCACAGGTAACTGGGAGATATCCGGATAGCAACTATCCGGGTATCTCCCGGATCCGGATTTGAGCAGTCCTAAGCGTGGCCACCAGAGACCTGTTCAACACAATTTTGTTAGACAGGAATAGAGGGACCCTGCGCAGGAATGGAGGACTGCAGGACGGTCTGGGAAGCCTCATCCAGATTCTTCCTGCTATTGAGGTAAGTATCTTTTTTTTTTCTCCTTCACTTTCCGTTTGCTTTAACCAGTGGCATAGCAATAGGGGATGCAGAGGTTGCGACTGCTCCAGAGGGGCCCTCCATCCATCTTGTTAGCTTTTCATTGGTAATATGCTGGTAATGAACACCTCTATATGTGTATTGCATAGTGGTAATCCTTAAAGGACCACCATCGCGAAAAAGTAGGCAGTTAAAAAAGGTTTTGGGCCAGTCTATCTCCTCATGGGGGATTCTCAGGGTTTTCTTTGTTTTTTAACAGCATTTCCTGAACAGCAGTTTAACTGCCAAAATTGTAAGATACCAGCCGGCCTCCCTACTCACTTGCACACTATTTTGTCAGTTAGACTTTGCAACTGGTAATCAGGAAATTCTGTTGAAAACAAAGAAAACCCTTGCGAATCCCCCATGAGGAGATAGACTGGCCCAAAACCTGTCGATTCTGTCAGATTTTAACTGCCTACTTTTTTTCACGGAAAGTGGTCCTTTTAAGGGATACCAGAGCTGAAGGACGCTGGTGAAATGGGCATATGTTATGTGTGGGGTGTTATAGTAGATACTTACCACGCCTCCCGTTCCCCTCTGTCACTCGCCGTTCTCCTGTAGCAAGCCCCATTCCGATGGCCGACCCGGGCGACTCAGGTAACCTATGACCTGGATATACCTCGCTGCGCATGCGCAGTATGTACATTCAGCACCCTTGTGGCCATATAGGTGCCTCCACAGCACGGACTACTGATTCCCCTGGAGCTCACACGCCAGGACGCAGGAGCGGGGGGAGTTGGTGTGCACCTGTGTGATTACGGCATTGAGCATGGCCACAAGGGTGCTGAACAGACATACTGCGCATGCACGGTGCAGTATGTCCTGTTCATCAGTTACCTGAGTCGGCCAAGGGAATGTGGGGCTTGCTACAGGAGAACAGTGAGTCACAGAGGGGAACGGAAGGCGTAATAAGTACAGGGCCGGATTTCAGTTAAGGCCACCTAGGCCATGGCCTAGGGCACCACAGGAGCAAGGGCACCAAAGCAGCAGGCTAAAGTGGTGCAGCATTGGAGACAGAGGGAAAGAGGAAGCTTCTGCACTGGAGATGGGTGGAGAAATGAGTGACACTGATGGTTGCTGCGGAAGGCAAGCTGGCTACCTATACTGAAACGAGGGAAGTGGGAAAAGGAGGGATTAAGGGAGTCATCTGGAGGGGAAGGGGGAGGGGTCATCTGGCTACCTTATACTGGAGGGGGGGGTCATCAGGTTATCTATGCTAAAGGGAAGGGGGAGGGGTCATCTTGCTACCTATACCGAAGGGGGGCAGCTGGAGACAGTGGCCTTGGGCGGTAAAGAGTAGAAATCCGGCCCTGGGTAAGTATCTACTAATAACACCCCACACATAACATATGCCCCTTTCACTAGAGTCCTTCAGCTCTGGTATCCTTTAACAAACTGTTTCTAAAGGGCCCATACACTGGGGTGATTCACAGGCATTTACCGCGGATCACCGGCGATCTCTGGTGCTTTTAAAAGCATAAGCGCAATGTAAAGTATATGGCAGTGATTTCACTGCCACGATCGCCGGCGATTCGCGAGTAAACGCCGACATGGTGCATGCACCACTATTTTGCGATTTTTGAGCGATTACAAAGTAAAAAAAATGCAAATCGCAATTGCTCAAAAATCGCGAATATGTACAGTATAAAATACGCCTTTACCGTGAAAAATCGCCGCCGCAAAACACTAGCCATAATCGCTCGCATTTTGCGATTCCCAGTGTGAACAGGCCCTTTCCCTGATTACACTTCTCTGACACTGCAGCCCTCCTTGGTAGGATTTGGGGGCCCACATCAAAAGAGTGCTTGGGGCCCCATGTAAAGCTCGCACTGGGGCCCCAGGCTCCTTTGATAAGACACATTTATTGATGCATAAATTCATATAAAACAATATCAAATGCATGGAAACCGGTTCTTTTATTTAATGCTTCCTTTACTGTGCAGATAAAAAAAGAATCCATGTGAATGTAACCTGTTTCTGTACTGCTGTAGAGAGATGCAGGATTCTACCTGTAGCCTGTAGCGTCGCACAGACCACTGCTGGGGGAAAAAAAAACGACTCAAGGACACCTTATTAACGCACACATATCCCCCCTCCCCTCCTGCTCTCTCTCTCTGCCTCCCTCTTCTCCCTCAACAAAGGGACTTGACATTGCAGGGCTGTGTTACTGATTGCTGACTGTTTCCACACGCTTCCACCGCAATCGCATTCACTAGCTGCAAAACACATCAGTCCCGACACAAGGCTGAAACACAAGCAGAGAATGGGGGGTGTGAGCACTCAAGGAGGACGCATCAGCTGCTCTTGGCCATAGGCTGTTCTTGCCGCATCTACGTAACGCATCAACAGCCAGGTAGAGAGAACGCAGCTGCCTTCTGGTACTTCCTGATTGGCCACATCAGGATTATCCACTAGGCATTCTAGGCAGGTGCTTGGGGCCTAGTGAATGTCAAGGCCCCCCCCCCCCCGCCGCCACCTTCTTTGACCTCTGTTCACTTCAGCTTACTACAAAAGGGGCCCTTAACCTCCTGGGCGTTCAATTTCCCCAGGATTTCTGTGCAAAAAGTAATAAAATTAATTTTTATAACTTTTTTTTCCTGTAACTTGCCAAAATGTGTCAAGCAAGGGTCTAGTATACAGTGCAGGAGAGTATTGATGTGTATGCACGTTTATACTGTTCACAGCGTGTTTTGTATGTACAGATAATCTGTCAATACCGCTGGAAAGGTTAATCTACTACCCTAGCCAGGTCCCCTGTACATCTTAATCCATCTCTGTGATTGGCCCGGGCACAGAAGGGTGATGAACGATTGTCTGGTTTAAGATTTTGAGATTCTTCTCTCGCCCTCCCCAGGTGTGGTACCTCAAGTCCCACGACGAGCCGGTGGTCTCGGACGATCGCCGTCAGTCCGTCAGCAGGCAGCCGTCGTTCACCTACTCTGAGTGGACGGACGATAAGGTGGAGGACTACATGGACCTGGAGCCCATACCGGACACTCCAGTGTTTGACTGCTTGATGGACATCAGGGGAGACCTGGACCTGGGAACGCTCTGCGTCAAGCCTGTGGGCCTGCAGGAAAGGTGACGTGTGACCTTTATGATGGTGGAGTGGTAGACTTCATATCTACATGCATATTCAGATATGAGGTTCTGTGAAACGTGCATGTCAAACCCACCAGAACTTCCAGAGACACAGGCAGCTGAAGTCAGGTCTGTTTCACACCGAGAGTGCTTTTAAAGGGTACCTTTTAGATCCGTACCTCAGTACGGCAAAGCCATAGATGGTTGAGAGGCTTCCCTGGTCTCCCTACCCCTCCTGCATTTTGTTTGGACCCTCTAAACTAGGCATGGGCAAACTTGGCCCTCCAGCTGTTATGGAACTACAAGTCCCACAATGCATTGCAGGAGTCTGAGAGCCACAGTCATGACTCATAAAGGCAAATGCATTGTGGGACTTGTAGATCCGCAACAGCTGGAGGGCCGAGTTTGCCCATGCCTGCTCTAAATAATCTTTAACATTAAAGAGGATCTGTAATGAAAAAAAAAACACCTCTGGGGGATACATACCTCGGAAGGAGGAAGCCTCTGGATCCTAATAAGGCTTCCCCCGTTCTCCGGTGGCCCAGCAATCCAGCGATGCCCCCCCCCCCCCCCTCCCGAAGTAAGGGGAGGTAAATATTTACCTACCGCAATCCTGCGCAGGCGCACTAGTGGCTCCTCGTGCGCAGGCACGAGTTATTTGCGCAGTAGTGCGGATACGATCAGGTTTGGCTATTTTCGCCTAGCCTGAATGAAGAGCCGCTACTGCGCCTGCGCTGGATCCCGGAGAGGTAAATAAATCCACACTTGTCGGGGGAGGATTCAGGGGAGCCAGTGCTGGATTCCTGCTATCTTCAGAGGTCGGGGAAGCCTCATTGGGACCCTGAGGCTCCCCCCTCCCGAGGTAAGTATCCCCTGAGTTTTTTTTTTATCTTTACAGAGTCTCTTTAAAGTTGAAGATTGCTTGCACAGACCCTTCATGCTACTGCGCGGGCACAAACTCACTGGCACCTTCGCAGAGTGGTCATGCTCATACATGTAGGGGAGCGTAGCTGCAAAAATTAAGAGGGTCTCAGAGGATCGGGAAAGCCTCTGGCAAAGTCTTGGTAACCAAAGTCAGGAGCCAGTGTAAAGATTTGCAGAGAGGACCAGCAGATGAGGAGCCGGTGTGAAGATTTGCAGAGAGGAGCAGCAGAGTAGTGGGAGGAGCAAGTGTGGCTCCTCCCCTAACTTATTATCCGCTGCTCTTCTCTGCAAATCTCTATACTGGCCTCTCCCGCTATTCCTCATCTGCTGTTCCTCTCTGCAAATCTTCACACTGGCTCGGGGTGAGTGCTGAGCAGGGTGCTGCGTGGGGTGCGTGCTGAGCAGGGTGCTGCGTGGGGTGCGTGCTGAGCAGGGTGCTGCGTGGGGTGCGTGCTGAGCAGGGTGCTGCGTGGGGTGCGTGCTGAGCAGGGTGCTGCGTGGGGTGCGTGCTGAGCAGGGTGCTGCGTGGGGTGCGTGCTGAGCAGTGTGCTTTGCGGGGTGCGTGCTGAGCAGGGTTAGTGCTGCGCAGCATGCCTGCTGTGTGGGGTGAGTGCTGCGTGGGATGCGTGCTGAGCAGGGTGCTGCGTGGGGTGCGTGCTGAGCAGGGTGCTGCGTGGGGTGCGTGCTGAGCAGGGTGCTGCGTGGGGTGCGTGCTGAGCAGGGTGCTGCGCGAGGTTCATGCTGAGCAGTGTGCTTTGCGGGGTGCGTGCTGAGCAGGGTTAGTGCTGCTCAGCATGCCTGCTGTGTGGGGTGAGTGCTGCGCAGGGCGCGTGCTGAGCAGGGTGCTGCGCGGGGTGCATGCTGAGCAGGGTGCTGCACGGGGTGCAAGCTGAGCAGGGTGCTGCACGGGGTGTGTGCTGAGCAGGGTTAATGCTGTGCAGTGTGCATGCTATTCAGGATGAGTTATATGCTGTGCAGGATGCATGCTGCACAGGACATCTGCTGTGCACGCCGGGGTGCGTGCTGTGCAGGTTGAGTTCTGTGCTGTGCTGCGCAGGATGCATGCTGCACAGGGTGAGTGCTGTGCTGTGCTATGCAGGGTGAATGCTGTGCAGAGTGTGATGCCCTGGACATGAGGCTGCAGCCTTCACATATTTAACTGCTGTTTCCCAAAATTAGCAATGACAAGCAAACAAAGGCAATTATCTAGAACAAGTAAATACACATTTAGCTGTCAGGCGACAATCGTTGCTGTCAGCGTAGATGAATATATCTGGGGTGCTGATGGTCCGACCAGATTCACTCAGCCACATATATGTGATACCAACACCAGCTCCCTGGGCCCAGGCTTTTGTGGCTTAAAGAGTACCTGTCAGTAAAAAACCAAAAAAAAAACCAAAAAAAAAAACCAGTAAAAAATACCTCAGCAGAAGGATTCGTACATAGACCAGAGGCTTTACTCATCTTCCTTGACCCCCCCCCCCCCCCCCCCCCCCCCCCGATCCAGGGCCAGACCATCTGAACAAATGCTTGTCCAATAAGTGGCCGTGTTCCTCTTTAAGCGAACTTATGGGGTGACTGTATACAACCTACCTTCTAGGTCAAGTTTAAGCTAGTGTGTGTTGTGTTTGCGTTGCAGTGGGATAGAGACTGCGGGTGCTGGGTTTTTGTAATTCTTGCAGACTTTTTGCATTGAGTACTGTGTTGTGTTTTGCAGGCGCGGCTCCAACGTGTCGCTGACCTTAGACATGTGCACCCCAGGCTGTACAGAGCCCTACGGACATATCATGTCACCCAGAGAGCAATCCACCCGGGAATATCTGCAGACCGCCACCAACGTCCTCAGCCCCGAAGACCTGCATGACAAAGCCCTGGACTCCTTCACCCTCCAGAAAGAGTTCTTTGTGAGTTATTCTATATCAAATATCACTGGCAGCACTTCAAAGAGAAGACCACAAAGTTGTATCAGGCATCAAACGGATGTCATTTGTGGCTTACACCTTTCAAGAAATTGCTGGTCCTGTTATCACCTACAACAGTTTCCGTACTCCTCAAACTTTTGCTGTAGGCATCAGGACAGGCTATACAAATCCAGCGACTGCAGCTGTGTTATTGATACCACTTCCCCACCACAGGCTATTTCCCCTTAAAGTGGTCTGAAAGTCAGCATTTCCACTTTGCTCTAAAAGATTCCTCACAGCTTTAAAGCTACTGTCCTAGAATTTTTTTTAAGCAGAACATCACTGAAATGGTTAAACAAAGCACTTTGTCCTGCTATTCAGCTTCAAATCCCCATCCAAACTAGAGATAACAGTATCTTTGTTTACATTCCAATGTTGATATATTTGTGTGTAAAAAGTAAAAAACACTTTCTGAGAAGCTCTCTGTGCTTCAGGCACACAAACAGCTCAGAATAACTCATTAGAAGATTTTAATATATAATAAAAAGCAGTTGGAATACCTGTAATTTGTAGACAGACAATATTACTTATGCACAAAAGCAAATATGATAACTGTATAAATAATAAAAAGTAGAAAAACACATTTTTATTGAATGTTATATCAGAGTTTCGGACCACTTTAAAAACCAGAGCAATTTTCACTTTCTAAGCTCCTCCCATTCATTCATTTATCACTACTTACCACATCAAAATGAGTATTTTTTCTGCCTCAAATTAGGCTTTCTTTAAGTGGTACTTTTTTCTAAGAATTATTTTATTATATATGAATTTTAAAAATTATCAGTTTTCAGCCTTTATAGGTTTTTAAATAAAAAGGGCTACGATAGATAAAACCACGCGTTTCATTTTTCCATTTGTCCTGATTATTACCAGAATTAAATGATGTCCCTAGTGCAATGTGTGGCAGCAATATTTTATTTGGAAATAAAGGTGTATTTTTTGTTTTTTTTATATTATAACAACAATTACAAGCTTTTATTTGCAAAAATAATAGTAATATACCCTTATTACATACATATATAAAAAAAAATCTTAGCCCCTAATTTATGATTATTATTTTTTTAAGCTATCACTTTCTTTTTTTTAACAAGTGTCTTATTTTGGTAACTATAGCGGAGAGGGAACTAAGGGGTTGGAATTAAAGGGGATTTTTTTTTATTAATTTTACATATGTACTGTGTGTGTATCTATGTGTATTTTTATTTTTTGGCCACTAGATGTTCCCACACTATCTGTTCAGTACACAGGAAGTAGTCTAAAACTTCTGTGTATGACCATTGGTATCTGATTGATGCTCATTCACTGCGGCATCTCTGATCTGTAAATGGAAACACATGTTCGTGTGCCGCTGTTAATAAGGAGATGTGTGTATCTGTGCCCCTGGTGCTGAGGTGAAGTCCGCAGGGGTGTAGATACGCAGTACAGTGCTGCTGTCCTGGTTGAAGGACAACTATTGTGAAAAATTGTCAATATTTAGAGAGGAACGGTTGCGAAAATCTTAAGATTTAAAATACATACAAATAAGAAGTACATTTCTCCCAGAGTAAAATGAGCCATAAATTACTTTTCTTCTATGTTGCTGTCACTTACAGTAAGCAGTAGAAATCTGATATTACCGACAGATTTTGGACAAGCCCATCTTCTCATAGGGGGGTTCTCTTTCATTTTCAAAAGCCTTTAGTGAATGGCAGTTGCTCTGTCCAACTGCCAAAGTAGTGTGCAGCGAGCAGGGAGGCTGGCCAGCATCTCTGTATACATCTTTTTCAGGGAATGCCTTTATAAAGAATAAATGCCATGCTGACAATACCCTTTAAGGGGTCCATACACTAAACGATTTTCCCGCCGATATACAGCAGATTCGATCACTGTGATTGAATCTGCTGTGAAATCGTTGCACAAACGCTGACCGAATGATCGATTTCCGGCAGAAATCGATCGTTCCTGTCGATCCGTCCGCGCAGAAGATTCCGTTCGATCGCCGGCAGGTCGGGAGTGCGTCGATAGCGGCGTTCGAATGTTCGCCGACCAACGCTAGTAGCAATACATTACCTGCTCCACCGGCGCGTGTCCCCGATGTCACCGTTGTTCCTTCTCCGCTGGGCTCCGGCAGGCTTCACTTCTTCCTGTCTGGACAGGAAGTTTAAACAGTAGAGCACCCTCTACTGTTTAAACCTCCCCCAGCAGGAAGTAAGCTGTAGCCCTGGAGCCCAGGGTTGATAAGAGACAACGGAGACCAGGGGACTCGTGCCGACCGCCACAGGTAATGTATGCGGGGGGGATGGGGTCGTCAGCGGCAGCACTACAGATTGTGAATTGGTTGCATAGTGTAATCGAAAGGCAGCCATACGATCCCTCTCTGATCAGATTCGATCAGAGAGGGATCTATCTGTTGGTCGATATGATGGCAAATTGACCAGTGTATGGCCACCTTTAGAGAGATGGACTAGCCCAAAACCTGACAGTTCTGTCAGATTTCTACTACCTACTGTAAGTGACAGCAACATAGGAGAAAAGTAATTTATGGCTCATTTTACTCTGGGAGAAATGTACTTCTTATTTGTATGTGTTTTAAATGTTAAGATTTTCGCGATGATTCCTCTTTAAATACAAAATATTAGTACTGCACATTTCTTCCCCAGTAAAAAGCTCTATAAATTACTTTTTTCTTATGTTGCCACTTACAGTAAAATAGTGAAAATTGGACAGATCTGTCAGGTTTAGGACCGGTCCATCTCCTCATGGAAGATTCTCGGTTATTTATTTATTTACAAAAGGACTTACTAAAAGTCAGCTGCTCATTCCAACTCTCATAATAGTGTGCAAACGAGTAGGAAAGCTGGCTGACATCTTTGCATAGATCCTTTCCATGGAGTGCTTTGTGATAAAGGCATCATTGAGAATCCTCCATGAGGAGAGGGATTAGTCAAACTCCTGTCAGATCTGTCAACTTTTAACTTACCTACTGTAAGTGACAGCAGCATAGGAAAAAGGCAATTCTTGTGCATTTTACGCTAGGATAAAGGTACATTTTATATGTATGTATGTATTTTAAAGCAAACTTGTGAGGTGTGCAAGGCAAGCAAATGGTACCCTGGAGAGGCTTCCCTGTCCTCCTCCACTGGCTCAGTGCTGGGCCCCCGAACCGACAAGGATTAACATGAAATGGCGCCCTAGGGAAGATAGCATAGTTGTCTCCCCTGCTTTCCACCTGGCTTCCTTGGTAAGGTAAGATGAGGAATGGGCAGGGCCGTATTTACCATAAGATACTGTAGGCACGTGCCTACAGGCGCCTGATGATGGAAAGGCGGCTCACTTCCCCCCCAGTGCCATTCTCCCTCCTATTCAGAGTTCTGAGTAGAACATAAATGAGAGGTTACTCACCCTGCTCTTGGCATTCCACTGACGAGATCTCCCTTCAGGCGGGGCCACCACTAGCTACTTAATACCTTAGTACCTTTGGCTACCGAATGCTAAGGGATACCTGTAGCTACCTATGACAGGCAAGGGAAGTAAGGGAGAAGTGACAGCTGGGACAGCCAGCACACTTGCGGTGCAGTTTGGCAGGGGTTTGTAGCTTCATTGAGGGTGAAGTCTAATGTGCCAGGACATCTGTGCCTATAGGCTCCTGTGATGTAAATCCGGGCTTGGGAATGGGGATCAGAAAAGATAGCAGATGGGCCCCTGGACACCTACCAGGCCCTAAGCACCTGCCTTAGTTGCCTTGTGGATGATCCGGCTCCATCCCCAGAGTACAGGGGCACTGCACATGCGCACTGCACAGACCCGCCTGATTGCGCCCGTGTTACTGGGCAGTTGCAGACGGCTCACGCACGTGCACTAGCACAGACCCGATTGGGTTTGGCTTTATCCACCGGAGCCCGCCAGTGCGCAAGCGTTTCAGAAGCGATTTTCCGGGAGTCCCATGGCTGGAATGGGCTGGTGGAGGACGAAGGGGGGGAGCCTCTCCAGGATCCAGAGGCTTCTTTCCCTACAGGTACACTTTTTAATGGTACGTACACACGTCCTGATTTTCCGCCCCACTTGTGGTTTGAACGACAAGTTGGACGTGTGTACACGCTGTTGAGCGACTGATAACAGCCGGTTTGCCCGATTCGCATGGCGGATCAGTTGGAGCAACTTTCATTCAAACGACTGTTATGCTGGGTACACACGATGCGTTTTATCGGACGATTTTCTGTCTGATCGATTTTCGATTAGATTTTCTGGTCGATTTCCTGCTCATTTCTCTTAGCTTTTCTTAACTAGATCCAGTCACTTCTATGAGAAATCGACCAAAAAAACGATACGAAAATAATACGGACATGACGGAAATGATCCATAGATAATTTCTAAATAGATAATTTCCAACATGTCCGATCTCCCGCCCGATCGTATTGAAGTGAATTGGAACAAGATAAAAAAAATGAGCGGAAGATAAGAGAATTGAGCGGGCAAAACGATCGGGCGCAGACAGGGCTGTATTTGTACTCTTTACCGCCCAAGGCCACTGTCACCAGCCACCCCCCTTCGGTATAGGTAGCCAGATGACCCCTCCCCTCCAGTATAGGTAGCGAGATGACCCCTCCCCCTTTCCCTCTAGTATAGGTGACACCCCCCCCCCAGTATAGGTAGCCTGAAGACCCCCCAGTATAGGTAGCCAGATGTCCCCTCCCCCTTCCCTCTAGTATAGGTAGCCAGATGTCCCCTCCCCCCTTTCTCTCTAGTATAGGTAGCCAGATGTCCCCTCCCCCCAGTATAGGTAGCCAGATGACCCCTCCCCCTTTCCCTCCAGTATAGGTAGCCATATGACTCCCTTAATCCCTCCTTTTCCCACCCCCTTTTAGTATAGGTAGCCAGCTCGCCTTCACACCGCAGCAGCCATCTGTTTCACTCATATCTCCACTCGTCTCCAGTGCAGAAGCTTCCTCTTCCTTTACTTCTCCAATGCTGCCCAAGTCTATAGCCACCGGCCACAATGCCAGCGTGCACAGAGAGCAAGGTGGCTGCTGCACAGGCGGCTAGCAGCAGAGTACCACAGTCAGGCGCTCACCTGATCTCCCTGCATTGCAGCATTTGCACGCTTGCAAATGCTGCACCAGTTTAGCCTGCTGCTTTGGTGCCATTGATCCTGTGGTGCCCTAGGCATTGGCCTAAATCCGGCCCTGGGCGCAGAATCGACCCGTGTATTCCCAGCATAACACAAAATTGTATGGTGTGCACCTAGCATTAGGTCCGCATGTGTGTACAAACAACTTCTAGTAGTTTGTCCAACTAACAGACGGTCAAACATACAGTCGTTTGAACAGTCGTTTAATCTAGTCCATTGTTCTATCCAGTCCATTATCAAGTTGGTTAATCGACATGTAGATTAGGATATCAGCCGATTTGTTGGTCAGTGTGTACAGGACGTCTGAACGACTTGTTGTTTGCACTTCAAGTCGTTCAAACAAACCAGTTTAAACGACAATCAGGCATAAAGTTGGATGTGTGTACGCACCTTACATTTTACAACTTTTCATAATAGTCGTCTTTTAACTCCCTTATTTACTGATGCAGATTGTGGTAGCCCAGGTAGATGATCAATATCTGGCATTGATAGTTTACCTGATCTACCACATATTGTATGGTGTATGCCTGGCCATAAGGAGATATCCCAAATTACAAACTGTAAGGGAATCTCTGAACTGAGGGCTGTACAGCTGATTCTGTGAAAGAGGCAGCATGAACATTGATTATTATATTTATTTAGTACTTATATAGTGCTGACATCTTCCGCAGCGCTGTATGGAGTATATATTGTCTTGTCACTAACTGTCCCTCAGAGGAGCTCACAATATAATCCCTACCGTAGTCATCTATGTGTGTATCGTGTAGTGTATGTATCGTAGTCTAGGGCCAATTTAGAGGGAAGCCAATTAACTCATCTGTCTGTGTTTGGGATGTGGGAGGAAACCGGAGTGCCCGGAGGAAACCCACACAGACATGGAGAAATCATACAAACTCTGCGTAGATAATGCCCTGGCTGGAATTTAAACCGGGGACCCAGCACTGCAAGACGAGCGTGCTAACCACTACGCCATTTAATAGTTTAGTATCTTTCTTAGTATCTCCCGTTTGTATTTTCATTTGTTCCTGTTACTAATTTCTCAACCATTTATAGCACTCCCTGCTGCCGCAGGGCCTGATACCACTACATGGCTGTCATCCACTAGGCAACCTAGGTGGCTGCCTAAGGCGTACTGGGCATCCAGAGGCCAGACTGACACCTTATTCTCACTTCCACTTTCCATACCCTATGACGCCATTTTCACTAATCCACCTCTGGGCCTATACATTTTTTCTCATAACGTTTTCTTTCCTCGCACTGCTGATTCTCTCATGTCACTCTATAGCTCATTAAAATTACACGACATCAGAGCTGCCCATCAAGTGTCGCCATTTCATATCCTGCGATGGTTCTTGCGATATGTGTGCATATTAATGACCTTCTGCTACCAAATGTGTCTCAGCTACAGATAAGATTTCAGAAAGATGAGCTGTGCTGGTTGTAAGTTAGTAGTCTGTATGTTGTGAGTCTGGACCGTCTGGCTAATATATTATTACTATCATGTTTATAAAGAACCAACAGAAGTATAAAGTATAACAAAAAAGGAGGAAAGAACCTGCGCAATCCTGCGCTAATCCTAATCCTGCCCACACACATTTTATTTTCAGTAGTTTATTGCCACTTTCCAAAGCAGTTTGAATGAAGCTACCTTAGGCCTTGTTCACATTACAATTGCGATAGCGCTGGCGATTTGGTGAGCGCATTTCAAAGTGGGAGAGGCCAGTATAGGGATTAGCAGAGAGGAGCAGCAGATCAGGAGTGGTGGGAGGAGCCTGTATAGAGTTTTGCAGAGAGGAGCAGCAGATCAGGAGTGGTGGGAGGAGTCAGTATAGAGGTCTGCAGAGAGGAGCAGCAGATCAGGAGTGATAAGAGGAGCCAATATAGAGATTAGCAAAGAGGAGCAGAAGATCAGGAGTGGTGAAAGGACCCAGTATAGAGATTAGCAGAGAGGAGCAGAAGATCAAGAGTGGGGGGAGGAGTCAGTATAGAAGATTGCAGAGAGGAGCAGCAGATCAGAAGTGGTGGAAGGAGTCAGTATAGAGATTGGCAGAGAGGAGCAGCAGATCAGGAGCGGTGGGAGGAGCCAGTATGGAGATTTGCAGTGTGGAGCAGCAGATGATTATTAGGATTACTACTCTAGTGCACAATCGGGCATTGTGTGTCTTACTGCTTATTACCTGTTTTGTGTTGTCTGTCATCCCTATTATTGTCTGTAACCTAATATGTTGGCTCTATATGAATCCAATAAATAATAATAAAGTTGAAGAGTGATGGGAAGAATCAGTAAAGAGATTTGCAGAGAGAAGCAGCAGAGGAAGAGTGGTGGGAGGAGCTAGTATAGAGATTTGCAGAGGAGGTGTGGTGGGAGGAGCCAGTATAGAGATTTGCAGAGGAGCAGCAGAAGAGAAGTGGTGGGAGGAGCCAGTATAGAGATTTGAAGAGAAGAGCAGCAGAAGAGACGTGGTGGGAGGAGCCAGTATAGAGATTTGAAGAGAAGAGCAGCAGAAGAGACATGGTGGGAGGAGCCAGTATAGAGATTTGAAGAGAAGAGCAGCAGAAGAGAAGTGGTGTGAGGAGCCAGTATAGAGATTTGAAGAGAAGAGCAGCAGAAGAGAAGTGGTGTGAGGAGCCACTATAGAGATTTGCAGAGAAGAGCAGCAGAGGAGGAGTGGTGGGAGGAGCCAGTATAGAGATTTGCAGAGAAGAGCAGCAGAGGAGGAGTGGTGGGAGGAGCCAGTATAGAGATTTGCAGAGAAGAGAAGCAGAGGAGGAGTGGTGGGAGCAGCCAGTATAGAGATTTGCAGAGAAGAGCAGCAGAGGAGGAGTGGTGGGAGGAGCCAGTACAGAGATTTGCAGAGAAGAGCAGCAGAGGAGGAGTGGTGGGAGGAGCCAGTATAGAGATTTGCAGAGAAGAGCAGCAGAGGAGGAGTGGTGGGAGGAGCCAGTATAGAGATTTGCAGAGAAGAGAAGCAGAGGAGGAGTGGTGGGAGCAGCCAGTATAGAGATTTGCAGAGAAGAGCAGCAGAGGAGGAGTGGTGGGAGGAGCCAGTACAGAGATTTGCAGAGAAGAGCAGCAGAGGAGGAGTGATGGGAGGAGCCAGTATAGAGATTTGCAGAGAAGAGAAGCAGAGGAGGAGTGGTGGGAGCAGCCAGTATAGAGATTTGCAGAGAAGAGCAGCAGAGGAGGAGTGGTGGGAGCAGCCAGTATAGAGATTTGCAGAGAAGAGCAGCAGAGGAGGAGTGGTGGGAGGAGCCAGTATAGAGATTTGCAGAGAAGAGCAGCAGAGGAGGAGTGGTGGGAGGAGCCAGTATAGAGATTTGCAGAGAAGAGAAGCAGAGGAGGAGTGGTGGGAGCAGCCAGTATAGAGATTTGCAGAGAAGAGCAGCAGAGGAGGAGTGGTGGGAGCAGCCAGTATAGAGATTTGCAGAGAAGAGCAGCAGAGGAGGAGTGGTGGGAGCAGCCAGTATAGAGATTTGCAGAGAAGAGAAGCAGAGGAGGAGTGGTGGGAGCAGCCAGTATAGAGATTTGCAGAGAAGAGCAGCAGAGGAGGAGTGGTGGGAGGAGCCAGTATAGAGATTTGCAGAGAAGAGCAGCAGAGGAGGAGTGGTGGGAGCAGCCAGTATAGAGATTTGCAGAGAAGAGCAGCAGAGGAGGAATGGTGGGAGGAGCCAGTATAGAGATTTGCAGAGAAGAGCAGCAGAGGAGGAATGGTGGGAGGAGCCAGTATAGAGATTTGCAGAGAAGAGCAGCAGAGGAGGAGTGGTGGGAGCAGCCAGTATAGAGATTTGCAGAGAAGAGCAGCAGAGGAGGAGTGGTGGGAGCAGCCAGTATAGAGATTTGCAGAGAAGAGCAGCAGAGGAGGAGTGGTAGGAAGAGCATCACTAGGCCATGGCAGACCTATGCCATTGTACAGCATTGGGGGTCTGAACTGGTGATCACATCCAGTTGCTTCAGGCAGCAGTTATTAAAGGTGTGCATAAATCTTAAAGGATAACTGAAGTGAGAGGGATATGGAGGAGGCCATGCTTATTTCCTTTTAAGCAATACCAGTTGCCTGGCAGCCCTGCTGATCCTCTGTCTCTAATACTTTTAGCCACAGACCCTGAACAAGCATGTAGCAGATCTGGTGTTTCTGACATTATTGTCAGATCTGACAAGATTAGCTGCATGCTTGTTTTTGGTGTGATTCAGACACTACAGCAGCCAAATAGATCAGCAGGGCTGCCAGACAACTGGCATCGTTTCATATGGCAGCCTCCATATTTTTATTTCAGTTGGCCTTTAAGGGCAAATGCAGGTGACACAAGAGGTTAATAGGCTGTGTAGTAATACTTCACTGCAGACAATTTTTTTTTTTACTGTAACACTATCTGTACCTTTTTTTTTCGAGTTTTTTAAAAACTTGTTAAACTTTTTGCCGAGTTTAGCGGGTATATGAACAGCTTAATATTTTATGCATCCATTTCAGAGAAATTACCTTTGAAAATGTTAGGCAGATGACCCAGAGAACTGTGCGCCAGTCGATAAGACACAGAACATTTATATCCCACTTTTCTCCTCCTGGCGGACTCAAAGTGCCAGAGCTGCAGCCACTAGGGCGCGCTTCACAATCACAGGCAGCCAGGATCATTAGGGAGCCTTGCCCAAAGACTCCTCACTGTTTTATGTACTGACTTGAGCTGGGATTAAAACCCTGGTGAAAGGCTCAAACGCCACATGAAAGGCCTTACCAGTATGCTATCCAACTGACGCTATTAACTCAGGCCTGCATGCAGATTTAATGCAAACTGTATTCAGCTTGAAATCGGCTCAATATAAATCTGCAGGAAGTGAATCTGATTGACCAAATTCCCAGCATCATACACTTTCAATTATTATTGGCCAATCACTGACCAGCTTAACTACCTCCATATAGTATGCGGGTCAACAAATATTGAATACTATAAACAGATTGTGTAGGTAAACCCTCATGTTACATGGAGGTGGTAAAATTGGTCCGTGATTGGCCAATCATAATTGAAAATGTGTACCACGCTTTAGCCTTTTCACCAGGCCAGCTGCCTTATTCTACAGCCTGGTACACACCTTCAATTTTGATTGGCCAATGACTGGCCAATTTTACCACTTCCATGTAGTATGAGAGCATACTTACACTGATCCATACATAAGTGGTAACATTGGTCAGAGATTGGCCAATCAAAATTGAAGGTGTGTATCAGGCTTTCAGATTAGGGATACTTCGAGTTTAATTTTAAAACTGACCAGTAAATCTTGTCTGTTTTGCAGGAAATCCCGATGAACTTTGTAGATCCAAAGGAATATGAAATTCTTGGCTTAGTCCGGAAAAACAGATATAAAACCATACTCCCAAGTAAGTTCCCGCTTGTAAAAATGTGCTAGATTAAACTTGTACGTTGTGGTTGCTCGTCGTTTGTTGTGCTGGGCGGAGACATGCAGCTTCTGTGGGTGGCCATCCGACTAGATTATTGTAATGGAATCGGATGAAAGTTGTTGCCACCGAGAGCATGCCCGATCAACCATGTGACCAGTTTCGAGCTGAAATTGGCCGCATGTATTGATTGGTCATGCTGCAAGACGTAAGGCCGACATGCTGGATCGGATGTGCGGCGGTAACGGCATGCGACACCGGTACAAGCGAAGGAACCGCCGGCTCTTTCCCCCTTGTGTAAAATGTGCCCAATCCCATCTCCCGGGTGCCCAGTGCGTGAATAATTTACTGTCAGAGTCCGCCGCCGTCTCCATCCTCCATCCACATACACACGCCCCACATGGCTGCCAGTGTGATGTCACACACATGCAATACGTCAGCAACCATGTGGACAGAGGATGGAGCCAGTGGCAGACACAGGCAGGTAAAGGATTTACGCTTGAGGAACCCGGGGGAGGGGCACATTTTACACAAGGGGGCGGGGGGGGTAGCATGGTATGCGCCGAAGTGGCGGGTACAGCATCACAAGGCTGATTCCCGAGAGATTTCATGCTGAAATCAATCAATGTATGGGCAGCCGACATATCTCTTTCCAATCAGATTCCATCAGAGAGCAATCGGTCTCTTGGTCGATCTGCCCATACAGTGAGATGCGAAAGTTTGGGCAACCTTGTTAATCGTCATGATTTTCCTGTATAAATCGTTGGTTGTTACGATAAAAAAAATGTCAGTTACAGTAAATAGATCATATTTGATCATATGTGCAATAATTGTTTAAACAAAATTAAGCAGGTTCATAAATGTGGGCACTGTTGTCATTTTATTGATTCCAAAACCTTTAGAACGAATTATTGGAACTCAAAATGGCTTGGTAAGCTCAGTGACCCCTGACCTACATACACAAGTGAATACAAATATGATAAAGAGTATTTAAGTGGGTCATTTGAAAGTTTCCCTCCTCATTTAATTTTCTGTAAAGAGTAGCAACATGGGGGTTTCAAAACCACTATCAAATGACCTGAAGACAAAGATTGTTCACCATCATGGTTTAGGGGAAGGATACAGAAAGCTGTCTCAGAGATTTCAGCTGTCTGTTTCCACAGTTAGAAACATATTGAGGAAATGGAAGACCACAGGCTCAGTCCAAGTCAAGGCTCGAATTGGCAGACCGAGAAAAATCTCGGATAAACAGAAGCGACTCAAGCGAGGAATGGTGAGAACAGTCAGAGTCAACCCACAGACCAGCACCAAAGACCTACAACATCATCTTGCTGCAGATGGATTCACTGTGCATTGTTTAACCCCTCAGCGCACTTTACACAAGGAGATGCTGTATGCAAGAGTGATGCAGAGGAATCCTTTCTCCGCCCACAGCACAAACAGAGCCACTTGAGGTATGCACATGCACATATGGACAAGCCAGATTCATTTTGGAATAAGGTGCTGTGGACTGAAGAAACTAAAATGGTTATTTGGGCATAACAAGGGGGTTATGCATGGAGGAAAGACAACACAGCATTCCAAGAAAATCACCTGCTACCTACAGTAAAATATGGTGGTGGTTCCATCATACTGTGGGGCTGTGTGGCCAGTGCAGGGACTGGGAATCTTGCCAAAGTTGAGGGAAGCATGGATTCCACTCAGCATCAGCAGATTCTGGAGACCAATGTCCAGGATCAGTGACAAAGCTGAAGCTGCGCTGGGGCTGGATCTTTCAACAAGACAACGACCCTAAACACTGCTCAAAATCCACTAAGGCATTCAAGCAGAGGAACAAGTACAACGTTCTGGAATGGCCATCTCAGTCCCCAGGCCTAAATATATTTGAAAATCTGTGGTGTCCGTTAAAGAGAGCTGTCCATGCTGGGAAGCCATCAAACCTGAATGAACTAGAAATGTTTTGTAAAGAGGAATGGTCCAAAATACCTTCAACCAGAATCTAGACTCTCATTGGAACCTACAGGAAGCGTTTAGTCAAACCAGTCCTTCGAGGGCCGAGGTCCTCACACATTTTTGACACAGCTCAAATGAATTGATGGGTCTGAATCAGGAAAGGTGCGATCCATCAGGTAGAACACATTCCTCTCTTTCTCAGTCCATCCTAAACACTGGCATGGAACTGGCCCTCCAGGCCTGGAGTTCGACACCTGCGGTTTAGAGGCTGTAATTTCTGCAAAAGGAGGATCTACTAAATATTGATTTCATTTTTTTTTTTTTGGGTGGTGCCCAAATTTATGCACCTGCCTATTTTTGTTTAAACAATTATTGCACACTTTATGTAAATCCAATAAACTTAATTTCACTTCTCAGATATCACTGTGTGTGTCTCTTATATGATATATTTAACTGACCTTTTGTATCGTAACAACCAACGTTTTATACAGGAAAATCATGACGATTACCAAGGTTGCCCAAACTTTTGCATCCCACTGTACATCGTCTGACAATGGATTAGTGTATGTGTTGAAAACGAGTGACAATGGTGGAGCTTTTGGGATAATTCTGTACTCCAGAGGCGTGCATGAAAAACGGGCGGCGTGAAAAAAGGGCCCGACCTGATAACGAAATGGCGCCGGTTATAAATTAAATCTGATAACGATAAACATAGTTGTCAAGCTTTGTTAACGATAAATACCATTGTAAAAACAAGGGAGAAATAACGAAAATATATGAACGTTAAATATCGCTATGTAATTCAACAGTACAACTTAACCCAACCCTACCCTCACACAGAACCCTCCCCTGGTGGTGCCTAACCCTAAAGCCCCCCAGTGGTGCCTAACCCTAACCACTCCCCCTGGTGGTGCCTAACCCTAACCACTCCCCCTGGTGGTGCCTAACCCTAACCACTCCCCCTGGTGGTGCCTAACCCTAACCACTCCCTCTGGTGGTGCCTAACCCTAACCACCCCCGGTGGTATCTAACCCTAACCCCCCCCCCCCCCGGAGGTATCTAACCCTAGCCCCCCCGGTGGTATCCAATCCTAACCCCCCCCCCCCCCCGGTGGTGCCTAACCCTAACCACTCCCTCTGCAGAAACACCCTTTTACACATAGTAACAATAATATCTTTGAGAACGTAAAATCTGTACATATAATCAAAATAATATGACAAAAACTATAATGTTGCAAGCTTCTAAAACGATAACATACTCCAAAAACTGTAATGTTCTAATGTTGTTAACGATATTTATCGCAGCGCCCTTTTTTCTGCTTTTTTCGCTGTATTAACGATAATTGCATGAGAGTCTATGGCAGCGCCCCTTTCCTCCACCCTCACCTGGCGCCCATTTTTCCTGCTACCCTCCAGAGTACTGTTTCAACTGTTAACGATTCTAATGATGATTGCTTGACGGCAATTTAGTCGATCAGAAATACATTTCTTTTCATATCTTATGATAGATAGGAACTAGAGATTTGTCAGTTGATGGTGAAATAATTGATGTATTAGGACATTTTATTTTTTCGATTGCATTTATCTGATTGTTTGGACGATTGTTCGCTGAACATTGGGTGGAGTGTAAACCTTGAACTCCAGTTGTGCAACACAACGGTGTTAACCCCTGATGACCGTGCTGATTTTACGTGTGTTAGATCCACAGACCAGAGTGTGCCTTACATCCCCGGAGCAGGAGGAGGACGACCCTCTGAGTTCCTATATCAACGCCAATTACATACGAGTGAGTATCCGCGCATTGCTTTTTATATGTTATATGTTTATACGGGAAGCTTTGTGTACAGAAGCAGCTACAAGACAATTCAGGGGGGGAGGAGTCAGAACACCAGACGCATGGCGTGGTGATCAATGAGATGCAAACCGTTTCCAGTTGACGCAAATTGTATGTAAATATATGTACCTTGACAACTGACTGATTAAATTAAACCTTAAAGGACACCTGAGGCGAAAATAAACTAATGAAATAAACAATTGTATCCATCTTCCTTCTCCTAAAAATGCCTTTTTAGGGCCCGTTTCCACTATAGCGTTGCGGAATCAGCCGAAATCACCGCTCGAAATCGCATGCGGGTGCGAAATCGCATGCGTTTTTTGCCGCGATTTCACATGCCATTTCGCATAGGTTAGTGTACTGTATATGCGAATTTAACCATGTCACTGCCTGTGTAAATTAACATTGCTTCCTATGCGAAATCGCATGCGAAATCGTGGCAAAAAACGCATGCGATTTCCCTATTAAGTACATTGCCTGCGATTCGCCTGCATTCCACATGCAAGCGAATTCTGAGGGCTCTGCCGTGCAGAAAAATCCTGCACAGAAATACGCTCAGAAAAACTGACAAGTGGAAACAGGCCCATACACTTGTATTGACTATGCGAATTCGCATGCGTACAACGCATGCAAATTCGCGATAGTGGAAACAGGCCCTTAAGGTATTCCACAGTTTTATTTTATGTTTAAAACTACTTTTTAAGTTTTAACTGTTTTATTGTTTTTGCTCAATGACACATTCATTGAAGTATGCCAGAGCTAAAATCTATTAACTATTTACCCTTTTTACCGCTTTCCTGCTCTCAGAAGCCATTTTCTGCTAGGAAAGTGTTCGAATTTCTTATCAGTGAGGGCCACAGTGTAGTCACTTCCTGTCTGAGTCAGGACTGAGTCAGCCACTTACATACCTGACAGGGGCGTAACTAGAAATCACTGGGCCCCCCCTGCGAAACTTTGGATGGAGCCCCCTGTCGCCAAACACCACTAACCCCCCTCCCTAGCAGTGAAGCAATGGGAGAATTTTCCCTATCAATTACATTGGCTTCTGTTATAAAACCTGCATGTTTTCACACATACAGACATACATGGTGTGCAGAAAATCCATAAAGAAAACCAACAGACGAGTGTGCTCCCAGCCTCAGCTTATCACACTCACTCTGTCCATCTCTGATGGAGCAGAACTGGCTCTGCAGACTTCTCCAGCATGACTACTGTACAGTACACTTGGGGAGGGGTAGAGAGGTTGGGGGATGGGTGCTGTACAGAAGAGCCTACTGCATACTGACTAGGGACTGTCTACAAATCTTTGTCTGCAAAACTTTGTATTATTCCTTATCAGTGGCTGAGCAAATACACTCATTAGAACAACTGTGCAGAGAGCAGAACGTTTTTTTCTTGCGTTGCCCTTAGTTGTCAGCCTCTCAGGACAGGGCCCCCGTGGCTTCTGGGCCCCCTGCTGCTGCATCCCTTGCAGGGTCTATAGTTACGCCCCTGATACCTGATATTTAACTCTTTCAGGCAGAGAAATGTAATAATAAAGTGCTTCATTTTTACAATAATTATGTATAAATATTTTAATGTTTGCCCATTGTAAAATCTTTCCTCTCCCTGATTTACATTCTGACATTGATCACATGGGGACATTTTTACTGCTGGCAGGTGATGTCAGTGGAAGGATAAGGTTCACTTTAAATGCAGCGGCAACCCATTTTCAATTCAAGCTATGTAAAGTTGTACTAAATTAGCATAACATTTTCATCAACTCGGAATTAACTGCATCTCACTGACCGTCCCCCTCTATTATAGGCAGAGTCCGGTGGCCTTGGCCACTCCTGGAGTCCCGGACTTTCTGTATATTATCTTCCTTTAGGCTGGGACAGGGACGGATCTAGGGAGGGGGGGGGGGGGGGGGGCAGGCGGGTCTCTTGCCCCAGGCACAGTTTGTTGAATTCTTAAAAAGGTGGCAAAATTTGGATGGGGAATGGCAGTTTAGGCGCCAAAACCTGACCTTGCCACAGGCACAACTTGGTCTAGATCCGTCCCTGGCCTGGGAGCACATCTATTAGATTTACAAGCCTTTTCCACAGAGCGGAAAACTACATATGTTATTGCACAGAAGCTCAGTCTATGGGATGCATAATAATCCATGTGCGATTCTATATGTGATTTTACTTTTAAAATCTCACAGTAAATACCTTCTTCTCGCACACAGTATGCAAGGACCATGCGATCTGCATATAATGCATCCCTATAGAAAACCAAAAGCGCATTTGATTTCTTTACATTTTTATGCAGATTTTTTCTTATATGATAGTGACTTATTAAAAATGCAAAACGAAAATGCAGAAAAAAAGCTCATAAAACGCAATGCAGGAAAGACCGCCGAAACGCATGTGGCAGAAAACTCCTGCTGGTCTCCCAGCCTTAGTTTCTTCTATACCTGATCCCAGGCTCAGAATGCGAGTGCATACTAGTGTTATTGGGATCCTTCTACGGTGTTAAGGTGCATACACACATCAGACTACAGTCTTTGGAAAATGAAAGATCACAGACCAATCTTACCACCCTTCATGTAGTATGAGAGCCATACTCTACACAGTCTATTCTATGGAGCTGAACTCCACATCAGACAGAAATCTTTGCAAGATGCTGCACACAAAGATGCTGTAGACATGCAACAGATCAGTATCTGCCAAAGATCTGTTCCTGCCAAAGATCCGTTCCTGCAAAATGCATTCATAGTCTATGAGATCTGCAGATCCTCATACACACATTGTTTAACTGACATTCATCTGCAGACCAGACAATCATCTGCAGATCTGAAAATCCATCCTGGTGGATCTGATCTGCAGATTAATGTCTGTTAAACAAGGTGTGTATGAGGATCTGCAGATATCATAGGCTATGAATGCAATTTGCAGGAACGGATCTTTGGCAGGAACAGATCTTTTGCAGATACTGATCTTTTGTGTCTGTACAGCATCTTTGTGTGCAGCATCTTGCAAAGATTTCTGTCTAATGGGGAGCTCAGCTCCATAGATTAGACTGTGTAGAGTATGGCTCTCATACTACATGGAAGGGGGTAAGATTGGTCTGTGATCTTTCATTTTCCAAAGACTATAGTCTGATGTGTGTATGCAGCTTTAGGCCTCTTGCACACTACATGCGATTCCGATTTCTTATATGTTCAATTGTGGATTCTGATTAAAAATCTTAGCAGCATGCATTACGTTTTTTAATCGGAATCCAAAATCGGATCAGATAAAAAAAAAATCAGAATCGCATGTAGCGTGCAAGAGGCCTAACTGCATGATACATTGAAATCTATTAGTAGCTATAAGAGATCATTGATTCCCTAATTATTGATAGCTGCTGAAAGTTTGATTCTAGTTAAATGGAGGTGTCAGGATCCTCCAACCCTTAACCTCCCTGGTGGTAAGCCTGAACTAAGTTGGGGCTATGCCGCGCAGAAGGATTTCTCAGGCCCTGCTGGGCCGATTTGCATAAATTTTTTTGGTACACGCAGCTAGCACTTTGCTAGCTGCGTGTACAAACCCGATTGCCGCCGCTCCGCACCGATTCGCTGCTACCCGCCGCACCGCCCCTCCCCCCCCCCAGACCCCTTGCGCAGCCTGGCCTGCCTGGTGCTGAGGGGTGGATCGGGACTCCCGATGACGTCACAACGTCCATGATGATCATCGCCATGGCGATGGGGGAAGCCAAACAGGAAATCCCGTTCTGAACGGGATTTCCTGTTTGCGCTGATCGCTGGAGGCGATTGGAGGGGGTGGGGGGATGCAGCTGCACAGCGGCTATCATGTAGCTAGTGCTAGGCTAGCGACATGATTTAAAAAAAAAATTAAAGTGCTGCGCTGCCCCCTGGCGGTTTTAATAGACCGCCAGGGAGGTTAACCAGCCTGGCGGTATGGACGAGCTCAGCTCTTCCATTACCGCCGGAGGCTGCCGCTCAGGCCCTGCTGGGCCGATTTTTACCAAATAAAAAGGTGCACACGCAGCCGGCACTTTGCCAGCCGTGTGTGCTACCTGATCACCGCCGTAGCGCGGCGATCCGCCGCGTGCAGCGGCGAAAGAGGGTCCCCCCAGCCGCCCGAGCCCAGACCAAAAAGTTCCGGCCAGCGCTAAGGGCTGGATCGGAGGCGGATAACGTCAGGACGTCCATGACGTCACTCCGCTCGTCGCCATGGCGATGAGGAAAGCGAAACAAGAAAGGCCGCTCATCGCGGCCTTTCTTGTTACTTCTGATCGCCGGAGGCGATCAGAAGTACGCATCAGGAGCGCCCTCTAGTGGGCTTTCATGCAGCCAACTTTTAGTTAGCTGCATGCGATCGTGTTTTTTTTAATTAAAAAAAAAAAAAAACACGTCCGGTCGCCAGCCTGGCGATCTTAATAGAACACCAGGCTGGTTAATGATAAATGGTTAGATGGTTCATGTTTCAGAACTCGGCTATATGAAATTATGATGAGGGTGGAGGGGAGGAGTCTCTTTTGGGGAAAAACTTGGAATTGTGACATTCGTAATTGTAGGGCAGGATGATTTCTCAGTTTATTGAATGTTATTATATGAGATTTTTTATATAGATGATTGGAGGGGGAAGAGAGGAGGGGTTGTTTTTTGTTCAATTTGTTTTGTGGATTTTTGTAAATGGAGAAAGGGATGCTTTATATTATTAATGATGGTGTTTTTGCATTGTTTGTAGATGAGTTTATTTTTCTTCCAATAAATTATATATAAAAAAAAAAAAAAAATGAATGCGAGTGCAGTGTACATTCTCATCCTCACATGTTCCAGGCATTGGGGGCTGGAGGGGGCGGTGCTTGTGAGAATAGATTTATGATGGGAGGACCTCTGTAGCACGATGGTGTTCAGTCATAGTTTGCGGTGGGACTGGTATGATGACACTTAAGGTGGCCATACATCAGGTGACTTGGCAGCCGATCGACCATCCAATTCGATTATTATAATCGAAGTGGATGAAAATTGGTGCTGCCAAATGCATGCCCGATCGACAAAGCAACCAATTTTGAGATGAAAAATGGTTGCATGCTCGATCATGCATGCCGCAAGATGTCGGGCCGAAGTTAGTTGGTTAGGTGTGCAGCGGTACGTCAGCCGATTTCGGAACGAACGACGAGATGACAAAATGACATTACCTGTCCTGTAGCAGCCTCTGCGTGATGTCTGTAACCTCCAGGCGGCTCTCTGTACACGCTACTGGCGCATATTGTCTGACGTCAGACGCTATGCCACGGCGTCAGACGCTAGGCGCCAGTAGCGTGTACAGAGAGCCGCCCGGAGGTTACGGAGACCACGCGGAGGCTGCTACAGGACAGGTAACGTATAAATGCACACAGGGGACACATTATACATTGGGGGCAGCAGCAGTGAAGATTTCATGCTGAGATCGGATGGGAATCGGCCTGTAGTGTATGGGCAGAATCAACAAAAAGACACATTTATCTCTAATCAGATTAGATTAGAGATAAATTTGTCTCTTTGTCGAATCTGCCCATAATCGTTAGGTCTATGGGCACCTTAAGATCTGAAGAGCTGTTGTCTCTGAACAGTGATGTCCCCCTGTTGGGATTTTCTTTTAATTTCACAAAACTGTGTATAGATATATATTATACAGTGGAAAGTATATATACTGTACATAAACTGTTTGTGTGACATTCATGTATTGTGCCACCTGGTGGTATATGCCGGTACTGCATTTGTTACTATCTTGAAGAGGGATGAAACACCATATCAACTGTGGGGGGAAAAAACATCCAATGAGAAATTACTTATTTAGCTTACCTATACTGTTTTTAGAGTGTATTGTCAGATTTAAAAAAAAAATTGATAAAACATGATGTAAAAAAAGAGAGTAGTATTTCTGCTGGTTTCCATCTTTACTGTTTCTCAGTGATGCCAAAAGTAACATCACTTCTGCCCCTTTCTTGTGTTTATGGCCCTCACCGCGTGTACTGCCCCCTGCTGGTGCTGCACACACTCCTCCTGATGGCTGTGCTCTGTCTCACAGGGTTACGACGAAGAGGAAAGAGTTTACATCGCCACTCAGGGGCCCACCGTGAACACCGTGGGGGATTTCTGGAAGATGGTGTGGCAGCAGCGATCCCCCATCATCGTCATGATAACCAACATCGAGGAGGTCAACGAGGTGCGACATCCCATAATGATCTCTGTCCCTTGTACGAGCTAAACCTGGTTTTTGTAAGCCGCACTGAATGGCGATTGTAGATGAGCTGTGTCTCCGAGCTGATACATACCCACAGTGTATAGCAAAAGACAGAAAAGTACAGGTGAAACTCGAAAAATTCGAATATCATGCAAAAGTCCATTTATTTTAGTATTTCAGCTTCAAAGGTGAAACTAATATATGAAATAGGAACCCTTTGCAGGTGTTTTGGATTAAAGGAACACTCTAAAACCAAGTTTTCTAAAATTACAATATACAAATTTTGTCTGAGTAGCTGTGTGAACAATTCTTACTTTTAATGTTAAATAACCGAGGCAAAAGCTGTAATTCATTGTGCATAAATTTTAGCTACATTTGGAATGCCTCATTTGCAGAGGTGAATCTCTGTAGTCTGACATGCTAAGAACAGTGTAATATTGAAGCAAAGTTATATGCAATGGCTCTGGTGTCAGGTTTCACATTCTACAATATTACAAATGTTTAAAGCGGAATATAACCCTGCATTTCAACTTTGCTCTAAAACATTATTTACAGCATATTATATGCAACCAGCATTTTTTTTACTAGACCAGCATTGGAAGGGTTACACACAGAGCTTTAAAGTTCCGTGGATAGAAATGCAAACGCATCCAAAGTTTAGATAGATACATTTAAGTAAAGACAATGTAACAAGTGTGGAATGTGACACACACTCTCTGACTGTGCAGGAGCTGGAGGACAGCCAGAGAGTGTGTAACATTCACCACTTGTTACATTGTGTTTACTTAAATGTATCTATCTAAACTTCAGGTGCGTCTGCATTTCTATCCACGGAACTTTAAAGCTCTGTGTGTAACCCTTCCAATGCTGGTCTAGTAAAAAAAAAATGCTGGTTGCATATAATATGCTGTAAATAATGTTTTAGAGCAAAGTTGAAATGCAGGGTTATATTTCGCTTTAAAGGGACTCCGAGCTCACCCAAAAAAAGAAAGTTGTACTCACCAGGGGCTTTCTCCAGCCCAGTGCTGGTCGGGAGGTCCCACGCCGGCGTCCTGGCTCCTCTCCTTCTCCCCGCTCCGGAATGGCTGACAGGCTGCAGCCCGGGCGACACTCGGCAGAGTGTCGGGCTGCTCCTTCCGCGTATGACGCGGCCGCCGTCACACGCCGGCCGCCTCGCGTCATCACGCCGGCCGCCGTGATGACGCGAGGCGGCCGGCGTGTGACGTCAGCCGCGTCATACGCGGAAGGAGCAGCCCGACACTCTGCCGAGTGTCGCCCGGGCTGCGGCCTGTCAACCATTCCGGAGCGGGGAGAAGGAGAGGAGCCAGGACGCCGGCGTGGGACCTCCCGACCAGCACTGGGCTAAAGAAAGCCCCTGGTGAGTACAACTTTCTTTTTTTGGGTGAGCTCGGAGTCCCTTTAAGTTACACATACAGTGGCTTGCAAAAGTATTCGGCCTCCTTGAAGTTTTCCACATTTTGTCATATTACTGCCACAAACATGAATCAATTTTATTGGAATTTCACATGAAAGACCAATACAAAGTGGTGTACATGTGAGAAGTGGATCGAAAATCATACATCGATCCAAACATTTTTTAAAAATAAATAACTGCAAAGTGGGGTGTGCGTAATTATTCGCCCCCCTTAGTCAATACTTTGTAGAACCACCTTTTGCTGCATTTACAGCTGCATTCTTTTAGGCCTGGTGCACACCAAAACCGCTAGCAGATCTGCAATACGCTAGCGGTTTTGGGAGCTGATTTCAGAGCGATTCTAGGTATGTTTAGAGAGGTTTTCTAAACATACCTAGTGGTTTTGGGTGCGTTTTTGTGTAGCAGATTACACATACTACACATATTGTTACAGTAAAAACTGTTACTGAACAGCTTCTGTAACAAAAATGCCTGGCAAACCGCTCTGAAGTAGCGTTTTTCAGAGCGGTTTGCATTTTTCCTATACTTTACATTGAGGACGAAACGCTTCCGAAATCCGCAAATGCGCAGCAGGAGGCGCGTTTGCGGTTTGGCAAAAACCTCAAACCGCCGGTGTGCACCATCCTATTGCAATACATTAGCCAAGCGTTTTTCCAGGCGGATGCGGCCGGCGGATCGCTCCAAAAACCGCTAGGTATGCACTAGGCCTTAGGGTATGTCTCTACCAGCTTTGCACATCTAGAGACTGAAATCCTTGCCCATTCTTCTTTGCAAAACAGCTCCAGCTCAGTCAGATTAGATGGACAGTGTTTGTGAACAGCAGTTTTCAGACCTTGCCACAGATTCTCGATTGGATTTAGATCTGGACTTTGACTGTGCCATTCTAACACATGGATATGTTTTGTTTTAAACCATTCCATTGTTGCCCTGGCTTTATGTTTGGGGTCATTGTCCTGCTGGAAGGTGAACCTCCACCCCAGTCTCAAGTCTTTTGCAGTCTCCAAGAGGTTTTCTTCCAAGTTTGCCCTGTATTTGGCTCCATCCATCTTCCCATCAACTCTGACCAGCTTCCCTGTCCCTGCTGAAGAGATGCACCCCCCGGGCATGATGCTGCCACCACCATATTTGACAGTGGGGATGGTGTGTTCAGAGTGATGTGCAGTGTTAGTTTTCCGCCACACATAGTGTTTTGCATTTTGGCCAAAAAGTTCCATTTTGGTCTCATCTGACCAGAGCACCTTCTTCCACATGGTTGCTGTGTCCCCCACATGGCTTGTGGCAAACTGCAAACGGGACTTCTTATGCTTTCTGTTAACAATGCCTTTCTTCTTGCCACTCTTCCATAAAGGCCAACTTTGTACAGTGCATGACTAATAGTTGTCCTATGGACAGTCTCCCACCTGAGCTGTAGATCTCTGCAGCTCGTCCAGAGTCACCATGGGCCTCTTGACTGCATTTCTGATCAGCGCTCTCCTTGTTCGGCCTGTGAGTTTAGGTGGACGGCCTTGTCTCGGTAGGTTTACAGTTGTGCCATACTCCTTCCATTTCTGAATGATCGCTTGAACAGTGCTCCGTGGGATGTTCAAGGCTTTGGAAATCTTTTTATAGCCTAAGCCTTCTTTAAATTTCTCAATAACTTGATCCCTGACCTGTCTTGTGTGTTCTTTGGACTTCACGGTGTTGTTGCTCCCAATATTCTCTTAGACAACCTCTGAGGCCCTCACAGAGCAGCTGTATTTGTACTGACATTAGATTACACACAGGTGCACTCTATTTAGTCATTAGCACTCATCAGGCAATGTCTATAGGCAACTGACTGCACTCAGATGAAAGGGGGCTGAATAAGTATGCACACACCACTTTGCAGTTATTTGTAAAAAATGTTTGGAACCATGTATGATTTTTGTTCCACTTCTCATGTGTACACCGCTTTGTGTTGGTCTTTCATGTGGAATTCCAATAAAATTGATTCATGTTTGTGGCAGTAATATGACAAAATGTGGAAAACTTCGAGGGAGCTGAATACTTTTGCAACCCACTGTAAGATACATTTCCTCTGCTTTCTGCAGAGAGCTCTCAGAGACAGGCAATGGGAGCATTCTCTCACACACACAGGGTTAACAGATGTAGTGTGAAGGAATCCCCCCTCCCTTCATGATGTAGTCCTGATGTCTTCCGTCTCCTAAAAATTACTTTTTAAGATATTCCACAGTTTTATTTTATGTTTAAATCTACTTTTTAAGCTTTAACTGTATTTTATTTTTATTTATTTTTTTGCTCAATGACAGATTCATTGAAGTATGCCAGAGCTAAACTTTATGAACTATTGATCCTTTTTATCTCTTTCCTGCTCTCATAAGCCATTTTCTGCTAGGAAAGTGTTTTATAGTTGGAATTTCTTTTCAGTAATTGTCACACTGTAGCCACTTCCTGTCTGAGTCAGGATTGAGCCAGCCACTTACATACCTGATATTTAACTCTTTCAGACACAGAAAGAAAAAAAGGAACACAACCTAGTTATTTGTGTGCTAGACACTGTACATACCCATGTCTATCTCATCATGTCACGTCACCTCGGGTATCCTTTAAGTGATCCTATAGCTTGGTACACACAATTCTCATTACGGCCTATGGCGGGGCCCAAACAATTGCACCGAAATTAGCTGATTTAACACACATTACCTGCTCCCACAATGCATTGGTTCTTCTTACCCTTCCAGCAGCTAGTGGCTGTATGCTGTATACCTCTGGCTGACCTGCAACAAAATACAGATGCTTACTTAAGCCTGGAACCCACTACAAATCACAAATTGCTAGCGCAACCGCCAGCGTTTTTAATTAGCGTTTTGTAAGCAATTTCATGAGCCTTTTCTGCCGATTTTGGTAGCGATTTTAAAAAGTGTAAGCTTTTTGCCAGCGATTGTGGTAGCGATTAGCAGTTTTATTTCTGATTGGTTCTTTCAATTTATTTACATTTTTTTTACAGTGTGCATTAATTTAAAATCGCACACAAATCGCTATGTGTAGTAATTCATGAGTGATTTGCCAGCGCTTCAATACTTTACATTAAAGCGCAACGCTCCCAAAATGCTGTATGTCCTGCGATTGCGATATTGCTAATCCCAATCGCTACTGTGGAATTTGTTACATTTACTTACATTGGCAGAGCGTTCAAGAAATTCTCTAGCGATTGAAATCGCTCCCTAAAGACTCGTTTACACTAGGGGTGTTTTTGCCCTTTTTTCAAGCGCCGGCGATTTTGAAAATCGCTCTAAAAAGCTTGTGCAATGATTCCCTATGAGAGTGTTGACATTTGAGCGGTTCGTTTCCGATCCGCTCTGCAAAGCCTAAACGCTCAAAGAAGCGCTCTAGTGGGTTCCAGGCCTCAAGGTGGCCACACACGATACAATAAAATGATCCGATTTTACGAAAATTCACTAAAAACGATCGTATCTCCTGAAAAAATTTGAAAGTTTTTTTTTCATTCAACTGAAAAATCCGATCTGATTTCCTGTTTTCTTTGATTTTTATCGATCCGGAATGCCAGATATTTTTCTTCAATCTTTCTAAAGATTGTATGGTGTGTGTTAGATTGTCAATTTATTAATATACACACCCTAGCAATTTTGTCAGTTTCCAATCATTTTTTATCATAATTGGGGAAAAAATTTACATACGTGTGGTACATTGGTCATATTTTTGAAATGTTACAATCAGTCAGAAAAATTGATTGCAATTCTTAAATTGAACAGATATTTAAAAAAATTGCATGGTGTGTGGCCACCTTTAGATAGAGGGAAGTCTTGTCAGTTATTATGTTGTGGTGGCCGTGTTTCCCGCCATGTAGAGGTGGCCGTACTGTGTCTGCGCAAGTACCACAGCATCTGCGCAGTAAGCCTCAGCCGTGTTGCTGCTGTGCGGGATTGGTTGTACTCAGGCGGGCACAGTTCGGCTGCACTCTTACATGAAGAGGAGCACAGCTGCGAAGTTCCAGAGGGACTCGGGTACATTTAAAAATATCGCTGTAAAAAAATAGTGCAGGATGCTTCCAATAATGACATCTTGCTACTAAGGTTTTTTTAATGTTTCAGAAATATCCTAAAACATTAAATAACCTGAGGAACAAGAATGCATTACCGACACCTATCACACTTTACTTGCTCCTGGCGATTGGCTCTCCTCCACTTCCTGGTTAGTTTGCAGGAGTCCTGCAGCCAGCCAATCACCATGTGGGAACTGATGCCTGATGGTAATTGGCTGGCTGCAGGACAGCTGCAAACTAACCAGGAAGTGGAGGAGACGTGATCGCCCGGGAGCAGGTAATGTGTGCCTACACCCCTGCCTACTCTCACACTCTTTACGTAAGCCTAACCCCAACCACTCCACCCCGCTGCCTAACCCTAACCACTCCACCCCACTGCCTAACCCTAACCACTCCACTGCCTAACCCTAACCACTCCACCCCACTGCCTAACCCTTACCACTCCACCCCGCTGCCTAACCCTAACCACTCCACCCCGCTGCCTAACCCTAACCACTCCACCCCGCTGCCTAACCCCAACCACTCCACCCCACTGCCTAACCCCAACCACTCCACCCCACTGCCTAACCCTAACCACTCCACCCCACTGCCTAACCCTAACCACTCCACCCCGCTGCCTAACCCTAACCACTCCACCCCGCTGCCTAACCCTAACCACTCCACCCCACTGCCTAACCCCAACCACTCCACCCCACTGCCTAACCCTAACCACTCCACCCCACTGCCTAACCCCAACCACTCCACCCTGCTGCCTAACACTAACCCCCTGCCTACTTGAACCTACTCCCTGACTCCATAGGCTATTTATTGGGCTCCATAATTTAACCTCCTTGCAGCTAATTGGGCTTTTACTATTGCTGCCTATGGCGGCGCCATTTTTATCGGCACTCGTCCTGAACCATTGTTATCGGTCATGTACAGGTAGGGGGAAGGAGGGACAAAGAAAGTGTCTAAGGCCTCCTCTCCACGGACTGTTGAGCTGTGTGCTCAGCAAGCAGTTACCAGGCAGAAGTAAGCAGTTACCAGGCAGCAGCAAGCAGTTACCAGGCAGAAGTGAGCAGTTACCAGGCAGAAGTGAGCAGTTACCAGGCAGAAGTGAGCAGTTACCAGGCAGAAGTGAGCAGTTACCAGGCAGAAGTGAGCAGTTACCAGGCAGAAGTGAGCAGTTACCAGGCAGAAGTAAGCAGTTACCAGGCAGAAGTAAGCAGTTATCATGCAGCAGTGAGCAGTTACCAGGCAGCAGTGAGCAGTTACCAGGCAGAAGTGAGCAGTTATCATGCAGCAACAAGCAGTTACCAGGCAGCAGTGAGCAGTTATCATGCAGCAACAAGCAGTTACCAGGCAGCAGTGAGCAGTTGAGAGAGTTTAAGAGGCATTTCACTGCCTATCAGCGGTCCGTGGAAATGAGGCCTTATAGATCCAGAGGCTTTCCTCTACCTAGGTAAGTATCTGTTTTTGTTCCTGGTTTTGTCTCAAATTTACTTTCAGCCAATCAAACTTGGTAGCTGCAGTCTGGAGGCGGTCATTGAGATGCAAATAATTCTGACTTTGCAGTAAATTTGCATGCAAGTCAGAATAATTTGCAATTCCATCTCATGGGCTGTCTCTGACTTGCAATAATAAACTGAAAACATCTTATTGATGGTTTCTTTTGTCCGTCGCCCACAAGCATTTATAATGCTGTTCCACGGCTCTATGACTGCAGACTGATTGTCCCATTTTGTGCTGCGTTCTTTAGAAGTGTACAGAATACTGGCCGGAGAAACAGGCGGTGTACGAAGGGATAGAGGTGACAGTCGATGACGTCATCCAGGACGATGATTACGTATTACGAATCATGAGTTTAAAGGTAAGAACACCGTCATGCTTATAATGCAACAACGAAGAGATAAATGAGAGCAAAGCGTAATTACTTAATTAAAAGTATGGTAATTAACGCAAGACAGATTTTTCGATGGATGGTCCACCTTTCTTTGCAAATGCTTCCATCTAGTGGCCCAAAGTGGCATTGCGCAACTGGAAACTGAAACTTGAGAAATAGGGATGGCCAGTTCTGAGTTGATGCAGATTTTATGCTAATTTTATGCAGATTGAGTGCTGTGTGAAAATTGTGGCAAAATTACTGTCGTCCAGCGGGATTGGGACTCGATCAGTAAGTTGGCTGTTCGGGAGTGACTGCTGTACAGACGAGTACCTATTCGACAGATTAGCGCTGGGTTTTGTTGCTATGGACCCGGAAGGAGGGACAAGGCATGGCAAAGAGCAGAGTGGGGAGGGGTTAAGGAGGAGATTATTGCTCTCTGCCTGTGATAGGCCGAGATCATCTGGGAATGCATCGGGGAGTATTATGGCTGTCGCACAGGAAATGAGATGAAGGAAACCCTTTTACTAGGGCAGGAGCAGTGCAATGAACATAAAACTTTGTATCAAGCCTGGAACCCATTACAGATTGCAAATCAGTAGCACAATCGCTAGCGTTTTTAATTAAGTTTTGTAAGTGATTTCTTGAACATTTTACAGCGCTTTTGGGAGCAATTTTAAAAAGTGTAAGCTTTTTGCCAACGATTGTGTAGCGATTTGCGATTAGTGATTTTCTCATTGGTTCTTTCCATGTATTAAATGTTTTTTTGCAGTTTGCAGTACATTAGAATCACACTCAAATTGCTATGTGTAGCGATTCATGAGCGATTTGCCAGCGCTTCAATACATTACATTAAAGTGCAAACATCCCAAAATGCTGCTGTGATTGATACTTTGCTAATCGCAATCGCTAATGTGGAATTTGTTACATTTATTTACATTGGCAGAGCGTTTAGGGAAAGCGCTGGGGATTTAAAGTGCTCCCCAAGCGCTAAAAAAAACCGCTTTAGTGGGTTCCAGGCCTTACACAACATTAGATTACTGAGAAATGACATCAATGCAAATACAGTGCAGTATATCACAGCTACCAGCTATCAGCATTCTGCATAACATGTGCTCATCATGTCTGCCACATGCAGTGTCCTAACAGCACTGCAGTGAGTATCAGGGAAGCTGTCCAGTGACTACTCTGCTCTCACCTCTTTCTCTAGCATATGAGAGATCAGGGAGATAAGTGACAAGTAACGTTTAGTAAAGCTAAAACTTACAGAAAAGAACCATCATACCTGAAATGAGATGGAGGACACTAGCGATGGTCAAGTAAATGCAAATAACTTCGAGTTGATGCAAATGTGTGCTCATTTTATGTAAATTTATGCAACTTGAAAATGAGCCAATTAAATGCGGCTGAGGTAAAATTCGATTGGTTAATTTTCAAGCTGCATAACTTTGCATAAAACATTTGCATACATGTGCATCAACTCAAAGTTATTTGCATCTACTTGACCATCACTGGAGGACACCCTTTGATTAGGGCAGGGACAGCGCATCTAAAGGTGCGTACACACATGCGACTATAGTCGTTTGTAACGATCGTTCCCCGATCTTTACCAACGACGATCGTTACAAAAAACGAACCAACGACTATTAAGGCAAACGACGAACGAGTCAAATCGCTACAAAACAAAGTTCTGTCTTGGCGGATTTTTACCACCGACGATCGTTAGCAAAAGTGGTACATCGTTGGAAACGATCGTTCGTACCAGGCTGGACATGCGCATTTCACTTTTTCTCCAAGGAACTTTACAATTTTATGCGCAGGCGCAATAAGTGCTTTTACATGGTGTAACGTTCGTTCTAACGATGTGATCGTTACACACTTTTTACAACTAACTTTACTTCGGTCGTTCTTTCGTCAATTAAAAGATCGTTCGTCGTTAACAACGAACGATCGTTGTCGCATGTGTGTACGTAGCATTAGAAAAGTTCCCCACCAACCAAGAAAGTACAACTGGTTCCCCCTCCCACTGGAAGTGCAGCAGCTATCCTGGGGGGAACTGTGTGTCCTCTCTATAGAATCCCAGGACTACAAATCTGGATCTATAATGATTATATGAATATATAAAACTGACATTTAAAAACCTATTTATTTGGGGGGGGGGTCTGTTTTATACACACTTTACGAATGATGTAGCGTAATTTGAGATTTTGTCAGAACTGAAATATATCAGTTGCTGTCAGTTATATATCGGTTATATATCCGGACAACTGATATACAAGGTAATGTCCATGTTTCCCTATGGCTCATGTGGGTGATATCACTGGTTAACAGTATGCTGACCAGGAAGATATTATGGGGTAATGGCCGTTTTCAAAATGGAGGACGGAGAATTCCATTGATCACAGTGTACAAACAGGACGTGGGAGAGGAGAAGGAGATTGAGGAGTAGACTACACGGGAGGTAAGTATGACCTGTGTATGGTTATTTTGACTTTTAATTTTCAGTTCTGGTTTGCTGTAAGTTTTGGAGCTTCTTAGCTGGCTGTATGCTGGAATGGTAATCTGCCACAAATTACATAATTTACTTGTACGGCATTGATCTATAGCAGAGGTCCCCAAACGTTTTGGGTGGAGGGCCGGGTCAACATACTTCCGACTGCTGGGGGGCCGGAGTGAATGATGTAGAAGTCTTTGCGGGCCAGACAGTGGAGCATACCCAGGTGACAACCTGCAGTCTGATTGGACAGCAGTGTCACCTGATGTGGAATTTGATTGGAAACCAGAGAATTACTGCTTTCTGGCTTCCATGTGGATGGGTGGTGTCAGCACTGCTATTCTATATGCGGACCACTAATATTTAAAGATGTAGCTGACCCGATCTATAAGTAATAAATTTTGTGTGGGGGGGGCCGGTAACAAAGCCTCAGGGGGCCACATTCGTCCCGCAGGCCTTAGTTTGAGGACCACTGATCTATAGTCATGTGATCTACAGTCCTAGTCATGTGATCTACAGTCCTAGTCATGTGATCTATAGTCCTAGTCATGTGATCTATAGTCCTAGTCATGTTTTTTTAGAAGTGGGGTTTCACATTAGCGGAAGTCAGTGATAAGCATTATCTCATAGCTCCCAACTGTCCATCTTTTGGAGGGACAGTCCCTTTTTGGGAGCCCTGTCCCTCTGTCTCTCTTTCCTCCTCATTGGTCCCTCTTTCAGGACTTGGTCCCTTTTTCTATGTAAATATATATATAGTTCTCTATTAAAAATGTGTTTGACTCTTATTCCCATCCTTTAAATTGATATATTACTGATTTTAAAATGCTAATATGAAGGAAAATGAACCAGGATAGAAAGGGCCAGTGTGGTTTGAATTATAAAACAACATCTTTTTGTTATGAAATATTTATGGTATGTGTGACTAGGGGTGTGACGGGGGCATGGTCAGGGATGTGGCAGGGGCGTGGCTTAAGTGTCCCTCTTTCTCATCCTAAAAAGTTGGGAGGTATGATTATCTCTTGGCCTTTTTACAGAACGGGGAGGAAGAAAGAAGCCTCAAGCATTTCTGGTACACCTCGTGGCCGGACCAGAAGACTCCTGATCAGGCTCCACCTCTCCTAAAGCTGGTGAAAGATGTGGAGGAGGCCAGGCAGGGGGCGCCGCCCGATGTGGGACCTGTCATCGTTCACTGCAGGTGAGTATGGATCATACATATAAAAACGATGAACCCCATAAGAGACGACCTGTGCCATGCAAATACCCTCCGTTTGCATGCAAATCGTATGGAGCTTGGGATTGGGACAGTCAAAATCATTAAAAAAAAAAAAGTAGCATTCGATTTGCATTAAATGTGCATGCAAGCCAGAATTATTATCATCTCATTGATCATCTCTATTAACCACTAAGACAAAGTACATAGTCATGTCACTGACTGTCCTAAGAGGAGCTCACAGTCTGATCCCACCATAGTCATAGTCTAATGTCCTACCATATTATTATCATGTATTTACCTGTATATACTCGAGTATAAGTCTAGCAATTTAGGTTTGATTCACTTCATAAAATTATAGAGATTGACTTATACACGAGTCACGGGCAACACTGAGCACACAGTTATGTGTGTACTAATAGTAGGGGCGCTCGTTCGGATTTCCGATCAGAAATTGCATTTTCGCACCGGAATTCGGAAATCGGTAATATAAGTGCGGTAGGCGGAGTTTTGCATACATTTTCACGGAAATTTCCGCCGACTTTAACATTGATTTTCTCAAAAAGTACACAGTCTTTTTGAAAGATTTTTTTCCTCTTGTTTCCACTCTTCTGCTTAACAAACCCTGAAAATGTGGTGTTTCCAGCAACTAAGGGGGCTTTGCTAATAACCTCTAAAGTCGGCGGAAATGTAAAATGCAGAAAATCCATATTACACTATGCGGTATGCCGCCGATTTCAGAGGTTAATAGCAAAGCCCCCGTAGGTGCTGGAAACACCAAATATTCAGGGAATGTTAAGCAGAAGAGTGGGTACAAGAAGAAAAAAAATCTTTCAAAAAGACCTTGTACTTTTTTAGAAAATCAGTGTTAAAGTCGGCAAACATCTCTGCAAAAATCCATATCGGAATGCGGAAATCGGTAGCGGAAAGCAGCAATGGCGGAAAGCGGAATTTGCACGAAATTGGCAATTTCATTTATCCCTAACTAATAGTGACGTTCCCATTTGCAGTACTTTACCCTCCAGTGGTAAGTGATACTTTGAGGAAAGTCAAGAAAACACAGATCTGAAAATCCTGGCCACGGCAATTAACAAGGAAAGGGGTAGGAGGAAAAATACTGGGCTTCATGAGGAAGAGTGAATAATTGCAGCACTTGGGGGCATGGAGGAGGTATTGGCTGCACTTAAGGGACAAAAGGGGTTAATAGCTGCAATACTGTATGCAGTGTAGTCATTAACCCCTCCTGGTCCCAAAGTGCTGCCATTAAATTTACATGAGTCAATAAAAAAATTCCAGCTTAAGAGGGTTGAATATTGGAGTCGACTTATACACGAGGTCGACTTGTATTCGAGTATATACTGTATATAGCTCTGACATCTTCTGCAGCACATTACAGAGTACATAGTCATGTCACTGACTGTCCTCAGAGGAGCTCACAATCCTACTATAGTCAGTCTAATGTCCTACCATATTATTATTATTATTATTATTATGTGTATATGTAGCACTGACATCTTCTGCAGCACATTACAGAGTACATAGTCATGTCACTGACTGTCCTCAGAGGAGCTCACAATCCTACTATAGTCAGTCTAATGTCCTACCATATTATTATTATGTGTATATGTAGCACTGACATCTTCTGCAGCACTTTTCAGAGTACATAGTCATGTCACTGACTGTCCTCAGAGAAGCTCACAATCCTACTATAGTCAGTCTAATGTCCTACCATATTATTATTATTATTATTATTATTATTATTATTATTATTATTATGTGTATATGTAGCACTGACATCTTCTGCAGCACTTTACAGAGTACATAGTCATGTCACTGACTGTCCTCAGAGGAGCTCACAATCCTACTATAGTCAGTCTAATGTCCTACCATATTATTATTATGTGTATATGTAGCACTGACATCTTCTGTCCTCAGATGAGCTTTATAATTTTATATTCCCTCAAAAATTGTGGTTTTATAACATGATTAATACTCCATTGTACCACTGTTTTTTCGTATTTGACAACCACAAATAAAAATATTTTGAAAAAAAAAGACACCTGTCCATGAAGTCCAACCACAAAAACTACAGAGTCAGGGGCTATGAGGGAAATTTAACTGGAAATTTTGAAGAACAAGATGTGTTAACATTTCTTATATCTGGGGGTTTTAGCCAGAAATAAAATATTCAATATTTTTCACATTTCAGTCTTTATTTTCTTATTTAATATATTCATAACTCTTCATGTAGTGCTGTTTATTCTAATGTATATACTTTAATACATACATGTGTGCTGTGATTATTCTTCAAATTCCTTGCCTACCATCGCTCTGTGCGCCAATCTCTGCATAGGAGGAGGGGGGGGGGCGAAATCGCAAGATACCTGGAAACTGTATATTGGGAGGGGTGTGGTTCTGAAAAATCAGGGAGTGGTTAAAGGTGAGGCAGGGGCGTGTCTTACTGTCTTTTTCCTGGCTCCAAAAGTTGGGCGGTATGATTTAAGCTCCTGCCACGTAAGCAGCTCATATTATTGGCTGTACTTTGTCTTGCAGTGCTGGCATTGGAAGGACAGGTTGTTTTATCGCTACCACCATTCTGTGCAAGCAGCTGAAGAATGAAGGGTCAGTGGACATTCTACGGACCACCTGCCAGCTACGGTTAGACAGGTGGGACAATTTTCTTCATGGTATGACTGTTTCTTTGATGGCAGAAATTAGACTGAAATTGGACAACTTAACCGGTTCAGCACCGCAGTGCCGAAAATCTCATGCATCCGAGCAACGTTCACCTCCCATTCATTCGCCTATAACTTTATTGCTACTTATCACAATAAATTGATCTATATCTTGTTTTTTCCGCCACTAATTAGGCTTTCTTTGGGTGCTACATTTTGCTAAGAATTATTTTTTTCTAAATCCACTTTAACAGGAAGATTAAGAAAGAAATTTAAAAAAATCATTATTTCTCAGTTTTTGCCCATTATAGTTTGAAATTAATATAAGCTACCGTAATTAAAACTCATGTATTTTATTTGCCCATCTGTCCCGGTTATTACACCGTTCAAACGATGTCCCTAATCCCTATCACAAATTATGGTGCCGATATTTCATTTAGAAATAAAGGTGCATTTTTTCAATTTGCGTCCATCACCATTTATAAGCTTATAATTTTAAAGGGCTTACGAGTCGGGGGGTTGACCTTAGAGCTGCGGAGCCGCACTCGCGGCTATGCGTACTGCGCAGCCGCGGCCACCTCCGGCCGCCATCTTTTTACAGGCTGGAGAGCCCGACCCGGGCCGCGCGGTCGGGGGACGTTCGGGGGGATATTGTACAGCGGGGACCCGGCGGACGGCGTCCTCCGTGCCTTACAAACAGACACAGGTACCTAACTTTTTTATGGTTTTTTTTTTACAAAACAGGCCTCGTAAGTCCTTTAAATAATATAATAACATACTCTCTTGACATGCATATTTAAAAAGTTCAGACCCTTGGGTAACTATTTATGATGTTTTTTTTTTTTATTGTATTTTTTTTATTTATTTTTTTAATAAAATATGTATATGGGTAATTTTGGTGTGGGAGGGACACTCCTAATTTTAAAATAAAAGAATTGTTTTATTAAAAATGTATGTGGGTGCAGTTTACTATTTGGCCACAAGATGGCCACAGTAAAAAAAGTCCTGGTTGCGAACGATCTCGCATCCAGGAACTAAAGTACACGGAGAAGTTTCCTCGGGGGCAGAAATACCGCGCTCTCTCACTAGAAAGCGTCGGTATTTCTGCGGGGAAATTAGATCGGTGAATGGGAATTATATTCCCATTCACTGATCGGGGGGCTAGCGGCGGGCGGCGGGTGCGCGCGCGGGAGCACGCCCGATCGCGCGCACCATGCGGCACAAGCAGCAGTTCCTATCTGGATGAGGAAGCTCGTCCAGATAGGCCGAACTGGTTATAGGGACTCCAAGCAGTGCAGTAACTATGGAAAGATGCATACCATTTTGAAGCTCTCTTTCTCCTCTTTCCAATGATATGTAAACCGCCATCCTACGCCTTTTAGTTTACATTATTTTTGCGATCAAAATTGCGGCCGCCATCTTGGATTCCTTATTCAGCATTGTATTATGCAGGACGACACTTTCCCCAGTGTCGGCAGCTCCATTCAGTGCAATGCAATGAAATACAAGGACCCAGGGGGATATAATTATAAACATCATGCCGTAGGACGTAGGTGTGAGGATATAATTAATGAGTTGTGGGTATGTTTAAAGGCATACCCACAGGCACTGCTCGGAGTCCCTTTAAAGCAAACCTGAGGTGAACATAATGGAAAAAATGAGACAGGAAATGGATCAAGTGAACTTGATGGAAAAAGATGCACACAAAAGAAGAACAGGAGCCCAATATGGTGTAGTTGGGATAGGTGGAATACTGTAGATAATAGCAGGGGCGGTCCTGCCATGAAGCAGACTGAATCAGTCTCTCCCTCTGCTCTGCTGCTTCTGCCTGACTCATGGAGCACAGAGCTTGCCTGCTTGAGCTGCTGAAATATGATCTATGCTGTGCTCACGTGTTTACAAAGCAAGCTAGCTATGACAGTGCAGTTTCTAGGAGGAAAAAAAAATAAGGGAGGAAATGACAGAATAAACTTGGGAATGGCACACCGATAGCTTACAATAGCAAATTGTATTGGAGGAAATGACATCAGGATTGGCTTCAGTCAGAGGGAGTTAGGCCTTGTTCACATTATAGGCGTTTTTTTTTATTTTGAGTGCGGGCGATTTTCAAAATCACCCTGAAAGCGCTTGTGAGTTCATATCAGAGTGGTTCGTTTGCATGGGCCATTTTTGAGGCGATTTGTCTTAATGGAAGGTATAGGAAAAGCGCAAAACGCTCACAAAATCAATTTGGCAAGCAATTGCATGAGTGTTTTTTTTTTTTTTTTAAATCCAGATTTTTTTCCAGATCAAAAGATGCAAGCGCTCTGCAAAACCGCTTACAAAAACGCCCACAAAAACGAGCGAAAGCTCAGAAAATCGCTGGAAAAAAACACTTTCAAAGAAAATCTGTAACGAAAAAAGTTCCCCTGGGGGGTACTCGCATCGGGTGGAGGAAGCCTCCGGATCCCCTCTCTCCGCTCGGAGATAGGCGGAAATAGACGTTCGCTGCGCATGTGCAGGTCTCCTGCGCAGTAGAGCGGACCCGACAGAGATCAGCTATTTTCGCCTATCTCCGTGGGAAGAGCCGCAACAGCTCCCCCGCTGGAGCGAGGAAAGTTAAATATTGCACATCCTGACAAATTGTCGGCTGTGCGTTCCGTGGGCTGCAGCGAGACCGCCGTGGGAGACAGGAGGAGAGGATGGGGGAAGCCTTGATAGGGTCCAGAGGCCCTACTGAGGTGAGTACCCCCCCCCCCCCCAGGGGAACTTTTTTTCACTACAGAATCTCTTTAAAAAACCCAGAAAAAAAGTCCACCGTGGACGGACACGCGAGCTGAACGCAGTGTGAACAAGGCCTTAACTACTACCAGACCGCCCCCACGCCAATGAGCATCGCCACGGCAGCAGCCCCAGGACCGCCTAACGCCAATTGGCATCAAGTCCTGGGGCTGTAGTTTGCAGGAGATTGCGCGAACATCTCCTGCTTGAGGGGCGGAGCCGTCTATTAGGGTAGTACAGCACTGCGATCTGCAGCAGCGCTGTACTGGGGACAGGTGTGTGACACGGCTGTCCCCCTGGCACACAGGAGAGAGATCGGCTCTCATAGGCTGGAGCCTATGACAGCCGATCGCGTCATTGGCTGGCTGGGGGGAGGGAGGGTTTTGCAGAGGGAAATAAAATAAAAAAAAGTACATTTTATTTAATAAAAAATAAACAAGGGGGGGATCAGACCCCACCAACAGAGAGCTCTGTTGGTGGGGAGAAAAAGGGGGGGTGAAATCACTTGTGTGCTGAGTTGTGTGGCCCTGCAGCGAGGCCTTAATGCTGCAGTGGCCTATTAAGTGAAAAATCGCCTGGTCTTTACGGGGTTTAACACTGTGGTCCTCAAGTGGTTAAGATGGAAAATGCCTGGAACAGTTTTGTCTTTTATTGTGTAAAATTCACTGAACTCAAAATTTGGACAGTACAATATATGTGTTATGGAAATAGAGCAAGTAGTTATCTACTTATATATGTATTTTTTTCCTGGGATAGTATGGCAGTCCCAGTTTTCTATCTGTCGTATAGGGTGAACTTTGGAGCTCCCCTTGGGTCCCCCAGTATGACTATTATTACCCCTTTTCTGTACCCAACTACTAGAGTACGATCTGTACCCGCTGATAGTAGGCATGGCATTGTGGATTATGGAGTGGGTGTTTCTAGGAATGACACTAAGGGTTGTGGGACTGCCACTTGCCTACCCTTCATTTCAGCTGTTCTGGAAGTAACGGTATGTACAGCAACATAGCATGAATGGACACAGCTTGAGATAGGATCACACCTGGAAAAATCAAACACAGAGACAACGGGAGCCTGGATAGAGTAGTCATTTCTGTCAAGTGAAAAAGGTAGGCATATAATGGGAGGACTCTCACAAAATGTGGTTGCTGATAGGGCAACCAACCAATCAAGCCTTAAAGTGGACCTCCTGGGTCAAAACGAAAATCCGGCAGCCTGCAAGTAAAAAGTTATATTTACCCGAAAGTCTTGTGTCGCAATGCCGTCCCTAAGTTCCTGCATCACCCGACTTCCGGAGCCTGGCCTTGCCTCCTCTCTCTCCGCGGAGAAAATGTTAAGGTAAATAGGAGAGAGAGAAGGCGAGGCCAGGCGCCGGAAGTCAGGTGATACAAGGACTTCGGGGAGGCATTGCGGGACAAGACTTCTCAGGTAATTATAACTTTATTTTGCTTGCAGGCTGCTGGATTTTCGTTTTGCCTCTGGAGGTCCACTTTAAAGAGACTCTGTAACAAATTTTTCAGCCTTAGTTCTTCTGTCCTATAAGTTCCTATGCCTGTTCTAATCTGCTCTGGCTTACTGCAGTCTTTCCTAACTGCACTGTCTCTGTAATAAATCAATGTATCTTTCATCTGTCCTGTTTGTCGGGCTAAAGCTTGATTGTGTGGAATGTGCAGGGCTGCTTGTGATTGGTAGAAGCGATACACACCCTCTGCAGGCCCCCTGCATACTCTGAATGACTCACACACTATGCTTAGCTGAGCCTATTAGAAGCTGGTTAGTTTGTTTGTAAACACTGCCTAAAACTGTTAATTACAAGCCAGGATTGCAGCAGAGAGTGGCAGAAACAGCACAGAGGGGCACAGGAGAAAATAATGAATAGAATGGTATGCTTTTTGCTGTAAGAATATTAGAGTACAGATTCTCTTTAAGGAAAATAACTGACTCCTCGTGGGTACAGGGAGTCCACCTGTACTGTAGTCAATATTGTCTCATAAAACACAGGCTGGGACCTTTCGGCTAGATACAGCTGGCAAGAAGCTGCCCTCTGAACGAGGGTAACGCAGACAATGGGGGAAGTATAAAATATACAGTATAATGTCGTCATAGTAAACTCCAGGAAAAGTGGCTTACTATATCAGAAATTGTCCTAGAAATGGCCCAGCATGGCCAGGTACATTCTCTGCTGCAAAAGACCACCTCTGTCCTTTACAGTACAAGCACTTGCACATTTGGTGGACTACAAGGTTAAGTGTACCTTAGGGCTGCATAGCCAGGCTGGACATATTGCTGGTACAGTATCCAGGGCTCCTGAAAAATTGCAGCCGTCACTGAATAGAGAGGCAGCAGATAGCTCCGATGCCTCCGTGGGCGGGACTTGCAGCACGTGCCTTGTAGCACCAGCCTAAAGAGAGCAGCCGACCGTGGGTTTCACACTGACATATAACACAGACACCGCCCACTTTTTACAATATCCAGAGTCAGCGTCCCGCAGGGGCCAAAAAACACGTTTACTATAAGGGCTCGTTTCCACCATAGCGAATCCGCATGCGGCGACGAGATGCGGATTCACTTGTTACACTGAAGTGGCCGGGGCTGTTTCCACATGTGCGGCGTGCGGGAGCGATTTGGCTGCTAGCCAAATCTGCACGACGGGACCCACCGAATTCGCCTGCGTCGGGAATCCGTGCGAATCGCCGCTAATGTATTTAATAGTAAAAACGCATGCGTTTGTTACATGCGTTTTTACCCGCGATTTCGCGTGCGATTTCGCACCTTTTTCAATGTTATTTTGCCCTGGCAGTGTCATGGTTAATTTCACATGGCACCCTGCCATGCGAAATCGCACGCGAAATCGCGGGTAAAAACGCATGCGGAAACGCATCCGCATGCGTTTTTGCAAGCGTCGGAATGCCGGCGAAATCGCGTCGCAACAGTGGAAACGAGCCCTAATAGAAGTGTTATTTTATTCAGGTTAACTATATCATGCGTTGCTACCATAGACTTATAATGGAGATTGGGCCGGGACCTGGAGAGGTAGTTTACTATACCCGAGTTTATTATAACGAGATTATACTGTATAAAAATCTTTCAACTGAAAATATAAGAGGTGGCTTACTTGAAGGAGGACACAGGTAAATGGTAACAGAATTGTATTTGCACTAGGTCAACGCGTTTCGTGAGCACAACTGACTTCATCAGGCCAAATATGAGTGCCGGGATCCAAAAATTGCCTGGCATTGAGAGCCTCTCTTAAAGAGACACTGAAGCGAAAAAAAAATGATGATATTATGATTTGTATGTATAGTACAGCTAAGAAATAAAACATTAAGATCAGATACATCAGTCTAATTGTTTCCAGTACAGGAAGAGTTGAGAAACTCCAGTTGTTATCTCTATGCAAACAAGCCATTAAGCTCTACGACTTTCAAAGTTGTGGAGAGGGCTGTTATCTGACTTTTATTATCTCAACTGTTCCTGGACTATTTCCTCTGCTAGAGGAGAGGTCATTACTTCACAGACTGCTCTGAAAGAATCATTTTGAATGCTGAGTGTTGTGTAATCTGCACATATTATAGAATGATGCAATGTTAGAAAAAACACTATATACCTGTAAATAAAAGTATGAGAATATTTTCTTTGCTGCTAATCTTCTAGTAATTATTCATAGTACACAACCAATTCACTATATCATATTTTTTTTTCGCTTCAGTGTCTCTTTAAGCACAACTAACTTCATCAGGCAAAAGATACAAAATCAACCAGCATTGAGCACTAAATGCCAGGTGATTTTGCATTCCGTCACAGATATTTAACCTGATGAAGTTAGTGGTGCACACAAAACGCGTTGCCCTAGTGCAAATCCAATTCTGTTACCATTTACCCGTGTCATCCTTTAGGTAAATCACCTCTTGGATTTTAATATATTTTTTCCTTTGCACCTCTTATCTCTTACCCAATTTATAGTATGGATGGGGGGGAAGAGGTAAGTCAGCTTCTGGAATTTGGGGAGGTGCAGGGTGTCATCACTTTCAAAAGTTCAGAAACTTGGTAGGTGAGGATGAGTCAGAGAGGAAGTGTTGGTTTGGGAAGGTCTTACGTGTGTTAGGTGTGGGGGGGGGGGGGAGTGGTCAGGAGGAGGCAGACCAGGATAATCCACCAGGCAACCTGGGCAGGTGCTTGGAGCCTAGTGTGTGTCAAAGGAACCACCAGCCACCATCTCTGACCTCTCCCCACTTCAGCTTACCAAAAAGACCACAAGGGTTCCCCACACCTACTACCTAGGGCCCCATTACATGTTAATCCATCTCTGGGAGGATGGGATAGGTTTTTTTTTTAAAAAAATATTCCCCGAGTTGGACTTTAATGTTACAATATTGTTGTTTTTTCTTCTTAGGGGTGGTATGATCCAAACCTCTGAACAATACCAATTTGTCCACCACGTTCTCAGCCTGTTTGTCAAACAGAACCCTCTGACTGTAGAAGAGTAGACAATGGACTCCCTGTGCCGTAAACTTCGAAAAAAGAAACTCTGACTTAGCTCATTGTAGCTTTGTGACGGCTTGGTCATCCGGCCGTCCAAATGGAGACTTTTATCAAGTAGTACCTGGATGACCGGCCCAAGAAAAACCAGTCCGTACCTCGCTAACATCGACATCAAGGAACCCACCATCGCCTTTGAGTTTATGACTTAAAACTCATGACATGGGACATCCCTCACCAAAAAACTATTTATTTTGTAAATACGAGGTCAGATCTCTTTGTAACAAGATACAGAAAAAATCAAAACAAAAAAAAAAAAACAACGTGCTTTGAAGTTTACTATTTTTCTGGGCATAAAATAACCAAGACAAAGAAAAAGTATTCCTAAAGATGACTTGCTTATGCCTGCAGTGTTGAACTTTCCAACATTGGGCGGAGTTACGTAATGTCGTCATGCCGATAAAAGTACTTTATTTTTGTTTGTTTTTTTGCTTTTTTAGCGTTTTTAAGGTTTTAACTACCGAATACTGTGTCACATGACTCGTCAACACCTCGAACCTCCTTATCAAAAAATGTCACATGTTGTCTAATACCTCATCTTGTAAGCAAAGCATTATATTAGGTGTCGGCTGGGTGGAGAGATCACGTGGCCCTGTCACAGAAAAAAATATACTTAAAGTTGTTTTTAGAATATTTTTATGAGATCTTAACAAATTTACCAGCGGGTTACAATGTGGTAGACAAAAATTTAAATATTGCGACCATTATTGGCATCAGAAACTGAAATGCACAAACATGCTCATTAACGAAAGTGAAAAAGCATGCAACTTTTTTTTTAACTACCCTGTTTACCAAAAATTAAGACATCCCCGGAAATGAAGCCCCAGCAGGAATTTCGAGCATGCTTTAAAAATAAGCCGTACCCCGGAAGTGAGCCCCAGTGGCAGTAAGGGAAAACGTATGACAACTGGAGCCGATGGTCTCGCAGGCAGTACCATGGCTCCGTCAGGAAGGAAGTCAGGAAGTGAACTCTTTGACCCGGAAAATAATAAATACAATGTATTTTCTTAACAACGCGAGAGCAATCGCCTTGATGCACGTTTTTGTACGCGTTTGCCGATTTTCCTATACCTTCCATTGAGGCGGAATCGCTCCGAAAATGGAACACGCACCGCTTTCCTAGCCGCACTGCACACTGATACGCTGATATGAATCTTCTCAGACATCCATTGGCCATGGGCCTGGGGGGCGTTTTGAAAACCCGAAGGCGGGCGAAAAAAAGCAGAGAACGCCTGCAGTGTGAACAAGCCCTCAGGGCTCATTCACACTATTAGCATTTCCGTTTTTTTTTTATTACTGGCGATTTAGAAATCGCTCTGAGGCCCCATTCACACTTAGAAACGCAAAACACCAGAGTTTTTTTTGCGGCGTTTTGCAGGAGTGATTTTTCACGCGGAAAAATCACTGAACAGTGCGGCGATTTGGCGTTTAATGCTTCTATAGCACTGAAAAGGGATCGCCGGGAAATCGCCTGAAAATGGTGACGGTGACGCGTTTGCGTTTCGCGTTTTTGGGCGATTTGCGGCGATCAGGTAAGAATGGGCCCATAGGATTTCATTACGCTAGCACTTTTAAAAAGCGCTAGCGTGTGAGCGTTTTGCCAAAATTCCGGCAAAACGCTCTAGTGTGAATGGGGCCTCAAAGAGCTTGTGCAATGTATTCCTATGAGAGTGTTCACATGTGAGCGTTTCGATTTTTTTGAAATCGCAAACACGCTGCCTGTACCATTTTCTGAGCGCTTTGGCTCATTGGAAGGTATAGGGAAATCGCAGAGCGCTTGAAAAAAAGCTCTTTGTGTAGTGATTTCCCGAGCGCTTTTAGGAATAATACATTGTATTTATTCATTTCCGTGTTAAAGAGTTCACTTCCTGACTGACGTCAGAAAGTGAAAAAATGATTCGCTCAGCAAAAGCGCTTAGAAAAGCTCAATAAATCACTGGTGATTTATTATGTGGACAAGGCCTAAGACCTAGCATTTTACACACTGGAAGTGCTCTTTTAAGGACAACTGAAGTGAGAAGAATATGGAGGTTGCCATTTATATTTCCTTGGGCCCGTTTCCACTATTGCGAATCCGCATGCGTTGTCTCCATGCGGATTCGCACAGCCAATACAAGTGGATGGCCCTGTTTCCACTTGTCAGTAATCCTGAGCGTTTTTCTGTGCGGGAAAAATCTGCACAGCAGAGCCGTCAGAATTCGCTCCCCGCACACCGCTATGCGAATCGCACGCAATGCATTGAATAGGGAAATCGCATTCGTTTTTGGCATGCATTTTTTTCCCGCGATTTCGCATAGAAACTAATGTAAATTAACACAGGCAGTGACATGGTTAAAATCGCATATACCCTAACCTATGTGAAATTGCATGCAAAAACGCATGCGGAATCGCATCCGCATGCGATTTCGTCAGCGGTGAATTACCGGCGATTCCGCACCGCAATAGTGGAAACGGGCCCTTAAGCAATGCCAGCTGCTTGGTCTATTTTTCTGCAGTAGTGTCTGAATCACACCAGAAACAAGCATGCATCTAATCCCGTCAGATCTGACAATAATGTCAGAAGCACCTGATCTGCTGGATGCTTGTTTAGAGTCTATGGCTTATTATACTAGGTACACACACCATACAATTCTATGTTAGATAGATGATTTGATAGATCATTTCAGTCATGTCCGATATTATTTTCGATCGTTTTTCTAGTTGATTTCTCATAGAAGTGAATGGAAATTGATAACAAAAGATAAGCGAATCGAGCGGGAAATCGAGCAGAAAAACAAATCGAAAAACGAACAAATCGAATGAAAAAAACGCATCGTGTATAGCTGGAAAATGTAAACATTCATGTTGTCTGGAATTTGCATACTAATCACATTTTTCCAATTATTTTTTTTTTAGCCATGAAGAAAGTAATAGATAAAAATGTCTTAATGCACACATGTTCCCAACCCAGGAAAGGATATAAATCAATGCTTCTGATTGAACTGGCAGCATGTACAGGCTTTGATAGGCTTAATTCATGTCCTTCCCTGAATCAGAGAACATTTGAATGTTAGAATTTTTGGGGAATTACTAGACACAGGACTACATTTCCCATGATCCTTAGAGACAGAAAAGGATTGAGATGAATGGGGCCCTAGGCAAGATAGAACTTTTTGCCCAGCGCTAATGGTCATCTGGCTTTTTTAGTTAGATTTGGTGAGAGATAGCATCCACTGGGCCCCTAAACTCTCCCCAGGCCCTGGGCAACTGCCTAGGATGGCCTTATGGCTGGCTGATCCAGCTCTGCTAAGCGAAGACTAGCTACCGGTAATTCCTAAACACTGAATCCTAATGGCTAGTGCCAGGCAGTTTATAGTTCTGCTGGCATCAAGGTGACTATGGAAGGGGTGGGATCATGATGTTGATGATCATGTTGTCATGCCGACACAGGAAGTGCGACCATATTGTTTCCTTTTTTTCAGCAAATCGCAGCAATGGATATCAGAAGGATAAGTGTACAAAAATGTGATCATTTAACTTTAAAAATATGTGAGTGTGATGTGTTAGTGATGGTCAAGTAGATGCAAATAACTTTGGGTTGATGCAAATTTATGCAAATTTTTATGCAAATTTATGGAGCATGAAAATGAACCAATCAAATTTTACCTCAGCAGGATTTGATTGGTTCATACATACATGCATACATTTGCATAAGAATTTGCATAAATTTGCATCAACTCAAAGGTATTCTCATCTACTTGACCATCACTATACGATGTATCTTAGGGTACATTTTGCCTCTTTGAGACTTAGGCCATTTAGACGCTTACGAGGACTGACGCCTGCATGGATCAGGACTTAATTCCTCGGCTACAGTTTGGGGCTGAGTGCTGTACTGACGCGTCACTAGCCTACAGACCAATGACATTTCTGTTGCTATGGAGCTGGGAGTAAGGACGACACACAACAGAGCAGCTTTTGATGGAAGAAGTGAGTAGGGCAACAAAGTACTCAGGGAGGGGGTCAGTCAAACGTCACTAAAGACCCCTCATATTGGATTAGAAAGTGATATTGGGGGCTTCTGTACACACACTAGATCCTCGTTTGACGAGACCCTCGTCATCAGCCTCGGACGAGATTTTCATCCATTGTGGGTGTTGCTTTAAAGAGAAACCGTGACCAAGAATTGAACTTCATCCCAATCAGTAGCTGAGACCCCCTTTCTCATGAGAAATCTATTCCTTTTCACAAACGGATCATCAGGGGAGTCTGTATGGCTGATATTGTGGTGAAACCCCTCCCACAGTGTGATGTCAAGACCATGGTCCTGGCAGTCTCCTGTCTGTGAACCTCGTTGCATTGTGGGAAATGGCTGTTTACAGCTGTTTCCAACTGGCAAAAAAGCAAGCAGCATCTCCTTCTAGTGACATCACCTGCCAGCAGTAAAAATGTCACCATGTGATAAATGTCAGAATGTAAAACAGGGAGAGGAAAGCTTTTACAGTGGGAGAACACTGACTAACTCATTTATACATAATTATTGTAGAAATGAGGCACTTTTTTTTTATTACATTATTTTCACTGGAGTTCCGCTTTAAGGTTCGTACAGACTTTTCAACCAAAAGGATCGTTCATAATTGTCTTGGCTGAAGGTGGTTAAGGCCTGCATATCACTCTCACCTCAGGTTCACTTTAAGGTGGTCCTTCCTAGATCGGGGAGCCTCCTGCTCTTTCTTCTCCTCCTCCCCTTTCCATGAGCAGTGCTTCCGTGCAGAGATCCGAAACTATCACGACCAATGAGGTGTATGCGTGATATCAAACACACTGATTTATTGGGAGAGGTGTAAAAGTGGACCGGTGACCCACAACAACCAATCAGAATCTTTGTTGCATATAACAATATAACAGCTCAATGTCTGACGTCTGATTGGTTAACTTTTCCTGATATATTTTTTGTATTAAGTGTCTGTCTGCTTCCTTTTCCCTCTATGTATTTCATGCCAAAGTCATAGTAGAAAGATTGTAAGTGATTGCTGCTTAAAGAGTGACTCTGCTTCAGGAGAGAGGAGGATGTAGGGAAAGAATTTCCACCTGTCCGTGTTCATTTACATGCCGCATGGATAATTACACAGGGGTAGAGATTCTGTCACCTGCATAACTTGCCATGGGGAAAAAAGAAGGGGCCTGGTTTCCTGAAGCATTGCAGGCCCAGAGATTACTGGAGTACGACCCTGTGACCCCGGACTGAGGATATGACCTGTCTTCTGCTTTGTGACAGCAAAAGTTTGAAGCTGCAGCCGTTATCTGGGTCATAACAGACCACAGTGGAGCTTGATGAAAGGTTATTGGCTCTGCTAGGGATATAACATCCCCCCCACCAGACTTTTTGAAAGAAATCCAGCTGTCTTGCATTTCTTTCAAAAATCTCTTGTTGCAGTTGTGTGCTCAGAAGACACAGATTTCACAAACCTTTCATCAGTCCTTGCTATGATCTGATATGACCTGGCTAAGCTTGTAACTTCTACCACAAAATAACGTTTTTTCCCTAAAATTAGGCCAGGCTCGTCGAGTTCGCTTAGGATTTTCTGGGTGTAACTCTTAGTAAATCAGGTCCTATTTCTGTATCACCCATAATATAACTTTATTTTTGTACAGTTGCCGGTCACCCCTCTGCCCCCTCTGTCTAAAAAAACAAAATAGGGAAAAAAAAACAAAAAAATAATAAAAACGATGCTGTATGCAGTCTTTGGATGAATTTGAGAAATGCACATATTTTTTTCTCTTTGCCTTTCTGAAAACACATGGTGTGTTTATCTAGCAGGTTGTGCGCAAACCTGACTGTTGCAGAAAACACATGGTGTGTTTATCTGGCAGGCTGTACGCAAACCTGACTGTTGCAGAAAACACACGGTGCGTTCCTCTGGCAGGCTGTGCGCACACCTGACTGTTGCAGAAAACACACGGTGCGTTCCTCTGGCAGGCTGTGCGCACACCTGACTGTTGCAGAAAACACATGGTGCGTTCCTCTGGCAGGCTGTGCGCATACCTGACTGTTGCAGAAAACACACGGTGCGTTCCTCTGGCAGGCTGTGCGCACACCTGACTATTTCTGAAAACACACGGTGCGTTCCTCTGGCAGGCTGTGCGCACACCTGACTGTTGCAGAAAACACACGGTGTGTTCCTCTGGCAGGCTGTGCGCACACCTGACTGTTGCAGAAAACACACGGTGTGTTCCTCTGGCAGGCTGTGCGCACACCTGACTGTTGCAGAAAACACACGGTGCGTTCCTCTGGCAGGCTGTGCGCACACCTGACTGTTGCAGAAAACACACGGTGTGTTCCTCTGGCAGGCTGTGCGCACATCTGACTGTTTCTGAAAGCACATGGTGTGTTCCTCTGGCAGGCTGTGCGCACACCTGACTGTTTCTGAAAGCACATGGTGTGTTTCTCTGGCAGGCTGTGCGCACAACTGACTGTTTCTGAAAGCACATGGTGTGTTCCTCTGGCAGGCTGTGCGCACACCTGACTGTTTCTGAAACCACATGGTGCGTTCCTCTGGCAGGCTGTGCGCACACCTGACTGTTGCAGAAAACACATGGTGTGTTCCTCTGGCAGGATGTGCGCACACCTGACTGTTTCTGAAAGCACATGGTGTGTTCCTCTGGCAGGCTGTGCGCACACCTGACTGTTGCAGAAAACACACGGTGTGTTCCTCTGGCAGGCTGTGCGCATACCTGATTGTTGCAGAAAACACATGGTGCGTTCCTCTGGCAGGCTGTGCGCACACCTGACTGTTGCAGAAAACACATGGTGTGTTCCTCTGGCAGGCTGTGCGCATACCTGACTGTTGCAGAAAACACATGGTGTGTTCCTCTGGCAGGCTGTGCGCACACCTGACTGTTTCTGAAAGCATATGGTGCGTTCCTCTGGCAGGCTGTGCGCACACCTGACTGTTTCTGAAAGCACATGGTGTGTTCCTCTGGCAGGCTGTGCGCACACCTGACTGTTTCTGAAAGCACATGGTGTGTTCCTCTGGCAGGCTGTGCGCACACCTGACTGTTTCTGAAAGCACATGGTGTGTTCCTCTGGCAGGCTGTGCGCACACCTGACTGTTTCTGAAAGCACATGGTGTGTTCCTCTGGCAGGCTGTGCGCACACCTCACTGTTTCTGAAAACACGTGGTGTGTTCCTCTGGCAGGCTGTGCGCACACCTGACTGTTTCTGAAAGCACGTGGTGTGTTCCTCTGGCAGGCTGTGCGCACACCTGACTGTTTCTGAAAGCACATGGTGTATTCCTCTGGCAGGTTGGACCAATCACACAAAGTGTAGTGAAGTTTGATTGGTCAATTTTCAAGCTGCGTAAATTTGCATAAAAACTTTAAATTATTTTCATCTTACTGAATATCTTTGCTTCCAACGAGATGGCAATCATTCCAGCTTGCATGCGAATAAAATGCAAAATGAAGCTTTAACTTACAGTAATCAAATGAAGGGCATTCGAGTGGCCTCAGTTCCTCGATTCATACAATCTGCATCTTATTTGCAAGCAAGCTGAATGTTTAGCATCTCATGACCCTCCCTGTTCCTCTGAAGATGGTTCAGAGTCTCATACGACATCCAAGTAGGGGGCGTTGGGTATCCTGGGGGGGGGGGGGGGATACTTGATACATCAATACAGCGTTCTGCATCAATCATATCAAAACAAGTGTTTGTAAATAGCTGAAGCCCCGCCCTGCTGACCTCTTACCTTCCGGCAGACCAGGGGCAACATTCTAGTGTTTTTAAATTATTTTAAAAAAATAAATAAAAAGTAACCAAAAAAAAAAATGAATAATAATAAAACTGGCATCGCATGGGCATTTTTAGCATTTTTATGAATGTTCTCACCTCCGAGATCTTTTCACCGTCATTTTTATTGCTGTATATTGATGTGGGTTTTTTGCATCAAATAAAGGCAGATTTCAGAAATTGTGCAGCTTTGTGTTGTTTTTGTGTCGAGTCCAGGGGGCGTAACTCAAAGTTTTGCTGGGGGGAGCTGTGATTTAGAGGGGCCCCCCAATGCTCACACCCCTTTCCTTGGCCATTTCTTGTGACCCTCCATGGCCTTTGGGCTCATCTCACAAGGGTCATAAAACGAGTGTGGCCTTCATGCTCTTCACACCCAGAACAAGTGTAGCCACAAGAACACCTAATCTGAAGAATGGACCACCATATCGGAGGAAGAGAAGGTTAGTAGTTGGGTCCCCCTTAAAGCTCTGGACCCCCCTGCGGTTGCAAGGGCTGCTGCCCTGTAGTTACGCCTGGGGTTGAGTCCTTACATTGTTGCTTTTCTTTAGAGCCCGATTGTGGGCATGGACCCAGGTTTCCCACCTGATAACTTCGTATTTGGAGTGCCATAATATCAAGAAAGCGCACCTGCCATCGCGCCTAGCTGCCAACCAGCTGGGAGCTCCACACAGCCTCTAATGGCCACCAGAAAGTGTGTGGTGCCATCCTACGCAACAAGAAGTGAGAATGGACCACCACAAAAGAAGCTGTGTGAGTAGTTGAATTCACCCACTAGAGGGGGAGGGGAGCAGGGTGGAACCACAAGCGGGGTATTAGGGTGGCACTCAGCATGGAGGGGCAAACAGGTATTGGGAAGATTACTAGAAGTTCCTTAGCTGACAAGAATGTTTTATCCCTCTGGTGGTTGGGCGGACTGTAGAAAAGTCTAGATCAATATGGAATGTGGACAAGCCTAGATCAATGTGGTTAAGCTTCGATCAGTGTCGTCAAACTTAGATCAGTGTGGTCAAGCCTAGTTCCGTGCGGTCAAGCCTAGATCAATGTAGTCAGACTCAAGTCTACATCATTGTGTTCAAGCCTAGATCACTGGTCAAGTCTAGATCAATGTGGACAAATCTAGATCAGTTTGGACCAGCAGCCTAGATCAGCGGGGTCCAACCTACATCAATGTAGTCAAGGCTAGATCAATGTGGAAAAGCCTAGATCAGTGTGGACAATCAGCCCTAGATCAATGTGGACAACACTTCCTTAGACCAAGACAATAAGAGGACAGGCACCTACACAATCCAATAAAATGGGTGGAGCAAATATGTTGGTCACACTCACTAGGGTGAAGGCCATTGCAGGCTCTACTCTCTTGAAATCCCACCATCCTGGTCACCACCTGCACTATTTTAGGAGTTGTGTCCTTCTAGATCCTCTACCATAGACTTGGATGGTCCAGGGCAGCATGCTAAGGTGTCAGTAGCATGGACGCAGAGTCAGATTTTGCACATGGGCGCAGAGTCAGTTTTGGGCATGGACACAGAGTCAATTTATGAACAATCACAAAAAAGAATGGGAAAATCTAACGCCTCTCTGAAACTGGACTTCAAGAGAGAGACTTTGAGATGTTCAAAAATAATAATAACAATTTTTATTTCTGTAAGGAGAAATAGTCAGAATTTTTTACTCAATACAAGGCATTATTTGTGGGAGATAAATCAGCACTCTGCAGGGGCCGGTCAGATTGGGGAACGGTTGGTTGAGTCGTGGGTCACTCCTAAATCTGATTAACCCTGCAAAGTTACATTGCTGCCCCTGCATTATAGTCATGAACCCCCATTCTGCATATCAGCTGATTTTTCTGATCTAGCCCATTTGTTCCTATGGTGATAGACCTTTTTACCACTAGAGGGCGCCTGGACACTAAATGATCTCTATAATAATCTGAACATTTGTATAGATACAGTATACTCTGTGGGGCCTGTTTATAAAGGTGGCTATAAGGTGACCCAGGAAGAAAAAATATATATACATATTTGTATTGCACATTCACATTCCATGATGTAGTACAGATAAAGATTGTACAAACTAGTTACATAGACAAGCAAGGGTCATACTGGTCAGCACACAGTCTATGGCACATTGTATGCTAAGTAAACATAATTGGGTCAGTCAGCAAGTACAGCAATATCAAGATACAATAGGAGAGAGAGCTTTGCCCAAAAAAAGATCACAGTCCAAAGCAGCCTTTCTCAATTTTAATTTTTTTTTTACATTTTATTTCACAACCTGTGCAGAGTTGCCACTACTCTGCATAGGAGGGAGGGATCACATCTGCATAGCTCCCAACTGTCCCTTTTTCGGAGGGACAGTCCCTTTTTGGGAGCCCTGTCCCTCTTTCACCCTCATTTGTCCCTCTTTCTATGTAAATATATATATTTCTATACTAAAAATTTGTTTGATTGACTCTAAACTTTATTCTCAACCTTTAAATTGATATATTACTAATTTTAAAATGTTACTATGAAGGAAAATGACCCAGGATAGAAAGGACCAGTGTGATTTGAATTATAAAACAACATATTTTTCTTGAGAAATCTTGATGGTATGCATGACTAGAGGCGTGGTGAGGGTGTGACAGGGGCGTGGCTTAAGTGTCCCTTTTTTTCATCTCAAAAAGTTGGGAGGTATGTTTCTGGCTACCTATATGGGGAGGGGGGGGGGTCCTTCTGCCTACCTTTACTGGTAGCTACCTCTGACTATCTATATTGGGTGTGTAACTACGCTGGGGGGCTACTTCAGGCTACCTATACTAGGGGTCCATGTAGGTCCGCCATCAGAAATTTTGTGGCCCCTCATCATCAGGCCTGGGGCCCCCTCCCTGGGCCCACCCACTAGTTGCTGTGCCCACCCACTAGCCACCCCATCCCGTATCTGTGTGCCAAGTGCGTTGCAGCGAAAAATGTGCATGGATCCGACACTGAAGAAAGCGGCATGCACAGCGTGATGCGGGGGGAAGTGGGCGTGACCATGGCATGTTGTGGGTGGGGCCAAATACTAGCAAAATACAGGGAATCCCCGGTTAACAAATGAGATAGGCACTTGTAGGTCTGTTCTTATCCTTTATCCGTTCACTTTTGTCCCCCTATTTTCTTCCTGGGCCTCTTTTGTCCCCCCTCCGTCTCACCTCAGTTTGTGCCTCTTTTGTGTCCCTCTGTGTGACCTCATGTTCCCGACTCATCTCTTTTCTCCCTGTGCCTCTTTTGTCTGCCTCTGTTCCCCCTGTGCCTCTTTTATCCCCGTGTTTACTCTTGTCCCCTTCTGTCTCAGCTCGTCCCCCTGCCCTAGCCAGATATAGGTGCCCCCAGTATAGGTATCCAGGCATAGGTGCCCACAGTATAGGTAGCCAGGTATAGGTGCCCCCAGTATAAGTAGCCAGCTATAGGTGGTGCCCCAGTATAGGTAGCCTGGTGTAGATGCCCCCAATATAGGTAGCCTGGTGCCCCAGTATAGGCCAGCAAGATACAGGTGCCCCCAGTATAGGTATTCAACTATAGGTGGTGCCCCGGTATAGGTAGCCTGGTATAGTTGCCCCCAGTATAGGTAGCCTGGGTAGTGCACCAGTATAGGTAGCCTGGTATGGGTAGTGCACCAGTATAGGTTAGCCAGGTACAGGTGTCCCCAGTATTGGTAGCAAGCTATAGGCGCCCCAGTATAAGTAGCTAAGTATAGGTGGTGCCCCAGTATAGGTAGCCAGGTATAGGTGGTGTAAAATACACAGAAAGCTGCGCTAATGGAAACCAGAACTTTGAAACGTGGAGCGCACTGCAACAAACAATACTGTAAATTGTTCAAAAACGACCTAAAAGGGAAAACAAATGCGCTCTGTAGCTTATAGCAATGAGAGTTCAGTTCACACAAATCACCATCCAGCAGCTTTAAATGCGTCCAGCTGAATGTCCCGGGGATTCAGTCACTTTATCTCCTCATTGGTCAGCCAACACGTCATAGAAACAACAAGAAAGAAGGGGACATAGCGTAATCCAGTTACTGCAATACTTTCCCTTCACTATTCCAGAGTGAAAAAACCACACCACCTCGTGCCGGGACACACTCCCCCCAATGCGCCCGCACTCACCCGATTAGCCTCCAAACAATCCGGAGGTATGGATATATGGCATAAGTAGGGGAAGGCAGGGATCACTCCAATGCGTAAAGGATCTAAAACTCAGAGAGCGCCATATAGTGTAAAATCATTTAACATTAAAATTGTAAAAAGAAGGTTCACACTCACAAGCGTAGGTAGTCATAAGCGCATATTAACATGTGGAAATTGCAGTCCCGGGTAGCCGCTCACACACGCTCAGCCTCAGACCCTCGCGTCCTGTGACTTCCTGAATCTGCCGGTCATGTGACGTAGCTCCGCCCTATGCATTTCGTCATAGAATGACTCATCAGGGGCATCATGAGTCATTCTATATGACGAAATGCATAGGGCGGAGCTACGTCATATGTTAATATGCGCTTATGACTACCTACGCTTGTGAGTGTAAACCTTCTTTTTACAATTTTAATATTAAATGATTTTACACTATATGGCGCTCTCTGAGTTTTAGATCATTTACGCATTGGAGTGATCCCTGCCTTCCCCTACTTATGCCATATATCCATACCTCCGAATTGTTTGGAGGCTAATCGGGTGAGTGCGGGCGCATTGGGGGGAGTGTGTCCCGGCACGAGGTGGTGTGGTTTTTTCACTCTGGAATGGTGAAGGGAAAGTATTGCAGTAACTGGATTACGCTATGTCCCCTTCTTTCTTGTTGTTTTTATGACGTGTTGGCTGACCAATGAGGAGATAAAGTGACTGAATCCCCGGGACATTCAGCTGGACGCATTTAACCTCCTTGGCGGTAATCCCGAGCTGAGCTCGGGGTATGCCGCCGGAGGTCGCCGCTCAGGCCCTGCTGGGCCGATTTGGATTCTGAAAAAAGCAGCACACGCAGCCGGCACTTTGCCAGCCGCGTGTGCTGCCCGATCGTGCAGCGGCGAAAGAGGGTCCCCCCAGCCGCCCGAGCCCAGTGCAGCCGGAACAAACAGTTCCGGCCGGCGCTAGGGGCTGGATCGGGCGGCTCTGACGTCAGGACGTCGACTGACGTCCATGACGTCACTCCGCTCGTCGCCATGGCGACGAGGAAAGCGAAACAAGATAGGCCGCTCATTGCGGCCTATCTTGTTACTTTCGATTGCCGGAGGCGATCGAAAGTACGCTTCCGGAGCGCCCTCTAGTGGGCTTTCATGCAGCCAACTTTCAGTTGGCTGCATGAAATAGTTTTTTTTTAATTTAAAAAAAACCCTCCCGCAGCCTCCCTGGCGATTTTAATAGAACGCCAGGGAGGTTAAAGTGAATGTTTACCGTTTAAAAAATAAAAAAGTCAGATACTCACCTAAGGAGAGGGAAGGCTCGGTCCTAATGAGCCTTCCCCCTCCTCTCCCGGTGCCCGGTCCCGCGCAGGATCCCCCGTAGCAGTATTCGACCAGTTCGGTCAAATACTGCCACTTCCGCAGCCTTCGGGAGCTTTCGGAAGCCTTCGGGCTCACGATGACGCGGCCGCTTCATACTACGCATGCGCGAGCGCCCTCTATGACGCGCTCGCGCGTACGTAGTATGGAGCGGCCCGTCTTCGGAAGCCCGAGTGCTCCCGAAGACCTCCGAAGTCCCTGCGGCGACGGACGCGAACGGGGGAGCCAGCGCAGCACCGAGGGCACCGGGAGAGGAGAGGGAAGGCTCATTAGGACCGAGCCTTCCCTCTCCTTAGGTGAGTATCTGACTTTTCCTTTTTTTAAACGGTACCCATTGGCTTAAAGCTGCTGGATGGTGATTTGTGTGAACTGAACTCTCATTGCTATAAGCTACAGAGCGCATTTGTTTTCCCTTTTAGGTATAGGTGGTGGCCCAGTATGTGTAGCCAGATATAGGTGGTGCCCCAGTATAGAAAGTCCGCTGTAGCGGGCTCACTCATCTGCTTCCCACGTTCCAGCACTGATGTCACTCTTCTCTCAGTGCTGGAACGCGGTGTGCTGGTTAGTGAGCCACAGGCCCGCAGCCAGCACATGCGGCCCTTCCAGCGCTTTGGGGGGGGGGCAGGGCCCCCAGAGGCCCTGGGCCCCTCACTGCAGTGTCAGTTGTCCCCCCCCGATGGCCTAGGTCCATGTGACCATTTATGAGGGGGCTAGCTATCCTAAGGGAGACTACATCTAGCTAGCAGGGGCATAGCAATAGCCATAGCAGCTGCTATGGGGCCCTGAAGCATAGGGGTACTTAAAGAGGTTTTCTGGGGGGATTGAAAATAAAAACAGACACTTACCTGGGGCTTCTACAGCCCCCCTGCAGCTGGAATGTCCCACGCCGTCCCCCCAACGATCCTCTGCTCCCCTGCCGCCGGTCCCGGTCTGATATTCGTCTAACAAGACGAATAGTGCTCGCTGCCATGCGCATCATCGGAAGCTTACTGCGCAGGTGCAGCATGAAGTTTCTTGTACGGTGGGGAAATGAAGATCGTTGGAGGACGGCGCTGGACATGACAGCTGCAGGGGGCCGGTAGAAGCCCCAGGTAAGTGTCAGTTTTTGTTTTTTTCAAACCCCCCCCCCCCCCCACCTCAGAGAACCCCTTTAATGTATTCACCATTAACTTTTTTGTGTATTTCCACCATAGCTCCAAACTGTCCCTCTTTCCTCCTCATTTGTCCCTCTTTCAGGACTTTGGCCTCGATTTATCATTGTCTTTGAGATAACTTTTTCCAGTTTGTTAAATTACCAAATGCGAAGTTTATCGATTTCTAGTTGTATTCATCAAGGTTTTTCCACATTCAGTGTGAATTCGATAAAAATTCGGTAACCATTCGGTAACGTGTCGATATTTCCATTTTACAGCGGTAATTTAACACAAGGCCATAAGATTCCCATGGAATTGTGGGTAAAAGGCAGTCCTTTGAACACTACGTAGCAACATTCTGAATAGGGCTTACCACCTGGACCAGGATTCTGGAAGTGGCTTGGGACAATCCCACAATTTTGCCAGCTTGATAGGAGCCTTTTCTAAAAAGAATATAGTGCAGCTAGCAATTTAGTTAACCCTGGCACTGCCTGTGTTCTCTTACAAGATGATTCAAGAGAAATGCAGATGTCCTGTTATAGCAAATAAATCTATTCTCTTACAAATTGATGTAGTTTTAGACCTTATTCTTGCCCTTCTGCGCCTTTGAATCACTCTTAGCTGATACATAACCACTTCAAATGGCTCCATCTTCTCTGTCAGCAATGATCTAACAGGAATAACGACAGAGCAGTGCAGGAGAGAACTAATTCTAAATGTAACGCTAAACCATGCCCACTTTCATTTTCATGAATTGCACTTTCTTCCGTTTTATCGCATCATTACCGAATGATTACCGAATGCTCGCTAACAGCTGTAGATAACTTTGATGAATCCTGAAATCAGCTTATCGAGTTCGGTATTTTACCGAGCTGTCGGTAACTGATTCGATAAATCTTGATGAATCGAGGCCTTTGTCCCTCTTTCTATGTAAATATATATTTCTAAACACTAAAAATGTGTGTTATTGATATATTACTAATTTTAAAATGTTAGTATGAAGGAAAATGAACCAGGATAGAAAGGACCAGCGTGGTTTGAATTATAAAACAACATATTATTCTTATGAAATCTTTATGGTATGCGTGACTAGGTGTGTGACAGGGGCATGATCAGGGATGTGGCTTAAGTGTTCGTCTTTTCCATCTCAAAAAGTTGGGAGCTATGCTCCACCCCCTGACGTTGTCTCAGTTCCCATGAACTACGTGCAGTTTTGGTTGCATGATGATGTAAATTGCCCAATTAACTAATATCCATAGGGTAGGGGCAGCCGAGCAGGTGACATTGCTTAACCTGCTGGGCATTTCAATTCCCGCGTTTTTTCGCATGATTTTTTTTTTTTTTTATCATGTAGCTAGCCTAGCGCTAGCTACATGATTTTTTCCTTCCTCCTCTCTCCCTCCCACCCTTCTGATCGCCGCCGGCGATCACGCCCATAAGGAAATCTCGTTCTGAACGGGATTTCCTTTAGCGCTTCCCCCGTCGCCATTGCGACGAACGGAGTGACGTCACTGGGACTCCCAATCCACCCCAAAGCGCAGCCTGACGGCGATTAGCCAGGCTGCACACAGGGTCTGCAGGGGGGGCCCTCTTTCGCGTCGGGTAGTGGCGGATCGGCGGCGAGCGGCGGAGATCTGGGCAAACACGCAGCTAGCAGAGTGCTAGCTGCGTGTTTGAAAAAAAAAAAATATCAAAATCAGTCCAGCAGGGCCTGAGCGGTGCCCTCTAGCGTCTCTGGACGAGCTCAGCTCGTCCAGAACGCTAGGGAGGTTAAGAGTGCCTCTATGTGAGGGCCCCATGAAAGTTTTGCTATGGGGCCCTATGATCTTCAGTTATGCCACTCAGGGCCGGTTTAAGAGGCTTGGGGGCCCTAAGGCACAGATAAATTGGAGGCCCCCTACACTTACTCAGAAATGTCAGCAGTACGCCCAGCAGCAGCAAAATTAGAATTTGGGGCAAAATAGGAGACCCCTTAGGGGCCCCTACAGACTCTGAGGGCTCGGGGCAATTGCCCCCCTTGCCTTAATGATAGCGCCGGCCCTGATGCCACTGCTAGCTAGCAATACTGGGGGTCATCTCTGGCTACCTATACTGGGGACTAACACTGGGTAGAGTTGGGCCGAACTTCCGATTTTAGGTTCGCGAACCGGGTTCGCGAACTTCCGCGGAAGGTTCGGTTCGCGTTAAAGTTCGTGAACCGCAATAGACTTCAATGGGGATTCGAACTTTGAAAAAAAAAAATTATGCTGGCCACAAAAGTGATGGAAAAGATGTTTCAAGGGGTCTAACACCTGGAGGGGGGCATGGCGGAGTGGGATACACGCCAAAAGTCCCCGGGTAAAATCTGGATTTGACGCAAAGCAGCGTTTTAAGGGCAGAAATCACATTGAATGCTAAATGACAGGCCTAAAGTGCTTTCAAACATCTTGCATGTGTATACATCAATCAGGTAGTGTAATTAAGGTACTGCTTCACACTGACACACCAAACTCACCGTGTAACGCACCGCAAACAGCTGTTTGTGTAGTGACGGCCGTGCTGGACTGGTGCGCACCATGGCGAGAGTGCAGGTTTTGGTGGCTTTACAGCCCATATGGTCGCCTGGCTGATGTAGCTGAATGACAGAACAGTGACTGTCCAGCTGATCAAATTTGGTCTGACCACAATGAAGCAACGACCTTATTATCTTTTGTGTGCCCCCCGAGACACTCATCTAGGCGCCGGTCATTGCTTCATTGTGATACGCAAGCCCCTTCACCACGGCAAGGTAATGGTCACGAAGGGGAATGGGTGCATGTACATGCCTTTTCTTTTGTTGTTGCAGCTGCCCGCAGTGCAGCCAGAAAAATTAGGCAGTCATGTACACGCACCAGAAAAATTATTGCAGTGGCCTAAAAAATTCAGCAATCCGCCTGTAGTCCCAGGCCCTGTTGGTGGTGGCGGAGAAGGTAGTCAAGCGGCCTGCAGGCAGACATGCTGTGTGGAGGGACTGGGAGCGACTTAGTCTTCTTGGGGCAGGCCAGGCAGCCAGTCACACGGCGTGCAGGCAGAGATGCTGTGTGTGCGGGGACTGACTTAGTCTTGGGGCGAGCAGCAGCCCTCCGGGATCCATGCCTCATTCATTTTGATAAAGGTGAGGTACTTAACACTTTTGTGACTTAGGCGACTTCTCTTCTCAGTGACAATGCCTCCAGCTGCGCTGAAGGTCCTTTCTGACAGGACGCTTGCGGCAGGGCAGGAGAGAAGTTGGATGGCAAATTGGGACAGCTCTGGCCACAGGTCAAGCCTGCGCACCCAGTAGTTCAAGGGTTCCTCATCGCTGTTCACAGCAGTGTCTACATCAACACTTAAGGCCAGGTAGTCGGCTACCTGCCGTTCCAGGCGTTGGTGGAGGGTGGATCCGGAATGGCTACGGCGAGGCGTTGGACTAAAGAACGTCCGCATGTCCGACATCACCATGAGATCGCTGGAGCGTCCTGTCTTTGACTGCGTGGACACGGGAGGAGGATTAGTGGCAGTGGTACCTTGCTGGCGTTGTGCTGTCACATCACCCTTAAAGGCATTGTAAAGCATAGTTGACAGCTGGTTCTGCATGTGCTGCATCCTTTCCACCTTCAGGTGAGTTGGTAACAGGTCCGCCACTTTGTGCCTGTACCGAGGGTCTAGTAGTGTGGCCACCCAGTACAGCTCATTCCCCTTGAGGTTTTTTATACGGGGGTCCCTCAACAGGCAGGACAGCATAAAAGACGACATCTGCACAAAGTCGGATCCAGTACCCTCCATCTCCTCTTGCTCTTCCTCAGTGACGTCACGTAAGTCAACCTCCTCCCCCCAGCCGCGAACAATACCACGGGAAGGTTGAGCAGCACAAGCCCCCTGCGACGCCTGCTGCGGTTGTTCTCCTGCCGCCGTCCCCTCCTCCTCCTCCTCCTCCCCCAAAGAAACACCTTGCTCATCATCCTCTGAGTCTGACTCATCTTCTGCACACGACTTCTCTTCTTCCTCCTCCTCCCCCCTCTGTGCTGCCGCATGTGTTGAGGAAACAGCTGGGTCTGATGAAAATTGGTCCCATGCCTGTTCCTGCCGTAACGGTTCCTGGTCACGCTCATTCGCAGCTTCATCCGCCACTCTACGCACAGCACGCTTCAAGAAGTAAGCGTAGGGAATTAAGTCGCTGATGGTGCCCTCACTGCGGCTCACCAGGTTGGTCACCTCCTCAAACGGCCGCATGAGCCTGCATGCATTCTCCATCAGTGTCCAGTTGTCGGGCCAGAACATCCCCATCTTCCCAGACTGTTTCATTCTACTCCAGTTGTAGAGGTAGTGGGTCACGGCTTTCTTCTGTTCTAGCAGGCGGGAGAACATGAGCAGGGTCGAATTCCAGCGAGTCGGGCTATCGCAAATGAGGCGTCTCACCGGCATGTTGTTTTTCCGCTGAATTTCCGCAAAGCGTGCCATGGCTGTGTAAGACCGCCTCAAATGCCCACAGACTTTCCTGGCCTGCTTCAGGACATCCGCTAAGCCAGGGTACTTTGCCACAAATCTTTGAACAACTAGATTCATGACATGTGCCATGCAGGGTATGTGTGTCAGCTTCCCCATATGCAAAGCGGCAAGCAGATTGCTGCCGTTGTCGCACACCACGTTGCCTATCTCCAGGTGGTGCGGGGTCAGCAGTGGCGTAGCTAAGGAGCTGTGGGCCCCGATGCAAGTTTTACAATGGGGCCCCCCTAGCACTCTATACATAACAATTGATACGACGCACCAAAACCTGCCAATGGCAACTACAGTGTCAGAGGTGCAAGAAGGGGATGGGGAACTGTTTGTTAATGATTACCACTAATCAAAGTATCTATTAGAAGTGATTATTATGAGCACAGGACTAATAGAGAGCTAATACTGTAATTGAGGGAGGGCCCTTCGGGGCCCCTCTGGCCCAAGGGCCCCGATGCGGCCGCTACCTCTGCACCCCCTATTGCTACGCCCCTGGGGGTCAGCCACTCATCCACCTGTTTCTTAAGAGCAGCCAGGAGAGCTGCTCCAGTGTGACTCTCCGCTTTGAGGCAAGACATGTCTAAGATGGCGTGACACCGTCGTACCTGGCATGTAGCATAGGCCCTGCGGAGCTGGGGCTGTGTAGCTGGAGAGGAGAACTGCCACTCAGCCAAGGAGGAGGAGGACAGCGAAGAGCATGTAGCAGGAGGAGAGGAGGTGGCAGGAGGCCTGCCTGCAAGCCGTGGAGGTGTCACAATTTGGTCCGCTGCGCCCTGCTTGCCATCGTTCACCACCAGGTTGACCCAATGGGCTGTGTACGTAATGTAGCGGCCCTGCCCGTGCTTGGCAGACCAGGCATCCGTGGTCATGTGTACCCTTGACCCAATGCTCTTCGCAAGAGATGACACCACTTGCCTCTCAACTTCACGGTGCAGTTGGGGTATGGCCTTTCTCGAAAAATAAGTGCGGCCTGGCATCTTCCACTGCGGTGTTCCGATGGCCACAAATTTACGGAAGGCCTCAGAGTCCACCAGCCGGTATGGTAACAGCTGGCGAGCTAACAGTTCCGCCACGCCAGCTGTCAGACGCCGGGCAAGGGGGTGACTGGCCGAGATTGGCTTCTTCCGCTCAAACATTTCCTTCACGGACACCTGACTGCTGCTGTGGGCAGAGGAGCAGGAAGCGCTCAAGGGCAATGGCGGAGTGGAGGAGGGTGCCTGTGAAGGTGGAAGGGAGAAAGCGGCAGAAGCAGATTATGCACCTGAAGGAGAAAAAGGAGAAGGAGGGTGACTTTTCTTTTGTGTGCTGCTGCTGCTTTTGCTCAGGTGGCCATCCCATTGCTGTTTGTGCCTTTTCTCCAGGTGCCTTCGTAAGGCACTTGTCCCTACGTGAGTGTTGGCCTTTCCACGGCTCAATTTTTGTTGGCAGAGCGAACAGATGGCTTTGCTCCGATCTGAGGCACACACATTAAAAAATTTCCACACCGCTGAGCCACCCTGGGATGTGGGCACCATGGGGACCTCAGCAGCTGATGCTGAAGGGCAAGTTGGCTGGCTGTACACAGGGCCGGCCCGCTCATGAGGCGGGGTGAAACTTTTGCCTCAGGCGGCAAATTTCCAGGGGCGGCACCCGCCCGTCCGTGGGTGCGGGGAGCCGGCCGCCGAGCTGGAGGGGTAGCTGGCAGGACGGGGGTATTGGGCCAGCAGCGGGGAGGGGGGGTCGGACCCCCCCCTCCCTCGCCTGGGTCCCCCGTCCTCCGCTCCTCTCCAGCCTTAAATAGAAGCAGCCGCTATGTGTAAGAGGCACGGGCGGGGAGGACTCACCTCTTCCTCGTTCCAGCGTGCGCTCCACTGACGTCACTTCCTGCAGGAAGTGACGTCATTGGAGCGCACGCTGGGAAGAGGTGAGTGTCCTCCCTGCCCGTGCCTCTTACACACATACGGCTGCTTCTATTTAAGGCTGGAGAGGAGCGGAGGACGGGGGACCCAGGCGAGGGAGGGGGGGGTCCGACCCCCCTCCCTGCCGCTGGCCCAATACCCCCGTCCTGCCAGCTACCCCTCCAGCTCGGCGGCCCCCTGAAAGGGGGGGCCGGCGGTGGCAATTTTTTAAAAATTTGCCTCAGGCGGCAAAAAGTCTAAGGCCGGCCCTGGCTGTACATAGGTGGCGATACATGGTGCCGGACACTGCCACCAGCTGTTTCTGACGAAGAGCTGCCCCAGCTTCTTTCAGCAACTTCTCTCCTCCTACTACTCTCTGACTCCCCCTCTGAACTGTCCCCCTCTTCATCTCCTCTATTGGGAACATACAGAGGATCCCTATCATCGTCATCGTAATCATCCTGCCCAGCTTCGCTTGCCTCAGACAAATCCAAACATGCACCATCAGTAGGTCCTTCATCCTCCTTACACGTTACATCCATAGTGTTGCCGCGCAACTCAGACATATGAGCTGGTAAAAATTCATCTGGCTGTAACAACAATGGCTGTGCATCAGTGATTTCAACACTAAATAATTCTTGCGAAGTGTCAAATGCAGCGGAAGTGGTGCTAGTAGTAGCGCTGGTGGCTGAGCAAGATGAGGTGTTCTGTGTCGCTAAATACTCAACCACGTCCTGACAATCTTGGGAGGTGATGGGACGTGCCTTCTTCCGAGCACTGTACTGTGGGCCAGGTCCACACGAAATTACATTTACACGACCTCGTGCAGACCTGCCGGGTGGCCTTCCTCTGGCTCTGGCACTACCTCTTCCTCTATCTGTTTTGTCCATATCGGGTAATCACGGAGTGGTATATCACACTGCGTGCACTCACGTAGGTAGGTGGGTTCACTTAACTGCACAGGTATGCGCACTGATGCGGTGGGTTCACTGAACAGAACAGGTATACAGTGGCGGGTTCACAGAACAGGTATGCAGTGGCAGGTTCACTGAACAGAACAGGTATGCAGTGGCGGGTTCACTGAACAGAACAGGTATACAGTGGCGGGTTCACAGAACAGGTATGCAGTGGCAGGTTCACTGAACAGAACAGGTATGCAGTGGCGGGTTCACTGAACAGGTATACAGTGGCGGGTTCACTGAACAGAACAGGTATACAGTGGAAGGTTCACTGAACACAACAGGTATACAGTGGCGGGTTCACAGAACAGGTATACAGTGGCAGGTTCACTGAACATAACAGGTATGCAGTGGCGGGTTCACTGAACAGTACAGGTATACAGTGGCGGGTTCACAGAACAGGTATGCAGTGGCAGGTTCACTGAACAGAACAGGTATGCAGTGGCGGGTTCACTGAACAGGTATACAGTGGCGTGTTCACTGAACAGAACAAGTATACAGTGGCGGGTCCACTGAACAGAACAGGTATGCAGTGGCGGGTTCACAGAACAGGTATACAGTGGCGTGTTCACTGAACAGAACAAGTATACAGTGGCGGGTCCACTGAACAGAACAGGTATGCAGTGGCAGGTTCACTGAACACAACAGGTATGCAGTGGCGGGTTCACTGAACAGGTATACAGTGGCGGGTCCACTGAACAGAACAGGTATGCAGTGGCAGGTTCACTGAACACAACAGGTATGCAGTGGTGGGTTCACAGAACAGGTATGCAGTGGTGGGTTCACAGAACAGGTATGCAGTGGTGGGTTCACAGAACAGGTATGCAGTGGTGGGTTCACAGAACAGGTATGCAGTGGCAGGTTCACTGAACAGGTATGCAGTGGTGGGTTCACTGAACAGGTATGCAGTGGTGGGTTCACTGAACAGGTATGCAGTGGTGGGTTCACTGAACAGGTATGCAGTGGTGGGTTCACAGAACAGGTATGCAGTGTTGGGTTCACAGAACAGGTATGCAGTGGTGGGTTCACAGTACAGGTATGCAGTGGCGGGTTCACAGAACAGGTATGCAGCCAGGAACAAGCTAAGCCTAACTAATCTTTCCCTATGAGAGACAGTCTGCAGCAGCTCGCCCTACTCTCACTAATGCAGGCACATGAGTGACCGTAATGGCCGCCGCTGCCTGCCTTATATAAGGGGGGTGGGGTTCCAGGGGCTAGTGTAGCCTAATTGGCTACACTGGGCCTGCTGACTGTGATGTAGAGGGTCAAAGTTGTCCCTCCATGTGCATTATGGGGCGAACCGAACTTCCGCAAAGGTTCGCCTGCGGGACGCGAACGCGAACCACGGAAGTTCGCATGGAACCGTTCGCAGGCGAACCGTTCGGCCCAACTCTAACACTGGGAGGTATCTCTGGCTACCTAAATTGGTGTGTGGGGGTGGGGGGTGCAGAGAGGTGCCGTATCATTTTTTTTTGTGTGGGGGGGGGGGGGGGGGAGAATGAATTCCAATCTGTTGCTTTGACTGCAACCACACAGGGAGTCCCTGAATAAAATTTCCCCTGAAATGATGTATCTGTGCAAGAAAGATCACATAATCAAAAACTTACCACCAAACAAACAAAATAACCACATATGGTCACCAATTTATTAGGCTTGGGGACAACGCATTTCGTGGCTAGTGGGCCACTTCCTCAAATCAAATTGAGCAATATCTGTCAAAGCAGAGCGCTTCCTTAAAGCCTGCCTAGTGGATGCCTGCTGTAGTCATAGCAACCCAAATGATTCCAGCACGTTCACAGTCTTCTTTACATCATTGAACCACACATCCTCATGTATTTCAGCAAGGTGGCATCCTACCTCTCACCGTCCTCCTCTTGTCCTTCAAAGGGAACCCGAGGTGAGAGTAATATTGTCAGATTCTTATATTAATGCAGAGAAATAATCCCCATCTTGCTTTTAACTGATTATATATGTGTTCAAATGTTCTGCAGATTATTTGAGTTTATTTCATGATTTTATAATTACAAGCAGAATTCTTCTTTGATCAGTTAGAATTGTTGGTTAGAATAATGTTAGAAATGTTATTTTTTGCAGTAAGCTGTCTTGTTCCTAGTACAAGGCTATGTTTATATTAAGATAACGCTGGAGAAGGTTCTGACTATATTCCGTTTTTTGCAATGCAATATTAAATGATTTTACAGAGCAGGCCAGTGAACTTTTGACCTGTCCTCTGAAGAGAAAAAGAAAATACAGTGACTGACACTTGAGATAAGCTTCAGGAGACAGAGCTCTCTGCGACTTTCAACGTCATGGAGCTCAATGGCTCTTTTGCATAGATAACAACTGGAGTTTCTTAACTCTTCCTGTACTGGAAACAATATTAGACTCATGCCTCTGCTCCTAATGTTTTATTTCTTAGCTGTACTAAGATACCAATGATACCAATCATTATATCATATTTTTTTTCGCTTCAGTGTCTCTTTAAAGGAAATAAATATGACCGTTTCCATATACCGTAACTCACCTCTGGTTCACTTTAAAATGTTCTGTTGTAACCTCTGTTTGTGTTCGCTGGTTCCAGGTGTGACTCAGAAACTGCCGAAGCCAAAAGACAATTATAAAAGCTGAGACAGTTAGTTTGCTTTTAATTACAGCCAATAAAGATGACAAACTCCATATTCCCCCCCAACTACACTGTTCCTTCAGTGTTCAGGTTGTGGAATGCTCTAGTTCAGCAGTGATCGCACCTCCTGCAGACAATATTTGGAGCAGGCCCAGGTTCAGAGCAGAGACATTATGGTGGGATTCTAAACAAGTATACCCGAGATGACGTGATGTGATGAGATAGATATATGTATATACAGAGTGGAAAGAACATAGACACCTATGCTGTAATCCTTTTCCTTTTTCCCTGCCTGCAAGAGTTAAAGGACAAACGAAGAGAGAAGCATGTATGTTCCGCTCCAGCCCACGTGGCGGTGATTGACAGCGACGCTCGCGCAGGCGCAGTACAGAGCAACCTGGAGGTCGCTCTGACATCATCGCCGGGGACCGGGACGGACCTGCGGAGAACGGCTGCGGGGAGAGCTGCGGCGAGGGACATCCTGGGAGCTTGGAGCTGGAGGAAGCCCCCGGTAAGTACCATTTATTTAGCATTTTTCCCCTGATGGCTCCTTTAAGGATAATGGTCCTTTAATAAAACTATTTTTTGCAAAAACGCCAGAGTTTTGCAGGAGTGATTTTTCAGGGAAAAAAAAAATCCCTGAACACTGCGGCAATTTTTCCACGATCGCGTCTAGCACTTCTATAGCCCTGAAACGCGATTGCCGGGAAAATCGCCTGAAAATAGTGCAGGCGACGCGTTTACGCTTTGCGTTTTTGGGCGATTTGCGGCGATTATTGCAAATCACCCAAGTAAGAATGGGCCCATAGGGTTTCATTACACTAGCGCTTTCAAAAGCGCTAGTGTTTGAGCGTTTTGCCAAAATCGCCGGCAAAACGCTCAAGTGTGAATGGGCCCTTAAAGGATCAAACAACTGAAAGCTGAATAGACCAATGCCAATTTGTGGAGCTGCTGCTACAGGCTGAACTGAAGTTTTAATTCATCATTGATCATCTCTTGATCATTTTATGCTGAGAACACATATAAATAAATAAAAATTAAAAAAAGACAGAGACATAATTCTGTTCAGGTAAAGTTTAATCATATCTTTAAGTGAATACTTTACAATACACAGGTTTTGTTTTCCCTTTTAGGGGTGATGCCCTTGAAATTGGCGTAGCGTGCTGCAGGTCTTCAGCAAAAGGGAACATATAAAATAGATATATACATCTTTTTGGCATTTGGGTAAAAGCAACGCATCGCCCCCTGCAGGAAATTCACTGAATTCATCCTGCGAGACGCTGAGCGGAAATTCAGCATACGAGAGATGCCAAAATACAGGATCAAGCATAAAGTATCTTTCCTTAATACATACAGGTTTATAGGCGAAATTATTAAAACAAAAAAAACAAGAAAAACCCTACACGCTATATATATTATCTCATGTGAAAATGATCCCCATTCTTAAACACTTCACAGTTCTACAAAACTAAAAAAAAAATATTCAAATGAAAAATAGGGAAATGGTTCTAATAGAAATAAAGAGCAAATGTTTCAATAAACATTAAAAAAAAAAAATGATTGCACCAAAAAGTTACATAGCATACAGTCGTATCTACAAAACAATAATAAAATAACAGTAAAGTGTTTATTAAGAAATACTTTACAAAAAAATATGTAAGGTTGGCTGGACCAAGCCAACACTGTTAGCTCGGTAAGGGAGCGGGTAGATGCTGGAGGACCAATAGGAAGAATCCTTGTATCTCTCTTGTATTCCATTGGTGAGAGAATTTCACACTTGAGGTCCTAGCTCCACCCCCTGCCACTCCCAGCCTGAAATTGGCGTCACAGTCAGTATAGCGATGGATGTGAGAAAGTCAGGGGGTTCCACAGTTGGGGAATTTTGCTAGAGTCCTAGAAGACGTTGGGTAGAGGATTTAACCATCCGGCATTCACCAACAACGGTCAGTAAAATTTTTGGTTGGTTGGACTTAAACAATAATCGGTCAAAAAGAAGCCCCCATAAGAATATGAAATGGTTTGAACAGTTTCGGCTTCCACAAACATTTTAGAAAAGTTAAAACCTGGTTGTCTCAACACCTTCTGAAACGTCCGCCATTATCCAGTGGTGTGTTTGATGCGTTTGTGGTTTGTCCAATTAAAGAGAGCGATTGCTTAGTCGATAAGAATGCTCTCCGCCCGACATGGTTTCGCAGATGGCAAGAAATGTTAATAACACTAAACACAACACTATACACAGAAAAGGTCTGTAAGTTCTGTGGTTTTCATCTTAGTGGCTTCATTTATTCTATGCATACGAAAAAAAAAAAGTTAAAAAATAAATAAATTGAAAACATGAAAAATGACAAATAAAGCCTTCAGTCTCTTGGCGTTCGGGTTTCCTACAGCTGCAGTAAACAAATCTCTAATGTTACTGGGGTAACAGATAACTAGGCCCGATTTGCTCGTTATCTAGCCCTGGTTGCTTGTACAGAGAATGTTTCTAGTTACACCAGCAGGTGGCACTGTAAACAAAGGTCACATTTTCATTTGTGATATTTCATATTTTCCTGATGATTAAAAATAAACTTAGAAAAATGGACTCTGGTTCTTGGTACTTTGTAACACTGCACTGATGAAAGCCAACAGAGATGCTCAGTGGGATGCACATAATTACGCCGTGCAAACTGTATGTAGCTTCCAATTGGACCAATGAAATGTTACAGGAAGTGCATTTGATTGGTCTAATCCCAATGGGCATGCATGCAAGCTAAAATAATTTGCATCTCATTGACCTTCTCTGAACACTAATGTGGGCTGAAACGGCTTTCTGGGAAAGGACATGGATAAATGATCTGCATATTCCCTCACTGAGCTGAAAGGAGTTCTGTGGGGAAGGGGGGGGGGGGGGAGGAGTTAAAAATAAAAACAGACACTTACCTGGGGCTTCTATCGCCCCTTGCAGCTGTAACATCCCTCGCCATCCTCCAACGATGCTCCATTCCGTGCCGCTGGTCCCGGTCTAATCCGCCGTCTAATTAGACTGCAGCTGTGCGGCCACGCCCATGCTCCGCACGCCATCGGGAGCTTACTGAGAAAGCTCAGTAAACTCCCAATGACGCGCGGGAGCGAGCACTATTCGTCTTCTTATACGAGTATCAGACCGGGAGCGGGGAACAGAGCATTGCAGGAGGACGGCGCGGGACATTACAGCTGCAGGGGGCCGATAAAAGCTCCAGGTAAGCAGGTAAGTGTTTGTTTTTATTTTCAAACCCCCAACCCCCCCCCCCCCCACCACCACCACCACCACCACCACCACCACCACCACCACCACACACACACACACACACACACACACACACACACACACACACACACACACACACACACACACACACACAATCCCTTGAAGCAATGCATTATGGGGGGGGGGGGGGGGGGGGGAGAACTTCTTGATCATGTCAAGACGAATATTTTAAAATAATTTCTGTTTTAAGATGGCAGCTGTATTAGGCATATCTAACCCTAATAAAAGGTTTAAAATACTTACATTTAAAAAAAAAAAGCAAAAAAAGAGAGAACTAAACAATTCCTTTAAAGCAGGTATGTCAAACCGGTCCTACGAGGGCCGAGGTCCTCACACATTTTTGATGCAGCTCAAGTGAATTGATGGGACTGCATCAGGAAAGGTGTGGTCCATCAGGTAGAACACATTCCTCTCTTTCTCAATCCATCCTAAACACTGGCATGGATCTGGCCATCCAGGCTTGGAGTTCGACACATGTGCTTTAAAGGGATACTTAAAGAGAACCAGAGATGAAGCACCCTCTTGTATTTTACCTTATAAATCAGTGGGAACATGACAGTAAACACCTAATCTGCTCTTTGTTTCATTGTTCTCTGTTTAATCTGACTGTTATCACCTCTGATCTGAGCATTCAGTCTGGCTTTGCAATGGAATGATTATAGCTGAGTCTGTCTTCTCTGGTGTCTTTTCAAGCCCAAGCCTGCCCCCCTGTGGCTCTGCTATAATGACTCAGCTATAATTATTCCCTGCAAAGCCAGACTGAATGCTCAGTCCAGGATTCTTATCACAGCTGATAACAGACACTTTTAGCAGTGAGGATGAAACGGAGAGCATGGTAAGTGTTTTCTCTAATGTTCTTACTGATATACATGGTAAAATACACAAGGGTGCTTCGTCTCTGGTTCCCTTTAAGGCCAGCTACGATGACCCAGGCATCTCAGTAACAGACAATTGTTCAGTGTACATACAGTAGTATTATTTACTGATAAAGATAAACCGGCTTAGAAAACTGTTCATTTCTCCAGCTTGCAAGGAAATAATTTGTTGGGTTTTGTACTTGCAAAGTGCCTGTAAGCACAGTAAATAGGCTCAAAACCTCATCAAGCAATTTCTGTGCATATTTACAAATGATACACAAAGCAAATATACCACAATCTGTTACTATAAAAAAAATGATCACTTCCAATGCATCAATCATGGTCTGTGCTCTCCCTACTGCCTCCTTTACAAAATATCAGGTCAGAGGGAGGAACCGCTAGCTTCATCTCGGAGTGCCACCTCTGGCCTAAATAATGTTCTCTGCTTTTTATGTGCTGTGCTTGGGAGAAGTCCTTTGAGATTACAGAAACCAGAGAAAAGCAGGCCCCGTCTGGGAGGAGAGCAGAAAGTGTACGCTCCCACACAGATGTTCTCTGAGCTCTGCTAAGTCATGCAGCTGGGATTCTGGAGCACCATAAAAGGCATTTTAGACCATTTTTTACATCAGTTTTCTGTTTGCCCTAGGAAGTGGGGAAGGAGAAAAGATGTAGAGGAGTCTATAAACTTTGACAACTATTAAAAAGGTATTCAAGATCTTATAAAATGCCCGTTTGTGAAAGAAAAATACATTATTATGAAGAGATCTCAGGGTAATGGAGGGTTAAAGGGAAAGTCCACGTTTATTCTAAAATTGCCATAGGGCTAGATCGGTGCTGTGCAACACTTTTTGTTATTTATTATCATTAGAAAAAAAAATATCTTTCCCTTTCAAATTTGCAGCCAATTAAAAAAAAAAAAAAAACTCCAAAAGGACAGTAATCTTATACTGAGCTTCTGTGTAACCATAGCAACAGAACTCTGTCAGGAACGCCCACCTCGGTTGCAGGAGTAATGCGTAGGCGTGGCAATGAGCTGTTAATAATTCAAAGTTTATGCAAATACAGCTTGGAAATTGACCAATCAAAGGCAGCGGTTGCTCAGCTTTCATTGGTCTATTTCCAAGCTGCATAACTTTGCCCTATTAGCATCTCATGGGCCATCTCTAGGACTAATAAGCTACACAGAACAACTGATGTCACTCCTATTCAGCACAGACTGCTGGCAGCAAACCTGGACATTCTTTTAGAAACACTGTGGAATGGCGGTGTCATATAGCCACATAAAACCAAAGGAAGCAAGTTAAACCATTGATCCTGGCAATATACACGAAAGCACCAAGTTCTTCGTAACAACGTTGGAATTTCCCTATAAGTGAAACTTTCAGCACCCCCATCGCCCTCCTGCACCAACAGATTATTAGCAGCAAAAGTCGGCCTTGATTGAGCTCTGTGAGACGGTTATCTTCTCTCCGGTCTAATTCACACCTAAAATCGTAAACGCAAGCGTTTTGCGTTTGTGTGCGCCCCCTCCTGGCGCTCCACTGTGCGCTGCATTTCTGATGAGGCCCCATTCACACTTGAGCGGGAATCGCGCGATTACCGCCCGCTCAGCGCAAAGCGCTATCGGTTTTTAAAAACCGCTAGCACATGTAAGACTATGCGGTTAGCGTTAACCGAAAATGCGTAACATGCAGCGTTTTGCCGGTGATTAGCGATCGCGATTAGCATGCATAGCACCGCTAATCGCGATCGCTCCCAAAACGCTGCACTGTCCGCAGCTTTGCGGTTTTAGGTGTGAATGGGGCCTAAAAGCGCTTTTCTAGGCGCTTTTCCAGAGCGGTTTTTGTCATTCACTCCCTGACAATAGTCAGAAAGTGAACTCCTTGACCCGGAAAATAATAAATACAATGTATTTATTTTCAAAAACGCGAACGCAATGCCCGCATACAGCGGTTTTGTGAACGTTTATCGCTCTTCCTATACCTTCCATTATAGTTAAAACGGCCCAAAATTGGTACAGGCACCGCTTTGTTGAACGCACAGCGCACGAACTGCGCTGATATGAACCTTCTCATAGAGATTCATTGCACCAGCGTTTTGTAAATTTAAAAAATCGCCTGCGCTTGAAAAAAGGTCGCAAAGCCCCTAGTGTGAACGATCCCTTAGACCCTAAAAACAAGGGAAAAAAACATACCACAGAGAGATCTGCAGCACCTTCTGCAAATAATTCACTTAGGCTCTGCGCTGCGGATTTCTGTCCCGAGCCGGACTCGGGATTACCGCTAAGGAGGTTAAAGGGACAGCAAATCCCACAGACCCGGAAAGGGGGTGTGGTTGGAACCCTCTGAACGTAAATGTGTACAGCGTTTATTATCGCTAAACGTCTACAATCACAGAGAGAGGTCAGGGCAGCACTGCCAAGGCAAAAAGAAGGGCCGTGCTGGACCAGCCAGCAAGAATCTATTGAGTACACAAAAGGGCGGAGTCAAAACTCATCTTAAAGTTGGCAATCTGCCAAAAGGACCGAAAAGTATACAGCGTGGCGTCTGGCACAAGAGTCAGAGAAAAAAATACTTCAAGGTAAGTTTCAGTCTGAAGTGGTGGACACATTCCCCCTCGTTACCCAACTCCTCCTGACAGGGGCACAGTATAGTGGTAGCATTACACCTCTGGCTGCTGACGTAGCATCTGATGGGTGTGGCCTCTGATGGAGCAACTCGGGGAGGGTGGGGCCTTGCTCGTTGGCATCGTCAGCACCGATGCACACAGCAGAGGTGAGTGCAAGACCAGAAAGCAGCAGGAACATAAAATGTCATTCTTAAAGCGGACCTGAACTCAGAACTTCCTCTCTGCTGTAAAAGATACGCAAGAGCATAATAATCTTTAAAGAAAAATATTTCTTTGTTATAGCTGATACAAAACCTGCAATTAATCTGCAGTCTGTCTATTTGCTGCTTTCATGGAAGCAGACATATTGTTAACATCCTGTGTTTACAAATGAGCTGTTCTGCCATGGCAGAGGAGATTCCTGAGCTGACACAGCTGAGAGATCAAATTACAGTGGTGATTATTCACAGATGAGGGGGAATTAGACAGGCTAAATGTATAAAGGGTGCATTGTTCTAGGTTTTCCTTCTGTCCTGTGCAAGAGTTCAGGTCCATTTTAATCATTTTGTTTACTCAACCAGCAAGTCATCTTTAAAGTGTTAATGGTCTGACACTTAAAGCTCAAGTTCAGGCACAGTTTCCTAATCATACATTTACTGTAATGTGATTTTAAATTAAATTATGCATAAGCCACATGTCCTTATTAGACACCGACAGCCATATTAAGGAGGCGGAGCTTACTGAGCATTCACTCTCCCCCTGCAAGTCCATGTGACTAAAGGGGGAGTGTTTCAGACTAACTGGGTGTAAGCTAGCATCTGGAGGTCACTGAGGACACACGAAATCTACCGATTAGAGCGGCAGGTATTTTCTTTTTTTAGAATTTTGTAAAAACGATAACATTCTTAAACGTTATTATGCGTATTTGATTTCTGATAAAGTTCTATGAAACATATACATTAAGAAACTGCTTGGATTGAGCTTCAGTGTGGTGAAAATGTCTTAAAATGAGGATTTTGATCAATAATGCAGTATACCTGCACTATTGATTTTAGCTTTGTTTTAAATGACATGCCACATCCCTCTATTCACAGTAAAATACTGGCTTCTAGCTAACTCGCACTCATGTTCGTTGTGTAATAAATTGCTGACAAGTGCAGGGACACAAGCAGAGGCGGGACAAGGTCCTCCAGCACCCAAGGCTGAGTCACCAAAGTGCGCCCCTCCATCCCTCCCACCCCAGCCATCACACACTATTGCTATTAGACTAAGAGGCACCACAGGGCCCACAACCTCCCCAACACCTTAATATCTAGTTATCTGGCTTGCAGTCACTGCTATGTATCCCCTTTTCTTATTTCTTTCTGCTTCAAACACAATTAGGAATGACAGCTGAATGAATTGTGCTCCCCCTCCTTCACTGCGCCCTGAGGCTGGAGCCTCTCCAGCCTCTGCCTCGGCCCGGCCCTGGACACAAGTTACAAATGTGGAGGGGTGTAGGGACACAACACTGCCAGTTGGTTATTTGAAGGTAACAGTCACCGCTAGGCAACTGGGTTGGATTCCAAATGTATTTTAAAGCGTCCATAAAATGTATTTTTTTTTGGGGGGGGGGGGAGACAAAATACCTTGTTTTTAGGCAATTAATAAATTATTATTATTATAATAAAGTAAATATTTTATAGGGGGGGATGGGGAAGTACTTTCAAACTGTATCCAAAAACATTTCGAAGCTGCAATTTAAATATGAAAAGTACCTGTTGCAGCAGATCAAGGGTTCCCAGCTCCTCCTGGGGGAAGGGGGGGGAGCATCAATTTTGTCTGCCAATGAGGTGAAAGGATTTGAAGGAAGGGAAGGGGCAGTGATGAGCCAGCAGCACTTTCACAATTTAAAGGGGGAGGAGCTGGGAATCTGTAATCTGATGCAACAAGTACTTAAGTTTATGTTACACACACACAAAAAAACGTGTGTGTGTGTGCGTGCGTGTTTTCCCCATACTGATTTTAAATACACATAAAAATATGTAATAAAGAAATTAAAGTTGAACTTGGGCTTTAAACTGAAATGTAATCAGAAGAGGGTTCTAAGAGTGTCTATGTGGAAATTGAGCAGGAACCCCAAGTTTCTCTTTAACTTCAGTAACACTTTAAGCCCCCCTTCACCTATCTTATCATAAGATGCCAGCAGCTATGAATTTATGGGCGTACAGGGGCCAGTAGTCATTAGATCATTTTGGGAAGTGCAGGTGCATGCACTCACATTGCAATGCAAGTGTTGTTGCTTCTCATAAAAAAATGTAAAAACCAAAGTGGGGGTATCCTAACTTTGCACAGTGTTTAGGAATCCCCTTATCTGCTAATAGGGGGCTGCAGCGAGCTCCCCTGAAATAAACACAATGTAAAGGTTGTGCGCGAAGTAAAAGGAAGTCGCGGTCCATGAGTGGTTCGTGTTGAGCCAGCCTCAAGCGATGCAACGAGCTGGTGTGTCCCTTCCCATACTGGCCACGGCCTCATCCCACCAGCAAACTGAAATGACAGGGCACCAGCGGAGGAGATGGGTTCCTGCCTCGGAGAAGCAAAATCACAATCAATGCACTGGAGACGACTACATCCCTGGCGGGGAGGAGGGGAAGGTACCCTTGTTCTCGTCAAGCTAGTCCCAAGAGTTTTGCTCGCTCACTTTTTCTTTCGATAGTCATCGTCATCCCGGCACTCCACCGCCGACAGAGCTATGAGCATCTGCGCGGCGTAATACGTGGCCATGATGATGGCGCGGGAGCAGGGGACGGGAAAGCAGAACTTGTTGACGGCGATGGTCAAATCGGAGACGATGAAGAGAACGGAGCCGATGCAGGCCGAGAGTTTGGTCCATGTCCAGAGGTCGTTGCAGAGCTGGACCCCGGCGATGGCCCGCCAGCCCATGAAGGAGATCAGGGCTGTGTAGACCGCCACTAAGTAAACAAAGGGCCCGATGAGGTAAGAGTACAAGAAGGTGTACATGAGGCCAGATATTAAGGCCATCACGGCCCCGGTCCGCAGGTCCAGAGGCTTCATCCCGAAGGCCGCGGAGTATAGGATGTGGGTAATGGCGAACATCAACAGACCTGGGGAAAGAAAGAAATAATACTGCGTAAGTTTCCAAGGCATTAATACCACATAAGCTTAAAGAGACACTGAAGCGAAAAAAATATATACGATATAATGAAATGGTTGTGTAGTACGGATAATTACTAGAAGATTAGTAGCCAAGAAAATATTCTCATATTTAATTTTCAGTTATATAGTGTGTTTTATAACATTGCATCATTCTCTAATATGTGCAGATTACACAACACTCAGCATTCTAAATGATTTTTTCAGAGCAGTCTTGTGAACTATTGACCTGTCCTCTGGCAGAGAAAAAAATTCTTCACTGAGGCCTGGTGCACACCAGAGAAGTTTTTCTGAGCGTTTTGAGTTTTTAAATCTGTTGCTAATGTTATCCTATGTGTCTGTGCACACTGGAGCAATAAACCATAGCATTACATTGGGAAGAGCTTTTGAAACCTCTAGCATTTGGGCGATTTTCAAGAGGATGCGGCCGGCGGATCCGCCCAGTGTGCACTGGGCCTAACAGCTGAGATAACAAACTTCAAAAGACAGCCCTCTCCATGACTTTGAAAGTCGTAGAGCTTAATGGCTTTTTGCATTGAGATAACTGGAGTTTCTTAACTCTTCCTGTACTGGAAATAGTTAGACTTATGTCTCTGATCCTAATCGTTTATTTCTTAGCTGTACTACACATACAAATCATTATATCAGAATTTTTTTTTTTCGCTTCAGTGTCTCTAATGTGAACCGAGCAGCATTTTTAGCCCCAGGGGTATCTCAATAGCATGTTAAAAATGCATGCTAACAATGTGGTTCATTACTAAAAAAAAAATCAAGTGTTACCTCTTTTTTAACATTTACTTGTTTGTTGGAGGTTTTTATTGCTCTACTTCCATGGCCTGCCATCCCCAGGAAGAGCAGCCAGATAAGGATTGCTGTAATTAGCAGTAGTATGAGCAAACAAAAGCTTTCATTAGCATGGGGGTGCAGGTGTTTCCCCCCTCCCACCTGAATAAAGCTTCCCTGGTGCTAGTAGTGTGCCCCCTCCCTCTCCAGTAGGTTTTCCTGGTGGTGGTAGTGGCCCCCGTCCTGCGCCCCATCTTGTGCTCCCCAGCTGAGATTATGCAGAGGATGCGCAAGTGGAAGCTGTGTTTATCTCACCTGCTCTGCTCTGCCCGTTCAGCAAAGTCCTATCTCCTGTACCTCCCAGGGGAGTGACTGAAAGTGCATGGGAAGCATGACTGGGGGGTTGCAGACTTGACTGACTGTGACAGTAGATGCGACAGGGGTGACTGAAGCTGTGGTGTATGTGTGTGTGTAGGAAAGGGAAGGCGGGCGGGGTGACTGGAGAAGTGGTGAGTACAAATATGGGTGTAACTGGGGCAGGGGAAGGACACACTACCACTTTGCCCACATGCTTAAAAACTTTATGGAGTGATTTTGCATTCATGCAGTCAGTTGCATCATTGTGCAATCACAGCCTTTACGTGTGTGGTTACAGTAAATCTGAGATCAAATAATATAGAAAATTGTGTACATATTTGGGGCTTACTCTAGCCCCCTTCAGACTACCGTAATCGGTCCATCGCCGTCCTGAGTCCTCCTCCACCTCCTAGGGCCTCGATTCATCATTGTCTTTGAGATAACTTTTCCAGTTTCGAGCTTGAAGAAAAAAGCGGGGCACGACTCCTTTAAAAATCCCTTTATTCCGGTGGGGGAAACAGCAGGTACATGCAGTGAGGGTATCAAGTGCCTGACAGCTGTTTCGCTGGTCTAAACCAGCTTCTTCAGAGGCAGTATGTACACAAGACACCATAAAAATGCTTCTTAAATATTGTAATGGAGGCCAGAAACACCCTCCCACCTCTCCGAGAAGCAAATACTCTGATTGGATGCTGGGCGACACAAACCACCTCCTTACCTCTAACACTGACAGGCACCTGCGCTCAGCCAACCGCTGACATCGCCGCGTTCTGTCTAGAGGGAACTACGTCATCGGGGTAAGGTCGCCCCATCAGCTGGGAGTAGGGCGGAGTTATGGCTTATCCTATTACAGCGAGAGAGCGAGCAGCGGCAGCCAGCGTGGAACGCATACCATACGGACTTCCGTATGAGGAGGCGGAACCTACCTCACTGAGTGTTTGGGACGGCTCTAGCCAATGGCGAGCAGCGAGTCTCCCCGCACACACAGTCCCAGCACTCTTACTGGTCACTGGTTAAGCACTCCTCAAGCATGGACACGCCCACTAAAGCTTGTAAACACTGATCGTTCTCTAGCAAGTTACGTAGAAAAGTGATTAAAAAACATGAGAATTAAAATAGCTTCATCTGTAAATACACACCACATACTAAGAGTAAGCTTAACAGTTATCAAAATCTCTGTTTACGTATCCAAAGAGAAGTATCAAAAAAGTAATGGGGAGGGTGCCTGGGTCATATCAGAACATAGTAGGGGCTAATACGGGCTCAAAAAACAATGCAGCTCATTCCTATCATTTAAGCCCAGAGGGCCACATGCCTTAGTCAATGAAATGATCCTGGCTTCTTGCTGTAATAACAGTAACTCTCGATTACCTCCTCGTCGGGGTGGCGGAACTGTCAAAATACCTGCAAATTGTAAATAGCTAGTATTGCCATTATGTTGTTCTCTCACATGTTTGATCAATCTGCCGGCCCCTATCCCTGTCTTAACAGAATTTACGTGCTCCTGGAAGCGGGTACATAACTCACGGGTGGTTTGCCCTATATAGAAAGAGCCACATCTGCAAACAATGCAATATACCGAATATTTAGATCTACAATGCAAAAAATCTTTTATGGTAAGTATGGTACCTCCCAGTTGTATGCTCCGCCCATGTTTAAACTGGTGGCAATGATTACAATTTCCACATCTGTGGTTTCCATTAGGGATAAATCTCTGCAACCAGTTTGAAGAATTCGTTCTTCTGTATTCGCTTTTAGTGACAATGTCTCCGACGGTTTTCGCTCGTCGAAATGAAATCAGGGGTTTGGTTTGGGCATAAGACCCCAAAAGAGAATCCTCTTGTAAAATGTGCCAGTGTCTTAAGATGGTAGATTTGATCTGATTTGCCATAGGGGTGTAATCAAATACACATGTGAGAGGTTGATGGGCATCTCGCTCTCTCCGGGTACGTTTCTGGGGCTTACGTTGCAACAAGTTAGTTCTCTCAAGATTATCAGCACGACGAAAAGCTCTATTGAGCTCAATCATGCTATACCCCCTATTGGCCAAACGTATCGTCAATTCACGACTTTGTTGGAGGAAATCCTCCCTTCTGGAGTTGTTCCTTTTTAGTCTGACGTATTGGCCATAGGAGATAGCCTTGATTGTATGCGTCGGGTGGTAACTGGCATTTGACAACAATGAATTGGTTGCAGTGGGTTTTCTATGGCCTTTGGATAGAATCTGGCCACCTTCAATAAAGAGTTCCAGATCCAGAAATTGTAATCTGTCACCTCCCAACACCCCAGTGAATTGCATGTTAAATTCATTGTCATTGAGGAAGGATAGAAACTGGTTAAACTCAGTATCACTGCCATTCCATATCAACAAGACGTCGTCCACATAGCGGTACCAACGTCCTATCAAGGCCCCAAAAGGGTTGGCATCATTAAGAATGACCCTACTCTTCCTGTGGGGATGGGAGAGTAGGGTCATTCTTAATGATGCCAACCCTTTTGGGGCCTTGATAGGACGTTGGTACCGCTATGTGGACGACGTCTTGTTGATATGGAATGGCAGTGATACTGAGTTTAACCAGTTTCTATCCTTCCTCAATGACAATGAATTTAACATGCAATTCACTGGGGTGTTGGGAGGTGACAGATTACAATTTCTGGATCTGGAACTCTTTATTGAAGGTGGCCAGATTCTATCCAAAGGCCATAGAAAACCCACTGCAACCAATTCATTGTTGTCAAATGCCAGTTACCACCCGTCGCATACAATCAAGGCTATCCCCTATGGCCAATACGTCAGACTAAAAAGGAACAACTCCAGAAGGGAGGATTTCCTCCAACAAAGTCGTGAATTGACGATACGTTTGGCCAATAGGGGGTATAGCATGATTGAGCTCAATAGAGCTTTTCGTCGTGCTGATAATCTTGAGAGAACTAACTTGTTGCAACGTAAGCCCCAGAAACGTACCCGGAGAGAGCGAGATGCCCATCAACCTCTCACATGTGTATTTGATTACACCCCTATGGCAAATCAGATCAAATCTACCATCTTAAGACACTGGCACATTTTACAAGAGGATTCTCTTTTGGGGTCTTATGCCCAAACCAAACCCCTGATTTCATTTCGACGAGCGAAAACCGTCGGAGACATTGTCACTAAAAGCGAATACAGAAGAACGAATTCTTCAAACTGGTTGCAGAGATTTATCCCTAATGGAAACCACAGATGTGGAAATTGTAATCATTGCCACCAGTTTAAACATGGGCGGAGCATACAACTGGGAGGTACCATACTTACCATAAAAGATTTTTTGCATTGTAGATCTAAATATTCGGTATATTGCATTGTTTGCAGATGTGGCTCTTTCTATATAGGGCAAACCACCCGTGAGTTATGTACCCGCTTCCAGGAGCACGTAAATTCTGTTAAGACAGGGATAGGGGCCGGCAGATTGATCAAACATGTGAGAGAACAACATAATGGCAATACTAGCTATTTACAATTTGCAGGTATTTTGACAGTTCCGCCACCCCGACGAGGAGGTAATCGAGAGTTACTGTTATTACAGCAAGAAGCCAGGATCATTTCATTGACTAAGGCATGTGGCCCTCTGGGCTTAAATGATAGGAATGAGCTGCATTGTTTTTTGAGCCCGTATTAGCCCCTACTATGTTCTGATATGACCCAGGCACCCTCCCCATTACTTTTTTGATACTTCTCTTTGGATATGTAAACAGAGATTTTGATAACTGTTAAGCTTACTCTTAGTATGTGGTGTGTATTTACAGATGAAGCTATTTTAATTCTCATGTTTTTTAATCACTTTTCTACGTAACTTGCTAGAGAACGATCAGTGTTTACAAGCTTTAGTGGGCGTGTCCATGCTTGAGGAGTGCTTAACCAGTGACCAGTAAGAGTGCTGGGACTGTGTGTGCGGGGAGACTCGCTGCTCGCCATTGGCTAGAGCCGTCCCAAACACTCAGTGAGGTAGGTTCCGCCTCCTCATACGGAAGTCCGTATGGTATGCGTTCCACGCTGGCTGCCGCTGCTCGCTCTCTCGCTGTAATAGGATAAGCCATAACTCCGCCCTACTCCCAGCTGATGGGGCGACCTTACCCCGATGACGTAGTTCCCTCTAGACAGAACGCGGCGATGTCAGCGGTTGGCTGAGCGCAGGTGCCTGTCAGTGTTAGAGGTAAGGAGGTGGTTTGTGTCGCCCAGCATCCAATCAGAGTATTTGCTTCTCGGAGAGGTGGGAGGGTGTTTCTGGCCTCCATTACAATATTTAAGAAGCGTTTTTATGGTGTCTTGTGTACATACTGCCTCTGAAGAAGCTGGTTTAGACCAGCGAAACAGCTGTCAGGCACTTGATACCCCCACTGCATGTACCTGCTGTTTCCCCCACCGGAATAAAGGGATTTTTAAAGGAGTGGTGCACCGCTTTTTTCATCAAGCTCGATTGGATGGTCTATTTTTCTGGATGAGCACGCTCTGTATCCTGGTCCCAGTCCTGGTGTGTCTGCCCTGCTACATTTGGTGCCAGGTATCGTTGTTTCTCTTTGTATTTATAACTTTTTCCAGTTTGTTCCATTACCGAATTCGAAGTTTATCGATTTCTATTTGTATTCATGAAGGTTTTTTTCCGCATTCAGTGTGAATTTGATAAAATATCAATAACAATTCGGTAACCATTCAGTAACGTGTCGATATTTCCATTTTACAGTGGTAATTTAACACAAGGCCATAAGATTCCCGTGGAATTGTGGGTAAAAAGGCAGTCCTTTGAACACCACGTAGCAACATTCTGAATAGGGCTTATCACCTGGACCAGGATTCTGGAAGTGGCTTGGGACAATCCCACAATTTCGCCAGCTACGGCTTGATAGGAGCCTTTTCTAAAAAAAATATAGTGCAGCTAGCAAATTAGTTAACCCTGGCACTGCCTGTGTTCTCTTACAAGATGATTCAAGAGAAATACTGATGTCCTCGTATAGCAAATAAATCCATTCTCTTGCAGATTGATATGGTTCTAGACCTTATTCTTGCCCTAATCAGCTGTAACAAAGAAATGTTTTTCTTTAAAGGTTATTATGCTGTTGCTTATCTTTTACAGCAGAGAGGAAGTTCTGAGTTCAGGTCCACTTAATAATATGAATATTATGAATGACAAAATGAACCCCCATGTCAGAATAGCAGCTCCTTTGTATACAGCGCTGTATTGCAGAGGCTCCATTGACGGAAGCTGCAGACGTTGTTGAGCCAATGAATGAGAGAACTCTGGGATGTAAACAGGTTCCTGTTCTGTGTGACCAGAAGGGCTCTATGTATAATTCACAGAGTGCTGGAGTCTGCCAGTGACCACAGCTGCACCCCCCCTCCAACCCCCCCAATAAAACGTCGTGGGAACCGCGGCGCTGTCTAAGGCTGTGAATGCGGCCTTTGTGGGTGTCAGACTGTACGGCTCACGTACAATGCAAATCCTCCAGCAGGGTATAGAGGTTCAGCATGAACAAAAAGCAGCCCTAGCAGACAAGAGCTCAATTTATCCCATACAGAGCTGCTGGTCTGAACTCTTCCTGGGATGGAATTACAGCAGCGTAGAGAGATAATGAACCGGTCAGGATGGAACTATTTCTGTGATACCCTCCTCATAGCAGATATACGATTGGCTGCTGTGGTTTAGAGAGGGAATAATGATTGGACAAGAGGTCCACCTGTCTATCATACTGGATCATGTAGGCCCGTCCCCCTTGCGCCGCTCAGAGCAAAGGACTCCAGGACACCTCTGACGGTGCCCTGCGGGATCTCCAAGACGTAAGCAGCAGATCCATAAAAACCCATCCAAATGCAAAATCTACAGTCAGACAGCAGAGCTAGTACAGCTCTGCCCTGCTATCTCACCTCTTAACCACTTAACGACCAGCCAACGCCGATAGGTGGCGGCTGGTCGCAGTGGTATTTCCATGGGTTTCTTGTCAGTTTATGGTGGGGGTTTCCGTGAACAACCTGCGAGCCTCCGATCGCGGCTCGCAGGTGAAATGTAAACGCGCGGGGAAGAAATCCCCGGTGTTTATGTCACACGGCGCTGCCGTTTCAGCAGCGCCGTAAAGGAGATCGGCGATCCCCGGCCTCTGATTGGCCGTGGATCGCTGGCATCTGATAGGCTGGAGCCTATCTAAGTCGGTACAGGACGGATCGCCGTCCTGTACCGCCCATAGTAAGGAGGAGAGGGAGGGAAGGAAAGGGAGGGCGGAATAGTGCTGAGGAGGGGGGCTTTGAGGAGCCCCCCCCCCGCTCGGCAGTAGGCAGCGGCGGCGATCAGACCCCCCCCCCCCCCAGCAGGACATCCCCCTAGTGGGGGAAAAAGGGGCTGGGGGGTGGAAAGTCTGATTGCCCTGCCTCAAACCTGATGTGTGCTCCCAGCACAGATCAATGAAAATTCAGCCGGTCCTACACGAGGTGACATGTGACCTGATGAGATAGACATGTGTATGTACAGTGCCAAGCACACAAATGACTAGGCTGTGTTCCTTTTTTTTCCCTTTCTTTGACTGAAAGAGTTAAAAATCAGGTATGCAAGTGACCAGATCAGGACTATAGCGTAACCCTCCTGATTAGGAATTACAGCCATTAACCACTTTCCTGGCAGAAAATGGCTTCTGAGAGAGTAAAAACTTAAAAGTACATTTAAAAATAAAATAAAGTTGTGGGATATCTAAAAATAGTCAGTTTAGGAGAAGGAAGATAGATACAATTGTTTATCTCCTCAGTTTATTTCACCTCGTGTTTCTTTTAAAGATTTAGCAGCCCGATTGATTTGGTCAGCGGCCAGGCAGGTGGCGGAAGTTGCTTGCTAGGCCGATTCCAGATTGATTTCATGCTGGCTCTAAATCAAAGTTTCTCAGCAGTCTTATTATTAGGCTTCTGGTCGGGATCACCTCTGTCTATTGTCACCCTTACCCTTCCCACTCAGTCAGGTGGGCCCGCTGCCTAGAAGCTAGCAAAGCGTCTGTACAGAGCTTAGCCCTGAACTGTCATCCCAAAGGGTCAGGTCCTCTTTTATGTGGCCCTTTAGGGTAACTCTCGAAGAGGTCGATTTACAAAATCACAGTAATACTGCCATTCACAGCCAGCGCACAGCAATATTACTGTTATTTCCGGCCTCAAGTACCGCAAGTTATGCTATAAGTGCAACCCGCAATACTCGAGTAGCGCAGCTGTTGCTACGGTAATGCCCAATACTAACGGGTATTACCATTAGTAACGCACGTTACCATATGAACGATCATGCTACTTGCAGCAGGAAATAAGGGTAATACTGCTGTGCGCCCTTGTCTCGGCAGTATTATCACGGTTTTGTGAATCAACTCAAAGGAAAACTACAGCATTTAGAGGTCATAAAACTCAGAGCTCTCAACGGTCCTTTTTTTTTGGAAGGACAGTCCCTCTTTGGGAACCTAATCCCTCAGTGGAGGACTGGCCAGGGGGGGGGGGGGGGAAGGGGGGAGATTTCCCCCCAGGACGCCTCTTATCAATGATTTAGGGCTGGTGCAGTGCCTGGTGCATTCAGGTTTTTGTATAAGGCAATGTAAACCTCTAGGCTGGCTGAGGGAAATAAAAGCCCAATTACAGAGCAATGAGAGGTGGGCAAGCTGGTAAATATACACAGCATGATGCAGAGCAGAGGCTGTCCTGCAGGGTCCATGGGAAAAATCTGTCTCCTCTCACCATCATTGTTAAAATGACAGCATGTGCACAGTTACATAAGGTATTGTATAGGTTGAAAAGTTTTCAACAGTCCCCAGACTCAAAGAGGGCTGCTGGCAGATAGCTGCAGACAGTCCCTAGACTCAAAGAGGGCTGCTGGCAGACAGCTGCAGACAGTCCCTAGACTCCAGGAAGGCTGCTGGCAGATAGCTGCCGACAGTCCCTAGACTCCAGGAGGGCTGCTGGCAGATAGCTGCAGACAGTCCCTAGACTACAAGAGGGCTGCTGGCAGATAGCTGCAGACAGTCCCCAGACTCCAGGAGGGCTGCTGGCAGATAGCTGCAGACAGTCCCTAGACTACAAGAGGGCTCCTTGCAGGACTTGTGTGAGAGATTGGCAGGGACAGGAGTCATATTACAGGCAAGTAGCCTCTGTGTGATGTCATACCTATATGCCATATCTATATCTCATCTTAGTCTCTCCCCACTCCCCCTCTCATTCACCTTTGTTTCCCCCCTTCCCCTAGTACTTTCTGTCTTCTTGTCATACAATAAAGCTAAATAAAAGTGCAATCCAGGCAAGGCAAATATCTTCTTTTCTCTCTTCCAGCTTTTCTTCCTGCTCTGCGTCTCACTTTTTCTCTCCTGCCACTCTCCACTCCCCCCATCCTACCCTCACAATTTAATCACCCCATTTATTAGTAACCTTAATCTAAAGCTGGTCATACATGTATCAATTTGTACTGACAGATTAGTTCACTATGATTGAATGTATGTGGCCTATAGTGTGTGTGTGTGTGTGTGTGTGTGTGTGTGTGTGTGTGTGTGTGTGTGTGTGTGTGTGTGTGTGTGTGGGGGGGGGGGGGGGGGGGGTGGGGGGGGGTGGGGGGGACTGACAACAGTGATGGGAGGAAGGGCACCAACCCTTCTGGAATTAGCATTAGCGAGGCCGAGATCATGGCGCCAGAATGGAGGTCAGTAAAGATGTGTTACCTGACAGGGAGATGATGGTCTGGTAAAGGGGGAGGGAGGTATCAGAGATGGAAGAGGGGCATATTTGAGGGATTCGTAGAGATGGTGGTGAAGGGATGTCATACATGTATGTGTGTGTGTGTGTGTGTGGGGGGGAGCTTTGGGAGATTAACGTGGCCATACATTGGTCAACTGTATGTATCGATCTGAGATGCTGAGAAATCTTGAGCCATGTGGTCAATCGAGTGTGATAATCACAAACAATGGAGGCAAAGTAAACCCAGCATTTATACGTTACCCGTCATGCTGTCCTGCGAATGTCCTGTATTTCTGCATTGGCGTTCCACATGACTACCAGCATATAGCATGTGGGGCACTTGTGTGACGTCATTTGGGCTGGAGCTACCATGGAAACAGGCCTCTAGTTTGTGTTTTCCCCCCAGGCCAAAAGGTTTCAAGTCCTCCCCTGCCTCTGTCCCTCTTTCTACCTCATGTGTCCCTCTTTCAGGACTGATGTACAGATCTGTGTAAACATAATTATTTTTGAACTGAAGTGTGTTTAATTGACACCAAACTTTATTCCCTTCTTTAAGGCCTCTTTCACACAAAGACGTTGCGTTTTAGGAGACGTTAAAGGAACACTTAAGTCACCTAAAAAAAATGACTTTTACTCACCCGGGGCTCCCCTCAGCCCCCTGCAGCTGAACTGTGCCCTCGCCGTGTCCCTCCGATGCGCCTGGACTCGCCGGCGGCCACTTCCGGTTTGGCCGTCACCAGCCGACGGGCTGGGAACGCGGCTGATTATCCGAGCCCCGGGTGAGTAAAAGTCATTTTTTTTAGGTGACAAGTATTCCTTTAAGGTCGCATAACGTGACCCTAACACAATGCATGGTGGTGTTGGAGGAGGACACCAGAGTGAGCCACGTTGTGCGGCTGTTGGTGCGCCTTTTTTGTCTCATACCTTGCGGGGTCCACGTGATCGGAACACTCCGCATCACGTGATCCTGCCAGCCAATCAGCGGCCTCTCCAGGAAGAAAACGCAGCAGAAGTGAACAGTAGAGATAAGAAGTCCGGCTCTTTTCAATGAATCGATTCAATGAATCGAGCCGAACTGCCCATCACTACATGGCAGTGCAGTGAATATTAATTAGCCATGTGGCTAACAACTCTCCCCTCCTCCTCAAAATAAAAAAAAAAAACACAAAAAAACAAACAAAAAAACCACAATATTAAGCCAATGCAAACAAATACACAACATGTTGCACTTTTAAATAACGTACAGCGTTACAATGTAAAGCAAAGTGGGCACTGTCAGGAACCGGCCCGCGGCACGCCTGCGTATACGGTTCCCGACTGCGGGTTTTACCAGATCGAGAGGGGAAGCAGCCTTAGTCAAGCTACAACAAGGCTGGGACCCCTCAGAACACTTCTCACTGCCACCACTAGCTGTTGCTAGACACTTCCACTCGGCTGGCGAGTGCTCAGCGCGCAATCCGCGTTTTCGTATTCGGGTCAGCTTTACGCTTTAGGCCGAATACGGGAATGCCACGCCACGCACACACACACGCACAATTGCAATCTTACACTGTAGTGAAGCAAAACCACTAACAGTCGTTCCGAACGATACTGTTAGCCACTCTGCTGTCGAGCTACTCGCATTGGCGTTTTCGCACGTTGGGTCAGCTGCGCGCTTTAGACCAACGTATGACAAACGCCCCACACACAATGCAATCACAATCTTATATGGTAGGGTTGCTCAAACATACACTTAAAATAAAACATTACAGAGTTAAAGTGGATCCGAGATGAACTTTTACTCCTTGCATAATTGTGTTCCTTACATATAGTTTATAGGGCATTCCTCAAGACAAATACTTGTTTTGTTTTGTTTTAATACTCTAATTCCCTATAAACTAAACAAGTCACACCCACAGTTTCTCCAGAGTGCCTTGGCGCTTGCAAGGGATTGTGGGATTTCAGTCTGGGCAGGTGAAAAAGGTGTTACTAGCTATAGATTTCAGAGGCAGAGTTTTCACAATCTGAGAGCTACAGTGCAGATAGAGATCAGTTGCCTGTGTAATGGAGGAGATAAGAGTGGAGTTTTCACAGAATATGCAGATTAGCATGCCTAGATACAGATAAGCTTGCCTGTGTGTGTAATTGTGTAATAGTGACAAGCAGAAAACATGTCTGCTCCCATTGTATCACAGGAAAAAATATTAATATACTGTTGAAGCGATTTGAAGATAGATTTGCTGTGTAAACAATCTAAACTTTAGATAAGATATATAGACAAGTCACTTGTTATATTTAGTTTTTCATCTCGGATCCGCTTTAAAAGCCAAAGTTACACACAAGGACCGTTGCGTCAAATAAACGGGGGGGAAAAGAACGTTACCAGCGTAGGTTAGAACATTGTTTGATGGGAGAACGCCGTTTTTCGACCAGGAGTCGAAATCATCCCTAGCTATGCGCTATCTCCAGGAGAAGATCCCTGTGACTGTCCTGGACCAACTTAAATAGTCCGAAGTGTCCCCTGGGGCATTTAATGTACAGCCCCCAGGAACTAATGCAATCTCCTAGATTGTGACATCACAGAACGCTTGTCATATGCAAATTTCAAGGCTTTTCCTGTCACACCTAGCAGACTTCAAAGCAATCCTGTGTTCGGTCAAAATCCAATTCCCACCGGCAGACGTCTACAGTTTGACAGGTCTAGGCCATACATCAAAAGATTGCATTTTGGTTACAGGTAGCAGTTTGCCTGTAATTGCCTGTAAACAGACACAGACAATCACCTCCGAGATTGTCTGCTATTGTCCTCCCTCAAATCCAAATGTACTACAGGAGATTCAATTAGCAGCATCCAACTTCCAAAGGACTGACTACAAAAGGTCAAAGACCTTCATTGTCATACAGCAAACACAGTTTCGCACAGAGGTGCCTGGCTCTTCTACTGACCACATATGCTGTTGCTCCGTTGTTATTGCCTGATGAAGCGGGATCAAACCTGCGAAACGCGTTGCATATTTGGAGTTCATAAATAAAATATATTGACTGTGTTTACTACAGTCGTTGTGTGTCTACTTGGAGGAGGTAAGTCCACCACTACCTCCTCTATTTACCAAGAATTTGGTTTTTAAGCTCATTTAGCTTCCTTTTATCCTTTTGGCGCCTCTGTTCTCCTGCATAATATTAAGTCCACCCTGGGTGGAGGGTTGAACCCCCTTTTTCTCATCTACAGAGAGCGACTTCTTATTCCTGAGTGGGGTCAGGAAAATCTCCCCACCTGCCTTTACAGTGGTTGCCTAATGGTAACCCTGGTTTGTGAGTATTAATATTTACTCTATCTAGTAACCATTTACCAGTACATATTACACTATTGGGGCTCTTGGTGTTCCTTGTTTTTATACAGTTTCGCACAAAGCCAGAATGGCTGTAGCCGACATCACAGTCAGAAAAATGAAAGAAATATGTTCCTGTATTATCCTTAACATCATCAGCACCCCAATATATCACCACAGGCACTGTGAACAGCCCATTGATTTTTCATTACTGTGAGTTGGGCTGCGTTACAGGCTGCAATAATGTGCGCCTGTAACGTCTTACTGTGAAAGCAGCCTAAATGATATATTTTATATATTTCAAATGTTAACTACTTCAAAACCAAGTCAATTTTCATAATTACACTATGCCTTTGCTTAAGTTGATAGAGCTTGGGCAATTTTTAGTCTACCCAAACATATTTAGTCTTGTTTTTTTTTCAGGACAAATAGGGCTTTCTTTTGATATCAGTTATAGTAAATGTGAAAATGGCTTGTGTTTTAAAGCTATATATGCTTAAAATGAAAATTTTCAACCAAAAATATGTAAATATCTCAAATTGCAGTAGTAAAACTTTCAGAAACGGGTTATTCTATATGTTGTCTGTGCAGAGCTGTTAAAATTATGTAGATTATTTTTTAGGTACACTGCAGGGGAACTAAATCGACATGGAAATTTGGATTTTAGGAGTGAAAAAGTGATAATTATGCGATCCTAGTGATCAGGTGATCAGGAGCCAATCAAAATCACTCCTCATTCATTCCAGAAGGTGCCAGCTGTTAAAGTGGACAAGAATGGCGGAGTAAAAATCTACAATGCGTCAGAAACTAGCGTTCATAGACAGGATGTAGATTTTAATACGCATGGTCCTCAAAGAGAAACCATGACCAAGAATTGAACTTCATCCCAATCAGTAACGGATACCCCCTTTTACATGAGAAATCTATTCCTTTTCACAGACAGACCATCAGGGGGCTCTGTATGGCTGATATTGTGGTGAAACCCCTCCCACAGGAAACTGTGAGGACCGTGGTACTCCTGGCAGTTTCCTGTCTGTGAACCTTGTTGCATTGTGGGAAATAGCTGTTTACAGCAGTTTCCAACTGCCAGAAAAGCAAGCAGCAGCTACATCACCTGCCAGCAGTAAAAAATGTCACCATGTGATAAATGTCAGAATGTAAATCAGGGATTTTACACATTTTACAATGGGCAAACACTGACTAAATAATTTATACATAATTATTGTAAAAATGAAGCACTTTTTTATTACATTATTTTCACTGGAGTTCTTTTTTTTCATATTAACCACTTAACCATTTCAGCCCGCGGGGATTTTTCACCTTATGGACGAGAGGAATTTTCACCTGTCAGCGCTACTCCCTTTCATTCCCCAATAGCTTTATCAGTACTTATCACAGCAAAATGATCTATACCTTGTTTTTTCCGCCAGCAATTAAGCTTTCTTTGGGTGGTAAATTATGCTAAGAATTATTTTAATCTAACTGTATTATAATGGGAATAATAATAAAAAAATGCATTATTTTTCAGTTTTCAGCCATTACAGTTTTAAAATAATTAATGCTACCATAACTAAAATCCACACATTTTATTTGGCCATTTGTCTTCGTTATTTAAATGTTAAAATTATACCCCTAGTTTAATGTATGGTGACAATATTTTATTTGAAAATAAAGGTGCACTTTTTCAGTTTTACATCCATCACTAATTTTTAGCCCAATATTTATTCATTTTATGTCCTCTTGACATAAATAACCATTTATTTTTATTCCCCAAAGTTAGTAGGTGTGTTATACTATTTGGCCACAAGATGTCCCTACTGAGCAAAAATCCCATTAGCGTACAATGTACGCTAATGGGGATACAATGTATCACTACATTGTAACCAGGGAAGTGACGTAGGCTTCCATTGGAAGCCTCCGATCACAGCAGCGGCAGGGAAGTTATGAATAGAAACATTGTTTCCATTCATAAATTTAACGATTGGGCGGCGGAAACCGGTGGAAATCGCGCGGAAGATAGCGCGGCGGCTCCATTTACAGAATAAACACTGTTTTTGAACAAAAACAGTGTTTATTCTCGGCGGACATGCTCGGATTGGCACAGGGGACTTTTGTCCCCTGCAGCCAATCCCCTCTGCTAGCAGCAGCAGCGCGATCGCGCGCATCTGCCCGCTCGATCGCCTGCAGACCACACAAATTGCAGGGACGTGACTAGCGCGTCCCTGCGGCTCTAGCACTTGCCGCTGCGGACGTGAAGCTCACGTCCGCGCGGCTGAAAAGGTTAAAGAGGGAATGATGATAGAAATAAATGGTTTAAATTCAAAAATGTTGTTTGCTTATGAATTTTTAGTGACGTATGTGGCAGGGGTGTGGCTAGGGGTGGGTCTTAAAGTGTCCCTCTTTCTCATCCTAAAAAGTTGGGAGGTATAATAAAACTCCTGCTTGACTGAGAAAGAATACACAACTCACCTCACCAGTATCCAGATCAGTGCTGCAATTCTTCCTCCTGTCCTCCGGGGGAGCCCTTTGGTGAGATCACCAATTGTCATTGTGTGACTGACAGCATGCTCACCCATGAGATTGAGAGGGAGGAGGAGATAAATTCTAAATGCCGCTGTACTCTCTGCCTGCCTGGGGGTAACCCAGGCTCAGGATTACTGCTAGCAGGCACCTGGCTTTTGAAGCCCTTCTGCAATTTATGTGGCCTGAGGAAGTGGGCAGAGCCCTACAAAACGCATTGCCTGTGCTTATTAAAAATTCATTATATATATATATATATATATATATATATATATATATATATAGATATATAGATATATAGATATATAGATATATAGATATATATAGATATATGAATTTGTTGTTATTGAGGTAAGCCACCTCCCCCCCTTTTCTCTTTAACTCCGTTTTATACACTTCTGTGCTCCTCTTACCCCCTGTGAGCTAGCAGCATGCATTTTCACTCCGAGCCTGGATTGGGAATACGGCCAGGGAGGTTAAAAACTGCTCTCCTGTACCTGAGGCAATCAGAGGCATTCTGAACTTTAACCCTAAATTTTCAACCTTTATAAACAAAAGTCAGCTTATAGGAATAATCCATTAAAGAGGAGCTGTTAGGTATAGGGTCTCAGAAAAAAAAACACATATATCAGTAGCTAAATATTGGCTGTACTTACATTACATATGCATTTCACTGTCCATGTTTGGATTTCACAGAATTTTTATATAGTATTTGCAGAGAATGATGCTCCTGACAGCTCATGGCAGGTTCCATGTTTGTCTGTCTCCTATGAAGCCCATTGTGATGTCATGTCCTCCCTGCTTCCTGATGATTCCACTCACAAAAAAGATCCTAATAGACAACACCACTGTGCAGTGAATATTAATTAGCCATGTGGCTAGGAACAATAGCGGACTCATGCAGTATACTCTGCTGTGTGATTTTTCAGTGCTGTGAGCTGGACTGCATTACAAGCTGCTGTAACATGAGCCTGTAACTTTTCACTAGCAGCGGAGGGGACGACCCAAGGTGGGGAGAAGCAGCCCCAGAATGCTTTGCAGTATGGTATGCGGCCTCTCGTCCTACTTAAGAGCTTGGGAATAACAGCCTTGCTGTTCAGCACACATCAAAAGTAAGAGAGATTTTTAACTTTAAGTATTGCCTTTTTGGCTTCCTTCTAAACTGTTTAAAACAGGAGAATAGAGGTTTAAATTAGCTTTTTCAGCCTGACAGTTACTCTTTAAGAATGAGGACTGCAGATACAACTTAAAGTGAACCAGATACGAAGCACCCTCATGTACAGTACAGACTAAAAGTTTGGACACACCTTCTCATTCCAAGAGTTTTCTTTATTTATTTTCATGACTATGAACATTGTAGATTCACACTGAAGGCATCCAAACTATGAATTAACACATGTGGAAGTTTAGTACATAACCAAAAAGTGTGAAGCAACTGAAAATATGTCATATTCTAGGTTCTTCAAAGTAGCCACCTTTTGCTTTGATTACTGCTTTGCACACTCTTGGCATTCTCTTCATGAGCTTCAAGAGGCAGTCACCTGAAATGGTTTTCACTTGACAGGTGTGCCCAGTCAGGTTTAATAAGTGGGATTTCTTGCCTTATAAATGGGGTTGGGGCCATCAGTTGCGTTATGGAGAAGTCAGGTGGATACACAGCTTCGTTCCATTGATACTACAGAAAGAACTTTGGCAACTGGAGAAGCCAACCTATGCTAATCCCCAATTATCTCTATAAAGGTCAACTACTATATCCCTACCCAGAGGTAGAACTACTGAGGAAGTAAGGGGGGGGGGGGGAAGGGGGGCGCTGTGGGGGTCACACGTTATGATTGGCCAGAGTCTTTGTGGCCACACTTGTTATACGATTACTGGCAGGTGGGGCCCTTGACCACAAGGGAAAGGCATGCGGACGTAGGGGGCCACACGATTTGTAATTATGCCAGTCCTCAAGTTGCTCTTCTAGAAACAGTTCCAGCATGTGGCCACCTCCAGTATTACAACCAGGGCTGTGGAGTCAGAGCAATTTTGGGTACCTGGAGTCGAGGTTGGTGGTTTAAATTTTTGGAATCAATTCCATAGTCTATGTAAAAATTAGACTAAAGAGTCAGAGTCGAGGAGTTGGAGCAAATTTGGGTACCTGGAGTCTGAGTCGGTGGTTTCATAAACTGAGGAGTCAGATGATTTTTGTACCGACTCCACAGCCCCCGATTACAACAACCCCACATCCTCATCAGTAGAGAAACAGCCCCACCTAGTGACCAATCAATGTGGTGCTTACTATAAAAACTTCCCTGAAGCGTCAGAGCAGCAAAATTTACTATGTTAACGCTGCCACTACATAAAGTCACAGACACCACCTGGCAGTGCCAGTAAGGTGGGCACCGGGGACCTATAGAGGGGTCTACCGACCATGCAGAGGTCAACATTTCAAAATGATTTTCACAGACATAAAAAGGCGTTTCATCTTTAATGCAAGGCGGAAAAAAAAAAAAAGTAGAAACACTTTTTTTTAATCCTCTAAATAAAAAAAGCTGTGTATAGCTAAATGATCCCTTGGCTAGCACTTTGCTGACCAGCAGGGGGCAATGATATGGTCCACATCAGTGAAGGAGAACAACCATGCAGAACTCCCTGACACAATAGGCCCGTCACTGTGCTTCACTTACCATGGACAAAGTAGCCCTGTTCCTGCCATATCAAGAAGGCATCTCCAACCGCCGAGAAAATTAACCCGGCCAAGATCCTCTTGGCGCTGCGGTGGCTGACCAGGAAATTGACCCCATGGGCAAGCAGGAATACCCACAGGCAGAAGATGGGCAGACACTTGATCAGGGCACTGAACCAGGACGGGCTGGACGTTGGCAGCCAAAGCACAAAGTAGACACAGGTGGCCTTGAAGAACGGAACCAATTTGGGCCCCTCACACTTCACCTGGAGAAAGAGAGAAAAAGGTTCAGTCCTTTACTCCTCTATCAACCGAAATATACAGTCTATTTATAGGACAAGTGAGAGGGTTATGGAGGCTGCCGCATTTCCTGTTAAACAGTACCAGTTGCCCGGCAGCCATGCTGATCAATTTGGCTGCAGTAGTGTCTGCATACCACCAGAAGCAAGCATGCAGGTTAATCTCGTCAGATCTGACAATAATGTCAGAAACACCTGATCTGCTGCATGCTTGTTCAGGGTCTATGGCTAAAGTGTTAGAGGCAGAGGATCAGCTGGCCAGCCAGGCAACTGGCATTGCTTAACCACTTCACAACTGAGGGGTTTTACCCCTTCAGCATCCGAGCAATTTTCACCTTTCAGCGCTCCTTCCATTAATTCGTCTATAACTCTTTCATTACTAATCACAATGAAATGAACTATATCTTGTTTTTTTTCACCACCAATTACCGTAGGCTTTCTTTAGGTTGGACATTATGCCAAGAATTATTTTATTCTAAATGTGTTTTAATGAGAAAATAGGAAAAAAATTTGGGGGAAAAAATTATTTTTCAGTTTTTGGCCATTATAGTTTTTAAATAATGCATGCTACTGTAATTAAAATCCATGTAGCTTATTTGCCCATTTGTCCCGGTTATTACACCGTTTAAATTATATCCCTATCACAATGTTTGGTGCCAATATTTTATTTGGAAGTAAAGGTGCATTTTTTTCATTTTTGCGTCCATCCCTAATTACAAGCCCATAGTTTATAAAGTAACAGCGTTACACCCTCTCGACAGAAATATTTAAAGAGTTCAGTCCCTAAGGTAACGATTTTTTTTTTTTTATTGTAATTTTTTTTTATTAAAAAAATAAAAAAAAAATTGGGGAGTGTGGGAGGTAATGAGTTAATTTATAATGTCAAACGATTTATATATGAAAAATGCTTTTGGGTGTAGTTTTACTATTTGGCCACAAGATGGCCACAGCAATTTTTTGTGAATGTGTCCTGTAAGCGTAGGAAGTACGCTTACAGGAAGTGTAATGAGGTTGGGAAACTTTTTTTCACAATGATCGAGCAGCTTCTCACGGAAGCATGCCGATCATTGCTGCGGGGAGTTAGATCAATGAACGGGAACAGTTTTCCCGTTCATTGATCTCCAGGTGAGAGGCCGGCGGCGTGCACAAGCGAGCGGGAGCACGGTCAGCAGCGGGGTTGCGTATATCTATGCCCCGGGTGGGGAAATGAAGTTAAAAGGGGCGTAGATATACAGTACCTTGGTGGCGAAGTGGTTAAAGAAACTCTGAAGCTAAAATCTCCTTTCTACGTTCTATTTATGTTAAGCAGTGTTAGTAGGCCTAAAACGCCACATTCCCACGGCAAAACGAGGGGTTTAGACCCCCAAATCTCGGGGCAAACATCCATGACTTTCTTGCTCGTGGATTTTGCTGCCCGGGGAGGCAGATCTTAGCGCAGTAGCTCTGCCTCTACTGACGTCAATCTGCCCGCGGATCTCCGCCTCTCCCCGCCCCTCTCTGTGAAGGAAGACTGAGAGGGGCGGGGAGAGGCGGCGATGGTTGCAGATTCACTACAGTAGAGGCAGAGCAACAGCGCTAGGCTCTGCCTCATACAGGAAGCGCTCCCTGAAATTTCCCCCGGGATTTGGGGGGTCTAATCCCCTCGTTCTGCCGTGGGAATGCAGCGTTTTAGGTCTACTGATACTGCTTAACATAAATAGAAGGTAAAAAGTAGATTTTAGATTGGCTTCAGAGTCTCTTTAAAAGGAAATAAATATGGCAGCCTCCGTATCACTCTCACCGCTGGTTCACCTTAGGAGGGGGAAGCTTCTGAATCCTAATGAGCGAGTCAGGTAAAAAGGGCCGCTGCATGGCCAAGGACATGTGGGCGCCGCCATAGGCCATAAAGTGAATTACAGCTATAGCAGTGCTCAGTGAGTAATTTGGGTGCCGGCAAAAGACAGAGCCGAAATGACTATAAAAACAGCACAATTCAGCCGCCAGCAATAGCTGGAAGCCAAGCTGCATCTTACCCTCAGTGTACCACACGTTGGAGGGGTAATAATGATTACCACCCCCGGGAAATTTGCCACAGCAGGGTGAGCCATTTTTCAGCTTCACCCTGCTCCCAAATTTCCCGATGCCTTTTGAACATGGATGGCCTAAGGACCGTCCTCAGCCATCCCAATCCAGCACCGGCAGATTAACTGAAAATAGCTGGTACTTTCTGGGTAACATGAAACTGTATTACCGCGTTTCCCCAAATTTAAGACATCCCAAGAAAGTAACACCTAGTAAATATTGTGAATATGTTCGAAATATAACACCTACTCCTAAAATAAGACCTAGTAACAGTTAGACTGCAACCCTCAATTTACCTCCCTGCTGCTAGCGCCCGAGCCTGCGGGCGGGCGGCTGGCGGGGGTGGAAGTTGTAAAGCAGGAGGGCGGGGGAGAGCAGGTCTGCTGCTAAGGGGGATCCACAAGTCTGACAGCCACAAGGGCTTATTTAGCAGGGAGAAGAGGGGGAATCTGCCTATATACACTAAAGGTGATGGCTACCCCCGGAAAATATAAGACCTCCCTGAAAATAAGCCCTAGCACATTTTTTGGAGGGTATATTAATATAAGACAGTGTCTTATTTTCGGGGAAACACGGTATCTGTACTATCCCTGCTGGTTCATATAGTTTGTTGTGCTATATTTACCTGTTCAGAGTTACAATACGTGTTGGAACAATATAAACTGAATGGGTGTACACAGAACCTTGAAAACTGTCCACTTAAAGCGGAACGGACATAGGTTTAAAAAAATAAGAGTTTCACTTACCTGGGGCTTCTGCCAGCCCCCTGCAGCCATCCTGTGCCCGCAAAGTTACCATACAATCCTCCGTTCCCCCGGCCCGGCTCACTTTCACACCACGCAGTTGGAGTGCACTGCGTCTGCGCAGCCCTAGTCACACGTGGCCTCATTCTCGCTCTGATCGCCGGGATTGTACAGCACAGGTGAAGTAGAAATTTTCTCGTACTGCACCTGCGCAGGATGTTCCTGGCTACTGGAATACGTACGGGGATACGCGTGGCCAAGGCACAGTAGATGTCGACTTAGAAGTAGACGAAAAGTGAGCCGCGGCGGGGGAGCGGAAGATCGTTTGGAAACGGCGAGGGCACAGGCCGGCTGCAGGGGCTGGCAGAAGCCCCCAGGTAAGCATACTTCGGTTCCGCCTTAAATTTCAATATGCTATAACAGGGCTACAGGATCTTAGCCAGGCCATACTGAAGTCCACACAGCTCCATTTTCAACTACAGGGAGTAGTAACAGTCAAAAATAAAAAATCGCCACAAAACTAGTTAATGCCCCAAAAATATACTGTATGTAAGCCCATTTATTTCTTATAGGAAACCTGACATGGGGGGAAAAAAAAAATGTATGCATACCTGGGGCTTTCTCCAGCCCCCTTCAGGCTGATCGCTCCATCCCAGTCTTCCCGGGACAATCCAATCTCCCGCTGGACGGCCTGGTACATCACTGAAGTCGCACTAAATCTCATGCACGACCCAGCCGTGCTCCCAAGGTCAGGAGCGTTCTGTGCTTACATAGTACTACTGCACAGGTGCAGAATTCTCCCAGCCATGCGAGCGCGCGCAGCCGGACTGCACATGCGCCAACTGGTGGATTTACCAGGCCGCCTAGTGGAGGATCAAGGTGGCCTAGGGGGACAACAAGGGAGCAATCGGCCTGAAGAGGGCTGAAGGAAGCGGCATGTATGTATAATTTTTTTAAGGCACACTTTAAACAGTTTTAATAGACTTTTTCCTACATTAACAAGCTTATCTCAGCATGCAAATAACAAAGCTTACTATTTCGGATAAGATAAGGACACTATTACCAGAAGGTAATTACAGTAGCAAGTAAAAATTATGTGAACCCTTTGGTATTTTATGGATTTCTGCACAAATTGTTCATAAAATGTGATCTGATCTTCATCTAAGTCACAACAACAGACAATAACAGTCTGCTTAAACGAATACCACACCAATAATTAAATGTTTCCATGTTTTTATTGAAAATACCGGGGTCAATTCATAAAAGGCTGTGCGGGGGGAAAAAAATCTGGGCGGGAAAATACCGCATTCAGTATTTTAGACTTCTGTGTGCTAATTCATAAAAAGGTTTACAGTTGCAATAGAAGTTCGGGGGATTTCCCGAACTAAGCTGGCGGTAACATGAGAAGCTGCCTGAGTTGATACATTTTCTCCGTGCAGAGACAGCATTACAATAAAAGAGGCATCCCCAACTTCCCTTTAGATGTGCAATTTTTTTTAACTGCCTCTGTTTGCCCTAAATCTGTCTATTAGGCTTTCTAAACAATCTATTTAATTGCCAGATACATATAAAACCGTAGCAGGAGAATTGGGCGCAGGATACAGCCGGTATATGGCTGATCCTGCTGCTGCACAACTTCCCGGCCGTGTTAAATACTATTCCCCCTCCAGGATGGTGAGGAATGAAATAATTCTGCTTCCAGCGATTGCTGGAAGACGAATTATTGTGTTTTAAAAGTAACTTCAGCTCCGTCCGTCTTCTGACGGCACCGACATAACTCACTGAGCGCCGCTATAGCAGCAATTCCTATTACAGCCTATGGTGGTGCCGGCTGCACCCAAATCTACCTGCGCTGTAATTAAAGCGCTAGTAACTGCCACAGCTTAGAAGAACTTCAAGAAATGTTACTCACGCAGGCTTTCTGATGTGAAATATATCTGAAAACAACAGGTACCTTAGAGGTTAATTATTTGTGTGGTATTAGTTTAAGCAGACTGTGATTGTCTATTGTTGTGACTTGGATGAAGATCAGATCCCATTTTATGACCAATTTGTGCAGAAATCCATATAATTCCAGAGGGTTCACATACTTTTTCTTGCTACTGTAAATCACCCCCTCTTTTTACACAGTTATGTACACCTGTTGTCTAGGTAATGTTTTCTGTGGGAGGTAAGATTTTGCAGTAGGGAGGGAAAATTAACAATTTAAAAATTAACAGCTGGGTTGAAAAAAAACAAAAAGCTGGAAGTGATTTCACTTTTGGCATCACAGAGAAACAGTAAAGATGGAAACCAGCAGAAATATTATTTTCTTTTTTTCCATATCACATTTCCTCGAAATCTGTCACTGAACACCAAACACAACAGGATAGGTAAACTAAATAAGTCATTTCTTATTGGATGATAATTTTTTTTCAGTTAATATGGCGTTTCATTCCTCTTTAAAGTGTTAAAGATCCTCATAAATGGATTGGTTATTTGAGAGCTCTGGTCACCAACAGAGAGACTAGCCAGACGGCAGCAGGACTCGGTCAATAATCACCAATACAAAGCGCAGACAGCCTGACGAGTTTAACCGCCGCCAGTCTATTCCGGCTGGGCTGCCGCGTGCGCGAGGGAGAGAGGCTCCCACTGTGCTCACAATTAGTTCCTGCAAGGTGATTAATAATTGACGGCCGGCACAAATGTCATAATGCATTTCACTCGCGCCCGCACTGAATCACTAATTGATCTGATTAAATTACTTTTCCGCGAGGAGCCCGTTCCAAGCAGTCCCACGAAATCACAAGTCAGAGCAATATGACTAATCCCCAGATGAAAGGCAGGGCTGTATAATCCCCCTGCTTACAGAAATGCTTGAAATAATTGTAGCTTTCTCAGACTGGTTCAATAGCGAGGGTGCGAGACGTGCGCTAAAGTGCAGCAATCCCTGGCAGACCACCAGGCATCTCATCTGACTGCAGCAAACATTGTGTACCGTGTCTGCAATAGCCTGTCCTTCCTTTAAGGGAACCCAAGGTGAGCGTGATGTGGAGGCTGCCATGTTTAGTTGCTTTTAAACAATACCAGTGGCCTGGAAGTCCTGCTGATCTATTTGGCTGTAGTAGTGTCTGAATCACACACCTGAAACAAGCATGCAGCTTGGGCAGCATGGTGGGGTAGTGGTTAGCTCTCTCACCTTGCAGCGCTGGGTTCCCGGTTCAAATCCCAGCCAGGTCAACATCTGCAAGGAGTCTGTATGTTCTCCCAGTGTCTGCGTGGGTTTCCTCCGGGCGCTCCTGTTTCCTCCCACATCCCAAAAACATACAGATAACTGGCTTCCCCCTAAATTTGCCCTACACTATGATACATATACTACACAATACATACATGGACATAGGACTTTGATAGGGATTAGATTGTGAGCCCTTCTGAGGGACAGTTAGTGACAAGACAATATACTCTGTACAGCGCTGCGTAGTATGTCGGCACTATATAAATACTTAAAAACAAAAAAAATGCAGCTAATCTTGTCAGATCCAACAATAATGTCAGAAACACCTGATCTGCTGCATGCTTGTTCAGGGGCTTTGGCTAAAAGTATTAAGAGGCAGAGGATTAGCAACACAGCCAGGCAACTGGTATTGGTTAAGAGGAAATAAATATGGCAGCCTCCATATACCTCTCGCCTCGGATTCACTTTAACGCCCACAGGCTTACACCCACCCTAAAGACCAGGCTATTTTTACAATACAGGGCTGTGCAGCTTGGTCAGGGTGCTGCACAGCCCTGCAACTCAGCACACAAACAAACTTTACCTCCTTTTAGTGTCCTTAAAGAGAGTCTGAAGCGAGAATAAATCTCGCTTCAGACCTCATAGTTAGCAGGGGCATGTGTGCCCCTGCTAAACCGCCGCTATCCCGCAGCTTAACGGGGGTCCCTGATCCCCCAAATCCCCTCGGTGCAGCGGGGGATCTCTTCCTGGTTGGGGCAGGGCTAACCGCTGCAGCCCTGCCCCACGCGCGTCTGTCAGTGTGTATCTCCGCCTCTCCCCCGCCCCTCTCAGTCTTCCTTCACTGAGAGGGGCGGGGGAGAGGCGGCAATGCGCCGCTGATAGACGCGACTGGAGGCAGGGCTGCGGCGGTTAGCCCTGCCTCCAGGAGCAACCAAGTCTGCGACCAAGTGTCGCAGTGGGGGGTTTGGGGGTGAAGGGACCCCCATTTAGCGGCGCTATTGCGGCGGTTTAGCAGGGGCACACCTGCCCCTGCTAACTATGAGCTCTGAAGCGAGTCTCGCTTCAGAGTCTCTTTAACCTCCCTGGCAGTCTATTAGAAACCGCCAGGGGGCAGCGCAGCACTATTTTTTTATTTTTATTTAAATCATGTAGAGAGCCTACGGCTCGCTACATGATAGCCGCTGTACAGCGGCATCCCCCCACCCGCTTCGATCGCCTCCGGCCATCTTTGATCAGGAAATCCCGTACAAAGAATGGGATTTCCTGAAGGGCTTCCCCGTCGCCATGGCGACGGGGCGGGATGACGTCACCGACGTCATGACGTCTAAGGGAGTCCCGATCCACCCCTCAGCGCTGCCTGGCACTGATTGGCCAGGCAGCGCACGGGGTCTAGGGGGGGGGAACAGCACGGCGAACAGCAGCGATCGAGCGCAGAGCGGCGGCGATCGGAATGCACACGCAGCTAGCAAAGTGCTAGCTGCGTGTTGCAAAAAAAAAAAAAGTGAGCAAATCGGCCCAGCAGGGCCTGAGAAATCCTCCTGCGCTGCATAGCCCAAGCTCAACTCGGGCTTACCGCCAGGAAGGTTAATAGGACACTCTGCCGGAGGTATCTGATCGCTGCTGCGATCTTTGTTTGTTTTTTTTGTGCCGGCCAAATCGCCATAGGGAGGCGATAGGCACTTATCCCCGCCACTCATAGGCATCAGCCTATGAGAGGGCTCTATCTGCAGGCCAATCCGTGTGACAGATGTACAGCGCTGCAGGAGATCGCAGCGCTGTACAGAGGTAAACAAAGGGGAATTACTCACCCTTTCGGCAGAAAACGGCCTGCTAGCCGAGAACAATCACAGAGCTCTGCTCCGTGAAACGGCAGGTAACGATCGCGCATGCACGCACGCGTTCCCTGCCAAACTGCAGCTCCAAGACTTGACGCCAATTGGCGTTAGGCGGTCCTGGGGCCTTCAGTTATCTATGCAAAAGAGCTTCTTTGAGCTTTCTGACTCACTGGGTCCAATACAGTCCTGTTTTCTGAAGCACTTAACCAGCCAAAAAACAGTGAGAGAGACAGCTTACGATAAGGTTTTACTGCAGGAAAGTTCAAATGGTGATTATTTCTGCTTTGTTTTATAGCTGAAGAGAAAGGGTGTGGTTTTAAAACTGCAACTGTGACAGAATGATGCAATGTTATAAAGGAAAAAAAAAACTATATAACTGAAAATAAAAATATGAGACTCCTTTCTTTGCTACTAATGTTCTACTCATTATCCGTACTACACATACAATTCATTATATCATAAACTTTTTTTATCTCTTCAAGTTTGCTTTAAAGGGACCCTGCAGCCAGGAAACATGGCTGGTATAAACAGATTATATGAAAATAACCTAAACGGTCAGAGGTTACCTCCCTTGAAAACTACATGACACATTTGGCATCAGTTCTACAACAGGTGTAAGGGCCGGTTCACAATTGTTGTAAAAACGCATCCGTGGCTCAGTTTTGGGGCAGGGACCGGATCTGCAGGATTTTCACAGACCCGGATCGCTCCCGGACACACGGAGGGGTAGTGAAGGGCAGTGTAAAAACGGATCTCCCTTTACATAGGCTATTCTTGCACACAAAACGGAGGGAGATCCGCATTGCCTACTGCCTGCTCCTCCCCTTCACGTCACCCCAATAGGTGTCCCCCAGGAAGCCCGAGGGGGTAGCAGACAGGAGGTAGTGGGCACAGCGGCGGGGGGGGGGGGGGTCGCCCCCGCCTCATCTGGGTCACCCCTTTCACGTTCCCCCTCCAGCTATTTGCAGTAGTGTTGTCCGGATCATGAACGATTCGGATCTTTGATCCGAATCTATTTTGTGAGTCGAATCATCCGAATCATCAAAATGAGTGATTCGGATCGCATAAGGGGCGGGGCCAGGAGCAACACGCCCCTTCTCAGCGGGCAGCGGGGTCCTGGAAGCAGAGCAGAGATGGATCGCTCTGTTGGAGGGGAGGCAGCCTTGCACAGCCACAGGTAGATGAGAGGGAGGGGACATGGGTGCCACTGCCAGATATGTGTAGAGCACACATACTGGCTATAAGGTGCTGCTCATTATAGGCTGTCTGTTCCAGCTTTTGATACAGTTGACCATGAAATCCTGCTTAAAGAGACACTGAAGCGGAAAAAAAATATGATATAATGAATTGGTTGTGTACTATGAATAATTACTAGAAGATTAGCAGCAAAGAAAATATTCTCATACTTTTATTTTCAGGTATATAGTGTTTTTTCTAACATTGCATCATTCTATAATATGTGCAGATTACACAACACTCAGCATTCAAAATGATTCTTTCAGAGCAGTCTGTGAAGTAATGACCTCTTCCCTAGCAGAGAAAAAGTAAACAGTTCACTTACAGTTGAGATAATAAAAGTCAGATAACAGCCCTCTCCACAACTAACTTAGTCGGAGAGCTTAATGGCTTGTTTGCATAGTGATAACAACTGGAGTTTCTCAACTCTTCCTGTACTGGAAACAATTAGACTGATGTATCTGATCTTTTAATGTTTTATTTCTTAGCTGTACTACACATACAAATAATCATAATTTTTTTTTCGCTTCAGTGTCTCTTTAACAGACTGCAGGAGTACTGTGGCATCAGTGGATCAGTCCTCCAGTGGTTCAGATCATTCCTGACTGACAGAACACAGAGAGTATCCCTAGGTCCTATAATATCCAAACCTGCACCTCTACAATTCGGAGTGCCACAAGGATCAATCCTATCCCCTCTGCTGTTTGCAATCTACATGTTGCCAATCGGTACACTTATCCAACGACATGGCCTGACGTACCACTGCTACGCCGATGACACACAGTTATACCTGTCCTTCAAACCTGGTGGAACAGACCCTACTCCAAAAATAAACTCTTGCTTAGCTGAGCTACAGGCATGGATGAATGATAACTGGTTGAAACTGAATGCTGACAAAACTGAGGTCCTGTTTGTCCAAAGCCAACACTCGCCATCAAAACAGCTCTATCCTAAAGCAACACCAATCAGGATTGGGAATTCAGACATAAACAGCTCCAACCTTGTGTGCAGCCTTGGAGTACTAATCGATGGGGGAATTGAGTTTCAGAAACCAAATTTCATCTGTAGTTAACCACTTGCCGACCGCGCACTCATAACGCGCGTCGGCAAAGTGGCAGCTGCAGGACCAGCGACGCAGTATTGCGTCGCCAGCTGCAGGCTGATTAATCAGGAAGCAGCCGCTCGTGCGAGCGGCTGCTTCCTGTCAATTCACGGCGGGGGGCTAAATGTAAACACAAGCGGAAATAATCCGCTTTGTTTACATTTGTACGGCGCTGCTGCGCAGCAGCGCCGTAAGGCAGATCGGCGATCCCCGGCCAATCAGCGGCCGGGGATCGCCGCCATGTGACCGGAGACAGCCTGTCACTGGCTGCACAGGACGGATAGCGTCCTGTGCAGCCCGGCTTACCAGGGGGGGCCAGGTAGGAGAGGGAGGGGGAGGATTTCGCCGCGGAGGGGGGCTTTGAGGTGCCCCCCCCCCCCCCCGCAACACCCGCAGGCAGGAGCGATCAGACCCCCCCAGCACATCATCCCCCTAGTGGGGAAAAAAGGGGGGCGATCTGGTCGCTCTGCCTGCACGCTGATCTGTGCTGGGGGCTGCAGAGCCCACCCAGCACAGATCAGCTACAACAGCGCTGGTCGTTAAGGGGGGGTAAAGGGTGGGTCCTCAAGTGGTTAAATCTTCCTTCTTTCATCTGAAGAACATTGCAAAGATTAAACATCTGATTCCCCCAGAGGATCTTCCAACCCTAGTCCACGCCTTCATCACATCACGGCTGGACTACTGCAATGCCCTTTATGCTGGCCTCCCTAAAAAGGACCTGCGTCGCCTACAATTAATGCAGAATGCTGCTGCCAGATTGCTAACAAACCAGCCTCGCCACTGTCACATTACACCGATCCTTCGCTCACTGCACTGGCTACCAGTAGAATGGAGAATACTCTTCAAGATTGGACTGCTGACATTCAAATTCCTGCACAATCTGGGCCCTGGATACATGAAGGACTTGCTGAAGCTGCACCACACCTCTCACAACCTCAGATCAGCAATTTCTATAAACTTGGTCACTCCCAGAGTGCACCTCAAAAAATCTGGAGATAGTGCCTCCTATCATGCTGCCCCTACTCTTTGGAACTCCCTGCCACACCCAGTAAAGACAGCACCATCCCTGGAGCTATTCAAATCCAGACTGAAAAGCCACCTGTTTAGCCTGGCAATTCCAGACTTATAAAATTCTTCCTCTGTACCACGATGGTCGGAGCCATGCTTATGCGCTTTGAGTCCCATGGGAGAAAAGCGCTTTACAAATGTTATTTGTTGTTGTTGTTGTTGTTGTTAGTTGTGCACAGTGAACACATTGGAAGCTTTTGGCTCAGCTCAGCACAGCTCAGTAACTTTGCAGGCACTGTGATTGCAGCGCAATATGATCCTCCTGCACTGCTCTAAACAGCTGCACTTCACTTCTGGGAATGCTTTGGGGAATGCTTTCTTTCACTGTGCGACGTTTTCATTCAGAGTACACAGATGAACATATAGGTGAAATACATGTAAAGCATATGATTGCAGCATGTGGGTATTGTGTGCAAGCAAACATTTCTGCTCTCTGCTCATCCCTCCTCCCTTCTCTGGCAACTCCCTGCCCTCTGTCCATCTTCTCCCCTTCTCTGTCTGTCCACCCCCCTCCCCTTCGCCTGTCCACAGCAGGGAAAGACCTGTCCTGCTATTCATTTCACCCCCGAATGCTTCGGTAGTAAAATGATCCGAGATTCGGATCAAAGATCCGGATCTTTTCAATGATCCGATTCGAATCATCCGGATCATTGAAAAGATCCGAACCTCCCATCTCTAATTTGCAGCAAAGGTTTAGAGCGAGCGAGAGGGGACGTTTACCTTTCTTCCTCTGCTCGCCGCGTGACCACTAGAGGCCGGAATTGCAGGAAGTCACGGCGAGCAGAGGAAGTAAGGCGCTTCCCCGCTTGTTCTTTTGCTGCACATAGCTGGAGGGGGAGCGGGAATTGGGGGACCCAGGTGAGGGAGGGGGGGTGACCCCCCTCCCTGCCAATGTGCCTGTTACCCCCCTTCTGGCTGCTACCCCCTCAGGCTACCTGGGGGACACCTATTTGGGTCCTGGCTGCTACTCCCTCACCCATCCGTTTTTTGGGGGAGGGAAAAAAAAGAAAAAAAAATGCAAACGATCAAAAACCTTTGCTGCAAAAGGGAAGGGGAAGCACTGATCCGTTTGCGTTCCGGCTTCTGAAAACAGGAGCCTGGACCGCGGATTACGTTCTGAAACCGGGTCTAGTGTGGACCGACCCTTAGTGGAATAGTAAGCAAAGTACCCAGAGCGGTTGTTGGTCAGAGACTCTATCCATCAAATTAACTGACCAAGAGGGACGCTTGAAAAGTCAGAGGAGGTACTTTCCCCAGCACTAGTACTTCTCTAGGCCAGGTTACATTTATCGAACAAAATATAACTGACATCAGATTACGTACTTCATTGTGACACATCTGTATAGGTTAGGAGCGCCCATACAGACTTTTCTCCAGACACTTTTTATTGTACATGAGGAAGCAGGCCAACACCCGCGAAACGCATCACCTAACATGTCAAATGTATAATAATTGGCTACAGCTTGTTATTTGGGGCAAGTCTACACTTGTCTTTCATACAGTTTCTAAACCTTTAATCATCCTTTTGGGACACCTCCTCACAACCTCAAGATACCCCACACCCCATGGGGGGTCCATCACCTACATGCATAACTGTGTTCCAGTGAGATATATTCCAGAATTTGCCTTAGGACCATGCACACCAGCACTGGTCAGGGACATTTCTCCTAAACTTTTTTTTCAGTCTTTTCCAGTGGAACAAATAACAGCCGCTGTCCCGGCGACTCGCTATATTTAGATGTTCAGTCTATTTAATGACCCCTTTATTTATTTTTTTGCCTTGTGTGCTCCTGGAATTCTAATACTTAACATTCCTGCGCCTCTAATCTGCCGATAACTTTCCCACTCACTCCACATAAGGGTTTTCATGCTGCTTCCAAGCTGCCAGTCCCATGTCAGAGATTGTCCCACACAATCTGCTTAGTCCGAGGCAAAGAGGCATTCTGAAAAACTGGTCCAAAGGTTGAGCGAGGTTTTAAGAGGACCTGTCAAGGGTACGCATTTGTAAGAAGCTGAATTCCCACTGCCATAAGGCGATCTTTGCCGGCTGATTCGATCACAGTGATCGAATCTGCTGGAGATTGATGCATCAACGTGGCTTTCCGATCACTATTTTGATCCTGATGAAGGAAAAAGGACGCAGGAGGGAAAATGCTGGATGGGCAGGTTATTAGCGAGGGGGGTGCTATTACACAATTTAAAGTGACCTGAGCAGTGATGTAAAAATGATGCTCCCCATTAGGGAGGTTGGTAATGGTGTATACCGCTGGGGTGCGGGGGTCGGGGGAGGGAGTGCCATTACTTACCTAGGTGCTGATCCTCCGGCCCCCTCCTTGTACCACATGCGCCATCTTCTCCAGCTGACCACAGCTTCTGTCAGCATTTGTAATTCTCGGCCAGGGTCCTGTGCGCGCATACATATGAATTGGCCACCGGGAGACTTGGGCGCAGGATACAGCCGCTATACGGCTTATCCTGCTGCTGCACAAGTCCCGGCGGCGTTCATTACTATTCCCCCTCCAGGTCCACGTGGACGGTGGGGAATTACGTAATTTGGCTTCCAGCTATTGCTGGAGGCCGAATTACAGTGTTTTAAAAGTAACTTCAGCTCTGTCCTCTGACTGCGCCGAAGTTACTCACTGTGCACCGCTATAGCCGTACTTCCTATTACGGTCTATGGTGGCGCCGGCTGTGCCCAAATCTCCTGCACTGTTATTACAGCGCTCGCTGGGTGCATGGCGCGATGAGAGGACAGCGCTGTACTTGCACCGCCCGGCGGGAACTTCAAATGCTGGCAGAAGCTGTGGTCGGCTCAAGAAGATGGAGAATCTCGTACAGGCTGGAAGATCAGCACCCTGTAGGAAAATAACGGTGCTCCCTCCAACCCCCAGCTTAAAACTCGGGTCGTTTAAAACTTTTTGTCACAAACAGTTGTGTCTGATGACAGGGAGGTAAGTTAATCCTCTGCATTAAACTTACTATCCCATTGGCCAAACTTTTTGGGGTGCTTGTCCCCTTTCATACATTGCAGAAAACCCCCTTTCTTGTGCAACCCCAGCTGCACAATTGTCACCCCCCCCCCCCACACACACACACACACTCAATGTGCAGCCACTTGTTCCACGTTCTATCTCCACATCCAGCTGTCCAATGTGCACCACAGCCGACTTGGGCAGCAGCTTCCCTCTTCAATGTGCAGCCCCCCTCTTTCAGGTATAACACCTTCTTCTCGAAGTGCGACCTCCCCACTTTGCTAGCAGCACGGCTTGGTCACAACCCATGTGGCTTCTGCAGGAAATATGAGATTATCATTTATTAAGCCAGTAGCAGCTTCAATAGAGGTATCTCGTTTGAGATAAGTACACTGCTTTTGAACTCAGTCAGCAGAACTTCTGCTGTAAATTCTTGGAATGCTTTGATCTCTCTCTGCTAGCAGAGGATACAGAAACTGAAAGCAGAAGTCCTCTATTATTGTCTCATGCTGCCCCCTAGTGACAAGTGGCTATAAATACACACTACAGCAGTATTAATTAGTAGCAAAATGTAGGAAGTAAGAAATGTAACACATAAGAAAGAAAAAAAGTGCTAATATAAATTGGCCTGGTGCACTTGCAAGCCTCTAAATAAATTGGATGCTAAAGTGTTACAATTGCCTGCAGTTCTAATTCTCAGGGCAAAGGCCCTGTTGCCACTAACATGACAAATCTTTGTACAGCAGGAGACATTGGCAGCGCTTCCAAACAGAGGCTGCACCTCAATTGACTACCTGCAATAGATGTGCAGAGCTCCACAATGTGGACTAAAATACACAACTTGCATTCAAAACAGGTACAGCAAAAGAGGACGTTAGCTTCAGTATAAATATGTGCACAAATTATTCCCCACTAGACTTCCCCATGGCGATGACAGGTCCTCTCGGGGAAGAAAGGACCAGTCATCATCGTAGGGAAGTCTAGTAGGGAATAATTTGTGCACATATTATTTGTACTGAAGCTAACGCTCTCCTTTGCTGTACCTGTTTTGAATGCAAGTTGTGTATTGTGGGGGGGAGCTCTGTGAGCCCGGTAGGAGCAGATTTCGTTGGCTCCTAACCCTGTCATCAATGTGTGCCAACAAGATTGGCTCACAGTGATGACAGGGTCAGAAGCCAATGAAATTGGCTACTGACCGGCTCAGAGCTCTGCTGTCATATCGACAGCAGGGGGAGTGAGCGACGTGATTGGCGGGGAAGTTGAAATCTTCGAGCTGTCAGAAGTAAGTGGCCACAAACAGGATGTAGATTTTAACCAACGCGGTTGGTTAACAATATGTCTGCTTTCCTGAAAGCAGGAAGTAGACACACTGCAGATGTATTGACGGATTTTTCTTAGCCGTAACAAAGAAATGTTTATTTTCTTTAAAGGTTATTATGCTGTTGTTTATCTTTTAGAGCAGTGAGGAAGTTCTGAGTTCAGGTCCGCTTTAAAAATAATACGGCTTTCAGCAGCGTTTAGGAATTTCTGGCGAATCCAAAAGTGCAAGGCTAAGAACAGTCCCTGGAGGGGACCCCATAATAGCGACTGGGATTTCCCAAAACCGTAATCACGCTGCCTGCTCATTTCTGGAGCGTTGGCGCCTCATTACAAAGTATAGGATTGCTGCAGAGTTGCTTTTCAGTCACGGTACAAAGCGATTTTGTGGCAATTTTACTACCAAACTCATGTGTTAAGATGGCCACTAACGATACAATTTGTCAAACGATCGTTTTAGAACAATTCTTCGCATGAAGGATTGGTAATGATCGTTTGGGACCACTAATGGACAAAACTCTCCTCACCAATCCAATCAGATTAATGAAATCGATTTGAAAATTGGATCATTTTCATTAATCTGATCAGATTGGTTATGAGATCTTTGTCTATTAGTGATCCCAAACGAACATTTCCGATCGTTCATACAAAGAATCAATCTTAACCTCCCTGGCGGTACTCAGTTTCAATGTCTGCGTCCGCGGGAGGATTTTTGCCTATAAAATGTTATATATAGTCTTCAGCTAGCACTTCGCTAGCCAAGTATGCCCCCCAAGTGCCTCCGGTCCCCTCTGATCCCCCCGGTAATATTTACCCGTCCGCGATCCCGCGAAAGCCGCAGCTTCTCCATGCAGCTTCACTGTCGCTATGGCGACGATCGGACATGACGTCATGCGCAGTTCCGATCCTCCCCATAGCGAAGCCGGGAGCTGATTGGGAGGCAGCGCCATCTCGGGATTCCTGGGGGGGGGGGTACGTATACCGGCGGCAATCGGCGGCGATCAGAGGGGACCGGAGGCACTTGGGGGGCATACTTGGCTAGCGAAGTGCTAGCTGAAGACTATATATAACATTTTATAGACAAAAATCCTCCCGGGGCCATGCGATCCCCTGCAGTGGCTAGCCTGACACTGTGTCAGGCTTACCGCCAGGGAGGTTAAACAATAGTTTGGCAAACTGCAATGTTAGTGGCCACCTTTAGGTGGACAGGTGAGCTTTTGACCTTGACACCAGTAGTAGACGTGGGCTCTCTCGGGTGTGTACGGGTTTTCACCAGAGCACCCTGCAAGGCATGATGGGCTGCTACCCTTAGAGGGCGAAGGACAACTTTGCTGCATAGTAGCCACTAGGTCGCGGTCCCTAGGATGGCAAGAACAACTAAGTCCGCTGTGGGAGGTTGGATGCGCAGTCGAAAAAGGCAGGCAGTAGACAGTGTAACTGGAAGCAGGCAAAGGGTCGAGGCAGGCAGTAGGCAAAAAGAGGTCAGGAACTAGAATGGTTGGCAACAGTTGCTGGATAGTGTACTGTTTAAGGGCTCTGCCTTTGACGTGGGAGACCAGGGTTTGAATCCTGGCTAGGGTGAGTACCTATTCAGTAAGGAGTTCAAGGCAAGACTCCCTAACACTGCAGGGTGGCCTCTTCAGCGCGTCCCAGTGGCTGCAGCTCCTGAGCGCTTTGAGTCCAAAAGGAGAAAAGTGCTATACAATTGTTCAGATTCAGAACACAGGTCAGAGCGAAGTCAGGCTAGCCAGGATCAGGAATAGGAATCAATCAACAAGGGCGGATCTAGTTCTAGTGAGGGCCCTGGCAATTTTGGCAAAACGCTCAAGCGCTAGAGCTTTTTAAAGCGCTAGTGCAATAATACCCTATGGGCTGTTCTCATTTGGGCGATTTGCATTAATCGCCAAATGCAAACGTGTAGTCTGCACCATTTTCAGACGATTTCCTGGCGATTGTGTTTCAGTGCTCTAGAAGCGCTAAAGGCGATTGCTAAAAAAAATAAATCACCAAGTGTGAATAGCGATTTTTTTCGTGTTCAATGCAAAAAAATTGCCTGAACAAAAACGCTAGCAAATGCGCTAGCGTTTTGCATTTAGCAAGTGTAAATGGGCCCTAACTGCTAGCAACTAGCTGCTCTGAAGTAAAAGCACTGGATTGCTTTTGCCTGGTTCTTTAAATACATGAAATGTAATGTGGTGCTTGATTGCACACCTTTGCGTATGCACATGCATGGTAATCTGATGCGCGGGCATGCAGGAATTCCCCTATAGCAGCACGAAGTCACACCGACGCAGATACCGGGACTCAGGACAGGTGAGGTGACACCACTGGCAGTCCCTAAGGAAATCGCAATCTCTGTACAAATCACTAGCAATAAATTCAAAAATGCCACAAAAATTGCTCTAAATAACTATGCAAATATAGCTAACGATTGCCATTTGCGCTTTCTAGTGGGCCCCAGCCCTAACGGTTAAGGTGGCCATACATTATCGACTTGGATTATAATATATATAAATATTATCGAATCGGATGAAAATTGGTGCCAAGTGCATGCCCGATTGGCGATGCAACCAATTTCGTACCGAGCATGTCGATTGGACTACCAACAGTTAGGTAGGGCGCATTGCGTAATAGGTAATACAGGTCTAGCTTACTGCGCAAAACACACTACCTAACTTCCGGTAGCACTGGCAAAATTGCCACCCGCTCTCTGCTGTGCATGGTAGTTTACGGACAGTTAGTAAATACACCTCTATTTCACTTGCTTGGTCAATCTCAATTAGAATTTAGCAGATGCCTATTGAGAATCGATTGAAACACTAGACTTGTACTGCTTGATGCGGCAGAACACTACCCCTGTATTGATCCCCCAGTCACCTCCCCCACCCACTCAATGCACTATAATGCAATGTGTCGGTCAATACCCCAATGCTCCTCCCTCCCTCCTCAATGCGGTATTATGACTTCATATAGCACAGAGATCTCCTGCAGCACTTTACAGAGTACATAGCCATGTCACTGACTGTCCTCAGAGGAGCTCACAATCTAATCCTACCATAGTCATAGTCTAATGTCCTACCATATTATTATTATGTATTTATATAGCACTGACATCTTCTGCAGCACTTTACAGAGTACATAGTCATGTCACCGACTGTCCTCAGAGGAGCTCACAGTCTAATCCTACCATAGTCATAGTCTAATGTCCTACCATATTATTATTATTATTATTATTATTATGTATTTATATAGCACTGACATCTCCTGCAGCACATTACAGAGTACATAGCCATGTCACTGACTGTCCTCAGAGGAGCTCACACTCTAATCCTACCATAATCATAGTCTAATGTCCTACCATATTATTATTATGTATTTAGATAGCACATCCTCTCAGAACATCCTCTCTGCTCTAAAAGATAAGCAATAGCATGATCACTTTTAAAGGATACCCGAGGTGACATGTGACATGATGAGATAGACATGTGTATGTACAGTGCCTAGCATAGAAATAGCTGGGCTGTGTTCCTTTTTTTCCCCTTTCTCTTCCTGAAAGAGTTAAATATCAGGTATGTAAGTGGCTGACTCAGTCCTGACTCAGACAGGAAGTGACTACAGTGTGACCCTCACTGATAAGAAATGCCCCTTTTTACCTCTTTCTTACTCTCAGAAGCCATGTTCTGCTAGGAAAGTGTTTTATAGTTGAGGATCACACTGTAGTCACTTCCTGTCTGAGTCAGGACTGAGTCAGCTACTTACATACCTGATATTTAACTCTTTTCGGCAGAGAAAGAAAAAAAAGGAACACAGCACAGTTATTTGTGTGCTAGGCACTGTACATACAGTGGTGTGAAAAACTATTTGCCCCCTTCCTGATTTCTTATTCTTTTGCATGTTTGTCACACTTAAATGTTTCTGCTCATCAAAAACCGTTAACCATTAGTTAAAGTTAACATAATTAAACACAAAATGCAGATTTAAATTATGGTTTTTATTATTTAGTGAGAAAAAAAACCTCAAAACCTACATGGCCCTTTGTGAAAAAGAAATTGCCCCCTGAACCTAATAACTGGTTGGGCCACCCTTAGCAGCAATAACTGCAATCAAGCGTTTGCGATAACTTGCAACAAGTCTTTTACAGCACTCTGGAGGAATTTTGGCCCACTTATCTGTGCAGAATTGTTGTAATTCAGCTTTATTTGATGGTTTTCTAGCATGAACTGCCTTTTTAAGGTCATGCCACAACATCTCAATAGGATTCAGGTCAGGACTTTGACTAGGCCACTCCAAAGTCTTCATTTTGTTTTTCTTCAGCCATTCAGAGGTGGATTTGCTGGTGTGTTTTGGGTCATTGTCCTGCTGCAGCACCCAAGATCGCTTCAGCTTGAGTTGACGGAACAGATGGCCGGACATTCTCCTTCAGGATTTTTTGGTAGACAGTAGAATTCATGGTTCCATCTATCACAGCAAGCCTTCCAGGTCCTGAAGCAGCAAAACAACCCCAGACCATCACACTACCACCACCATATTTTACTGTTGGTATGATGTTCTTTTGCTGAAATGCTGCGTTACTTCTACGACAGATTTAACAGGACACGCACCTTCCAAAAAGTTAAACTTTTGTCTCGGCGGTCCACAAGGTATTTTCCCACAAGTCTTGGCAATCATTGAGATGTTTTTTTAGCAAAATTGAAACAAGCCTTAATGTTCTTTTTGCTTAAAAGTGGTTTGCGCCTTGGATATCTGCCATGCAGGCCGTTTTCGCTCAGTCTCTTTCTTATTGTGGAGTTGTGAACACTGACCTTAATTGAGGCAAGTGAGGCCTGCAGTTCTTTAGATGTTGTCCTGGGGCCTTTTGTGGCCTCTCGGATGAGTTTTCTCTGCGCTCTTGGGGTAATTTTGGTCGGCCGGCCACTCCTGAGAAGGTTCATCACTGTTCCATGTTTTTGCCATTGGTGGATAATGGCTCTCACTGTGGTTCGCTGGAGTCCAAAAGCTTTAGAAATGGCTTTATAACCTTTACCAGACTGATAGATCTCAATTACAGTACTTTTGTTCTCATTTGTTCCTGAATTTCTTTGGATCTTGGCATGATGTCTAGCTTTTGAGGTGCTTTTGGTCTACTTCTCTGTGTCAGATAGCTCCTATTTGAGTGATTTCTTGATTGAAACAGGTGTAGCAGTAATCAGGCCTGGGGGTGACTACAGAAATTGAACTCAGGTGTGATAAACCACAGTTATTTTTTAACAAGGGGGGCAATCACTTTTTCACACAGGGCCATGTAGGTTTTGAGTTTTTTTTTTCCTCACTAAATAATAAAAACCATCATTTAAAACTGCATTTTGTGTTCAATTATGTTATCTTTGACTAATAGTTAACGGTTTTTGATGAGCAGAAACATTTAAGTGTGACAAACATGCAAAAGAATAAGAAATCAGGAAGGGGGCAAATAGTTTTTCACACCACTGTACACGTCTATCTCATCATGTCACATGTCACTTCGGGTATCCTTTAAAGAAAAACATTTCATTGTTACAGCTGATACACTGCAGATACATTGCAGGATTTGTGTTTACTTCCTGCTTTCATGGAAGCAGACATAGGGTTAACATCCTGTGTTTACAAATTAGCTGCTCTGCCGCGGCAGCCAGCTGACACAGCTGAGAGATCAAATTACAACTTGCGCTTAGTCACATAAGAGGGGGAATTAAGACAGGCTAAACTCTCTAAATACACACAGGGTGCATTTCCCTGTGTTTTCCTTCTGCCCTGTGCAAGAGTTCAGGTCCGCTAAACCCCTCCCCCGCACAGACAACTTTCTATCCACGGCAGACAGACCGGAAAAGCCTCTTAAAATGGTTGTCGTCTCTCTTCAGACGTTACATAAATAAAAATCCATTCAATCTCATTTTTAATTACGGCTGCCGGATGAATGTTTCTCTTACATAGGCACCTGTGCCTTGTAATACCCTCAAGGACACAGACTAATCTCATATTCTAAAACGACGGCGTTTTACTGATCGCAGCGGATCATCCGTTATTCCACCATGACTGTCGCTTTTTACATGGGGAGAGGACTTTTAATTGCGGTGAGAGAATCAGCGTAGGGGGCGGCCCACGCACTGCACGCGGATATTAATTCACTGTAATATAAGGTGGGGGGGGGGGGGGCAGGACTGATCCGGGAAAATGAATACTGGCACAATGACCAGAAGGGCTCTTAGCTTACCACCCCCGGCTCCTGGTGCCGGTCATATGGGAGATAAACCTTGTGGTGGGCAGGCTAAGCTCTCAGCCCGAGGTCCAGCAGCCACCCACCCAGGAAACCAGATCACCAGCCATCACAAATGACACTGTCCGCTTCAAGAGGACCTGTCTTCACAGCCTGCACAAGCAATCACTTTCAGGCTAGTTGCACACATAGCAGAAACAATAGCGTTGTGGAAAACACTTTGTTTTTGCCGCTAATGGAAGTCTATGGGCAGCAGGAAAAACACGCATATAAAAAAAAAACGCATATGCGTTTTATATGCGTGCGCTGGTTTTGTTGCATAATATGCAAAAACGCATCATAAACGCACATAATGAAAGTCAACGGGAAAGCAATGGTATGCGGTTTTCACACGTTTTTATCTGAGTTTTTTCCCCCAAAAAAAATTGTTTTGTGATGCATTTCCGCTTCCTGTTGTCTTCCTAGTGATTTGCATAAATGGAAATATAAAAACGCATACAAAACACATATACGTTTTGTATATGCGAACCGCAAACACATTAAAACGCACGCAAAACGCATCTGCAGTATAAAAACGCCAATGCCCCAAAAACGCAGCAAAAATGCACACAACATAAAATGACATAAAAAGCAGCCTTTCATGTTATGTGACGTATGTGTCCACTTAGCCTCAGTCTGAACAGTGCGGTTGAACGATTGCAGGAAAGTTTAACGCACAGCCGGAGTGAGAGGGAAATGGTGGCTGCCATATTGGTTTCCTTACAAACCATACCAGTTGCCTGACATCCCTGCTGATCCTCTGCCGCTAATACCTTTAGCCAGAGCCCCTGAACAAGCATGCAGCAGATCAGGTGGTTTTGACTGAAGTCAGACTGGATTAGTTGCATGCTGGTTTCAGGTGTGTGATTCATACACTACTGCAGCCAAAGAGATCAGCAGGACTGCCAGGCACCTGTATTGTTTAAAAGGAAATAAATATGGCAGCCCCCATTTCCCACCCACTTCAGGTGTCCTTTAAAAGGACACCCGAGGTGAAAATAAACTAATAAAAAAAACAATTGTATCAATCCTCCTTCTCCTAAACATGACTTTTTTTTAGATATTTCACAGTTTTATTTTATATTTAAATCTAAAGTTTTTACTGTTTTATCTTTTTTGCTCAATGACACATTCATTGAAGTATGCCAAAGTCACAATCTATGAACTATTGATCCTTTTTATCGGTTTCCTGCTCTTAGAAGCCATTTTCTGCTAGGAAAGTGTTTTATAGTAATTTCTTATCAGTGAGGGTCACACTATAGTCTGACGCAGACAGGAACTGCCATTTACATACCTGATTAACTCTTTCAGGCAGAGAAAGAAAAAAAAAGGAACACCGCATAGTCATTTGTGTGCTAGGCACTATATATACACGTCTATCTCATCATCAAGCATGCAGACCTTTCAGGTCTATGATTTGGACCCTACTGGCCAGAAAGATCAGCAGGACTGCCAGGTAACTGGTATTGCTTAAAGCCGACCTGAACTCTTGCACAGGACAGAAGGAAACCCTAGATAAATGCACCCTGTATGTATTTAGAGAGAAGAGCCTGTCTGATTCCCCCTCATCTGTGACTAATCACCACTGTAATTTGATCTCTCAGCTGTATCAACTGGCTGGCTCGGCAGAGCAGCTAATTTGTAAACACAGGATGTTAACCCTTTATCTGCTGCCATGAAAGCAGGAAGGTGACACTGCAGATTTATTGCAGGATTTGTATCAGGAAATGTTTTTTCTTTGAAGGTTATTATGCTGTTGCTTATCTTTCACAGCAGAGAGGAAGTTCTGCATTCAGGTCGGCTTGAAATAAATCAGGGCGACGGGTACATTGTTTTAGACTCTTGTTTGCACTTCAGAGGGAATGTATGCCTTGAGTTTTTCCTTTAATCCGCCTGCAGTGTTTCCTGAGGAAGTTGCCTCCAGCATCGAAAGCTCGCAAACACTTTTCTATGGAATTTGAGGTCAGATGTAGCGAGCAGTCAAGTCTGTCATTTACTCCCCTCTTCAATGTCCTATGTTGGTGCTTTATCAGTAAGGGCCTGTTCATACTTGCTGCGTTTGTAGAACGCGTATAAATTCAAAGAAACGCAAGTTGAAAAACGCATGCGTTTTTCTTGCGTTTGAATGCGTTTTCTATTGCGTTTTGCACACACACGTGACCCAGGGGAAAAAAAAGAATTATGGGAACCGCAGAGGAAAACGGACGCTAAAAACGCAATAGTACGCGTTTTTGATACGCGTCCATAGACTTTCATTGCATCCGTTTCTATGCGTATCGCACAGAACTGCGTGCAGCAATGCGGATGAGAAACGTATGCGTCTCATACGCCTACATGTGAACTAGCCCATTCAAAAGCATTAGGAGCCGTTTCTATGCGTTTTTGGTACCAGTACGCGTTCCCTGAAAACGGCTAGGAACGCATATAGTGTGAACAGGCCCTAAAGGGCGATAAATGATACACAAGTGAAAATTATACCGTAAGTAGGAACAAAGGCATTTAACCCACTAGCAGCTTCAAACGACATTTTTTGTTTGCTGCCGTTGCAATATGAGCCTCTTCGGCATATCAGGATTGGCTGTCTAGTGCAGCTAAATGAGCAGTTGGTAGGGAGCAGTTATAGTTACCTGTTCCTCGCAGCTTCTTCTCTTCCTCCACCAGCGGCTGTGAGCTTCCAACATGTCTTCTGGGTCCAGATCACATGATTTGACATGTGCTTGGGATCCAGGAGACCATGTCGGTATTACAGCGCCACCTGGCGGTAGAAGAGGGGTGATGGAAGAGACTGTATTCATTTCCGGATTAAAGAGTACACTTCCTGACTGATGTCAGGAAGTAAAAAAAAAAAAAAAAAAAAAAAAAACCACAAGAAAACATGGCTTGCTACACAAAGGCCCTTATAAAAGCGCTTTTCTAAGCGCAAATCGCAGGGAAAAGCTCATCAAAAAAAATCACAGCATGAATCGCTCAGCGCTTGTGATAGTGCTGGCGATTTATAATGTGAACAAGGCATAAGGGCACGAAAACCTTAGCTGCGCCCCTGGAGATGGGTAAGGCGCAGTGTACACGCAGGAGACGTGTAAGGCTGGATAGTGTTATGGTTAAGGGCTCTGCCTCTGACACAGGAGACCTGGGTGTAAATCTTGGCTCTCCCTATTCAATAAGCCAGCACCTATTCAGTGAGGAGACCGTGGGCAAGACTCCCTAACACTGCTACTGCCTTTAGAGCATGCCGCTAGTGGCTGCAGCTCAACCGCTTGTCGTGCAGGAGAAAAACGTGATATAAACGGTCTGTGTTTTGTACAGGCAGGAGTCAGGTAAGGGTGCACTTGCACACTCAGCAGGGAAGGCACACTGCACACTCAGCAGGGAAGGCACACTGCACACACTCAGCAGGGAAGGCGCACTGCACACACTCAGCAGGGAAGGCGCACTGCACACACTCAGCAGGGAAGGCGCACTGCACACACTCAGCAGGGAAGGCGCACTGCACACACTCAGCAGGGAAGGCGCACTGCACACACTCAGCAGGGAAGGCGCACTGCACACACTCAGCAGGGAAGGCGCACTGCACACACTCAGCAGGGAAGGCGCACTGCACACACACTCAGCAGGGAAGGCGCACTGCACACACTCAGCAGGGAAGGCGCACTGCACACACTCAGCAGGGAAGGCGCACTGCACACACTCAGCAGGGAAGGCGCACTGCACACACTCAGCAGGGAAGGCGCACTGCACACACTCAGCAGGGAAGGCGCACTGCACACACTCAGCAGGGAAGGCGCACTGCACACACTCAGCAGGGAAGGCGCACTGCACACACTCAGCAGGGAAGGCGCACTGCACACACTCAGCAGGGAAGGCGCACTGCACACACTCAGCAGGGAAGGCGCACTGCACACACTCAGCAGGGAAGGCACACTGCACACACTCAGCAGGGAAGACACACTGCACACACTCAGCAGGGAAGGCACACTGCACACACTCAGCAGGGAAGGCACACTGCACACACTCAGCAGGGAAGGCACACTGCACACACTCAGCAGGGAAGGCACACTGCACACACTCAGCAGGGAAGGCACACTGCACACACTCAGCAGACAGGTAAGGGTGCACTTGCACACTCAGCAGGGAAGGCACACTGCACACACTCAGCAGACAGGTAAGGGTGCACTTGCACACTCAGCAGGGAAGGCACACTGCACACTCAGCAGACAGGTAAGGGTGCACTTGCACACTCAGCAGGGAAGGCACACTGCACACTTAGCAGACAGGTAAGGGTGCACTTGCCCACTAAGCAGGGAAGGCACACTGCACACTCAGCAGACAGGTAAGGGTGCACTGCACACGCAGGTAAAGTGCGCTGCACACTCAGCAGACAGGTAAGGGTGCACTGCACACTCAGCAGACAGGTAAGGGTGCACTGCACACTCAGCAGACAGGTAAGGGTGCACTGCACACGCAGGGAAGGCGCACTTGTACACTCAGTAGACAGGTAAGGGTGCACTTGCACACTCAGCAGGGAAGGCGCACTTGTACACTCAGCAGACAGGTAAGGGTGCACTTGCACACTAAGCAGGGAAGGCACACTGCACACTCAGCAGACAGGTAAGGGTGCACTGCACACGCAGGTAAAGAGCGCTGCACACTCAGCAGACAGGTAAGGGTGCACTGCACACTCAGCAGACAGGTAAGGGTGCACTGCACACTCAGCAGACAGGTAAGGGTGCACTGCACACTCAGCAGACAGGTAAGGGTGCACTGCACACTCAGCAGACAGGTAAGGGTGCACTGCACACTCAGCAGACAGGTAAGGCGCACTTGTACACTCAGCAGACAGGTAAGGGTGCACTTGTACACTCAGCAGACAGGTAAGGGTGCACTGCACACTAAGCAGGGAAGGCACACTGCACACTCAGCAGACAGGTAAGGGTGCACTTGCACACTAAGCAGGGAAGGCACACTGCACACTCAGCAGACAGGTAAGGGTGCACTGCACACGCAGGATACAACCATTTAGAGCTATTGGGAAAGCTGTCCTAGCACTGCACAGCTGTGAGTCTGTCTCTGCAGTACAGCCAGCAGCACATCTTTCTCTGCAGTGCAGCCAGTAACACACATGATCCGTGTTTTGGAGGCAGGATCTACATGTGTCACTGCCGGGGGGTGGAGCTATGTCCAGTATTGTTCTACATTTCCTCGCCTCTTGCCTGGCAGGGGTTAAAGGCTGCAGCACTGCAGTGGTAATTAGACAGCTGCAGTGGTCCCAGTGAATAGGGGTGATAGTGGGTACCCGGCCTGCTGCTGGGGGGCAGATTCCTCACCCACACACACACAAGGCTCAGTCACATGCTCTGTGTTTTTGTCCTGCTGTGACACGATTGCGCAACAGAGACTGTAAATCTGTGACGTGTGTCAACATTACACTGATAACAATGTAGCAGTCTTGTGTGCTCAGCATATTCTGTGTCTATAACAAGAGGAAGGAGGCGGAGAATGGTAACAACAACAGTACTGGATGGATGGATCAGAGAAAATGAGATGATCTCATTCACACTATTATTGTGCACTGCTGTCAGTTATGCAGCACTTTATGCAAATCACATATGCAATTCACTTTTTCTCCTAGGTAATATTTTCACACCTGATCAATAAAATGCCTTTGAAACCACCAGCCAGCAACAATTTAAAATGCTTAAAGAGGAACTGTCGCAAAAATCGTACAATTTAAAACACATACAAATAAGAAGTACGTTTCTTCCTGAGTAAAAATGAGCCATAAATGACTTTTCTCCTATGTTGCTGTCACTTACAGTATTAGTAATCTGACATTACCGACATATATTGGGCTAGTCCATCTCTTCATGGGGGATTCTCAGCATGGGTCCACACTAGACCCGGTTGCAGGACGGACACTGCAGTCCGGATCAGGGGAAGATTAGGGGAAGTACCACCGTACTGCAAACTGATGAAAGTGCATCAGTTTTGCATCAGTTTCCGTTCAGGTTTTTCCCTGACAGAAAACGTCTCCATCATTAGGAAGGAGTGGGAGGATTTTTTTGGGCCAATCATAAAGCTCAGGCTATCCGTTTTCACATCCGTTTTTTGCCTGTGGAGCTGGAGATGCGTTTTCTCATTGCTTTTCACTACCCCTGCGTGTATCCGTGGTCCGGATCCGTTGCGTGAAAATGCAGCAGATCCGGACCTTCCGTTCAGGTTTTGAAAACGGATCCCCGCAAACGCAGACGGATCCGTTTTTTACTTGGGTGAGGCTGGCTGCTATGATCAACATTAGTATCCGGGACTCTGTCTTTCATCAGGTTTCCGGACCTAGTGTGGACTGGCTCTTATTCTTTATAAAGATCCCTGAAACAGATTTATACAAAAATGCTGGCCAGCCTCCCTGCTCACTGTACACTTATTTGGGCGTTGGACGGAGCAACTGCCATTCACTAAGTGCATTTTGAAAATAAAGAAATTGTTGTGACCCCCCCCCCCCCCCCCCCCCCATGAGGAGATGGGCTAGTCCAAAACCTGTAAGTTCTGTCAGATTTCTACTACCTACTGCAAGTGACAGCTACATAGGAGAAAAATGATTTATGGCCCATTTTACTCTGGAAGAAATGTACTTCTGAATTGTATAAGTTTACATATGTTTTATATGGTAAGATTTTTGCGACAGAGGTCCTTTAAAGTGTACCTAAGACGACCTAAAAAGAAAATGTATACATACTTGGGGCTTCCTCCAGCTCCCCGCAGGCTGATCGGTTCCTCGCCGATTCTCCACTATGGGTCCCAGTAAGTGAGCCAGTTGGCGCAGGCGGACCCCTTTGCGCTCTAGTGGTTGAGTGTTCTGCGCATTAATACTGCGAAAGTGCAGAACGCTCCCGGCAACATGAGTAAGATAAAGTGCATAGCTGGGCCGCGCATGCGCACTGTGCTCTGACTCGCTCGCTTACTGAGACCCATCAGAGAATAGAGGCAGCGGAGGAGGCCGGCAAGGGACCAATCAGCCTGCAGGGGGCTAGAGGAAGTCCCAGGTTTGAGTAAAGAGACTCAAAGGGCTCCAACACACTATAAGCGCTTTTCTGAACGCTTTTCGGCATCCAGAGTTTTCTGAGAGCTTTTTAAAAAAGGCTCCCAATGACTTACATTAAAATCTTACAATTAAAATTTTCATGTAAGTCAATGGGAGCGTTTTTTTTTTAAAAAAAATCTCAGAAAGCTCTGATGGCCAAAAGGCGCTCAGAAAAGTGCTTGTAGGGTGTCTGAGCACGAATAAAAAAAAAAAAACCTCTGGGGGATACTTACCTCGGGAGGGGGAAGCCTCTGGATCCTAATGAGGCGTCCCCTGTCCTCCTAAAAATCGGGAATCCAGCGCTGACAGCCCCCGAAACCGCAGCCAACAAAGGACGTCGGCTGTGGCGCAGGCACATCAGCACCTGCATTATATACCTTTCCCGACACCAGCACAGGCGCATTAGTGGCTCTCTGCTCGGGCTCCGGCGGAAATAACTAAGATCGATCGGGTCCGCTCTACAGCGCAGGTGCAAGGTTGGCCATTTTCGTCGGAGCGCTGGAGGAGAGCTGCTACTGCATCTGCACTGGATTGCGGTAGGTAAATATTTACCTGGCTGACGTTCGGGGGCTGGATCGCCGGGACAGAGGAGAACGGGGGAAGCCTTATTAGGATCCAGATGCTTCTCCTCCCAAGGTAAGCATCCTCCAGAGCGTTTTTTTTAATTTCCTTACAGCTTTCCTTTAAAAGTAATTTTGAGGGCTAGTTCACACTCGGCACACCCGCGATCGCATTTGGCTCTGCGATCACGATTTGCGGGCAAAATCTGACAATTCAGCGCAATTTTTACTTGTGATTCCCGTCAATAGAAAGCGCAATCGCCCCCCCGTATCACTGCATGCAGCGCGTTTTGGATTGATTGAAACCGCAAGCACCGCAGTGTGAATGTATCCATAGGGATGCATCAGTAGCAGCGCTTTGCTGGTCGCCAGTGATCAGCAAAGCGCTGAAAACCAGCTCTAAAGAAAATGTAAAAAATTATCTCCTAGGAGATAACTCAGTAGAAAAAGTGAATTACATATGGGCCATTGTGTGCTATATGCATTGAAACATAGACTCATTCAAAGTAGAGCGGTGCGTTCATGTATGTTGCGATGGAACGCGGCCGGACACATTTTGTTTTTGAACAACAGTGTGATTTCCCATCAAGTTCTAGTGTGTCGAGGCGACCGACATCTGGTTATAACGCACTGCGACGTGCATGCTGTGTGTCGGAAACGCATGCCTGCGTTATGCAGAGTACATGTGCTCTTCGTGAGATAGAAAGGAATATAATAATAATAATCAGGCCTGGATTTACATCACAGGAGCCTATAGGCACAGATGTCCTGGCACCCTAGACTCCGCCCTCCATGAATCTACAAACCCCCACCAAACTGCACCACAAGTGTGCTGGCTGGCCTAGCTGTCACTTCTCCCTTACTTCCCTTGCCCGTCATAGGTAGATACAGGTGCCACTTAGCAAGAGGGGCAAGTACAGTGGCTTGCAAAAGTATTCGGCCCCCTTGAAGTTTTCCACATTTTGTCACCTTACTACCACAAATATGAATCAATTTTATTGGAATTCCACATGAAAGACCAATACAAAGTGGTGTACACGTGAGAAGTGGAATGAAAATCATACATGATTCCAAACATTTTTTACAAATCAATAACTGCAAAGTGGTGTGTGCATAATTATTCAGCCCCCTGTGGTCTGAGTGCGGTCAGTTGCCCAAAGACATTGCCTGATGAGTGCTAATGACTAAATAGAGTGCACCTGTGTGTAATCTAGTGTCAGTACAAATACACCTGCTCTGTGACGACCTCAGAGGTTATCTAAGATAATATTGGGAGCAACAACACCGTGAAGTCCAAAGAACACACCAGACAGGTCAGGGATAAAGTTATTGAGAAATTTAAAGCAGGCTTAGGCTACAAAAAGATTTCCAAAGCCTTGAACATCCCACGGAGCACTGTTCAAGCGATCATTCAGAAATGGAAGGAGTATGGCACAACTGCAATCTACCAAGACAAGGCCGTCCACCTAAACTCACAGGCCGAACAAGGAGAGCGCTGATCAGAAATGCAGTCAAGAGGCCCATGGTGACTCTGGACGAACTGCAAAGATCTACAGCTCAGGTGGGGGAATCTGTCCATAGGACAATTATTAGGCCACATACACACATCAGACCATAGTCTTTTGAAAATGAAAGATCACAGACCAATCTTACCACCCTTCATGTAGTATGAGAGCCATACTCTACACAGTCTTTTCTATGGAGCTGAACTCCACATCAGAAAAAAATCTTTGCAAGATGCTGCACACACAGATGCTGTACAGACACAAAAGATCAGTATCTGCAAAAGATCTGTTCCTGCTAAAAATCCATTCCTGCAAATTGCAATGATAGTCTGAGATCTGCAGATCATCATACACACATGATTTAACTGACATTCATCTGCAGATCAAGCAATCATCTGCAGATCTGAAAATTCATCCTGGTGGATCTGATCTGCAGATGAATGTCAGTTAAATCATGTGTGTATGATGATCTGCAGATCTCATAGACTATCATTGCAATTTGCAGGAATGGATTTTTGGCAGGAACAGATCTTTTGCAGATACTGATCTTTTGTGTCTGTACAGCATCTGTGTGTGCAGCATCTTGCAAAGATTTTTTTCTGATGCGGAGTTCAGCTCCATAGAAAAGACTGTGTAGAGTATGGCTCTCATACTACATGAAGGGTGGTAAGATTGGTCTGTGATCTTTCATTTTCAAAAGACTATGGTCTGATGTGTGTATGTGGCCTTAGTCATGCACTGTACAAAGTTGGCCTTTATGGAAGAGTGGCAAGAAGAAAGCCATTGTTAAAAAAAGCATAAGAAGTCATGTTTGCAGTTTGCCACAAACCATGTGGGGGACACAGTAACCATGTGGAAGAAGGTGCTCTGGTCAAATGAGGCCAAAACTGAACTTTTTGGCCAAAATGCAAAACGCTATGTGTGGCAGAAAACTAACACTGCACATCACTCTGAACACACCATCCCCACTGTCAAATATGGTGGTGGCAGCATCATGCTCAGGGGATGCTTCTCTTCAGCAGGGACAGGGAAGCTGGTCAGAGTTGATGGGAAAATGGATGTAGCCAAATACAGGGCAAACTAATGCTTCATACACACTTGAGATAAAAGTCTTTGGAAAAGGCAAGATCACAGACCAATTTTACCCCCTTCCATGTAGTAGGAGAGCCATACTCTACACAGTCTATTCTATGGAGCTGCACTCCCCATCAGATAAAATCTTAGCAAGATGCTGCACACAAAGATGCCCGTACACATTCAAAAGATCATTATCTGCAAAAGATCTGTTCCTGCAAAAGATCCATTCCTGCAAAATGCATTAATAGTCTATGAGATCTGCAGATCATCATACACACTTGGTTTAACAGACTTCATCTGCATATCTGGCAATCATCTGCAGATCTGAAAATCCATCCTGGTGGATCTGATCTGCAGATGATCTGCAGATGATTGTCTGTTAAACCAAGTGTGTATGAGGATCTGCAGATCTCATAGACTATGAATGCATTTTGCAGGAATGGATCTTTTGCAGGAACAGATCTTTTGCAGATAATGATCTTTTGAGTGTGTAAGGGCATCTTTGTGTGCAGCATCTTGCAAAGATTTCTGTCTGATGGGGAGTTCAGCTCCATAGAATAGACTGTGTAGGTATGGCTCTCATACTACATGAAAGGGGGTACAATTGGTCTGTGATCTTGCATTTTCCAAAGACTTTTATCTCAAGTGTGTATGAAGCATTAGAAGAAAACCTCTTGGAGTCTGCAAAAGACCTGAGACTGGGGTGGAGGTTCACCTTCCAGCAGGACAACGACCCTAAACATAAAGCCAGGGCAACAATGGAATGGTTTAAAACAAAACATATCTATGTGTTAGAATGGCCCAGTCAAAGACCAGATCTAAATCCAATCGAGAATCTGTGGCAAGATCTGAAAACTGCTGTTCACAAACGCTGTCCATCTAATCTGACTGAGCTGTCGCAGCGAGCTCTGTCTTCTCAAGTGTCTGGCACTGTATTGTTTTGTTTTTTTTTCCTGCAGAGTACAGGTCAAAAGTTCACTAGCTTGCTCTGTGAAATAATTTAGAATGCTCAGCAACCCTAGTTCCTTATACCGATATATACCTTACTATGGGTTAGAGAATAAAAATTAGAATATTTTCTTTGCTACTAATGTTGTAGTAACTATCCGTACTACACAACCAATTCATTATATCATAATTTTTTTTTCGCTTCAGTGTCTCTTTAAGCAATACCAGTTGCCTAGCAGCCCTGCTGAACTATGTGGCTGCAGTAGTGTCTGAATCACACCAGAGACAAGCATGCAGCTAATCTTGTCAGATCTGACAATAATGACAGATACACCTGATCTGCGGCATGCTTGCTCAGGGGCTATGGCTAAACGTATTAGGGCTCGTTTCCACTATAGCGTTGCAGAATCGCCGGCGAATCACCGCAGGCAAATCGCATGCGGGTGCAATTCCGCATGCGTTTTTTGCTGCGATTTCGCATGCGATTTCGCATAGGTTAGGGTGATGCGATTTTAACCATGTCACTGCCTGTGTGAATTAACATGGGTACCTATGCGAAATCGCATGCGAATTCGCGGCAAAAAACGCATGGGGAAAACGCATGCAATTTCCCTATTAAATACATTGCGTGCGATTCGCCTGCATTCCACACGCAGGCGAATTCTGCAGGGTCTACCATGCAGAAAAATCCTGCACAGAAAAACGCAAATGAAAACTGACAAGTGGAAACAGTCCCATCCACTTGTATTGCTTATGCGAATCCGCATGCGTTGTCTGCATGCGGATTCGCGCTAGTGGAAACGGGCCCTTAGAGGCAGAGGATCAGCAGGATGCCAGGAAACTGTTATTGCTTAAAAGAAAATAAATATGGCAGCCTTCATATCCCTTTCACTTCAGGTGTCCTTTAGCTATCACAATGCCATATTTATAAAAGTGGGCGAAAATATGCAACGTAGCAACCAGTTGGACACCTTGCGGCATTCGAAAAAGCTGAAAGCTGATTGGCCGACACGAGCGGCCCCAGTTTTCAAGAACAGGCTCTAATGATATCACTTGATGATGAAAATCCAGTCTAAGGGCTGGAACCCACAGGAGCGCTTTTGGCAGCGTTTTGGCAGCGTTTTGGCAGCACTGCGATACGCTAGCAGTTTGCCAAAACGCTGGGCTAATGTTAATGGATGGGGCAACTTCCACAGGAGCGTTTGCGTTTCTCAGAAACGCAAACGCAGGACATGCAGCATTTTGGGAGCGTTAGCGCTTCAATGTAAAGTATTGAACCGCTAGCGGAAACGCTCAGCAAAACCTAAACTGAGCGGTTTTGCTAGCGTTTTGCGGTTCAGCACACTGTAACAAAATGAAAAATAATTCACAGGACCAATCAGGATAAAAACGCAAAACGCAAAACGCTAGGCACCCGCTGGGGAAAAAAATACAATGTTGCAAAACACGACCAAAAACGCGCATGAATCCGCTTGCAAACCGCTCAGACAAAACGCTAGCGGTTGCGTTTTGCATTTGCGGTTTTCAGTGGGTTCCAGGCCTCAGGGCGTCGGGTGCATTATAGAATGTAGGACAGCGGTCAGATAACAACAGATGCCGGCATTAATGTCACAAGGGCCACAGTAAGGAGGAAATCCAATTTACGTAGCTTGAGTCCATTCTATTATATCCCAGACGTAAAGCTGGAGGCGTGTGCATCGGGAAACCTAACCTAACAGGTTGGATGCACAGATCATGAGAGAAACTGGGACACCTCTGCCTAGCAACCGGTGGGATTCTGTGCCTCATCCGCAGCATGAAATCTGATTGGCTGCTATTTTGATCCACCATTTATTTATTTTTTTTATAATTGGCCCAACTTTATCACATAGTACTTATTATTCAGTTTCATGCAGTATAAACACAGATACAGAGGCGACAACATTCTTTTATATAGGATGCGTGTAAAGCATCTTGCTTTGTAGAAAATCCTACAGCATACCTGCAGCTACAACTACACACCATGCAATTTCCCCACCGATTGACGGAAATCGGACGACTATTTCTGACATTGTCCGATCTGCTACCGTTAGAATACAAGATCGATTTTTAAGAAGTTATCATGGGGGGAAAAAAAAAATCTATTCTGTTTTCGATTGGTAGCAGTTTGGACGTGTACACAAGATACAACTTCCTGTCAGATTACCTGTCGATCGGACGGGTAATTGTATCGTGTGTACCCAGCACAAGGCCCCGCTGCACATGCTCCAATCTGATTGGACAATCTCTGTGCAATCTAACCATTCACCGTGTAAGTGAATATATTTGGAGTAGACTGCTTAAGCAGGACTTGAGGTGCCCATACACCAGAAGATGTATGGGCAGATCGACCTAGAGACAGATCTCTCTCTAAACGAATATGATCGAAGAAAGATCTATTGCCTGCCCATACACCAGCAAACCAATTCCTGATCGATTTCAGCATGAAATTCTCCCAGGAATCGTCATTTGACGCTCCATTCATCGCCGCACCATAATTCATCCCCCCATCCTTTGTCCCCCCTAATGTACAATGGTCCCCTTTGCTTCCTGTCTATCACCGCCAATCAAGAAAATCCAAACTTAGGTTTGACAAAAATCCAGTTGGGCGATTTTTTTTTTTTTTTTTTTTATATAATCGTTCATCGTTCATCCTGGTGTGGTATGCCAGCTCCTCCGTCACCGACAGGCTCAAACTGCAGAGGGTCATCAGATCTGCGGAGAGGATCATCGGGAGATCCCATCCCACTCTGGACCTCCTGTACCACTCCAGGCTGAACACCAGAGCATTAAAGATCGCAAACGACCCCTCACACCCAGGCTACCGCTTCTTTAATCAGCTCTCCTTGAGCCGGAAGCTCTGGTTCCGATCCATCTACACCAGGACCTTAAAGAGGAACTGTAATGGCAAAACGTTCCCTGGGGGGTACTCACCTCGGGTGGGGGAAGCCTCAGGATCCTAATGAGGCTTCCCACGCCGTCCTCTGTCTCACGGGGGTCTCGCTGCAGCCCTCCGTACAGCCGTGACGTAATATTTACCTTCCTGGCTCCCGCGCAGGCGCTCTGACGGCTGTCGGCTCCGAAGTAGGCGGAAATACCCGATCGCCGTCGGGTCCGCTGTACTGCGCAGGCACAAGTCTCCGGCGCCTGCGCAGTAGAGCGGACCCGACGGAGATCGGGTATTTCCGTCTATTTCCGAGCCGAAAGCAGCCACAGCGCCCCCGCTGGAGCCAGCAAAGGTAAATATTGAAATTACAGTCGGGCCTGTCGCCGGCTGTTCAGAGGGCTGCAGCGAGACCCCCGTGGGACAGAGGATGGCGTGGGAAGCCTCATTAGGATCCGGAGGCTTCCCCCACCCGAGGTGAGTACCCCCCAGGGGATCTTTTTGAAGTTACAGAGTCTCTTTAAGACACAAGAACAGCTTCTTTCCCTCGGCTGTCAACCTCCTGAACTCTCTCCATGGGAATGCCCATCTCCACCCCACAATACCATGACGCACTGAAGCAGGGGCGTACCTAGAAAGCCCCGGGCCCCCCTGCAAAAAAAAAAATAAAAAAAAATTCCGCCCCCTCCCCCAGGGCCCGCTCAGAGACTTTTTGGGGGCAGGAGGGGTTGCAGCATAAGAGGAGAGCTGTGGCCGCAAATCGGTGGGGAGGGGGGAAAATTCCCCCCCCCCTCCCTCACCTCGGGCTCTTTTCTCAGCGCTCCCCTCCTGCAAGCAATCATTGGTGGTGCTCGTGGCAGCGGCAGGCAAGCTGAGCACATACCTCCTTCTGGCCGGAGGTCTCTGATCACTAAGTGCTTCAAAGAACTTCCTGACACAGGAAGTTCCATAAAGCACTTAGTGATCGGAGACCGGCCAGAAGGAGGTATGTGCTCAGCTTGCCTGCCGCTGCCACGAGCACCACCAATGATTGCTTGCAGGAGGGGAGCGCTGAGAAAAGAGCCCGAGGTGAGGGGGGGGGGGGAATTTCCCCCCTCCCCACCGATCTGCGGCCACAGCTCTCCTCTTATGCTGCAACCCCTCCTGCCCCCAAAAAGTTCCCGAGCGCCCCCCCATGACGGCAGGGGTTGCATCCCCTATTGTTACGCCAGTGCACTGAAGCACTCTGCACATAGACGGCGCTCCAGCTCAAGCATACCTTTCGGTTGTTTTTGTATTGTAACTTATGCCACATTGTCTCCCTCTGCATAAAGGTTATATAATGTTCTGTATTCTGTAAATGTTCTGTTCCTACTGCATGTCCTGTCCTGTATCTGTAACTATATGGTGTATCAGTACCTCTGTACGTGCCAAACCCAATTCCGTGCATGACCCAGTCGTGCTTGGCGAAATAAAGTTTCTGATTCTGATAATCGATTGTGCCCATCAACTGAGATTATTTTCAACCAATACAATCAGAATTTCTGATCGCTTGAACGATTTTTCGCTAGTGGCCACTTTAATAGTTCATAGATTTGGAGAGATATTTATTCAGTGTCTCTGGTCATGTATACATAACGCACTAAAACATACATTACATACATAGAATAATTATTATTCCTTAGACGGCGCCAACTGTCCTCTACAGTAAATGCTCTTCTATTCACATAGCCAAATATATACAATTGTCCCATGGAGAGAAGAAGATATATATTATGCAAAACACACCTACGCTCATTGCAACACATCACATTGTATATATGGCTCTTTGTATTTATCAATGCAAAACCCAGCCGCATCAGCTAAACACACACATTGTGGTGTGTACAGGTTCCTGCCTTCTATACACCACAGGACCAGGGCAGCCTGACCTAAATAGGAGGCATGGCCTGCAGCTGAGCGGGATTTCATAGAGAACTGATCATTTGCATCAGGCAGGCTATAGATTTATCTCTGCACACATCAAATACAGGGCCTTATTCACAAAGCTTTCCTGTTTAATTATCTCACCTTATGTATTAACTCACAATTTACTTCTCCTTAAATGACTTGAGGCCTGGAACCCATGACAAAAGTATCGCAATCGCTAGCGTTGTTAATCAGATTTCATGAGCGATTTCATGAGCGATTGCTGGCGATTTTGGTAGCGTTTTTAAAAAGTGGCAGATTTTTGCCAGCGATTGTGTAGCGATTAGCGGTTTTAATTCTGATTGGTCCTTTGAATTAATTTACATTTTTTTACAGTGTGCAGTAATGTATAAACCGCTAGCAAAATCGTTCTGTGTAGGTTTTGACGAGCGATTACGCCAGCTTTTATATACTTTACATTGCAGAAGCACTAACGCTGATCGCTAAACATGCTGCATGTCCTGCTTTTGCGATTTTGGTCATCGCAATCGCTCCAGTGGAATTTGGCCCATCTATTAACATTAGCTGAGCGTTTAGGGAAGTCGCTAGTGTTTTGAATCGCTCCCTAAGCGCTCACACAATCGCTCTAGTGGGTTTGAGCCCTAAGGCCTCTTTCACAGTGGGACGTTAAAGTCGCACGTTATAAAATTTTATACCGCAGACTAACGCACAGCAATGCAAAGTCTGTGCGACATTCACAGTGCTCACATTGCGTTGTGTGTAACGTGTAGCAATATTTAGAACGTGCTGCATGCTGTGCGTTTAGCAATACATTTGCTGCATTATGTGTGTTGCACATGCTCAGTAAGGTTTTTTTTTTTAAATGTAATGCATGCGCCGCTTTCGTTCCATCAGTATGCGATGAAAACGGCGCACCAAGAGACACAAATCACAGTGCAAAATAACGTCCAATTTATAACCTACATGCGCTGCGTTAGGGGCACGTTGTGCGACTTTAACGTCGCATCAAACGCAACGTCCCGCTGTGAAAGAGGCCTAACTCATGATATACCTCTCGTTATCTTATATGTATATGTCTACGGAGAGGAGGAGGGGGGGGGGGGGTGGTAGGACATCAGACAGTTGCACCGTCCAGCTGTGGATAAAGGAATTGTTATACACAGATATAATGAAAATATATAGTACTGTGTTAATACTTAGAGTGGGTCATATCAGGTAGTAGACCGGTGTTGTAGGGATACATATATATGGTAAGCAGTGAATAAAGGCACCCATAAGGAGATCCTCTGTTTGATAATTATTGTCCCAGTAGCGCTCGCAAGGTTTGCTTGATGAGAGTTAGTGTCTATCGTGGTTTAAATGTTTCCAGCCGTTACTGAGTGGTGGTTGTTGCGAAGTAAGAGTTCATCTTGTTTCATGCCAAAGGTGTAGAATTTAGGTCTATTTTAGGAAGGAAACAATAAAGTCCAGCTGATTATAGAGGATGAAGCAAGAACAATATAGCTTCTTCTTGAGTAAAAATGACTGCGTAGCACCTAGAAGGCGCCTGTATTGCAGGCCCGGTGCATGATGTATGTCCTTAGGGATAATGAGTAAAGGCCTCATGGGAGCCTTCATTGTGATAGTGTCTCGACCAGGACTTTTTGTATATGACTGTGTGTATTTGTAGAGGTTACAGTTTTATTCCGTCGGTGAGGATCCACGGTGGGGAGAGTGGCGAGGGCGGGAGCGCGCCTCCAGCCAATTTGTAACTCCCTCAGGTTCCGTAAAGAAATGAGTCTTTCCGCCATCTTGGATCCGGAGTTTTGCTGGGTAGACCATCGCATATTCTAGTTTGTTGTCACGTAGCATTTTTTTGGCATTGATGAACTTCGCACGGAGCCGTTGTATTTCAAGGGAGAAATCCGGGTAAAAGGATAATATTGTATTTTCGTATTTAATGGTGCCGTTTTCTCTTGCGGCTCGCAGCACTGCATCCCGGTCTCTATAATTTAGTAGCTTAAATATAAAGGTTCTTGCTGGAGCTCCAGGCGGTGGGGTTTTTGGAGAGATTCTGTGGGCTCTCTCTATGATAAAGGCCCGGAGAAAAGACATCCCGGCCAAATAAGTGTATCAGCAGATCTTCCGTGAATTTTTCTGGGGAGCTACCTTCGGACTTCTCAGGCAGACCCACTATGCGTATGTTTGATCTGCGCTGTCTGTTTTCTTGATCTTCTTGGCGATCCATCATCTGCTTGAGGCCTTTTTGCATTTGGCTTTGCTCTCTTGGTAATGGCCGCAGCTCGTCTTCTATAGTACTGATGCGCGCTTCCGCGCTCTCCACCCTGTCTTTGAGGGAGTGTAGATCTTGCCTTAAGAAGGAGACGTCTGAGCGTACTTCTCCCAGCGTAGTGGTTATGGAGGAGAGGCTGTTAAATTTTGGCATGCCATAACTGCGAGTAGTATTTGCGCCAGGGTAGGTTTCTCTGTGGCGGAGTTGGAGTCCTCATCTGAGGTTATTTGCGAGGTCGGGTCGGCGCCATCTTGTTCATCTCGGCGGTATTTGCTAAGCTTGGCTACAGCGTTGGATTGCCTCGCAGAGGTCATTGTTGGGGCTTACAAGGGTCAGTGTGGTTTCCCCGACAGCACAGCGTGGATTTGTGTGGTTTAGCAGTCTTTAAATGAGTCGTAGGATTCTGTTCGGATATTGCTGGAACGGAGCTAGCCTGAACTGCGTCCTCACTCCATTAGCTTCCGGCCACGCCCCATACTTCTCGTTATCTAACTTAACTCTTGGTTTAGCTCTCCTTATTTGAAATAACTCATATTTTAGCTCTCCTTATCTATTTATCTCATGAATTATCTCTCCTTATTTGTTATCTCCTGCATTAGCACTCCTTACAAATAAGATGAAAAATAAGTACCGTATATACTCGCAAGCAAGCCGAATTTTTGACCCCCCAAAAGTGGGCCAAAAGTTGGGGGATCGGCTTGCTTGCGAGTCATGGGTTGGTGGATAGATGCTGTCCCTCCCCGCTCCCCCCGCGGCCACCGCCGCTGCTATTACCTTAGGCGGCGCCGCTTCCTCTATCCCCGTCCTCCGGTAACTCATTCACAGCAGCGCGCCCCCCGCTGCTGTGATGACGCAGGAAACCATAGAGAGCGGTTCCCATAGTAACGGCATTGCCGCTACAGGAAGCCGCTCTCTATGGTTTCCTCGTCATCACAGCAGCGAGAGGCGCGCTGCTGTGAATGAGTTACCGGAGGAGGACGGGGATAGAGGAAGCGGCGCCGCCTAAGGTAATAGCAGCGGCGGCCGCGGGGGAGCGGGGAGGGACAGCACCTACCCACCCACCTACCCACCCATACTGGGGCACTATGCTAGCTATATGGGGCACTATACAAGCTATACTGGGGCACTATACAAGCTATAATGGGGCACTATACTAGCTATAATGGGGCACTATACTAGCTATAATGGGGCACTATACTAGCTATAATGGGGCACTATACAAGCTATAATGGGGCACTATACTAGCTATAATGGGGCACTATACTAGCTATAATGGGGCACTATACTAGCTATAATGGGGCACTATACTAGCTATAATGGGGCACTATACTAGCTATACTGAGCACTTAGCACTTCTCTAGCTATACTGAGCACTATACTAGCTATAATGAGCACTATACTAGCTATACTGAGCCCTATACTAGCTATACTGAACACTATACTAGCTATACTGGGGCATTTTACTAGCTATACTGAGCACTACCTACCTATACTGGGCACTATACTAGCTATACTGGGACATACTGGGGGGATCACGCGGCCAGCGTTTCCTACCCCCGGCTTACATGAGGGTCAATCATTTTTTCCTGTTTTTTGGGGTAAAAGTGGGGGGGGGGGGTCGGCTTACATGCGGGTCGGCTTGCTTGCGAGTATATACGGTAACCTTTGTGAATCAACCCCAAAGAGTCCTAACTACAAACATGTCCAAATGCATAGATTGCATAATACTGGGCACAGCTTCCTAGGCAATAGGTCTAGAGTATGACTGCGTAGGCATTGGGATGGGTGGGCTTTGTAAAGCGCCAACATATTCCATGGCCCTGTACAAAGTAATAAACATACACGAGGTACATAATACCGTAATAGATAAAAGAAATATAAAATGACGAAGCTCCACTTACATTAATAATAGATATGTCATAAATAGACAGATAAATCCAATAGTCTCAGGGTAGGAACACAAAAGACAGAAACGCTAGCGCTGTGTAAACGCATTAACGCGCATGATGTAAGTCAATAGGACGCATAAAAAAACGCATTTGTTTGCGTTCTGCAATGTGCGTTTTTGAAACACAGAACATGTTGCATATTACATAATGTATTTCAATGGTTTTGCAGAGGTACAGCGTTTTATTGCGTTTTTGTATCAAAACCAAGCTTGAGGATGTATTTCTGCTTCCTGTTGACTTCCTAGTGATGAGCCAGAGAGGACATCGGAAATGTGTGATTATTATTATTATTTAGGATTTATATAGCGCCGACATATTACGTAGCGCTGTACAGTATATATATTGTCTTGTCACTAATTGTCCCTCAGAGGGGCTCACAAACTACTCCCTACCATAGTCCTATGTCTATGTATGTATCGTGTAGTGTATGTATTGTAGTCTAATGCTAATTAAACTTATCTGTATGTTTTTTGGATGTGGGAGGAAACTTGAGTGCCCGGAGGAAACCCACACAGACACGGGGAGAACTCCTTGCAGATAGTTCCCCGACTGGGATACTATCCGGGGACCCAGAGCTGCAAGGCGAGAGCCATAACCACTACGCCACCGTGCTGCCCTTACAGTGGCAAACGTGGCCAATTCCGAAAAATTTGCATAAACCGCATATCAGAAAGGCATACAAAATGCACAAAACCGCACTTGTGATTCATATGTGTAAAATGCAAACCCAGTAAAGCGCAAGCAAAGCGCATGTGCGAAATGCAAACGTACTCAAAACGCACTTCATTAAGACAAAAAACGCACAAATGCAGATGCAGCAAAATGCAACTTTTCACGCACCGCTTAGTGTGTTCCCAGCCATAGGGGTCCT